>NC_054492.1:27950810-28685810 GCF_017639515.1 Carcharodon carcharias | reverse complement strand
CACACTCACCCCCCACTCACACACACTCACCCCTCAACACACACACTCACCCCCACACACTCACACTCACCCCCACACACTCACACTCACCCCCACACACTCACACTCACCCCCACACACACACACTCACCCCCCAAGACACACACTCACCCCCCAGACACACACTCACCCCCAAACATACACACTCATCCCCACACACACACACTCACCCCCACACACACACACTCACCCCACACACACACACTCACCCCCCCACACACACACTCACCTCCACACACACCCACTCACCTCCACACACACCCACTCACCCCCACACACACACACTCACCCCCCCAACACACACACTCACCCCCACACACAAACACTTACCCCCACGCACAAACACTTACCCCCACACACACTCACCCCCCAACACACACACTCACCCCCTACACACACACTCACCCCCACACACACACACACTCACCCCCACACACACACTCACCCCCCCCACACACACACTCACCCCCCCACACACACACACTCACCCCCCCCCACACACACACTCACCTGCCCCCACACACACGCCCCCCCCACACACACCCACTCAACCCCCACACACACACTCACCCCCCCAACACACACACTCACCCCCACACACACACGCACCCCCACACACACACACTCACCCCCACACACACACTCACCCCACACACACACACACTCACCCCCACGCATACACACTCACCCCCAAAAACACACACTCACCCTCCCACACGCACACTCACCCGCACACATGCACAGTCACCCCCCCTCACACACACTCACCTCCCAACACACACACTCAACCCACATACACACACACACACACCCACACTCAACCCTCCCCCACACACACACACACACTCACCCCACACACACACACTCACTCCCCAACACACACACACACACACTCACCCCACACACACACACACACACACACTCACCCCACACACGCACTCACCCCCCAACACACACACTCACTCCCCAACACACACACACTCACCCCACACACACACAGACTCACCCTCCCACACACAAACATTCACCCCCACACACACAAACATTCACCCCCACACACACACACACACCCCCACACACACACACTCACCCTCCAACACACACACTCACCCCCCACACACACACTCACCCCCACACATACACACTCACCCCCCAACACACACACTCACCCCCCCACACACACACTCAACCCCACACATACACACTCACCCCCACACACACACAGTCACCCCCCACACACTCACCCCCACACACACACTCACCCCACACACACACCCACTCACCCCCACGCATACACACTCACCCCCACAAGCACACACTCACCTTCCCACACTCACACTCACTCCCACACACATAAACACTCCCCCCCACACACACACACTCACCCCCACACATACACAGTCACTCCCCCACACACACTCTCACCCCCCAACACACACATTCACCCCACATACACACACACACACACACACACACACTCAAACCACCCCCCCCACACACACACACACACACACACTCACCCCACACACACACACTCACCCCCCAACACGCACACTCACCCCCCAACACGCACACTCACCCCACACACACACACACACACACACACTCACCCCACACACACACACACACACACACTCACCCCCACACACACGCACTCACCCCCAACACACACACTCAACCCCCAGACACGCACTCACCGCCACACACACACACTCACCCCCGCCACACACACAATCACCCCACACACACACACTCACCCCTCAACACACACTCACCCCCCCACACACACACTCACCCCCACACACACACACTCACCCCCCAACACACACACTCACTCCCCCACACACACACACTCACCCCCCAACACACACACTCACCCCCCAACACACACACTCACCCCCCAAGACACACACTCACGTCCCCACACACGCACATCACCCCCCAACACACACACTCACCCCCACACACACACACTCACCTCCCCACACACGCACATCACCCCCCAACACACACACTCACCCCCACACACACACACTCACCCCACAACACACACACTCACCCCCCAACACACACACTCACCCCCCAACACACACACTCACCCCCCAACACACACACTCACCCCCACACACGCACACTCACCCCCACACACACACACTCACCCCCAACACACACACACACCCCCACACACGCACACACTCATCCCCCAACACACACACTCACCCCCACACACACACATTCACCCCTCAACACACACACTCACCTCCACACACTCACACTCAGCCCCCCACACACACACTCACCCCCACACACACACCCTCACCTCCAGACACACACACTCACCCCTCAACACACACACACTCACCCCCACACACACACACTCACCCCCACACACACACACCCCCCCAACACACAGACTCACCCCCCAACACACAGACTCACCCCCCCCACACACACAATCACCCCCACAAACACACACTCACCCCCCCCACACACACACACACACTCACCTCCACACACACACTCACCCCCGCAAACACACACTCACCCCCCACACACACACTCACCTCCACACACACCCACTCACCCCCACACACACCCACTCACCCCCACACACACCCACTCACCCCGACACACACACACTCACCCCCCCAACACACACATTCACCTCCCCAACACACACACTCACCCCCACACACACACACTTACCCCCACAGACACACTCACCCCCCAACACACAAACTCACCCCCCCACACACACACTCACCCCTCAACACACACACACTCACCCCCACACACACACTCTCACCCCCCCCCACACACACACTCACCCCCCCCACACACACACTCACCCCCCCCACACACACACTCACCCCCCCCACACACACACTCACCCCCCCCACACACACACTCACCCCCCCCACACACACTCCCCCCCACACACACCCACTCACCCCCCAACACACACACTCACCCCCACACACACACTCACGCCCACACACACACACTCACCCCCACACACACACACACTCACCCCACACACACACAGTCACCCCCCCACACACACACTCACCTCCCAACACACACACTCAACCCACATACACACACACACCCACACTCAACCACCCCCACACACACACACCCCACACACACACACTCACCCCCCAACACACACACTCACCCCACACACACACACACACACACACACACTCACCCCACACACACACACACACACACTCACCCCCCAACACACACACTCACTCCCCAACACACACACTCACCCCCACACACACATTCTCACCCCCCACACACAATCTCACACCCGCACACACACACACTCACCCCCACACATACACAGTCACCCCCACACACACACAGACTCACCCCCACACATACACAGTCACCCCCACACACACACAGACTCACCCCACACACACACTCACCCCCCAACAGACACTTACCCCCACACACACACTCTCACCCCCCACACACAATCTCACCCCCGCACACACACAAACTCACCCCCACACATACACAGTCACCCCCACACACACACAGACTCACCCCACACACACACTCACCCCCCAACAAACACTTACCCCCACACACACACACTCACCCCCACACACACACACTCACCCCCACACACACACACTCTCACCCGCACACGCACACACTCACCCCCACATGCACACACACGCACCCCCACACACACACTCACCCGCACACACACAAACTCACCCCCACACATACACACTCACCCCCAAACACACACAGACTCACCCCACACACACACACTCACCCCCCAACACACACTTACCTCCACACACACACACTCACCCCCACACACATACACTCACCCCCACACACATACACTCACACCCACACACACACACTCACCCCATAAAACACACACTCACCCCATAAAACACACACTCACCCCCCCACACACACACTCACCCCCACACACACACTCACCCCCACAAACACACACTCACCCCCACACACACACACTCACCCCCACACACACACACACTCACCCCCACACACACACTCACCCCCACACACACACACTCACCTCCCAACACACACACTCACCTCCCAACACACACACTCACCCCCACACACACACACTCACCCCTACACACACACACTCACCCCCACACACACACACTCATCCCACACACACACACTCACCCCCCAACACACACACTCACCCCCCCATACACACACACTCACCCCCACACACACACACACTCACCCCCCAACACACACACTCACTCGCCCACACACACACACTCACCCCCCCACACACAAACTCACCCCCCCACACACACACACACCCCCACACACACACTCACCCCCACACACACGCACTCACCCCCACACACACGCACTCACCCCGCAACACACACACTCAACCCCCAGACACGCACTCACCGCCACACACACACACTCACCCCCCCACACACACACTCACCCCACACACACACTCACCCCCCCACACACACACTCACCCCCCCACACACACACTCACCCCCACACACACACACTCACCCCCCAACACACACTCACCCCCACACACACACACTCACCCCCAACACACACACTCACTCCCCCACACACACACACTCACCCCCCCCCACACACACCCAACCCCCAACACACACACTCACCCCCCAACACACACACTCACCCCCGCACACACACACTCACCTCCCCACACACACACATCACCCCCCACCACACACACTCACTCCCCCACACACACACACTCACCCCCACACACACACTCAACCCCACACACACACACTCACCCCCAACACACACACTCACTCCCCCACACACACACACTCACCCCCCCCCACACACACCCAACCCCCAACACACACACTCACCCCCCAACACACACACTCACCCCCGCACACACACACTCACCTCCCCACACACACACATCACCCCCCACCACACACACTCACTCCCCCACACACACACACTCACCCCCACACACACACACTCACCCCCACACACACACACTCATCCCACAACACACACACTCACCCCTCCACACACACGCACTCACTCCCCCACACACACACATTCACCCCCACACACACACACTCACCCCCCAACACACACACTCACCCCCACACACACACACACTCACCCCCACACACACACACACTCACCCCCCAACACACACACTCACCCCCACACACACACACTCATCCCCAACACACACACACACCCCCACACACGCACACACTCATCCCCCAACACACACACTCACCCCCACACACACACATTCACCCCTCAACACACACACTCACCTCCACACACTCACACTCAGCCCCCCACACACACACTCACCCCCACACACACACCCTCACCCCCACACATACACACACACCCCCCCAACACACAGACTCACCCCCACACACACACAATCACCCCCACAAACACACACTCACCCCCCCCACACACACACACACACACACTCACCTCCACACACACACACTCACCCCCCCAACACACAAACTCACCCCCACACACACACTCACCCCCACAAACACACACTCACCCCCCAACAAACAAACTCACCCCCCCAACACACACACTCACCCCCACACACACACACTCACCCCCACACACACACACTCACCCCCCCAACACACACATTCACCTCCCCAACACACACACTCACCCCCACACACACACTTACCCCCACACACACACTCACCCCCCAACACACACATTCACCCCCCCACACACACACTCACCCCCACACACACACTCACCCCCACACACACACTCACTCACCCCCCCACACACACACTCACCCCTCAACACACACTCACCCCCCAACACACACACACACACACACTCACCCGCAACACACTCACCCCCACACACACACTCACCCCCACACACACACTCACCCCCCAACACACACACACCCCCACACACACTCACCCCCCAACACACACACACACACACACACACACACACTCAACCCCCCAACACACTCACCCCCACACACACACACTCACCCCCACACACACAGACTCACCCCCCAACACACACACACACACACACTCACACTCACCCCCACACACACACTCACCCCCCAACACACACACACACACTCACACTCACCCCCACACACACACACACACTCACGCCCACACACACACACACTCCTGCACACATGCCCCCTAGACACATGCTACATGCACACTATCACACCTGCATACTCAGATAGGCCAGGATTTTTAGGAGGGGATTCTTTGCCTACCCACCATCTTGAAGAGTAGGCAGGGAACACATCCCCGCCACTACTGGCTGCCCCTCAGCCATTTAACACTCCAACAAGCGTTAATCGACTGGACACACACCCCAACACATACACTCAACCCCCACACAAACTCACCCCCCCACACACACACATTCACCCCCCAACACACACACACTCACCTCCACACACACTCACCCCCCACATACACACTCACCCCCACACACACACACTCACTCCCCCACATACACACTCACCCCCACACACACACACTCACCTCCACACACACACACTCACCCCCACACACACACTCACCCCCCACATACACACTCACCCCCACACACACACACACACCGCAACACACACACACTCACCCCCACACACACACACACTCACCCCAACACACACAAACACACACACCCCCACACACACACTCACCCCCCCACACACACACACTCACCCCCCACACACACACTCACCCCCACGCACACACACTCACCCCCCCCACACACACACACTCACCCCCACACACACACACACACCCCCACACACACACACACACACCCACACACACACACTCACCCCCACACACACAGACACTCACCACACACATACACACTAACCCCCCCACACACACATGCACCCCCCAACACACACACGCACCCCCCACACACTCACTCACCCCCCCCCACTCACACACACTCACCCCCCCCACTCACACACACTCACCCCCAATACACACACTCACCCCTCAACACACACACTCACCCCCACACACTCACACTCACCCCCACACACACACACTCACCCCCACACACACACACTCACCCCCACACACACTCACCCCCCAAGACACACACTCACCCCCCCAGACACACACTCACCCCCAAACATACACACTCATCCCCACACACACACTCACCCCCATACACACACACTCACCCCCCAACACACACACTCACCCCCCACATACACAGTCACCCCCACACACACACTCACCCCCCACTTACATACTCACCACCCACATACACACTCACCCCCCCAGACACACACTCACCCCCCAACACACACACTCACCCCCCACACACACACTCACCCCCACACACACACTCACCCCCCCACACACACACTCACCCCCCCCCACTCACACACACTCACCCCCCCCACTCACACACACTCACCCCCCACTCACACACACTCACCCCCCACTCACACACACTCACCCCTCAACACACACACTCACCCCCACACACTCACACTCACCCCCACACACTCACACTCACCCCCACACACACACACTCACCCCCCAAGACACACACTCACCCCCCAGACACACACTCACCCCCAAACATACACACTCACCCCCAAACATACACACTCATCCCCACACACACACACTCACCCCCACACACACACACTCACCCCACACACACACACTCACCCCCCCACACACACACTAACCTCCACACACACCCACTCACCTCCACACACACCCACTCACCCCCACACACACACACTCACCCCCCCAACACACACACTCACCCCCACACACAAACACTTACCCCCACACACAAACACTTACCCCCACACACACTCACCCCCCAACACACACACTCACCCCCTACACACACACTCACCCCCACACACACACACACTCACCCACCCCCACACACACACTCAACCCCCCCACACACACACTCACCCCCCCACACACACACACTCACCTGCCCCCACACACACGCCCCCCCACACACACCCACTCAACCCCCACACACACACTCACCCCCCCAACACACACACTCACCCCCACACACACACACACCCCCACACACACACACTCACCCCCACACACACACACTCACCCCCACACACACACTCACCCCACACACACACACACTCACCCCCACGCATACACACTCACCCCCAAAAACACACACTCACCCTCCCACACGCACACTCACCCGCACACATGCACAGTCACCCCCCCTCACACACACTCACCTCCCAACACACACACTCAACCCACATACACACACACACACACCCACACTCAACCCTCCCCCACACACACACACACTCACCCCACACACACACACTCACTCCCCAACACACACACACACACACTCACCCCACACACACACACACACACACACTCACCCCACACACACACTCACCCCCCAACACACACACTCACTCCCCAACACACACACACTCACCCCACACACACACAGACTCACCCTCCCACACACAAACATTCACCCCCACACACACACACACACCCCCACACACACACACTCACCCCCACACATACACACTCAACCCCAACACACACACACTCACCCCCCCACACACACACTCAACCACACACATATACACTCACCCCCACACACACAGTCACCCCCCACACACTCACCCCCACACACACACTCACCCCACACACACACCCACTCACCCCCACGCATACACACTCACCCCCACAAGCACACACTCACCTTCCCACACTCACACTCACTCCCACACACATAAACACTCCCCCCCACACACACACACTCACCCCCACACATACACAGTCACTCCCCCACACACACTCTCACCCCCCAACACACACATTCACCCCACATACACACACACACACACACACACTCAAACCACCCCCCCACACACACACACACACACACACTCACCCCACACACACACACTCACCCCCCAACACGCACACTCACCCCACACACACACACACACACACACTCACCCCACACACACACACACACACACACACTCACCCCCACACACACGCACTCACCCCCAACACACACACTCAACCCCCAGACACGCACTCACCGCCACACACACACACTCACCCCCGCCACACACACAATCACCCCACACACACACACTCACCCCTCAACACACACTCACCCCCCCACACACACACTCACCCCCACACACACACACTCACCCCCCAACACACACACTCACTCCCCCACACACACACACTCACCCCCCAACACACACACTCACCCCCCAACACACACACTCACCCCCCAACACACACACTCACCCCCCAAGACACACACTCACGTCCCCACACACGCACATCACCCCCCAACACACACACTCACCCCCACACACACACACTCACCTCCCCACACACGCACATCACCCCCCAACACACACACTCACCCCCACACACACACACTCACCCCACAACACACACACTCACCCCCCAACACACACACTCACCCCCACACACGCACACTCACCCCCACACACACACACTCACCCCCAACACACACACACACCCCCACACACGCACACACTCATCCCCCAACACACACACTCACCCCCACACACACACATTCACCCCTCAACACACACACTCATCTCCACACACTCACACTCAGCCCCCCACACACACACTCACCCCCACACACACACCCTCACCTCCAGACACACACACTCACCCCTCAACACACACACACTCACCCCCACACACACACACCCCCCCAACACACAGACTCACCCCCCAACACACAGACTCACCCCCCCCACACACACAATCACCCCCACAAACACACACTCACCCCCCCCACACACACACACACACTCACCTCCACACACACACACTCACCCCCGCAAACACACACTCACCCCCCCACACACACACTCACCTCCACACACACCCACTCACCCCCACACACACCCACTCACCCCCACACACACCCACTCACCCCCACACACACACACTCACCCCCCCAACACACACATTCACCTCCCCAACACACACACTCACCCCCACACACACACACTTACCCCCACAGACACACTCACCCCCCAACACACAAACTCACCCCCCCACACACACACTCACCCCTCAACACACACACACTCACCCCCACACACACACTCACCCCCCCCACACACACACTCACCCCCCCACACACACACTCACCCCCCCCACACACACACTCACCCCCCCCACACACACACTCACCCCCCCCACACACACTCCCCCCCACACACACCCACTCACCCCCCAACACACACACTCACCCCCCAACACACACACTCACCCCCACACACACACTCACGCCCACACACACACACTCACCCCCACACACACACACACTCACCCCACACACACACACACTCACCCCCACACATACACAGTCACCCCCCCACACACACACTCACCTCCCAACACACACACTCAACCCACATACACACACACACCCACACTCAACCACCCCCACACACACACACACACACACACTCACCCCACACACACACACTCACCCCCCAACACACACACTCACCCCACACACACACACACACACACACACACTCACCCCACACACACACACACACTCACCCCCCAACACACACACTCACTCCCCAACACACACACTCACCCCCACACACACATTCTCACCCCCCACACACAATCTCACCCCCGCACACACACACACTCACCCCCACACATACACAGTCACCCCCACACACACACAGACTCACCCCACACACACACAGACTCACCCCACACACACACTCACCCCCCAACAGACACTTACCCCCACACACACACTCTCACCCCCCACACACAATCTCACCCCCGCACACACACAAACTCACCCCCACACATACACAGTCACCCCCACACACACACAGACTCACCCCACACACACACTCACCCCCCAACAAACACTTACCCCCACACACACACACTCACCCCCACACACACACACTCACCCCCACACACACACACTCTCACCTGCACACGCACACACTCACCCCCACATGCACACACACGCACCCCCACACACACACTCACCCGCACACACACAAACTCACCCCCACACATACACACTCACCCCCAAACACACACAGACTCACCCCACACACACACACTCACCCCCCAACACACACTTACCTCCACACACACACACTCACCCCCACACACATACACTCACCCCCACACACATACACTCACCCCCACACACATACACTCACACCCACACACACACACTCACCCCATAAAACACACACTCACCCCATAAAACACACACTCACCCCCCCACACACACACTCACCCCCACAAACACACACTCACCCCCACACACACACACTCACCCCCACACACACACACTCACCCCCACACACACACACTCACCCCCACACACACACTCACCCCCCCACACACACACTCACCTACCAACACACACACTCACCTCCCAACACACACACTCAACCCCCCACACACACACTCAACCCCCCACACACACACTCACCCCCAAACACACACACTCACCCCCACACACACACACTCACCCCTACACACACACACTCACCCCCACACACACACACTCACCCCCACACACACACACTCATCCCACACACACACACTCACCCCCCAACACACACACTCACCCCCCCATACACACACACTCACCCCCACACACACACACACTCACCCCCCAACACACACACTCACCCCCCAACACACACACTCACTCGCCCACACACACACACTCACCCCCCCCACACACAAACTCACCCCCCCACACACACACACACCCCCACACACACACACTAACCCCCACACACACGCACTAACCCCCACACACACGCACTCACCCCGCAACACACACACTCAACCCCCAGACACGCACTCACCGCCACACACACGCACTCACCCCCCCACACACACACTCACCCCACACACACACTCACCCCCCCACACACACACTCACCCCCCCACACACACACTCACCCCCCCACACACACACTCACCCCCACACACACACACTCACCCCCCAACACACACTCACCCCCACACACACACACTCACCCCCAACACACACACTCACTCCCCCACACACACACACTCACCCCCCCCACACACACCCACCCCCCAACACACACACTCACCCCCCAACACACACACTCACCCCCGCACACACACACTCACCTCCCCACACACACACATCACCCCCCACCACACACACTCACTCCCCCACACACACACACTCACCCCCACACACACACACTCACCCCCACACACACACACTCATCCCACAACACACACACTCACCCCTCCACACACACGCACTCACTCCCCCACACACACACATTCACCCCCACACACACACACTCACCCCCCAACACACACACTCACCCCCACACACACACACACTCACCCCCCAACACACACACTCACCCCCACACACACACACTCACCCCCCAACACACACACACACCCCCACACACGCACACACTCATCCCCCAACACACACACTCACCCCCACACACACACATTCACCCCTCAACACACACACTCACCTCCACACACTCACACTCAGCCCCCCACACACACACTCACCCCCACACACACACCCTCACCCCCACACATACACACACACCCCCCCAACACACAGACTCACCCCCACACACACACAATCACCCCCACAAACACACACTCACCCCCCCCACACACACACACAAACACACTCACCTCCACACACACACACTCACCCCCCCAACACACAAACTCACCCCCACACTCACACTCACCCCCACAAACACACACTCACCCCCCAACAAACACACTCACCCCCCCAACACACACACTCACCCCCACACACACACACTCACCCCCACACACACACACTCACCCCCCCAACACACACATTCACCTCCCCAACACACACACTCACCCCCACACACACACTTACCCCCACACACACACTCACCCCCCAACACACACATTCACCCCCCCACACACACACTCACCCCCACACACACACTCACCCCCACACACACACTCACCCCCCCACACACACACACTCACCCCCCCACACACACACTCACCCCCACACACACACACTCACCCCCCCAACACACACACTCACCCCCACACACACACTCACCCCTCAACACACACTCACCCCCCAACACACACACACACACACACACACTCACCCGCAACACACTCACCCCCACACACACACTCACCCCCACACACACACTCACCCCCCAACACACACACACCCCCACACACACTCACCCCCCAACACACACACACACACACACACTCAACCCCCCAACACACTCACCCCCACACACACACACTCACCCCCACACACACAGACTCACCCCCCAACACACACACACACACACACACTCACACTCACCCCCACACACACACTCACCCCCCAACACACACACACACACACTCACACTCACCCCCACACACACACACACACACACTCACCCCCACACACACACTCCTGCACACATGCCCCCTAGACACATGCTACATGCACACTATCACACCTGCATACTCAGATAGGCCAGGATTTTTAGGAGGGGATTCTTTGCCTACCCACCATCTTGAAGAGTAGGCAGGGAACACATCCCCGCCACTACTGGCTGCCCCTCAGCCATTTAACACTCCAACAAGCGTTAATCGACTGGAGGCTGGACTTCCGCCCCTAACTCAGGAGCAAGTCCCGCCTCAGAGATCTGGCGGCCTATCGGATTGACCGGCAGCTCCCTGGCCCCTGCGGCACCTGAAGCTGTGGTCGGAAGGACTACGACTTGAAGCTGTCCTCACAGTCCCAGTCCTGGGATTCCTGGACCAGGTAAGTGTGAGGGGTCTCAGGGCGGAGTCGGGGGATGGGGGGGGTGGGGGGGGGGGGGGGGGGTGCGGGTGGAGGGGGGGGTGGGATGAGGACCAGAGTGGGTGGCAGGAGGGGGTGGGGGTGCTGGTGGAGAGGGCATTCAGGGCAGTGGGGGGGTTGGTGGGGGGGGGGGGGGGGGGGGGTGGGGAGAGGATCTGGAGAGGCCAATCCTTTTATGGTGAGTTTGGGGGGGGTGGGAGGCACGTAGCCCGATGTTAAAAGGAGGCACTCCACACACCCCCCCGCCCCACCCAATGTCTGAACAGGATTACTTTTTGGCTTCACCCCCCCCCCCCCCCCACCATACCACCCACTTCTCTGAGTTCCTCCTGCCAGCCCTCAAGTGGTCAACAATTGGCCACTTGAGGACCTCAGCTGGGGTAAGGGTGGTGGGGGGGCCAGCCTAGGCCTCACCCATTCCAGCATAAAATTGCGGAGAGGGCTAGAGGGGCGAGAACCTGGTGAGAAGGTTATCCAAAAAATTTGACGGCCGCCACTCCTGCCCCAACAAACCCGCCAGTGGGGGAACATAAAATTCTGCCCATGGTTACACACACACACACACACACACGCACACACACACACACACACACACACACACACGCACACACACACACACACACACACACGCGCAGTGGACTCACCTGCCGGAATCTTAATATTGACCCTCTGGTGATCAGCAGCTCCTTGTTTATATCCAACTTGAAACACGATGGGAGGAATGTGTCACTAGTGAAGATCCATTGAGGTTTCTTTGGAATGTTGTCCCAGAAAGTTTACATAATCCTTCAAGTTGGAAAAAAACAAATTTCATTTGCCAGCTGTTTCATTATTTTGGAGATGCATGTCAAAAAGTATGTTCCTTTGGTTGCTCATAATAGGCAGAGTACAGATCATACTCAACCAGCCTAGACCCGAAAAATCCTCCAAAACAAAACATCTACTGTTAGATGTGATTCTGTGGTTGGGCAGCACTTGCTGAACAATCCTTAGTGCGCTAATGGCTACACTAACAACCAATTTAAGATAATCAATCAAGCTCGTAATGTGGCTCATTTATGCTTGCTGGAAGTGACATACATTCATAAGCAGGGAGCCGTTCTCTGCAAACGTAAGGAAAATGTTCAAGCCTTGCATCTTTTTTGAATTACCAGGGACCTTGGTGAGCCTATATTTCCCCATTGCTTTCTCCATGGCAAAACTTAGGCCAATCAGCATCAACTTGCCAACCAACTGGCACCCTTTTCTCCTGTATTATAAATTGTTGTGATCATTTGAAATTTGGCATTCTTGCACTTGTCCTAATGAGTGCAAGACAAAAAGCTTTGGCAACATGTCTCTCTTTTCAGCAATGTTCTATTTTGAGATGTTAATGACTATGAGAAGAGTGATACTGAAGGACATATCTAAGGGTTGTGATTGTAAAGAACAGAGCACATTGCAAAATGCCCGAGAGATATTTTGAACTTAACTTCTAAATGGATTTCATTGGCTTTCAGTTTCCTTGCCTTCTGTCCTGAACTCGCTGGTTCTAGCTTGGGGCCTGTATTTTCCAATTTTCCACTTTCAAGAGCATCAGCTGCCTTTGCAGTAATGGGAACAGGGAGAGGGGAAAGGTTACGACACACCTGAATCAGCACCTGACCTCACTGATGTCCATAGGGTGCTCCTTGACCCTGGGTAGCCTTTATGTCCCCCTCACCCTCCTCTATTTCCAGCCCAAGAAACACTGATGTCAATTCAAGCACCTGCTCTGACTCAGATCACCTTGAGATGTTAAAGTGTTAGATCATGATGTCAAGTAAACTTGGTTTGCATTCCCTTGAATTTAGACAATTGAGAAATAATCTAATTGGAGTGTTCAAACCGATAAAAGGATTTGGTAGGGAACATGAAGGAAATCTTTTTACTCTGGCTGAGAGTGCAGAACAAGCAACCACAAGCTTAAAATTAAATTAAGGACATTTCGGAAAGTGCTTCTTTGTAAAAAGGGTGCTGGAAGTCTAGAATTCTCTCCCCTAAAAATCTATTAAGGCTGGAGGTTAATTGAAAATTTCAAGACTGAGATGGAGAGATTTTTATTCGGGGGGAGGATGAAGAGCTATGGAGCCAATGCAGGTAGATGGAGTTAAAATACAGATCAGCCATGATCTAACTGAATAGCAGAAGAGGTTTGAGGGGCTGAATGGCCTCCTGCAGTTCCTATGTTCCTACAAGGCAGTCATCAACTTGAGGGGTAATTTAATGAACACTAACTGGCAGTGGTTGGTGGGAGGGTGCAGGCAGAATTGGGAGGTGGGTCCTTCAGCCACAATATGCTGGCTCTTGTAATTCTTTGCAGCAAACTGTTTGCTGCATTTACTCACAGAGAATCAGTGGAGGAGCTGCACTAACCAATGTAAAATTCATAAAGACCAGAGTGAGTAATTACTCCTGGGCTTCTGTTGGTTGCCTGAAGGTAATGGGGGCCAGAGAGGAGTTCCTCACAGTATTTTTTTTCCTTTATTGGCCCTGGGATTTAACTCTGTTTTTGGGTCTTGGGGATGATATTGTTACAGGCAGGGGAAAGGATGGGGCTATGGGAATGAGGCCAAGGTGCTGAGTTCCAATCCCCGGGCCACGCTGAGTGTGTGGACAGGCTTGCTGGGCCAGCTGGCCTTTTCCGACACGTCAATTACACGGCCAAAATTTTTACCTCGTCGGGCGGGTGCGCGCCTGAACTGACCGAGCGTTAAAACGACACGCAATGATGTCACACAAACATCCCGACGTCAGCGCGCACTTGTGCGATATTTCAGTCGGTGGGCGTGGGTGGGAGTTGGCAGTGCACCCTCGGACAATTGAAAGACCTATTAAGGCCATTAAAGTAATAATTGAATTAAATCTTTTGCTGCCTGTCCAACCTTAACGGCAGACGAAACGGCCTTTGGATTTTTTAGGGAACCTCATCCCCGGACGGGATAAGGTTGCCAACAACTATTAAAAATTAAATAAAAATTGAAACATTTCATTAATAACGCATCCTTGCTCATGGTGACAGAGTCACATGAGGGGACATATTTTTTAACAATTCAAAATTTTTTATTTTTATTTTTTTAAATCTTCATGTCCCCAAGGCAGCTCTGTGCTTCAGGGAGCTTTTCCTGGACGTACCCGTGTGCATGTGCAAAGTTCCCCACTCGCCCTCTTCCCCACCCCCCACAGGCAGCGCTCAGCGCTGAAGCACTGGTTTCACGCTGGGCCGGGCCTTAACTGGCGTAACCAGCGTGAAATCGCGGTCCGGCCCTGATCGCGGGCAGCGGGTGGCTTCCTGACCACTCCCACCCACCTCCCCCGAGCCCGCCCGACGAGGGCAAAATCCTGGCGCATATGTCTGTATCGCTATAGAGTGGCACCAACATTGCTGGCGTGCAATAGATAACAGCTCCCAGGTGTAGTTAATAAATCATGTACTTATTATAGAACCTAAAGTTGCCAAACATTAAGCAGTGCCTGGAAAATCCTGAGCAGCTTCCTTTCAGACGCTGATGCTCAGTTCCTTCCTGTGGTTTAAAATAATAATCCAGGATGACATTTTTGTTTGGCATTAGACATAAAAATGTGGATCATCCTTTCATCGGGACAGCTGAGACCTACAATGCGCTACTGCTGGGAATGTGGCAGAAAGAGGTATATTTGTCTGATATTAATTTTAGATAATAGGGCACAGATCCAAGTAATAGTCATAAATATGCCCCATATTGGACACAGGCTCCTAGGTGTTACAGCTTCCAAGTTTAATAGAAGAGGAGGTCTGTAGATTATTAACAAACTGAAATTACATGATCAAATATTTTGAAAAGGAGAATTTGATATTTGTCTTCACGGCATCAATTTAATTTTCCACGGTGTGCATTCATCAATTACTTCATAGTTTGGCTCTTTCTGCACTGTCTAAAGATCAGACTAGACTTTTAATTGGGAAATTGCCCAAAGCCTTTCCCC
This sequence comes from Carcharodon carcharias, assembly GCF_017639515.1. Taxonomy (NCBI): domain Eukaryota; kingdom Metazoa; phylum Chordata; class Chondrichthyes; order Lamniformes; family Lamnidae; genus Carcharodon; species Carcharodon carcharias. Next base: position 28,667,819 of record NC_054492.1, on the reverse strand, counting down.
CACTTTCTATCTTTACTTTGTTCAGAGTGACTTGTCTGTAAGCCAAAGGTTCAGAGAGACGTGATGCTCCAATCTCAGTCTTTGCTGGTCATCTTCTTTGTGAGCTGAAGTCTGAATCTAAACTTTGTGTTTAGAAAAGAAATTCCTGTGTTTAATTGACAGTAAACAAATCAGCACTAACGATAGCAGGAAACCCTCCTCATGACTCAGTTGAGCAGAGCAGGTGCCAGCTGTGATTCAATGGTCTCTAATTGCTTCTAAGTCAAAGGGTTTGGTTATGTCTTTCTTCAGGGACTTGAGCCCTGTCGAAGGTGCCATCTTAAACCAAAGAGCCATCTGTCCTCTCAGGTGGTTGTGAAAGATCATGTGCTGCCATTTCCGAAGAGTTTAATTGGTTTGTTTTGTGGCAAGGATCTGGACAGGGGTTTTGGGGATTGTCTGTTCTCCCAAAGTGTGCTGCCCATGTCTGTAGTTCCTTAAACCTTTTACTCTTTAATTACAGCAAGTAGTTACACATTTGGACCTCTGCACAAGGTTGGAGATTACTCTCATTCCAGATCTCGCTTACTTCTCAGTCATGTGATCTGACATCATTATTACATCAGCATCATGTGAGCTTCTGACGTTAACCCTTTACTCTACATCGCCCCCTCGTTTTTATCCCGATCATATTTACATCCTCTTATATCTCCCCCCAAAGTCTCAGACTTCACAGGATCAGTGTCTGAGGAGCCTTGATCCCCTGATCTCATCCTGACCTCCGGTTGAAGTTGAGGATATTCCATACTCTCCCTCCGTCGGGGTGAGTGCTCTTTTCTTGGGTGGCTGTAGAGCTTGAAGTAAGTTTATCTTCTTCGTTAGGATCTGAGCAGTAAGTCCAAGTACCTATTGGCTTTCTCTCTAAGGATAGTAAGGTGCTGCAGCTTCTCCCTATGATACCCTGGTCTGTCTCAATCCTGCACCATCTTGGACGTGGAGTTTTCTCAATGATTGCACCTTTCATCTGTTGATCTCAGACCCATGCTCCCTCCCCAGCCTTCAGCACTGGTATCTCATGTGCTCTATGCCTGTGATTAAAGTCCTAAGCCTGGTTGCTTCTCTGCTCTGTCATACCACACATCTCACCCTTTTTGTTCCCCAGATTGCATCAAAGTTCAAGAATTTCATTGCTCTTTTCACGCCGAAGTTCCAATAGTTCATCAGTCTTGGTTTTTATTTCTGCGTTCAACCAACTGTCCCGCTTCATCACCAATTCCTTTTCCTGTTCAAAGCTTTATTCACAATACTTAACAGAGACTCCTGATACTTGAAGTTTTAAATGAAGTTCTGTCTTTGTTGAATTTGCTTGTACAAGTTTATCATTTAGAAGTTTCAAGTCCTTATTCAAATGTTCCACTTCCTGTGACTGACATTCTAGTGTTCTCACCAGTTCTCCTTTTCAATTAGCAAACTCACCTTCTGTGCGTGAAAGTTGGTTCCCTGTCATTTTTACGGACTGGAACAGCTTCTCTTAAAGCTTGTAACTGAAGCTTTTCTTTAGCCAGTTCAAACTGTTTGATTATTTCTCTCTCTCTTTGAAACTCTCTGGGCAGAATTCTACCTCCCACGGGCAGGCGCATTCCCGAACCGATCGGGCATAAAATCGCACCATAGTTCACTCGGCAAGCACACACAAAAGACGCAAGTTTCCCCCCGGCAATCAAGAGGGAAATTAAGCCCATTAACGGCGCAATTGTCTCCGATTTTTCGTGGCCCTGGTGAATCAGCCAGGCGGAATTTGAACAAGCCTCATCCAAGGTGGGGCAGGGGATAAGGTTTCCGTTATTAAATAAAATAAAAAATCTGTGGGCAGAATTTTTATTATCTATCTGTTCAGGTGCCTGATTGTTTGGACATATTTTTCCTGATTTTCAAAACTTTATTTCATGGTTTTCGGGCCTGCAGCTCCCTGGAGGCAGCTCTCTGCTTTCAGGGAGCTTTCTCTCAGCGATTGCCTGCCGAAATGTCATGACCCACCTCCTCCCGCCCCCACCCCGGCAGCGCTGATCTTTCCAGCGTGCATTTCACGCCAGCATGAAATTGCAGTCGGGGGCTGATCAGGATCAGCGGTCCGTTTCCCGACTGTTCCCAGGCCCGACGATCATGTCCACCCACCAAGATGAAAATTCAAGCCTCTGGCTCTTTCCTTTTCTCTTTTTTTCCCCCCAGTTGTTGCACTCTGTCCCCACTGCTGGACATTCTCTATGCTTGTGCAGTTTGTTCCCGCCACACCAAGACATGTCAAAATGGCACTTGGTGAGCTTTTCCCTATTTGGGCGTGCTTAAGCTTTGGCTCACCTTCTCTTTGACCTACAAAGGTATCACTCAATCTTCTCCATGGCATTGTAATATGCTTTAAGGGATAGCAGCATGATAGAAGGGAAGTGTGTCATGCGATCCAGTTTTTGTTCTCACAACAATGAACTCACAACATGTTTACCCAATCCCTTTGCATGATCTAAGGCTGTTCACCATGTCGTACCTATACTCAATCTTGCTGCCATGCTGTTTGGCCACTGCTGCCACCATGTCAGGTTTTTATAATGATAGAAAAGCACCAATCACTCATAAGGGATTGGGTACACACAATGTGAGTTCATCTATTTAGGCCAGGTGCATAAGAACATATACACATAGACAGAAAGTTTGAAGACATCAGCAGCAGAGCTGTGTGTGCTGTGTTCTGCTCACAGCCAAAGTGATACTAAAACTAGATTGCATGACACACTTCCCTTCTAGTGATGTCATGCTGCTATCCCTTAAAGGCACATTACATCACATGGGGCCTTTCATTCCTCACAAACAAATGCCAGATTCTGTTCCCTGTTCCATTTGCTTTGCAATCTGCATTACTTTGACTAGTGGTAAACCTTCTCTTGTCCATATGAGATCCGATAATGCTTCATCCAAGATCCCGACAATGATTCTGTCATGCATCAGCTCATCCTTTAAGAATTCATATCCGCGGTTCCCTACCAGCTTATAGAGATCGTTGATGAATAAATCCATTCTTTCGCCTGGTCTTTGTTTTCCTTTATTAAATTTAGCCCTCTCAATGATTAATTCCAGATGGCTGCTGAGTCGAAAACTTGTAGGGCTTCTTCATAACAAATTGAAGTCTTATGAACCGCCTGTCTTGCTATCATGTTGTCAATGATCGATTCTACAGTGCAGAGTACTGTACTGACCTGGTCATTTTGATCTTTTGTGTGTAATCCTGAAGCAGTTCTGTATGTTGTGAACCTTTTTCTCCAGCTGTCCCAGTTCTGAGCTCATTGTGAGCCTCCTGCACTCTGAAATGGTTCTAGCAGTGGTAATGTGGATTCCTTGCTTCTGCTGAGTCCGGGGGTTGTTCTTACTTCTGCGTTGCTGCTGATTGCTTCGGGCCTGTGCTCACTGCTGCCCAGTCTCTCGTTCAGTGTCTCAGCTTGCATCTGCTACTCCCACGATGTTCCGATGTCTTGGTGAGTCTTAACATTTTTTTCCTTTTGTTCTTCCTTCATGGATATCTTTTCTGGCCAGCCCTGCATCTTCTTTTTAAGGTCTGCTGGGTCTTTTACTTGCTGCCACCATGTTTCATTGTGTGGTTAGGATCTAGACAAGGGGTTTTTGAGAGTTGTCTATTCTCCCAAAGTATTCTGGCTGAGTTTGTAGTTTCTTAAAACAATTGATCTTTATTTACAATAAGTATCTACACATTTAGATCTCTACATGAGTTGGAGCTTCTCTTCCTTCCAGATCTCTTTTATTTCTCAGTCATGTGATCTGACATCATTATTACATCAGCAATATGTACGCTTCTGATATTAACCCTCTATTCTACATTAACCACCACTGTTAATGGAGAATAGCTGTATTGAAAATACTGGATGTGTGGGCTAGTGCTTAGGGTAAGAATCCTCTGGGACACCCTAAGCCTGGAGAAAGGCCTCCAGCCAACAGTCCAACACCAGTGAGAAGGGGTTGCAGAGATGGTCATTACTTAATTCTCAGAACATGACTGCAATGCAGAAAGAAGTACAATGACATAACCAGAGCTGTCAAGGTAAGAGTACTACTGTCTTAGCTCTCTCACAACTCCACCACCATCAGCTTCACACTACACCCCTCCCCACTTCCCTCTCACCATGCACCACTCTGTCTCTTTGCCCTAATACTCATACAGTCACCAACATTGCAACCCTCACTTCCTCACACCTCTCACCCGACACACTGCAATGCCAACAACTCTTCTATGACAGGCGCATTCTTTAAACATCTCACAAGATGGTCACTAACATCTCCCCTCTTTCTTAAAGGAGAAATCTGCACAGTTTGAGACCAAAGACAACCACCAGAGTAGACCAAGCCCATCTACTCACTTTACCACCCCCACCCCCACCAAGCTCCCACCCACCCCAAGTGGACCATAGACATATCAAAACAGAAGACTGCCTCCAAATCTTATGCAAACCCTTAGTGCCTGTCTTGTGTGCTCAAATATTAATCCTGGTGCTCCCAGGAAGTGTGACCAAAACAAGTGACATGGCTTTCTGAGAAGCAGCTTTGTGAAGGAAGGGGCCTGAGACATTCATCCTATGAGATGTTTGGACATGAGTCATGCCCCTGATGACCACCAGCAACCCCCCCTCCACCCCCCACTATACATGGTCTCCTGCACAGTGCCCTCCTCCGCCTCTCGCTTCTCCCAGCATTCTCCTGCTTTCTCTTGGCTTCCCTGCTGCTCCCTCTCATCCTCCAGTCCCAAAGGTAGATCCACCAGCCCACTCACGACTGACAGCAAGATGGCTTTGAAGGCTGCCAAAAATGGTGCAGCACCAGTAAAAACTTCCCAGAAGTCAGGATTATGTTGTAACGTTCTGAGACAGGCGGAAAAGCCCAGAAGTTAAGCAGCAGCCAAAAAGAAGAAACAAAAACAGAAAATGCCGGAAAAACTCAGCAGGTCTCGCAGCATCTGTGGAGAGAAAAACAGAGTTGACGCTTCGAGTCCAGATGAGTCATACGGACTTGAACCGTTAACTCTGTTTTTCACTCCACAGATGCTGTGAGACCTGCTGAGTTTTTCCAGCATTTTCTGTTTTTGTTTCAGATTTCCAGCGTCCCCAGTATGTTGCTTTTATTTTAGCCAAAAAGAAGAAACCAGCAACAAAGCTGCACATAACGTCATACTCCTGAACCCTTCAAATAATAGCTCAGTGTGTTGCTGAGTGAATTTTATCACATGACAAGTCAGGAACTGGGTAAGTCCAGTTTCACAAAAGAGTAGGACGATAAGTGTAAGACTCTATTTAAATATTTTAATTAGAGTTTAACATATTTGCACCACATGGACACCTACAAAGTAACTGGATTCAATGTAATGGTGAGAGAATGAGCACATGTACTCAGGTGCCACCTGCCATTTTGGTTGTTCGGCACCTAGTTTGTGCCTGTAAATTGGATGCAGTACCAATTAACTTCTAGGCCTCTGTTACCATAACCCTCCATCTTCCCTCTATTCAACAGGAATTAAATCTTAGTTTAGCTGTTCTAGGACTTTGATTTTCATTCAATGAGGAAGACTGGGTGGTGCAATGTGTTGGCTGATAGCTTTTTGTCTCTGGGACCTGGGTTTCATCCAACCCCAGGTGAGTGAAGTAAATACCCCCTCAAGCTATCTGCTCCTCTAAAGGTCCTTCTGACTGTGGGTTATCTTTTACCCAATACGTCTTGACTTATTGTGTCTGGCATTCTTTCTTCTCAGTCTTGGTGCTGCTCTTCCATGTTGGGTCTTGGTTAATCATCTAGCTTTCTATTAGGGCTAATTCTCCTTAGCTCTGAAGAAGAGTCATACGGACTCGAAACATTAACTCTGTTTCTCTCTCCACAGATGCTGCGAGAACTGCTACATTTTTCCAGCATTTTCTGTTTTATTTCAGATTTCCAGCATCCAAGGTATCTTGTTTTGATCTTGGGTCATAAATATAAGATGGTCACTTATAAATTCACTTCAGGGTAAAAACTCTGTCTGCCAATAACAGTAGCAACTGACTATTTATAAACAACTTTGACACTCTGCTGACAAGGACCTTTGTTGGGGATTAAGTGCGTAAATGTGACCTCAGTTTAACCTAGGTTCTGGCTGAACATTTCACGTTGTTCAATGAATGTCTTGACGTACAAGAACAGACCTACCTGTCCCTGCACTGGTATCACAGTCTATTTCTGGGAGCAGGATTATGGTTAATGGAGGATTAAACTGTGCCACCATTGAGGTTCAGATTGCCTCCAAGTACCCACTCAGCTCTTCAGGATAACAATCAGTATTGCCAGTGCTATTTCAGGTAGCATATAAATACTCAAGACAATTTAAAGACATTTAATTGTCTGTGACTGTTTTGGCCCTTATGGGTTTTATTTCTTTCTTGGAGCTTGATGCTGGAAGATGGTTCCATATGTTTGGGCAGCACACCATTAGCTTGTCCAAATGGGCATTCTCCATGTGCAACTCTGGACCTTGCTTGTCAACTGGCTATTAGGCAGCAAGAGGCATCATTATCTAACTTAATTCTGTCCTCACCCAGTAAAGGTCATTGGACAGTGATCAGGAGCAGGAGCCCTGGATAACTTTCCCCTCCTTTTGCCCAAGTGAACTTGCACTAATTGTACCAGCCCAGGTCTGTGGTCAGCTAAGTAGGCACAGAGCAGGATCAATCTTCCAGTTCTATATGGTTCAGCATCACACCAGGTAGTGCATGTATGCGTTTAACTGCAGGAACATTGTGCACACATATTTAAATAGGAAACATTCAGATAAATGTTATTGGTTCCTTCCAGCCATCATGAACTTAACTCATTCAAATCTCTGCTGGCTGTATTGTAACTTACACCAAGTCCTGCTCACCGATTACCCTGACTCCACTGTCATTTTATTTATTCATTCATGGGATGTGGATGTCACTGGCTAAGACAGCATTTCCCTAATTGCCCTTGAGAAGGTGGTGCTGTGCTGCCTTCTTGAACCGCTGCAATCCATGTGGTGTAGATACACCCACAGTGCTGTTAGGGAGGGAGTTCCAGGATTTTGACCCAGTGACAGTGAAGGAACAGTGATATATTTCCAAGTCAGGATGGTGGATGATGTGGAGTGGAACTTCCTCCAGCCCAACAACCCTCCAAGAACACTATGATTCTCCAACTCAAACATCTTGTACATCTTACACTGAGACAGAAAATTGGACGGGATTTATGATAAGCAGCCAGTTCAATATCCATCCATTTTACACCATCACCCATGATAAAAATTATCCTAACTAGGTTTTGGTATTGATCAAGATGAAGGATAATGAGCCTGAGGAATGTTGCACTTTCCTACTTACTGCCAGAGTGTCAGGCATATGATGGGTAGATGCAACATCAAATGTTAGCTTGGTATGATGATACTTCTATCATATCGCAGCCAAAACGTTCAACGTTATTTGATGAAATACATTCCAATATTTATCCCTTAACTGTCACAAGAGATTAATTGGTTATTCATCTTGTTTGTTATTTGTGGGAGCTTGTTGTGTACCAATTGGCTCCCATGTTTAATCACATAACAACAGGGACTACAAATGTAATTCATTGTCTGTAGCTCTAGGATATCCTGAGAACCTGAAAAGTGTGACATAAATACATTAAAAAAAAACATTTTTATTTGTCTTTCTCTTCTTTCCTTGTTTCACTCCATCCACAGAAGAAATTGGTAAAGACTGACTCAGTATAATTTCACTCTCAGATTTTCCAAACATTAGAGAGTTGAAACCTGGATTGAACTCAATGCCAGGTTGCAACCCACAGTACCACCCAGTGCATGCCACGTAAAGTTGACTGTATCGAGCTCCTAATGCCATTGTATGATCGTGTTATTCCCTCCTACATGCAGCAGCTCTTGGCCTTAATGACACTGTCATGTTTTTGGATTATTTGGTCATTTTTCTTGAAAAGGCTTGGGCATTTAAAAGAATTTATTCACGAGATGTGGGCTTCGCTGGCTGGGCCAACATTTATTGCCCATCCCTAGTTGCCCTTGAGAAGGTGGAGGTGAGCTGCCTTCTTGAACCGCTGCAGTCCATGTGGTGTAGGTACACCCACAGTACAGTTAGGAAGGGAGTTCCAGGATTTTGAACCAGCGACAGTGAAAGAATGGCAATATATTTCCAAGTCAGGATGGTGAGTGATTTCAAGGGGAGCTTCCAGGCAGTGATGTTCCCACCTATCTGCTGGCCTTGTCCTTCTCGATGGTGATGTTCGTGGGTTTGGAAGGTGCTGTCTTGGTGAATTCCTGCAATGCATCTTGTAGATGGTGCACACTGTTGCTACTGTGCATTGGTGGTGGAGGGAGTGAATGTTTGTGGATGGGGTGCCAATCAAGCAGGCTGCTTTGTCCTGGATGTTGTCTTGCTTCTTGGGATGGTGCTTTATTAACTAAAACCTGCCTAAAAGAAACCAATTTCCCAAGGCACAAGACATGCCCTAGGCTGATTGTGGAGAATAGGCAGATGAATGCTAAATGTAATACAGGATGGGGAGTTCTCACAGAGATTCAAACAGTGGACAATTCCTTAGCCATGTCTGGTTATTCAGAGGCGTTGGAAACCAAAAGCTGCAAAGGCAGAGAATTTCATAGCTACACTCCAGGTCCTATGCAGAAATAAGGTGGTTGGAGTCAACTTCCTTACAAGCAAATCTTCAAAGCATCTAAAGCACCATTCAAATCAAAGCAGCATTTCACCGAGTGTGCTATCAAGGAGCCTTAGCAAAACTGGAGTCAATGGGAATCAGGGGGGAAACTCTCCTCTGGTTGGAGTCATACCTAGCAGAAATGAAGATGGTTGTGGTTGTTGGAGGTCAGTCATTTCAGCTCCAGGATATCACTGCAGGAGTTCCTCAGGGTGGTATTCTCGGCCCAACCACCTTCAGCTGCTTCATCAATGACCTTCCTTCCATCATAAGATCAGAAGTGGGGATGTTCACTGATGATTGCACAATTTTCAACATCATTTGCGACTCCTCAGATACTGAAGTAGTCCATGTCCAAATGCAGCAAGACCTAGACAATATCCAGGCTTGGGCTGACAAGTGGCAAGTAACATCACAGCACACAAGTGTCAATCAATGACCATCTCCAACAAGAGAGAATCCAACCATCGCCCCTTGACATTCAATGCCATTACCATCGCTGAATCCCCCACTATCAACATCCTTGGGGTTACCATTGACCAGAAACTGAACTGGGCTAGCCATATAAATATTGTAGCTACAAGAGCAGGTCAGAGGCTAGGAATCGTGCGACGAGTAACTCACCTCCTGACTCCCCAAAGCCTGTCCATCATCCACAAGGCACAAGTCAGGAGTGTGATGGAATGCTCCACACTTGGCTGGATGAGTGCAGCTCCCACAACACTCAAGAAGCTTGACGCACAGTAGCATCAGTGTGTACCATCTACAAATGCACTGCAGGAATTCACCAAGGGTCCTTCGACAGCACCTTGCAAACCCATGACCACAGCAAAAACAGAATTACCTGGAAAAACTCAGCAGGTCTGGCAGCATCGGCGGAGAAGAAAAGAGTTGACGTTTCGAGTCCTCATGACCCTTCGACAGAACTGTCGAAGGGTCATGAGGACTCGAAACGTCAACTCTTTTCTTCTCCGCCGATTCTGCCAGACCTGCTGAGTTTTTCCAGGTAATTCTGTTTTTGTTTTGGATTTCCAGCATCCGCAGTTTTTTTGTTTTTAACCCATGACCACTAGGACAAGGAGAGCAGACAGATGGGAACACCACCACCTCAATGTTCCCCTCCAAGTCACTCACCATCCTGACTTGGAAATATATTGCCGTTCCTTCACTGTCACTGGATCAAAATCCTGGAACTCCCTCCCTAACAGCACTGTGGGTGTACCTACACCACATGGACTGCAGCGATTCAAGAAGGCAGCTTACCACCACCTTCTCAAGGGCAACTAGGGATGGGCAATAAATGCTCAACCAGCGAAGTTCACATCCCATGAATGAATATATAAAGAAAAACAGAGAAGGTAAGAGTATAATGAATTGGTAATAAACACTGTGGAGACCTTGGGGCCTTGTGGACCATTTACCAAACCCACCCTGTGTCATTACTAATAATATAAATGAATGCAGATTCACAGGGGACAGACTAAGGAGCAGGTGAACTTAAAAATGATCTATCCAATTGTTGAAGTATTTACAAGTACACTTGACTTAACATGAGAACAGATTTTAATCCAAGTACAGAATCCCAATGGGTCAAATCATTTCCCATTGACTGACACATCATTCAGAATCCAGATGTAACACTTTCAAGCATAATCCTGTCTCGGTGTAATATTTTCCTCAAATGATTCCAACGTTCACTGTAATGAATGCTGGCAACCTGCTCTCAGCATACCTAGATATTTAGCAGCAGATCTTAATCCATCATTGTCAGTTCAGTTCCTTCTGGAGCATGATTTGGTGAAAGAGTACTTTATCAAAATGTTACACTGGTTTGCACATTAGTGTGTGGAGCAGCTGTCATACATTTTGTTCACACCAGGCTGCCATTCCAGTGCTGAAGGAATGTTGCACTGTTAATGTGCTATCCTTCAGATTAGGGCCAATATGTAAAAAGATAACAGGCAGGGTTCCTCCTCCCACTGCCTAAGGTGGTTGAAACCCAGCTTTCCCAGTGGAAACCAGGTGGGGTGGGTAGTGAAAGTTCCGGGTGGCTTGCTCACCAATTTCATGGAGATTTGAACCTGAGCAAGTGGAACTCAGAGACAGGCTCCTGAAGCTAGTGGAATCCTCCTTCAAACATGCAGATTATGTGCTGATACCCCTTACTGGGCCCCGAATTCAAAGTTAATTTGGGGGCGCAGTTGCTGTGACTCTCCCCGAGGCTGGATCCAGCCAGAAGAGGATCAGGAAGTGAGGTATTTTTGTCTTACCTGGGGTCAAAAGGGGCAGGTGTGCTCCTCTTGTGCCAGACAAGGAAAGATTAAGCCTCTGTTAGCCCCTAGCTCCTCTACCCTCTCCCGCCAGATCCTCCTGAACCCCCATGTCACATTCCCACTTCCCTGATGGTGAGTGGCCCACGCATAGACCAGGATTTTCCAGCCCCTCAGGCCAGCGGAATCTTCCGGTCCCGCTGATCGCTGATGTGAACGGAGGTTTCAATTGCTCACCGGCCCCACCACAGGGGAACCCAACATTATGGGGGGGAGGGGGGCTGGAAAATTCCTGCCATGGAAACCACTCCTCATTTACTCCAACACTGTGTCCTCGGCCCAACCATCTTCAGCTGCTTCATCAATGATCTTCCTTCCATCATAAGGTCAGAAGTGGGGATGTTCACTGATGATTGCACAATGTTCAGCACCATTCGCGACTCCTCAGTTACTGAAGCAGTCCATGTCCAAATGCAGCAAGACCTGGACAATATTCAGGCTCGGGGCTGACAAGTGTTAAGTAACATTCACGGCACATAAGTGCCAGGTAATGACCATTTCCAACAAGAAAGAATCCAAACATTGCCCCTTGACACTCAATGGCATTACCATCATTGAATCCCCCACTATCAACATCCTGGGGGTTACCATTGACCAGAAACTGAACTGGACCAGCCATATAAATACTTTGGCTACAAGAGCAGGTCAGAGGCTAGAAATCCAGTCGCCAGTAACTCACCTCCTAACTCCTCAAAGCCTGCCCACCATCTACAAGGCATAATTCAGGAGTGTAATGGAATATTCCCCACTTGCCTGGATGAGTGCAACTCCCACAATGCTCAAGAAGCTTGACACCATCCAGGACAAAGCAGCCCATTTGATTGGCACCACATCCACAAACATTCACTCCCTCCACCACCAATGCACAGTAGCAACAGGGTGTACCATCTATAAGATGTCTGCAGATACTCACCAACGCTCTTTAGGCAGCACCTTCCAAATCCACGACCACTGCCATCTAGAAGGACAAGGGCAGTAGACACATGGGAACACCACCACCTGGAGGTTACCTTCCAAGTCACACATCATCCTGACTTGGAAATGTATCACCATTCCTTCACTGTTGTTGGGTCAAAATCCTGGAACTCTCTCCCTAACAGCGCTGTGGGTATACCTAAACCACATAGACTGCTGCAGTTCAAGAAGGCAGCTCACCGCCACCTTCTCAACAGCAATTGCAGATGAACAATAAATGCTGGCCTAGCCAGCAATGCCCATATCATGTACATGAATAAAAAAAAAACAAAATCTTTTGCTGCTGTGACATGGGAAACTAATTCTCCAGCGTGTGCAGTTTCTCAACGGAGACATATTGGGAGTTAAATACAATCCACCACAATATTTTATCTATGAAATATATATTTTATATGAATGAACATGGAGATCCCTCCAGCCCGGGCTTTGCAAATTACATATATCTACAGAGTTGAAATGGGTTATTCAGCCCAACTGATCGATACTGATGTCCATGTTCTGCATGTGCCTCCTTTTACCCTACTTCATCTCACCCCAGCAACATACACTTCTATTCCTTTCTCCTTCTTTTAACTCCCCATTAAATGCATCTCTGTGATTCATCTCACCTATTCCATGTGGAAGAAAGTTCCACCCTCACATTACTCACTGGGAAAAAAAGATTCTCCCAAATTCCCTTTTAGATTTATCAATGACTAGCTTATATTTACGTCCCTTAGTTTTGATCTCCCCCACAAGTGGAAACATCTACTCTATGTCTACCCTATCAAATGCCTTCATAATTTTAAAGCCCTCAGTTAGGCTTTGTAGAGAAAAGGGCCCCAAGCATAAAGGAGTACAATCGGAGTGCTATTCGTCAGACTGTTTAAGGTTGCCAACTCTGGTTGGATGTCTTCCTGGAGTTGTCATCACATGATCACCCAACACTCCCATCGCTGGTTAGACAACATGTCTGTATTCTGGCTGCCCCGCCTTCAATGGTCTATTGGAAAGACAGCATTCGCCATTTTCCGATTGCATGATTCTTGACTATCAACAACATCTTGTATTTATATGGTGCCATTAACATAATGAAATGTCTCAATGTGCTTCACAGAGACATTATAAAACAAAATATGATTCAGAGCCTCATAAGGCAATATTATGACATATGACCAAAAGCTTGGACTAAGGGGTAGGCATTATAGAGCGTCCCAAAGGAGGGAAGCAAGATAAGGAGGCAGAGAGGTGCAGGGAAGGAATTCCAGGGCTTGAGGCCTGAGCAACAGAAGGCCTGGCCACCAGTGATGAAGCGATTAAAATCAGGGATGCTCAAGATCCCAGAATTGGAGGAGCACAGATATCTCGGAGTGTTGTAGGGCTGGAGGAGATTACAGAGATAGGGAGGGGTGAGGCCATGGAGGGATTTGAAAACAAGGATGTGAACTTTAAAATCGAGGCGTGGCTTATCTGGGAGCCAATATAGGTCAGAGGATGCAGGGGTGATAGGGGGACAGGATTTAGTGCAATTCAGACATGGGCAGCAGATCAGTCAAAAATAATCTCTTTTATCCCCCCAACCCATCATATCTGATATTGTTCTAATAAATAAACCAAAGCGTTCAAAAATCATTTTTTTAAAAACCCATCATTTTTAATCCCCCGATGATTTTTTATTCAGGGCCATATTGTGGGGAGTGCCCTGTGACTTAAGCAGTTTCAATTGGTTTTGACATTTTACTTTGTTGCTTTCCATCAGCTGGTCAAGATATACAAACCAGACAGAAATATGAAGTTTGAGGAAAACATTCCACAGTAATTGGATAGCAGCTGAGTGCATTCTACAGCTGTCCCTGGAGATTTTAAAGATTGATTCTGGATAGATTCCAGGCTACTGTCTGAATCTGTGGACAGATGTGGTGAGATTTTTGCAATGGAATTACTTGTGCCATGCACTACCTCACTGATTAGAAAAACGAGTGAGTGAGGACTGAGTTGACTTAGGGACGAGGTGCTTCAACATCATTTTTATATGTTGAGTTTAACAAAGGGTAGAAATATATTCATTATTGGTTTTTGGCCTTATTTATAAAATATTAAAGTTAAATTTTTTATGACTGGAGTAATTTTGATTTTTAAAAATCTATTTATTTTATGTGGGACTGAATTCTCAAGCACGTATCACATAGTATCCTTCCAACTAGCAGTCTTTCATCCCACAGCTTCTTGGCCACTGAAACACAGTCTCATTTGGGCTTTGGAAAAAAAATAAGATATGATAGAAATTTATGGCAAAGACAAAGGCCACACAACACATCTTGCTCATGCCAGCTGAAAAAAAAGCTATACCTCCCAATCCCACTTTCTAGCTCTTTGTCTGTAGCATTGTAGGTTACAATGCCTCAAATGCATAACCAAGTATTTTTTAAATGCATTGAGGGTTTCTGCTTCTCTCACCCTTTCAATCAGTGAATTCCAGACCCTCACAACCCCCTGGGTGAAAAAAATCTCTTCAACTCCCCTCTAATCCCTCCACAAATTATTTTAAATCTATGCCCCCAAGTTATTGACATCGCTGCTAAAGGAAATAGGTCCTATCCACTCTATTTAGACTCCTCAATGATTTTACACTCCTCAATTAAACCTGGCCTCAGCCTCCTTTGTGCTAAAGAAAACAACCCAAACTTATCCAATCTTTTCTCATAGCTGAAATTCTTTAATCCTTGTTAACATTCTTGTAAATCTCCTCTGTACCCTCTCCAGTGCTGTCACATCCTTCCTGTAATGTGGTGACCAGACTTTTCACAGTACTCTAGCTATGACCTAACTAGTGCTTTGCATAGTTCTAGCATAATCTCCCTGCTCGTCAATCCTATGCCTCATCTAATAAAGGAATGTACCCCATATGCCTTCTTAACCACCATCTCTACCTGCCCTGCTACCTATAGGGATCTGTGGATAACAAAACAGACAACTAAAGACTAGAGACTGCACCTGACTTGCACTCCAAGATCTCTCAGTTCCCCCACCCTTTTCATTATCGTGCCATTTATTGCGTATTCCGTTGCCTTATTTCTCCTCCCCAAATGTGTTCCCTCACAGTTGAATTGTATTTGCTACTTTTCCGTCGAACTGACCAGTCTATTAATCTTGCAGTCTACACTTTTCTTCCTCACTATCAATCAGCTGAATAAAATTGCTCTTTCCCCCATTGAGAAGTTTTAGTCCTGGTCTGACTTAGATCTTTTCCATAACTACACTAAATCTAATTGAATTATAATCACTCCTACCAAAAAGCTGTCCTACTGATACCCTTTCTCGTACCCAGTTTCATTCTCTAAAACAAAGTCCAGGACTTCTCCTTGGTTTTGATATGTAAAACAAAAAAATGCATTTATATCTTCACAGGTGCAGCCTCCAGTCCTTTGTTGTCAGTTCTGTTGTCGAGATTATATTACTGCCTTTTTGGGCTACCAAGGGCTGCTCAAGGAGGTTAATTTTGAGGATTTTATCACAATAGACTTTCTTTTTATAAGGAATTTAGATGAACACAAAGCCCGTAGCATAGAGCACCATGTAGGATGAAGAGGGCAGGAGAGAAAATGAGGTCTCCTTTCTCAGGATGTTGCCTACTGAGAAGCTTGCTGGTGAGCTACCTTCTTGAACTGCTGCGGTCCATGTGGTGTAGATACACCTACATTTCTTCTTTCAGTAATGGTTTGATACAACTGAGTAGCTTGTTAAGCCGCTAGTATTCAACCGTATTCCTGCAAATCTGGAGTCACATTTAGATTAGTAAATTTCCTCTCCTGAGAGCATTAAGTGAGCCAGATGGATTTTTACAACAATTCAGAAGTTTTCATGATCATTTTAGGACTAGTATTTTATTTCAGATTTATTAGTTAATTTAATTTAAACATCACCAGCTCCCATGATGGGATTTGAACTCATGCTTCTAGGCCATTAGTCTGGGCCTCTAGCTTAACTAGTCCAGTAATATTAGCAGTATGCTACCATCCCATAGACATCAGACAGTAGTAATTCTGTGACAACAAGGTTGGGTTTGAAAAACTGGCAGATCATAGGGAAAGGGGTGAAGAGTAGGGTGAGGAGGTTCACAGTTTTGAGGTCACAGAAAAGGAAGCAATAGAGTTGTAAGCAATTTGATGAGTCTTGATTTCAACACATAACAGGAAATGAATACATCATTAATAACAGCAAGTTAGGGATGGGGTTGTTCTGATAGCCAGACAATTACTGTGCTGGGAAGAATCCAACAGTGATGTTATCTATTTCTCTTTTCTGAATCTGGATGCAGTCAATGTCACTTTGGTAAGAAATACATGTGGAAGTTCTTAGATACAATCAATCCTGTCTGAGCTCATTCCCACTCTACAAGTCAATCTCTATGGTTTGACTAAGAGTCAACAAACATTGGTTATAAAAATTTCAATAAAGGCCATTGTATTAATCTTTTTAAAGGTTTCATGGAATCATTAGTAAGCTATTTTTTCTGCCAAGTTCTCTCTCTTCCTTAGACCAAAGAATGTTCTCAGGCAAATGTGTTCTGTGAGAGCCCATTTGACATGAAACTTGTTCACGGAACCGGAACAATCTATAGTGTTGCTTTAACCAAAAAAATATTTTCTGTAATTAACATAAACCTCAGCATTCCTGGGTTCGGGTTGCTCTTAATTAAAGTAAGAAAGGCTGACTAAAAGTTGAAAAGGATTAAAGATTAAAGGGCATGCTCTGAGCAAACAAAGTTACTCATGGAAAGATGCCAGGAGGCAGTGGGCAGGCGAATCAACAATTCCCAATGAGTTTGATGGTGGTGGAATTGTCCCAGATTTGCACCAAGTGCAGTAGAGCTGTGGAAAAAGACGTAATGGTGAGTTTTTGCACCGCATCATTCTCCCACCTGTCTCAGAAATTACGCAGTCACGGGAAACAGGCCAGATTGCTGGCTGCTGGCTTCCAATTCACCCACCACTCCAATACCTCGCCACTCCCTGACGCCGGGCACCATATTTAAACTGCAGCCGCGAGGAATTCTCAATGCTTACAGCCCAGGACCGCTCTGGTGAAGCGTGCGGCCCCTCACGATTCAGTGACACATCCCTGGGATGCATTCCGGATGCCGTGGAGGCCCACCGCGATGTCCTCTACCCCCCCGGCTCTGGCCGAAGGAGGCCCTTCAGTCTCAGCACTCTGGCTTGGAGGTGGTGGCTGAGGTGGTCAGTGCCAACGCTGCACACAAGAGGTCAGCCATCCAGTGTAGAAAGAGGCTGAATGATCTCATCCGTGCTGCCAGGGTAAGTCAACCATCTCATCACTCTCAACTCACCCACTCACAAGCCTTTCTCCCTACGATCTGCCAGTTTTTCAAACCCAACCTTGTTGTCACAGAATTACTACTGTCTGATGTCTATGGGATGGTAGATAGTGCTAATATTACTAGACTAGTAAGCTACAGGCCCAGGCTAATGGCCTAAAAGCATGAGTTCAAATCCCACCATGGGAGCTGGTGGTGTTTAAACTAAACTACCTAACTAATAAATCTGGAATAAAATACTAGTCTTAAAATGATCAGGAAAACTTCTGAGTTGTTGTAAAAATCCATCTGGCTCATTCACTGGCATCTCACTCACTGCCAGCTCAAAGGACATCACTACTCACTCTCTCACATACACCCTCACATCTCCATCTGGCCTCATCTCCTCTGGAGACTGCCTCCTCAGCCCATCCATTGCTCCACTCAGCACACAAACATGCCTGGCATCATTCTCATTTGGCCTGGCACATGTCTTGCCCATGCTCTTACCATCTGACTTTATTCAGGACAAGATTGTGCACAATCAACAGGACCAGGGTTGGAGTGCTGGACATCAAGGCCCTCACTCTACTCGAGAGTCACACATTGGAGATGGCCGGAGAGGACGTGGACTGTTTCTGTGGCAATGGTGAAGTCGGCAACGAACACCCGGGTGAGGATCCTGAACCACATCATCCCTCTGTCAATGCTACTTTGAGTCCCCTGTTCAATGGTCAACGCAGCGGCCAAGCACTAATAATCTCCACTTTCCAACCTAGGCACATCTGACATGTCGCCCTCAGGCAACTTTGACCCTGACCCCAGTGCCGAGAGCACCTCAGATGAGGACCCTGGGGGCAGAACCGTTGAAGACGCTCACCCACGCCCTCCATCGGTGCAGCGGCACACACCTCAGTGGGACCTAGATGTAGAGTAGCCTTGGGATCACAATCTTGTGAGCACAGCACACAATCTGTTCCACAGCAGGCAAAGGAAGGGATATCCTTGGGTCGTCGACACTTGGAGGACTGCTGGAGGCAAGGAATCACCCCCACCCCCACCCCCCTGAGAATCTGCTGAGTCCAAGTCAGATGAAGAGCCCCTGGACTCGGTCCTCAATCAATTGTTGGAGCTGCAAAGACAATCACGGGAACGTCAGGAAGGGATGTCTGGTGCACTCCTCAGATTGCAAGGGGTGATGGAGGAGTCCATGTTGATGGTGCCAGCATGTCGATGCACTGAGGTCAGGATGACGGCCACTATGGAGACCTTAGTCCAGGACATCAATTCCACACTGGTGCATGGGCTGACCTCTATCGCTGACACCATAGTTGGCCTCCAACAGTGTCAATGCGATTGGGGTGTGGGGCAGTTCGATCTCACTCCAGCTCCCCCTTCTCCTCAAGGAGTCAGCCAGGGGCTGTCGGGCACCCATAGGGAGAAGGGTCCTCAGCTCGACAACCCAGAGCCATCCACCCAGGTGACTGGGAATGTCCAGTCGATCCAAATCCCCTCTTCCTGTGACAATGCAGCTCCAGTTCCACAGGCCAAGGAGGGTGCAACTGGTCCACAGCAGGACCCCCAAAGCAGGCCAGGGCCCTCTAGATCTCAACCCTCCAGAGGACACATGCCTCTCAGTCATCACAGGCAGGGTGTAGCAGTCAGCAGGCTGCCTCCACCTCTGCTGTTGATGTCAGGGGAGCACAAAGCCATAGAGGCAGGGTTAGGAAGGTTAAGAAGATGCAGTTGCACAGCCTGGACACAGGTGTTAATCACATGTACATAATGTTCACTATTGTAAATAAACACCCAAGATATCTCCTTGCCTAAGGCTCCTTGTTATGGTGAGCAGTGTTTGTGTTACTCAGATGTGAAACCTTGGTTCTTGCACAAGATAAAGGCAGATGTCTCAGTCCAGGGCCTCTTCCCTGTGCAGTGAGTAACCTTCAGACCAAAGTGAGGGCCCAGCTCCACACTCACTGGACACATCAGTGATGCCTGCACCTCGATGGTGCTGGTCATTGTTGCCAGAATGTTGTGGGCAGGTGTCACAGAGTTCTGTCATTGTCTCTGTGTGGCTCTTAGCACCTTTGAGGTGGGGCTGGTCCCCATCTCTTCAGCATCTGTGTCCGGTGACACTGTGCTCCTGAAGGGGTCAGGTGCTGAAGGCTAACAAAAGATCAGGTGCATTTAAAGTTTCACAGCTGCGTCTCTATGATATGACCCGGATCACAAAGCACAAGTGAGCTGCCCTCGGCCAGGCAGGAGTCAGACATTCACAGAGGCTGTGTGAAGATCTATGGAGTGTCCTCATTGCAGGTTGTAATCATCCTCCTGGAATTTACTGACTATTAGGGCCTCTGCAGCGTCTCCATGACATGATCCTGAGCACTGAGGGTGTGTGCGCTGTCGTCAGCCACACAGGAGTCAAATGTTCACAGGTGCAAGGTGAGGATGTCTGGACTGTCCTCACTGCACCTTGTCATCATCCTCCACGAATCTTGTGGTTATGAGGGCCTCCTGAGCGCGCCTGACTCGTCTGGTCAGTGTGATGACCTCATCACCAGCATCCTCGACTTCAAGGACCTCATCACCATCATCCCCTTTGACATCCTTCAAATCGGAGGAAACCTGCAGCTCTTCCATCTCCTCCTCAGCCAGGTCCTCTCCCTGTTGCAGTGCCAGGTTTTGGAGCGCCCAGCAAGCGACAATGATGCACGACAGCCACTGGGAACTGCATCGCAGTGCCCAAACAGACCTGTTGAGGCACCAGAGCCTCATTATCAAGATGCCTATCATTTACACCACCAAAGTTCAGGTCACAGCATGAGCCTTGCTATACTGTCGCTTTGCAGCAGCCTGAGGCTGCGAATGGGTGTCGTCAGCCACATCCTCTGTGGGTAGCCTTTGTCCCCAAGGAGCCAGCCCTGCAGTCTCTGTGGACCCTGGAAGATGACAGGGATCTGAGTCCTGCTAAGCCTGTAGGAGTCGTGGTTCTGTGCCTTCGTGAAGATGGCGGCCGTGACCTTCTGGATACATTTGTGCATGAATGCTTGCAAGATCCCGCACAGCTCACCTGTAGAACCCTGGAAGGAGCCACTGGCGTAAAAATTGAGCACCATGGTCATTTTCAAGGCCAATGACAGTGGATGCCCTCCATGTCCCCATGGCGCCAAATCCTGGGGCAGGTGGCATCTGTGACCGACCAGTTCACTAGACATGCGCAGTCTTCGGCGAACCTGGTTCTCAGTCATCTGCAGGAATGACAGGCGCCATCTATAGACCCTGGATCCAGTGAAGCGCCTGCAAGCAATGGCTCTCTGTGGTTATTCAACGGCATGCACGGCAGAATCTGCTGCCCCTTCATCTTGAGGGAGGTGCTCCTCCATTTTGCTGAGCCAGATGTCTCCGCCGCTCTCTTCTTCTTCTTCTCTGCTCCCTGTAAGCCACGAGACATATCATTAAATCACCAGGCTCCATGAGCCTGATGCTCTCCTCCTGCAGGGTCAAAGAGAAAGACGCGTGGGTTGGCATAAGAACCTCTCTTGTTTAAGTATGAAGGCCCCTTCATGCACGCCGGACAGTGCTGGCCACCTCGTGGATGGCCAGTGTGTACTGCGCTCATTGGCTGTCCGAAATCCCACCCAACTCCTCCCCACTCCACTTGGCCTATTCACGGCAGCTTCAGCCACTGGACTGCAGGCTGTGCTTTCAGCTCAGGCACAGGCATCCTCCTAACCCACACTGCAAGGCTGCACTGTTAGCTTGAACCATGAGGGATACTGTTCCAAATGTTAATAAAGACATTGCAAAGAGACTGTGAGCACCTTCACCAGTGACTGCACCATGACCACCTTTCACTAGGGGATTCTACAACTTGCCCAGTCAGCCAATTGTTCTGCTGCCCCCTAAAACGCACATTAATTTGCAGTTAGCGCACGAGGGGTGAAACATTCTGGAACATTCAGTGGCACTTTCACACTTTTGCGTAGCTTGAGTGGGTGGAGAAGCTTCAGAGGCTCCGACTCCAAACCTGTCAATGGAGCTGCTGCTGCTCAACAGTCTCAGCTGCGGAAGAATGCTGGCTTTTGACAAGCTTTTCCAAATGTGCGGCTGCTTCCCTCACCCAACACCCCCCCCCCACTCCCCCCTCCCCCAACCCCCAGCATGTACTTGTGTATTTCTTTCAACCTGTCTGTGCTGCCTTCCACTGCCACTCCACCACCACCCCCCCGACCTTGCACTGGCACCGCACTGAAAGCCAGCCGAGAAGAAGCGACTTACCTGTGCCTTCCCCCAAATGCATGGCACCTCTTCCTTGATGCCCTACGGGCGATGCTTACGAGCGCTGTACAAGGTTGTGTGCACTCACCTCGAAGTTCCCCTCAAAGTTCAGCTCACCAGGTGCACACCTTTCAATGGCAGTCGTGAAACACGCTGTTCTGAGTTCATTGCCAACATGGATGGTAAATTTGACATGGGCAGATGAATCCGGGGTGTAGGCACAATAACGAGATGCAACTGCATTAAACTTAATTTCCCTACGTTGGATGGTGAGAAATGCAGCCCGCCATTGGCGAGCGGAGTGGACAATCGCAAACTGGTTTCACGACTGTGTGAAACTGATTTTTGGCCTTCCCTCCATATTGTCCACTCAAGCCCTCCGTGATGCCCATCACCAATGCGACCAGGCGGAATTTTACGCCAGCGGGATTTTACAGTCCTGGCAAAGTCAATGGATTTTTGAACAGCTCACAGCCCCCGCCACAATGGGACCATAAAACCTCTTCATCAGCTCTCCACTTCTCCAGTGCCTACGTGTTTTCAGATTGCTTGAACCAATGGCCCATTATAGACCAACTACTGTTTTCTTCAGATCCTTAAAAGTTGAGAAGACCTAACCAATATCTTCGGTGCCAGGCCCAAACACCACATAATTACCATTAATTCACTCCCTTGTAAGAATATGGCTTTTGAAAGAATCACATTTATATAGCGCTTTTCATGACCACCAGGCATCTCTAAATAGCCAATGGAGTACTTCTGAGGTGTAGCCAATGTTGTAGGGCATGAAATGCAGCAGCCAAGTTGCACACAGCAAGATCCCACAAACAGCAATACGATAACAACCAGACAATCTATTTTTTTGTCATGTTGATTGAGGGATAAATATTGGCCGGGACACCAGGGATAACCCCCCTGCTCTTCTTTGAAATAGTGCAATGGGATCTTTAACATCCACCCAAGCAGAGAGATGGAGCTTCCCTTTACATCTCACCTGAAAGCTGCACCTCCAACAGTGCAGCACTCCCTCAGTACTACACTGGGGTGTCAAACTTGCTTAAGCCTGGGGAATGGGACTTAAACCTTGTGACTCCGAGGTAAGAACCCTACCAACTGAACTACTGTGAGGGTATTTTGAGAGGTCGGGTATTTCAAGAGTTATATTACCCAAAGTTTTTCTCTAAAAGCTTGATTCTGATGAAAGACACGGCCTTGGACTTCTTGCTGGCTGCAGACTGGGGTTGCATCCAAGTGACTTTGTTATTTCTAGGAAAGCAAGCGAAAGGAAAAAGAGCCATCTGCATCCATCATATCTCTTTCTGTCTGTGGGAACACTTGACCTTTTGTGAGTCTTTGAAACCTGACCAACTGTAAATCCTTTCTGGTAATTTTAAGCTTTAAGCTTTGCTAGGTTGTAGCTTATATTAATATTGCCACTTTATCATTTTATTAATGCAGTCTTTTCTTATTCATTCATGGGATCTGAGTGTCGCTGATAGGGCCAGCATTTATTGCCCATCCCCAATTGCCCCTTGAGAAGGTGGTGGTGAGATGCCTTCTTGAACTGCTGCAGTCCATGTGGTGCAGGTACACCTGAAGTGCTGTTAGGGAGGGAGTCCCAGGATTTTGACCCAGCGACAGTGAGGGAACGGTGATATAGATCCAAGTCAGGATGGTGTGCAGCTTGGAAGTGAACTTGCTGTTCGCTGCTGCCTTTGTCTTTCTAGGTGGTAGAGGTTGCGGGTTTGGCTGTCAAAGGCCCATTGATGAGATCCTGCTGTGCATTTTGTATATGGTACATGCTGCTGCCACTGTGTGTCAGTGGTGGAGGGACTGAATGTTTAATATGGTGGATGGGGTGCAAATTATATGAGCTGCTTTGTCCTGGTCGGCCTCCTAGCTTCCACCTTTTGTAAGCTTCAGCTCATCTAAAACTCTGCTGCCTGTACATATTCCTAACCCTAACACTAATCCTGTTTGCTTATTCTGCATTAACCCCACATTCTTCAATGCCTCCCATTTAAAATTCTCATCCTCATGTTTAAAGCCCTTCATTGCCTATTCCCTCCCTGTCTCTATAACCTCCTCCAGCCTTATTAAACCCCCTCCCCAAGTTATCCATCCTCTGGTCTCTGGCCTTAAGGGAAAATTCCTTCCTTAACGCCACCAGTGGGGACCAGGCCTCCAACTGTCTCTGCTCCACACTCTGGAACTCCTACCCTAAACCTCTTCAACCTCACCCCCTCTCCTCCTTAAAACCCAGGGCTCTGGCCAAGCTCTTGTCACACCTCCTTTAGGCTGTGTACATCTCCATGAAGCACCTTGGAGCTTTTTAATACTTTAAAGGCTTTGTATAATCACAGGAACATGCAAAAATATTGTGCAAAGACCAGCTGGTCCAGCAAGATGCTTACAACATTATGAATAAACATTTTCCATGCACCACCCTCCCCCCAACCCCCCCCCAGCCATATCATCACAGAGAGAGGCAAAAATCAGAAAACCTGGGTTGGGGTGACAGGGGTTGGGGGGAAGAATCTTGAGAAAATTTCCCTGCAATCCCCTTGAAGCCAGTCTCGGAGGCAACACTGATAATTTGTGTGTTATCTGGGGGAACATGGTGGGTTACTGGTCATACCACAGGACTAGTAATCCAGATGCTCAGTCTAATACTCTGGAGACATGGGTTTCAAATCCCACCATGGCAGATGGCGGAATTTAAATTCAATTAATAAATCTGGAATATAAAGCTAGTCTCAATAATGGTGACAATGACATCTATCATCAATTGTTGTAAAAACCCACCTGGTTCACTAATGTCCCTTTAGGGAAGGAAATCTGCTGTCCTTATCTGGTCTGGCCTGGCCTACATGTGACTCCAGATCCACAGCAATGTGGTTGGATCTTAACTGCCCTCCCCTCAAGGGCACTCAGGGGGGTGTGCAACAAGTGCTGGCTTTGCCAACATCCCATGAAAGAATAAAGGAAAAACATCTATTGATCAACTATCTTCTGATGCAAGCTCTGGGTTTCAGTATAGGAGCAGTCCTGCTTCCTTTTGAAGATTGTTTATTGTGGCTCGGGGCCAAATTTGATTTGACTAACATTCCTTTGAAGCGCCTCGGGATGGTTACTATATCGAAGGTGCTACACAAATGCAAATCTATGTTGTTGACATCACAGCCAATCAAAAACCAAACCTTCCAGCAGGCTTCTGATCACAGGTTAAATTGGCTCCTTCTAAAAAAAAATGCATTTGGACCAGGAAAAGGTATCCATGGGGGAAGGGATCCCTTTTACTTTAACCTTGTTGCGGCCAACTGAAGGGGTTGAATGCAAAAGGGGAGCCATCTCATTCCTCCTCACCTGGGAGCATAACAAAATTAGGGTCCCGTTCAGGAGGTTAACAAATTGGGGGACCTCGCCTGGGGACTGGTTGTAACAGGCTGAACACAGTATCCAGTACCCAAGACTTTGTACAGCTGAAGCATCACCTCCTCCCTATTGTGTTCCAGACTCCTTCAGATAAAGATTAACATTCCATTTTCCTTCTTCATTGCATTTTGTCCATGAGGTTTTTTTTCATGGTTTGTCACATATTTTGGCACCAGAACAACATGAGATGAATTGTCCAGTCCAGATGTCAGATATAGAGAGTAAGCTGATGAAATCTTTCTTTTGAGTGTTCAAGGGATGTTGGTGACACAGACAAAGCCACATTAATATCATATCTACAGCCACACTGAACAAGTGATGGTGATTCTATTTGTTGTGATTGTTTGCAACTGAGTGAGCTTGCGAGGCCACTTCAGAGCCCACTTAGAGTCAACTACATAGAGTGAGCCTGGAAACTTTTTAAAATTCATTCACAGGATGTGGGCATCACTGGCTAGACCAGCACTTATTGTGCATCCCTAGTTGCCCTTGAAATGGTAGTGATAAGCTGCCTTCTTGAACCGCTGCAGTCCATGTGGTATAGGAATTAGGGATGGAGTTCCCAGAGTCAGTGAAGGATCAGTGCTATATTTCCAAGTCAGGATGGCATGTGTAGGCCAGACCATGTACAAGTAATAGATCCCCTTTTCCGAAAGGGCACGAGAGGTCTAATTGGGTTTTACAACAATGTTGAGGCTCGTATGATCTTTTCTTTCCTGGTGCCACTTTTTCACAAAAGGGTAGTGGAAACCTGGTACATTGTCCCCCAAACAACTGTTGAGACTAAGTGAGTGTCAATTCAAAGTTTCAAAACTGAGATTGGTTTTCTTTGGGCAAAGGTATAAAGGGTTACAAAATCAAAGCAGGTTAAGGGAGGTAAGATACAGATCAGCCATGACCTAATCAAATGATGGCTTGAGGGGTCAAATCACCTCTCCCGTTCCTCTGTTCCTAACTTCACTTCCAGGTTACTAGGTAAGTATTGGAACCATTATACTACTATGTCCAAAATAACAGCGACAGCAAATTGCACACATAAAAGGTTTAACATACAAACCATTTGTACCTGCTATGACATCTTCTGAGACAGACATCGATGGTGATTCTTTAAGAAGCACTCTTAAGGAAATGAGAATCCACAAACTTGCCAAGAATTTGGCATCACAATCAAGATACTCACACAATGCGTGGGTGCTATTAATGGACTGAACTATTTACAGATGATGGTTGTAAGAAGTTGCATGCCTTCCCTGCTTAAAGCCATCATAAGACCAACTCCCTGCCATTCAGGGAGAGTATCTGAACCCAACATGCCCAGTGAAGTGCATGTATTTGATATATTGTATGTTTCGGAAAGTTGAATTGTCAAATTAGAGTGCTGTGGCTTGTCTGAGGCTGGTCAGGAAATGCCAAAGTATTTGGAATGGTCACACCCATACAAACTGGTCTAATGTTCAGATTGTATGAAGAATAGAATGAGAAAAAAAGTGTTTTCTTTTTTTAACCTTTCCCAGTCCATGTAAGATGGTGAGCATGCCAAATGGAGACGTGGCATTATTTTACAACCACAGCAGGCACTAACATTTTGCCTTTTTAAGACCCACTTCAGTGCCTAGGGCAGATTAGTAAGGTTGAAATGCGGGAATGTGTAAACTGGAGTTTGGAGGAGTTTGTGTGAAGACTAGCCTGCAAACTGTTTATGCTAGCGTTGGAAGCTTAAGAAAGTACCTTATTATAAAGTTCAGCAGCCTGAGACTATGGATGACAAGTTGGGTATGGATGGGGTGGAGAATGTGTTTTATTCACTGATATATCTTCATCCTTCATGACTTCCAAGGTGTCACTCTTGGCTCAGTGAGTAGCACTGTCACCATTAGTTGAGCTCAAGTCCCACCCTAGAGTCCTGAGTGCATAATTCTGCCTGACATCTCAGTGCAGTGTTAAAGGAGTGCTTCTAGGTTGGAGGTACCATCCTTCAGATGAGACAATAAACTGAGGCCTCGTCTGTCCTCTCAGGTGGAACTAACAGAACCCATGGCACTATTCGAAGGTCACCAAGGAAATTCCAGCTGATGTCCTGGCCAACATTTATGCCTCAATGGACATCACCAAAACAGGTTATCTGGCCATGTTACTGTTTGTGGGAGCTTGCTATGTGCAAATTGATTGTCACATTTCCTGCATTACAAAAATTACTGTGTGTCAATTGTATTTAATTGGCTGTAAAATCTTTGGGATGTCTTGAGGTTGTGAAAGGTGCTATAGAAATGCAATTCCTTTCCTGATTCTGTTTTGACAGTGTTACAAATATGAGATTTATAAGATTGTTATGTTTTGGGACTGTGCCTTTAATTTGGGATAAAAATGAAGCAGGTCATGTGACCTGTTCTGAAGTCTGCCTAACAAGAAGCCTGGGTGATGTAGCTCTTAATGATTAGAGGAAGGCCCGGGTTGTTGCTGGAAAGAAGGTGTAAGCTATTCACACTTGGAGGTGATAGCAGCAGCATTTGTGTTTACAGTGGTTAGACTGCCAGTCACCAAAGTACCAGGAAGGTGTTGAGAATGTCAGGTTGTAAACAATAATGTTTTAACTGTCCATTTACTTCCAAGATAAAAGAGAGTTAGGATCCCAAGGATAGCTAATCAGCGTTTCTACATGGATACAAGGCCCATGTGATCATGTTGCCATGGATATGGGCTTCGAGAGGTGAAGGATTTCTAAGATCTTATTGAAACTCACAGGCACAGGCAGTTTGCCAGAATCTGGGCAAGAGGGAGCAGCTAGAAGCCGAAAGTCTCTATAGTTTATGGTGCAAGGATGCGGGTGGGAGCTTGTACTCAGATTGAAAAGATCAAATTCGTGAGGATTTGAAGCAAAGGCTGGAAGATTTGTCTAGCTTGTGCCAGTGGGAGTATTTCCAGTAAAATCTCTCATTGTGAGAGAGAGTTCTGGGGTTAAAGGTTACCAGGAAAGGAACAGAAGTAAACCATTGAGAGCTAAGAATTACTTTGCACAGGAGGAGGAAGGGGGGGGGGAGGGGAAGGGGGGGGAGAGGGGAAGGGGGGGGAGAGGGGAGGGAGAGAGGAAGGGGAGGAGGAGAGGGGAGGGGGAGAAAGGGAAAGGAGGGGGGTGGAGGGGGGGAGGGAGAGAGGGTGGAGGAGGGGGAGGGAGGGGGGTGGTCATGAAAATTGAATGACTACTTAAGGGACATCGTAAAGTATTCCTGTGAACTGGGTTTTTGGTTGTGTTAAAGGTAAAGGGGGAAAGTTGTGCTCTGTAGTTTGAAGTAAAAGTTGCCTACAAAAATAGTGTTTAATCAAAAGTGCTTTTAGTTTGTTGTGACAGTAAAACTTTAAAGCATGAAATTTTGTCAAGTCATTCTTTCAGCTTTCAACTGGAAGTTTTAATTTTTTTTTACTTATCAGTATTTATGGGGATCATAACAGCTGGAGTGTTACAATCCATATCATACCTTTCAGCCTGGAAAACAGGCAAATTCTTACAAGCAGCCTTAAAAAAGAATTCAGAAGTCTGACAATCCAAAACCTATACACAGGGCTCAGACTTTTAGAACTGCTTCAGGTTGGTTAAATCATTTCTATTACATATGATACTGGTATTTTTCTAATCACATTCTACAATTTGATTGTTTTTTCTGAAAATGGGAACTCAATGGCTTTGCCTATGCACATGTGAACATAAGTATTTACACCGAGAGTGCACCAGGGCTGAGGTTTGTCCTAAATAATGCTGCGCATATCCCCAATATTCCATCATGTATGTTGCTATAACAGATTCAGAAATTATCAAAGGGATTTGAGTATTTAATATCCTGGTAGCCTCGTGGTTGTGGGACCAAAGCAGCAAGCTAGAATTGAGGTTTCAAGATGAAGCATGGTCATTTGTGAAGTTGAATTCAATAAATCTAGCATTTTGCAGGTTAACAGCAAAAAATTATTGGATTCTCGTAAAGGTCCAGCTGATTCTCTAATATCCTTCAAGGAAGAGAACCTGCCACTCCCTACTCAGCCTGGCCTACATGTGACACCAGTCCCACATCACGTGGTTAACCCCAGTTTGCAACTAGGAATGCCCAATGCAACAACAACTAGCATTTATATTGGGCTTCTTATGCAGTGAAATGTCTCAAGGCAATTTAAAGGAACATTATCAAACAAAATTATCATTCCAAGTCAGCCGAACTAGATAGGAGGACAGGTGACCAACAGCATTGTCAAAGAGGCAGGTTTTAGAATCATCTTAAAGAAGGAGTGATAGAGGGGGTGCTAGTGGAAAGATTTAGGGAGAGAATTCCAGAGCCTAGGGCCCAGTCAGCTATTGCTAATGGTGGAACAATGAAAATCAGGGATATGCAAAAGGCCAGAATTAAGAGAACAGAGTTCGCAGAGGGTTTTGGGGCTAGAGGAGAGTATGAGGAGGGGCAAGGCCATGGAAAGACTTGTAAACAAGGTGAGAATTTTGAGATTGGCATATTGCTTGACCAGGAGCCAGCATAAGCCAGTGAATATCCAATGTTACTCTCAATACAAGAACAAATTTTGAAAAAGGTATGATATTTCCTTGCTGGTATTATGTGGGAACCTAACCCACCTCCTTCCTGAGGAAAATTTTACTCCATAATTTTTCCAGGATTTTAGGTTGTGCTGTAATGATGTCTTTTTGAAGAGTAGAATGCTCTTCCCACTACATTACACATCACGCTCTTGAGTGTATTTTACCTCAGTCTTTCTCCAGCGTAATTGACTTCAGTTTCTGTTGCTCGTATTCTATTGGTGCAGTTTAACTCACGGAGACTCTCCTGTGCAATTCACTTGCTCAGCCACTGAAAGTTTAAAATCCTTACACACGGGCTGGATTTTCACTAACCAGGAGGAAAGGTCAAGTCTGAAAATGTCCTGACTTTGCAGACCTACCTCTATATAAATGGCCCTCACATGCACTATTTTTACTGCAGGGATGTGGGGACAGGATCAAGTCGGGCCCACAAGCAGCTCAGAGGCAGCCACAGATGTTGGTTCAAAGGCCTGCCTCGACCCTCTGGCTCTTCGGCCCTCTTGTATTAAAGGCTATTAGGCTCTCTAGCCCTCAACCCTCAGACCCTCCACACATTCCCCATTCCCCCTCATACCTCGCATATCCCATCCATAATCGCCTCAAGCTCCATGTGCCCCCTTGCTCATTCACCCAGTATGTACAGTGTATAGAACCAATGAGCCATGTAATAACAATGGAAAGTTATGCACATTCAGAAATATTCTTTGAAAAAAATTGCTGCCCTTACAACTTTATAAAACTGTCAATCAGACTCTGTCATTCATAGTTTCAATAATGGAAGTTTTACCCCACTCCATACCTCTTAATCTTGTCCTAATAAACATACAAACATTGAAAAAAGATCAAAGAAATAATAATTTATTATAATACCATAAAGATGCCAATCAATCAAAGCTAATACTCCACTTCAGCCGATGTAAACATACCCCTGCTGAGCTGATCCAATTTGTGAGTTTTGGAACTCAGCCAAGCATTCATAATGTGTCACCAGATCTTATGACCAGATATCTATTTCTCCAGATGGCCACACTATCAATGCTTGGTTGGAAACTTCTGGTAGCCTATGTGGAGCAGCTAAGCAGGACAGTAAGTTTAAATCAGGAGGAGCTTTTATTCATTAAACATTGGCAAGGCATTAAACATATCTGCCCGCGGTCCACATGAGATTCCTCCCAGTACTCTTCATCTCACCCTATCAGCATGTCCTTCTATTCCTTTCACCCTGATGTACTTATCAAGCTTCCCCTTAAATGCTATTCATCTCAACCACTCCATGTGTTGGTGAATAAATTGGACATTTGGTATGTATTTTGTTTCAAATTCCATTCACTGCTTTCCACTTTAATATTCACACATTCCCCTGATAGCCATGAATCCTAATGTGGTATTATCTGGAGAACCATCATATAAAAACTGTGTGTAATGACAGAAAAGAATTTGATTAGACTCAAATTCTGACTGCATATTATGACCAACAATCTGCTCTTCGTTACCCCCTACCCCGTTCACGTAATTTCCTACATATTTCAGCTTCATTAGTTTGAGGAAGCTGTATACATATATGCTGTTTTTTAAAAACCAGTTGCTTTATGCCTAAGAGAAATTCCTACTCTGCATGTGGAAGTCTTAGCGAGTAAAAAAAAAATTAAATTTTCAACAGCAGTTGCGATACACCAGGACAGAGGAACAAATAGCAACCAGAGTATTTTTTTATTCATTCAAGGGATGTGGGCATGGCAGCTTTTATTACCCATTCCTAATTGCCCTTGAGAAGGTGGTGGTCAGTTGCCTTGAACCTGGCCTACATGTGACTCCAGACCCCCAGCAATGTGTTTGACTCTTAAATGCCCCCTAAACTAAGGCATTTAGGGATGGGCGATAAATACTGGACTAGTCAGCAATGCCCACATCCAAAGAAAAAGTTTTTAAAAATCTGTAGCGAGAGAAGCAGGGTTAACAGGCAGAATCTTGATGTGGCATCAGGGGTCTTGTCTGCCAGCTGGAGAGTCAGCGAAAGACCCAAGCTGCCTCCTTTTCGGGAAGGCCCGCCAAACCCCATGCTCAACAGGCAGCGGCGAGGCCAGCAGCAGGCCTTTCCCTGGAATCAAGACCCCGGGGATGGAAGTCCTGCCTAGCGGGAGCTGCCAGCCAATCAGGGGCCAACAGCTCTTGCGCTCAGCAGTGCCGAGGATCGAGGCCCCGGCTGCTGCTGGAATGACACCTCCAAACCCACAACCCACCCCGGAAGCCCAGGATCAGAGATGACCCAGGCTACAGGTAAGTAATGTAGGGGGTGAGTTTCACACGGTGGGGCACACAGGTGGAGGAGGCTGGGGAGTCGGAAGCAAGGGTGGGGGTGGTGGCCCTCAATGGACTTCCCCCTTCCTGATGCACAGACTCCCACCAATACCCACCACCCCCCCCCACCACTCCCCCAGGTGACAAGCGGCCTGCACAGGTTCACTTGCTGTGCATGCCACTTGGTAACAGGCCTGCTTGCAGATGGGTTAATACCAACAATGAGGAGATGAGGCCCTTAAGTGGTCATTGATTGGCAGCTTCAGGGCCTCAATTGGCGACAGAAGGGGAAGGTTGACCATGGGCCTTCCCACCCAGACCTTAATTCTGGTGGAAGTGGAAAGGTGGCGCGGTTCAGGTATGCCATCACTCAGCTTAATTATATGCCCTTCCCACCTCCAAACATGGCACCGGGCAGAGCTGCCCAACTCTTCAGGTTGGTACCTTTCATCAGAACTAATGTTAAGATTATGCCCCCTTTTCTGGATTTCCCTACAAGGGGAAATAGCTTTTCCTTATCTACACTACCAAATCCTTTCATCATTTTGAACACCTTGCTTAGATCACCTCTCCGCCTTCTACACTCAAGGGATCCTGAGCTTATGAAACCTGTCCACATAATTAATATTTTTAGCCCCAATATCATTCAGGAGAATCCATGCTGTACCCCTTTCCAAGGCCAGTATCTCCTTCCTAAGGTGTGGAGCCCAGAAATGAACCCAACTCATGACAGAACATACTGGAATGACCTCTGGAGACCAACAAGGCAGGTCGAAGACTGCAAATGCTGGCACAACTTCAAACCCGGTGAGTGCAGGCGTGCTCAGTGCAAACACAGGATGTGGAAAATTCTCACTGGTATCGTCAGGGTGTTAAAAGTGAAAAAAAAGGACTTGCATTTACAAAGCAACCTTCACGATCTCACAATATCCCAAAGCACTTTACAGCCAATGAATTACTTTTAAAGTGTTGCCACTTTAATGATGTAGGAGGCAGGGCGGCCAATAAACAAGCAGCAGGATTCCACAGGTGGCCAGATAACCTGTATTAACGAAGTTGGTTAATTATTGGCTAGCACAAGGGGAAACTCCCCTGCTCTTCTGATATTGGGTTTCAGATACATTGGGGTTATATTTCAGGAGTTGCAGAATCAAGAGTGATAGGAGCATTAATGTGTGGCCCTCATAGATTTCCATGCTTGGCAAGGCCTGCAGATGACAACTGGATTTGTAATCACAAAGGGCATTTTATTTCAGGGCTAGGGGAAAGAGCAGGAGAGAGTGGGAGTAATTGGATATCTCTTCCACAGAGCTGACACAAGCACAATGGGCTGAGTGGCCTCCATCTGATGATTTAATGATCATTATTTAATGATTCGATGATAATAAACTGGGGAGCACTGCCCTTCACACATAAATATGTGCTATCGCTGTGTAAATCTCAATATGGAGAGTGGAGCGAGATTCATTGTGCAGGTAATTGACCCACAACAGCCCTCTGTGTGCCTGACAGAAATGCAAAGACATCCTGTAAACATTTGAAGCATCTTACTCTATTAAGACATTCCCTAAAATTGCCCGTCCGGCAAAACAAAGTAGAACATTTCTTTTTCCTATCCAATTAAATTGGATTCTGCTGAATGTGTCGGAATCTTCCATAAACTTCTTGGATTGAGACCAACTGTTCTTTCCTTGATTTTGCTAATGCCTTTTAAGTAATATATATGCACGTGTGCACGTGTGCATATGTGTGTGCGTGCGCATGTGTATGTGTATGCTTGTGTATGTTTCTGCACACACGTGTGTGTGTGTGTGTGTGTGTGTGTGTGTGTGTGTGTGTGTGTGTCCATGTGTACGTCTGTGTATGTATGTGTGTATAGTCTGGGGGCGTGTGTGTATGCCTGTGTGTGTATATCTGTGTGGGTGTTCATTTGCGTGTATGTATGTCTGTATATGTGTGTCTGTGTCTCTATCTGTATGTGTGTGTGTGTGTGTGTGTGTGTACGTGTATACGTGTGTGTGTGTGTGTGTGTGTGAGTTGAAATTTTCTGTTTTCATCTTTTGCACAATTAGTATTGTATTCACCCCACCTAATAACTCTGAGTCAGAGACCGCATACTGACCTTTTAAATGTATTTTTGTCAAACTCTGCCAACATAAATATTTTCACATTGCGTGTCACAGATGGTAGACAAAGTCTGTATCATTTTCACATGTTCAATTATTTAACTGGGAGCAGTGACTTATTTGATGTTGTGGTGTTTTTACAATCCTAGCCCCTCATTTTGGACCTAACAAAATCAGGTGTACCTCCTGATTCATTTCCCTCTGCTTTGGCCAGAGGCAGCCGGACTCACGAACACGTTTTTGGGTCCAGTGAATCTAACCTGCCACTTGGCCAAAGGCAGAAAGTCAACCAAGAGGCTTACCTTCCTCCCGATAGTTTAAATTTCAATAATACTTTAGCTAGATTGTAATTTTCCCTAATATTATAAGGGTCCGGGTTAACTGCTCAGAAAATATTCCCCCACCGATAAGGGAACAGGAGTTGGGCTCACTGAATGGTTGATACAGATTAGGTGAGACAATTTAAATTTTAAGAATACACACAAATTTATTTTGATGAGAAACATGCGAGATGGTTGTTACACAAAGAGTATAATTCGCAAAGCTAAATAAATCCCGATAAGAAACGATAGCTAGTTCTTATTTCTATAAGAAAATCCAACAATTAAACTTTACTTATTACAGATATAAGAACTCTAAAAGTAAATAAATAAGGATATCTATCAAATATTAAAGTGATATTACCTAAACCCCGAGTGATATTCGCTAGGTACTGAACAGGTCTGAAGCAAATCTGACGGGTCTCCCAACTAATCTGAAGATTCAAGTTTGGGTTGAAATATTTATAATTAATTTTGGGGTTGTATAATTAAGGGCACTGTGCTCATTTATTCAATCATAGACCACCCCTAATTAGTATCCTGCATTTGGTAGCAGGGCCACCTATTATATTGAGGCTGCCTGTTCAGTTTCTAGGAAATGTTACTTTGAATTTATTACTGAAAACTGGACTTTACGTTACAGTCATGTTGGTTAATGTTGGGTTAGTCAAGGTACCGTGTCCAGCAAGATAGTACAACTTGGGACTTAATGTTGTGTTTATCTGTTTTGTGGTTTACTCATTGGAGCTGGCATTGTGGTTTATGTGCTTGGTGTCCCAGCAAGGACTATAGGTGTGTGTATTTCTTATCAGTGAATTCACATTTGTTGCGAAGGGAATCAACCTTGCTGCTCTTGCAAGTCAGTTTCGACCCCTGTTAAGATATGTTTTTCTGTGAATTTACCCCATGTAACTTTTAAACTAATATTCCTGTACTAATTCCATATTATTTGCCCTTTCCCTTTACAATATTAAATAGATATTGGCCCGTCCCCACAGAGCTGCCCTGCTTTCAGTTTCAAAAGCTATTGCTAGCAGTGGCACCAAGGGGTGCTACAGCTGACCTCCAGCCCTCTACTCTACAGACCGTCAAAGTGATTTGTATTTATATAGCACCTTTCACAACCTCGGGATGTCCCAAAGTGTTTTACGGCCAGTTAAGTACTTTATTAGTGTTGTCTGAGTTGTAATTCAGTGGATTAGACTTTTTTCACTGGAGTTTAGAAGGATGAGAGTTTAAAACATAAAATTTTTCCAGGGTAAATAGAATAAATGCTGAGATGTTTACCCTGGCTGGAGAGGCTAGAACTAGGGTTCATTTTTTTTCAATTCATTCATGGGATGAGGGCTTCGCTGCCTATGCCAGCATTTATTGCTCACCCTTAATTGCCCTTAAGAAGGTGGTGGTGAGCTGCCTTCTTGGACTGCTGCAGTCCATGTGGTGTAGGTACACCCACAGTGCTGTTAGGATGGGATTTTGACTCAGCGACAGTGAAGGAATGGCGATATATTTCCAGGTCAGGATGGTGAGTGATTTGGAGGGGAACTTCTAGGTGGTGGTGCTCCCATGTGTCTGTTGCACTTGTCCTTTTGGAGGGTGCTGTCTAAGGAGCCTTGGTGAGTTTCTGCAGTGCATCTTGTAGATGGTACACACTGATGGTATGTGTTGCTGGTGGAGGGAGTGAATGTTTGTGCATATGGTGCCAATCAAGCCGGTTGCTTTTCCCTAGATGGTGTCAAGCTTCTTGAGTGTTGTTGGGGCTGTACTCATCCAGGCAAGTGGGGAGTATTCCATCACACTCCTGACTTGTGCCTTGTAGATGATGCACAGGCTTTGTGGAGTCAGGAGGTCAGTTACTCCCTAGCCACTATACTTATATGGCTAATGATGGCTAATAGTCCTCCGATAATTGTTAGCCTTTTAGGTCTTAGTTGAGGAAAAATTTCTTCACTCAGAGGATTGTGAATCTCTAGAATACCCAAATGCAGAGAGCTGTGGATGCTCAGTCATTGGGTATATTGAAGACTGAGATTAATAGATTCTCGATACTAAGGGCGTCAAAGGAAATGGGGTTAGGACAGAAAGTGAAGCTGATGTGTAAATTCAGCCATGGTCTTATCGAATAGCGTGGCAGCTCGAAGAGTTGGATGGCCCAGCCCTCCTCCTATTTCTTATGATTGTATGTAATGTAGGATATGCAGCTGCCAATTTGCACTTAACAAGGTCCCACAAACAGCAATGTGATTATGATCAAATAATCTGTTTCTAGTGATGTTAATTGAGGGATAAACATTGGCAAGGGTACTGGGGTTAACTCCCCTGCTGTTCTCCAAAATAATCCCTGCTCTTCTTTGAAAAAGTGCTATGTTACCTTTCGCATTTACCTGAGAAGGCTTACTGGGCTTCAGTTCAATGTCTCGTCTAAAAGACGGTACCAACAGCAGGGCAGCACTCCCTTGCTATTGCAATTGTGTGTTAACCCAGATTATGTGCTCAAGTCCCTGGAATGGGACTTGAACCCATAACTGTCTGACACAGAGGCAAGAGTGCGGAGTGCAATCAGTCAGTGTTTCTGATCCCTGACACCTCCCAGTGAAAACTGCTGGCAAACGTATGAGTGGATTTCTAACTGGGGTCAGGTATTGGCTTGTCTATGGTGGCCTTCAACAGTCAAATAGCCGAATTTTTGTGTTGGGGAAGGAAACAGGAGTTAGGACTGTTTCCTGGTCCTGAATTCACCCTAGGGGTCCACTTTCAGAATTTTCACAGGGAAGTCTCCTTAATTGGCATGGAGACAGTCAGTGGCCAATCAAAGGCCTTACAGTTTGAGAGGAGCAGCAGGCTGCAAAGGAAGGTAAGTAACCGAGAGGGCACATCAGCTTGGAGACCCTCTCAACAACCATTTTTAAAATTGTAAATGAAAAACATATCCAACATCTAGGTCACCACTGTGGGGATTGGGGAGGTGGGGGTGGGTAGTTGGGGGGGGCGGTGGTGAGGGGCAGGGGTGTTGTTGTTGTGGTGCTGGTGGGGACCACTCTCTCTTCAGGGTAGCCTTCAGCTCTCCGCCCAGGCTGGCAGGGACGGCCTGCAGACCATCTGTGCCAGAGTCTGCCCCCTACCCTGGCATGCGGGCTAGGTGTCCGCCTCCTTGGAGTTAAACTGCCCTCACCACCCCCACTCTGGTGGATTGGGAAACCGGAGGCTGACTGGAAAATCCCAGTCAGACTCTGTTATGTATGCCTAAGAAGGCTCTTAGCCAGCCTAATTGGCTACCCGCCTCTTGCGGGGGTGGGGGGGGTGGGGAAGGGGTGTTGGGGGGGGGGGAGGGGGGGTGGGGGGGGGGAGTGGGCGGGGGAGGGGGGGTTGGGGGTGGGGTGGGGGGGGGAGGTGGGGGTGGGGGGGTGGTGTAGCCCAGTCAGCTCCAAACCCACCTCATCAGAAACAGCCGACACTGGGAATAGGATTGGGAAAGCAGCATGCTGGCCGGCGCTGGTATTTTCAGGCCCTTTGCACCCCTGTTCCAACCCCTAGTTTGGCCTGAAAATTCAGCCCTCAATATCAAAACTCACACATGAAGAACAGTCACGCAACCAAAGGTGCCAGTGGACAACAAGCTCAGCATAAACCTGTAAAGGCACCAGCCTCAGGAGAATGGATGATTCAAGGGGCAACACAAAGATATATATTACCCTGATATAAAAACAAAAAAACTGCGGATGCTGGAAATCCAAAACAAAAACAGAATTACCTGGAAAAACTCAGCAGGTCTGGCAGCATCGGCGGAGAAGAAAAGAGTTGACGTTTCGAGTCCTCATGACCCTTCGACAGAACTTGAGTTCGAGTCCAGGAAAGAGCTGAAATATAAGCTGGTTTAAGGTGTGTGTGTGGGGGGCGGAGAGATAGAGAGACAGAGAGGTGGAGGGGGTTGGTGTGGTTGTAGCGACAAACAAGCAGTGATAGAAGCAGAATATCAAAAGATGTCAACAACAATAGTACAATAGAACACATAGGTGTTAAAGATAAAGTTGGTGATATTATCTAAACGAATGTGCTAATTAAGAATGGATGGTAGGGCACTCAAGGTATAGCTCTAGTGGGTTTTTTTTTTTTATTTTATATAATGGAAATAGGTGGGAAAAGGAAAATCTTTATAATTTATTGGGAAAAAAAAAGAGAAGGGGGAAACAGAAAGGGGGTGGGGATGGGGGAGGGGACTCACGACCTAAAGTTGTTGAATTCAATATTCAGTCCGGAAGGCTGTAAAGTCCCTAGTCGGAAGATGAGGTGTTGTTCCTCCAGTTTGCGTTGGGCTTCACTGGAACAATGCAGCAAGCCAAGGACAGACATGTGGGCAAGAGAGCAGGGTGGAGTGTTAAAATGGCAAGCGACAGGGAGGTTTGGGTCATTCTTGCGGACAGACCGCAGGTGTTCTGCAAAGCGGTCGCCCAGTTTACGTTTGGTCTCTCCAATGTAGAGGAGACCACATTGGGAGCAACGAATGCAGTAGACTAAGTTGGGGGAAATGCAAGTGAAATGCTGCTTCACTTGAAAGGAGTGTTTGGGTCCTTGGACGGTGAGGAGAGAGGAAGTGAAGGGGCAGGTGTTGCATCTTTTGCGTGGGCAAGGGGTTGTGCCATAGGAGGGGGTTGAGGAGTAGGGGGTGATGGAGGAGTGGACCAGGGTGTCCCGGAGGGAGCGATCCCTACGGAATGCCGATAAGGGGGGTGAAGGGAAGATGTGTTTGGTAGTGGCATCATGCTGGAGTTGGCGGAAATGGCGGAGGATGATCCTTTGAATGCGGAGGCTGGTGGGGTGATAAGTGAGGACAAGGGGGACCCTATCATGTTTCTGGGAGGGAGGAGAAGGAGTGAGCGCATCCGCCCTCACTCCTTCTCCTCCCTCCCAGAAACATGATAGGGTCCCCCTTGTCCTCACTTATCACCCCACCAGCCTCCGCATTCAAAGGATCATCCTCCGCCATTTCCGCCAACTCCAGCATGATGCCACTACCAAACACATCTTCCCTTCACCCCCCTTATCGGCATTCCGTAGGGATCGCTCCCTCCGGGACACCCTGGTCCACTCCTCCATCACCCCCTACTCCTCAACCCCCTCCTATGGCACAACCCCTTGCCCACGCAAAAGATGCAACACCTGCCCCTTCACTTCCTCTCTCCTCACCGTCCAAGGACCCAAACACTCCTTTCAAGTGAAGCAGCATTTCACTTGCATTTCCCCCAACTTAGTCTACTGCATTCGTTGCTCCCAATGTGGTCTCCTCTACATTGGAGAGACCAAACGTAAACTGGGCGACCGCTTTGCAGAACACCTGCGGTCTGTCCGCAAGAATGACCCAAACCTCCCTGTCGCTTGCCATTTTAACACTCCACCCTGCTCTCTTGCCCACATGTCTGTCCTTGGCTTGCTGCATTGTTCCAGTGAAGCCCAACGCAAACTGGAGGAACAACACCTCATCTTCCGACTAGGGACTTTACAGCCTTCCGGACTGAATATTGAATTCAACAACTTTAGGTCGTGAGTCCCCTCCCCCATCCCCACCCCCTTTCTGTTTCCCCCTTCTCTTTTTTTTTCCCAATAAATTATAAAGATTTTCCTTTTCCCACCTATTTCCATTATATAAAATAAAAAAAAAACCCACTAGAGCTATACCTTGAGTGCCCTACCATCCATTCTTAATTAGCACATTCGTTTAGATAATATCACCAACTTTATCTTTAACACCTATGTGTTCTATTGTACTATTGTTGTTGACATCTTTTGATATTCTGCTTCTATCACTGCTTGTTTGTCGCTACAACCACACCAACCCCCTCCACCTCTCTGTCTCTCTATCTCTCCGCCCCCCACACACACACCTTAAACCAGCTTATATTTCAGCTCTTTCCTGGACTCGAACTCAAGTTCTGTCGAAGGGTCATGAGGACTCGAAACGTCAACTCTTTTCTTCTCCGCCGATGCTGCCAGACCTGCTGAGTTTTTCCAGGTAATTCTGTTTTTGTTTTATATATTACCCTGACTGCCTGTAAAGATCTGAAAGATGTTGTTTTGCTGACTTAGGTTTTTTGACTTTGTGAGGTCAATGCATCAATGGTGGGAGATGGAAATTGACGTTTTTCCATTTTCTTTACAAAAAGGAGTTCATCTCATTTGCTGAGGAGGTCGTAAGGATTTATTACACACTGGTAAAGTGGTTGGGGAAATGTAGCGGAGAGTTTCATTCAGCAAAGCTTTTAAAGGTGCCTTGTAATTGCCGTGTTGTAAGAGTCTGTGTGTGAAGTAATGCACTCTTCCAAATGAGAATATCCCATCATACTCCACCCCCCACCCCCCGAAGCAGCCTATCAGCAGCTGTGTGAATGTGACAGACAGTTGAGTGTGGAGGCAGCTAGTCCATCAATGTGGAGGTGCGGGGGTGGGGAGGTCAGCATTGCTATACCTGGCCCTACCCTCGTTCATCGAATAACTGGGAGTAGGAACCCTGACTTATTTTCCACAACCCCAGGACCAAGTCTTACATCCCTACTGCCATTCTGAGCAAGCTCAACGGGAGTGAGGCTGGGTCATCCCTGGTTGGTAAAAGAAATAACTTGCATTTATATAGTACCTTTCATGGCCTCAGATCATCCCAAAGTATCGTACAGCCAACCACGTACTTTATTTGAAGCACAGTCACTGTTGTAGGAAAGCTGGCAGCCAATAGTAAGCTCCCACAAACAGTGATGTGATCATCACCGGATAACCAGTTTTTAGTGATGCGATTGAGGGATAATCATTGTCCAGGACACCAGGGATAATGACCCTGCTCTTCTTTGAATAGTGCCTGGGATCTTTTATACCCACCTGGTTGGATGGTTTAGTGGCTCATGTGAAAGACAGCACCTCCAACACTGTAGCACTCCCACAGTATCAGCCAAGGATTTGTGCTCAAGCACTTAGAGTGGGGCTTGAATCCACAATCTTTGACCTGTAGGCAGGAGTGCTACCCACCAAACCATGACTTAAATATGGTATAGTTCAGCAGAAAATGCATTCGCCAGTGGACCATAGGGGGAGCAGATATGCCATGTTAAACATATACGGTATTGCTTGGCGCTGTGCTGACCCCTTCAAATGTCCCTAATTCCTTAAGATTGTTGCCCATATCTTACGGAGATATTGTGGGTGGGATTTTCTACTTTGGGAGGGGGATAGGGGCAGTTTGGGTAGTGTTTTCTCCCCCTTCCCCCCTTCGCCCTGGATCAGGGCTGCATATGGAGCTGAGGTGGGCTTCTGGTAGAGAGGGAAATGGGTCAATGCTCCTCCATCACAAGATCAGCCATTATGTCTGACAGGGTAGGAGGCCCCTAAACATGGAACTAGCTGCTGTTTCTGTCACTGCTCTGGTGTTGCTGAATTTAGCCCCATGCTATGACCAGCTACATCAGGCACAATCCCAATATGAAGAATATTAGATGGTAGCAATTACTGAAGTTCAAGGTCGTTTCTTATGGTAGATTCAGCCACTCACATTCCCGGTAGAAACCTGCACTCAATAGGAAGCAGACAGTGGAGACATGACTGCGAAATGGTGAAACTGATTATCTGATCAGTATTCCCTTAATGCACAGCAAGAGCACAGGATTGGCAAATTAAACTTGTTATGTGAAGCATTACTCTGAGCCAGGTGAAAAGGTGCATCATAAAAAGGATTTATTCTTTCTCTTTTTGCTTGTTATCACTGCAGTGAAATCAGTGGAATCCCTCAGGAAGGCACTTTGAAGCTGAGAAGCCATTAAAGTGAAAGGTAAGGTTGTGAGGCAGCCCCTTCTGGAGTCAATGTTCCCATTAACTCCAGTCCTGTTGTGTAGTTTTAGTGTAGGGACTATCAGCGATAGTAGTAAATGGCAATGCCTCTATGGATCGTGTGAGCAGGTTAATAGGTGGAAAAGCTGAGCTGGATAATCAGATCGTCTGTTTTAGTGATGTTGGGTGAGGGATAAATCTTAGCCAGGACATCGGGGAGAACTCTGGCTCCAATTTTCACTCAGCGCAGAGATGAAACCAATTCCCGCAAACATGAACGCTCACACACCTGGAAGGGATCATTGGAGTTAGAGCCTCCAGTCAACACAATGCCTCAGTGAATAGCTGGGAGCTAAGAAAAGATAAACCAGGGTTGCCTTGG
This sequence comes from Carcharodon carcharias, assembly GCF_017639515.1. Taxonomy (NCBI): domain Eukaryota; kingdom Metazoa; phylum Chordata; class Chondrichthyes; order Lamniformes; family Lamnidae; genus Carcharodon; species Carcharodon carcharias. The sequence continues at coordinate 28,625,252 of NC_054492.1, read as the reverse complement.
ATTGTGAGCAATAGGGCATTTCATGTAATAGTTTATTAAAACAAATATTCTCAAAAACACATCAAATATAATTATTTTATAATAACTTGTACAGTGCGGGGGACGGAAGGAGCTAGATTTTTAAGTCAAACTCTCTCTTTGCATTTCACAGAATAATCAATCAGTGGTTGCAATTTAATAATGCTGTTGTCTCCTAACATAGAGCTAGTATTTATATACCTTTAATATCAAGAATGTTCCAGTGCTTCAGTGGGTAAAGTGGGGAGGGAAATCACAGCCAGTAGGAAAGAAAGAGTTAAGAGAACTAACCAAAAACCTTATCAGGTCTCAAGAAGGATTTACATCTGGAGCCTTTCATGATCTCAGGACATTCCAATGAGCTTTACAGCCAATTAATTAATTTTGCAGTGTTGTCACTGTTGTGATGTAGGAAACACAGCAGCCAATTTGCGCACAGCAAGCTCCCACAAACAACAATGTGATAATAACCAGATAATCTGCTTTAGTGATGTTGGTTGAGGGATAACTGTTGGGCAGAAAATTGGGAATAACTCCCTTGCTTTTCTTTGAGGTAATGCCATAGGATCTGTTATACTTGCCTGCACTGTGTCTCCTGCCAACACAGGATGGCTGCACAAGATGGCATTGATACCCGTCTGCACATGCTCAGAAAACCAATTATATCAGTTGAAGGTGACACAGTGCCGGTTGGATCGTATTCAGACCCTGAAGCCATTCACCTAGTTGGGGCACAGCCTCCCCGCAGTTTCTGGAGATAGGCATTGAGAGGGATGGGTGGCTTCTGATGCACCTGGTGATGGCCACGATTCCGAATTACAATCTCCATGTCCCGCGTTTGCAACTCCAGGGCTTCTTCCTGGTGACAGACCCGGGTTAAAGGGAAAAGGCTCTGGAGCAGGAGATTCAAAAACTGGGGTGGGTGGGAGGCTGCACCCCGGCTGCCAGCCCACCGCAGGGGCTCAGGAGTTGAGTGAACAGCTTCAGCATCTGGATAAGATCCAACCGGGAGAAGCTCAGGCACTGCAAACGCGGGTACGGAGGTTGTATTCTGGAATTGCAACCAATACCGGGTGGATCAGAAGCCTTTCCTCCCTCCCTATCTCGATCCACAGCTCCTTTGTCCCCTCCTCCATACTGACTCGGAGAAGCTGGGGCTTTTTTAATCACCGTCTTTAATAGCTGCTTGATAAGCAAATCTGCTTCTGGCTGCTGCCTACTCCATCGCTCGCAATAGTGTCACGGAGTAAAAAAGTACAACTGCGCTTGCATGGCTTTGGCAGCAAACGCAGCCCTTCGCCTGGCTACAGGCAGGGCTTTGGTTTTGCTTCTCATCCAAAAGACGGCACCTCCAGCAGTGCCGCACTCCCCCAGTACTGCACAAGAAGGCCAGCTTAGAATTTTGCACTAATGTCTCTGGACTAAGACTTGTTGCACAACCTGCAGATTCAGAGGCGAGAGTGCTACCAACGAGTCACAGTTGACAAAAAGTAAAAGATACCGTGGCACTAGTTCAAAGGTGAGCAGAGGAGTTCTCCTCAGAGTCCTGGTCAAAATTTACCCCTCAACCAACATCACTAAACATCACTATCCCTGCATTTCCTACAATACATCGTACTTAAGTTCAAACAGTCAAAAGTACTTAATTGGTTGTAAAGGGCTTTGGGACATCCATACATAATGAAAGGTGCTATAAAAATGCAAAGTCTTCCCTTCATTTTGAAACTGGAGGTATAAAACATTACAGGGGTAGAGGATGAGGAACTTTAGTTCATATCTGACCTGTCTTAAGGCTGAGACTGGGGGAATAAATGGTCCCATTACTGATGCCCTTATGCAAAATTCACCAAAAAAAAATAAGTAATTCTGAGAAAAGAGACATGCTGTCAAAGCTTTTTGTCCTACACTCATCAGCACAGAACCTCAAGAATACCAAATTTCGAAGGGGACAACAAATTTATACTGCATGAGAAAAGGATGCTGATTGGTTGGCAAGTGGACTCTGATTGGTCGAGGCATTGCCATGGCAAATGCAGCAATACTTCAACCAACCTGCGTCCAATTGCCAACCAATTACTACCATTTTCTCGTGCAGTGTAAATGTGTTGTTCCCTTTGAAATTTGGTATTCGTGTGATTTTGACCTGATGAGTGCAAGAGGAAAACTTTTGGCAGCACGTCTCTTTTTTCAGCAATACTCAAGTTCTGTACTAGCAAGTGACTGTTCAAAAAATAAATGGCAGACATTGGCAGAGCAAGTTGGTAAAATACAAAAGCAAAATACTATGGATGCTGGAAATCTGAAATAAAAACAGTAAATGCTGGAAACACTCAGCAGGTCAGGCAGCATCTGTAGAGAGAGAAACAGGGTTAACCTGACCCGGTGAAAGGTTACCAATCTGAAACGCTAACTCTGTTTCTCTCTCCACAGGTGCTGCCTGACCTGCTGAGTATTTCCAGCATTTTTGGTTTTGATTTGGTAAAGTACAATCTCACTACACAAATCTCCTTAGAACCTATGTCAAACGGGTCTGGACTGTCCAACAGAAGCACCAAATAAGATTTGGTGCTACCCCGCAGAAAGGAGGGGAGAAATGGTGGGGTGGTGGGTGGGGGGGTGTATGCAGGGAAGTGTTTAGGGCATGGGGCAGGTAGGCCTCTGCCAGACTCAACTTAAGCGGTCAACAGCTGGCCAAGGTCAATAGCCACGCACTGGGTAAGGGAGAACAGTGTATTGTTTTGGAATATCTAAATTTTTTAGCATCTTCAGAAAAAATGTAAACAGTAACTTTTACTTCTTAAAAGGAATTCAGCTAAAACATTTTTTCCGTGTGCTTTTGTCAGTTATAATAAAGGTAATATGGTGGCATTGAAAGACCATGTGCCTTTAATTTTTCCTGGTTGCTGTTTATTATTTCCTCCAAGCTGTCACGTTAAATCGTGAAAGTGTGGTAAAGCGCACAGAGGAACGCTAATGGTTTCTGAGAGTTTGTGCACAGCCAGTGTCTGGTTTCCCCTCCTCTCCATTTCGTTGACATCACATGCAGGCAAGCAATAAGCACTCAATTCATTGCTCCTTAATTCCAGCCACTGGCTGCTGCTGCTTCAAAACACTGAGCTTCTGCTGAACGTGAGGGACCAGGGGAAAGGGAGGAAACACGTTCCCTAATCTACAAACCTCTCTGCAGCCTCAAGACCTCCTAATCCTAGAGACACTCCTACAAGAACCCTCCTACCTCCCACAGTGACAGTGGCTGAGAGTCAGAGAGAGAAAGAAACCTCATCAAGTGTAGATCGGTGGCAGTAGCAGCATGGGATTCAGCAATTGGACTTTGAGCATTCCTATACGCATGGATCTGTACAGATGTGCCTTTGTTGTGTGGATCTTTACTCTGCTGCCAGGTAAGAAGAGGAAAGATATTTTCCAGAGATTGATGGTATAGAGCAGTGAACAGTCTCCCTGAAAAAGTAGAATTTTTAAAACAAATAGATTTATTTGCTGTAGGGAAGGACCTGTGTACTTGCTAGTGAACAGAGAGAGAGAGAGAGAGAGAGAGAGAGAGATGCAAGGTTCTGATTAGCCTGGTTTCCTCTATAGGGAAATTGCATTGAAGTCAGCCAAGTTTTACATAAAAGTGGAAAAATAGAACAAGTAAAAAACAACATGCAGAACTTTTCTGAAGTTGGCGAATTAAACATATTCTTTGCGTGTCCCTCTCCCTCTCTTGCTCAAATTGACAGTCTTTCGTTCATTAAGTAATTCCAAATTCCAAAGTGGAGAGAGAAAATGTTTTAACTCCAGTGGCGTATGCAGTACACACTTCAGGGAGCACCAGTAAACGTGGTGCGCCTCCTGTCACTATTAAGGCATTCGCATATGTGGCTACTGGAAGACTTTTCCAGGAGGTTGGATTATGTTATTATAGTGTTAGGTTTGGTGGGACCATTTTTAAAGGAACAGTCCCTGGCTTTTCTTTTTGGCTTTTAAAGGCTCTCAACTCATAAGACCAACATACAGAGCTCGTGCACTGTTCTCTCTTGATTCTAGATTCCTGTTGCTGCATATACAGTGAGAGATACTCTGTAAATAGCAGTCTAGGTGTGCTCTTTAATTTATGCCTATAGGAGTTTATCAATGGGGCAGGAAGTTAGAAGCCCTGCGTTGAGTTTGAGTTATTAGAAATGACCTCCACAGCACAACAAAAAACAGAGGGCAGGATTTTTCGTGTTGTTGGGTGGACGGGCCTGAGAGTGGCCAGGAAACAGTCCACTGCCCATGATTGGCCCCTGGCCGTGATTTCACGCCAGCTGACCAATTAGCGGCCAGCCAGCGTGAAAGGTGGGCCAAAGGGGTCAGGAGGAGGGCAAGCGCCAAAGTCTGCGCATGCGCAGGGGGAGCGCCCACTGAAAACTCGCTGAAGGCAGGGAGCTGCCTCAGGGGGCTGGACAATTTTAACTTCAAAATAAAAGATTTTTAAACTCTGAAAAAAAGTCCCGACATGGGACTCACTCACAATAACATCAAAAGAATACAAATTCTGCTCCAAAATTTATATTTATTTTTTATTTAATTGTGAAAACATCATCCTGCCCGTGGATGAAGATTGCTAAAAAAAAAAATCAAAAGGCCGCCTGGCTGATCCACTCACATGCCAACCCAAAAGGTTGGATGGGCAACAGAAAATAGGTTTACATTAATTGATTAAGGGCCTTAGTAGGCCTCTTAATTGTCGGTGGGCGCACTGCTGACTCTCGCACGCGCCCCACTGACCGAAATATCGCACAAGTGCGCCGTGATGTCTGGACGCTTGCCCGATCTCATTGTGCACGATTTTACGCCTTATCAGGTCAGGTGCCGCCCACCCACGTGATGTGAAATCCTGCCCTGAGAGACTGTGTCTTTTTCTAATAGTTATTTAAAAAACTGTTTTCAGTGGTGCAGGTCAGGAAGTTCCTAAGTTTGATCCCTGATCAGAGTGACCAACTCTTATGAAGTAAATTAAGGAACAATTTGACCATTGGACAGGGTTGTGGGGTGGAGGGGGCAGGGGAGTTTCAACATGAGGGGGGGTTGGAGTGAGGGCTACTGACACCATGATGGCTGGGGTCCCACTGAGATCATTCAAACTCATGCTGGGGAGTCCCAGGATCTGTCTCCCACAGGAAGCCCTAGAAACAGGCCTCCCTTAAGAGACATGGGACAAACAGTCAAAATAAGTGACAATCCCTTAAAATACGTACAGGACACCCTGGTCTCAGACTTGGTCACCCTGTCTCAGACCTCTGCTAAGCTGCCTGATCCCAGCTGCCAATGTAAACCCAGCCTCCCTGCTCTATGCTGAGCAGAGTTTGGACTCCTAGTTACAATCTAATTGAAAACTGGAGGTGTGACAGCGATGGGAAAGCTCGACTCATAGGCGATGGCTCCCATGGATGGATAGCTCATTGTCATTGTCAAGGTGCATGGATGAAAAATCACCACTTAGGTGAAGGGCCAGGGGACAATATGGCAGACTCGGTAAACTATGAGTTAAACACATGGGATGAATAGGAGCAAACTGACAATGTTTAATAGAATTGTCAAGGCACCAGAGGTAAAAGAGAGAATAAAAATAAAGATTTGCATTCAAAGTCTTAGGTGAATTGTATTACTACACACACTGATCATTTTGGAATTGTGCATCTAAGGGCAGTAAAAGAAAGATTTTATATAGCGCCTTATACAATCTCAGGGTGTCCCAAAGCTTTTTACAGCCAATTAAGTGTTCTATTTTGAAGTGTAGTAACTGTTGTAAAGAAGTCGATTCGTGCACAGCAAGCTCCCACAACATTGATTGAGGGATAAACTTTGGCCAGGGTACCAGGAAGAACTCCCCTGCCATACTTCAAAATAATGCCATGGAATATTTTATATCCACCTGAGATGGAGCCTCAGTTCAATGTTTCATCTGAAAGATAGCACTTCTGACAGTGTAGCACTCCTTCATTATTGTACCACACTGGGGTGTCAGCCTGGATTATGTACTCAAGTCTCTGGAGTGGGGCTTGAACCCATCTTCTGATTCAAGGACGAGAGTGCCATCAATTGAGTCTTGGATACCAGTCTAACCTGGTCTTTGATCTGACCTGTAGGAGCTCTAGGAGATGAGAGACTAACTCCAAAAGCTGGTCTCTCATCACTTAAACAGCTGTTGTAGCAGAGCCCGGTGTGACATCTTGTTTAAAAAGTGTTGGGATCAGTGATTCCAAGAGTGGAGGTTGGGAAGCAGGAATAAAGTAGCCTATTCGATCACATGGACACTGCCTTTAAACCTAACTCTCAGGAATAAGATATTGCAGAGAGTACTGCCAGCTGTCTCTTCAATAATACTCTGAGGGCAGAGTTCTTTTTCTGTTTAGGTTTCCATCCCTGCATGGAACAGCTTTATCTCTGGGCTGAGTGAGAGCTGGAGCCGCGAGTTCTCCTGGCGCCCTGGCCAATATTTATCTCTCAACCAACATCGCTAAAACACATGACCTGATTATCTGGCTCACCATTTCCTAGCTATTGAGCACCCAGCACAATTCACTGAGGCATCAACATCAACCCCAGGCTCTAATCCAAATGTCCCTTTAGTAAAACGCCCCACAGGAAAGGCTGAAGTTAAAGACAGCAGCGACACCAGAATGGGTTGCCATGGCATTAGACACAATTCTACTGACTTCTCAGCCCTAGGATGTCTTCCCACATCTGGAGCATGGCAGTGCTCTGAGACGTCATCTGTGTCACCATTTACCCACGCGTATCATCAATTGTGAATCAGGTTCCTCAATCATTCAAGAAACATTTAGAGATTGAGCCTCGGAGAGATTTACAGCTCACTTATATGATACATTTTACAACCAATAACAGGTCAGTTTTGGCTTCACGTTGTCACAGTACAATGTGAACATGGAGTTGTCAGATTCATATTTAGGGAAGAGACAGGAGGTAGTTTCCGTAGAGGCTTACAGCACTGAAGGTGGCTATTTGGCCCATTGAGTCTGTATCAGCTCCTTGCTAACACAATCCAAAACTAATCCCATTGCTCCTGCTGCATCATTCTTAGCTTCAAATGTTGATCTGATTTTCCTTTAAATGATACAATGCCTATGCCTATATGGCAAAGTGCTCTGTGCTCTTATAACCTCTGAATGAAGCTCTTTCCTCAGATTGTCCTGGTACAACCCACATCTTGAGTAATGCACCCACTGCAGTTTAATTGTAGCCACTCTGAAGCAGGCTTGAAAGAATCGACTGCCAGAGATCTGTAGCTGTCTCAGCAACTTTGCCCCCTAGTCCCATGTCCAAAGCACCATCGTCCCAGGCTAGAAGAGGTTGCAGGTAGTCGTGAATGGTCCAGATGCGCCAGTGGCACACGGCGCCAGCAGCTGCTGAAAGATGGCGAACATGTTCACACGTCGCCTGTGCTTCTGAATTATTGAGCTGACACGACCTGAAAGCATTTACGGGTTAGTTTTAAAGGCCTCAGCTCACTTCCTACAAAGGCCCAGGAATTTAGCATGCTTTCCCTGGTGTCAAATTGCGAATTGAGCAAGACCCATTTCGCTGTGTGCCACCGAGGAGATAAAGCTTTAACTGGCTTCTTCTTGACATGCAATCCAGAACTATCTGTGTCTCGGTCCACTGTTGGCCTGGTCTGGGTCTCTATTTTGACAATATGGTTCTTCTTGTGTGATGAGTAGGTTGCACATTGGTTGGTTTGGCCAGTGCAGGCACCCACAATCATAGTTCACAATTCATAGTGACTATATCGGTGTTAATATGGTGCAGCTAATGTAATCTTTGGGCAATAAATCCATCACAGGCTGCAGCAAACCCCACACCCCAAAAGCTCACAACAGGTACACAGAACAGAGCTGACATTTAAGTTTATTTTAATGAATTTGAATCATAACTACCCCATCCACCTTACCAAGTGTTTTGAAACACATTCACAGTTGCAGTGTCAGTGCTTTAGGAATGCTGGGATTATTCCTTTCCTCTTTGACCTCCTTTATTACAAAGTCTCTTTGCTACTTTGGTATCATATTTTTGGCCCCAGAAATAAGCTTCTGACTGTAAAATAATGTAAATAATATATTGAATGGAGTCAGAAACTTGGGGCGAGGGGAGAAGTAGTGTAAAAGTTTAATATTAAATATGTGAAGAGACAGTCTACATCATCAGTGATGTAAGGCCACAACAGGGCATACTGAGAGATGATTCTGTGTGAAGCCTTGTCCTGTGTATAGTTAGAAGAATGTTTAATAAAAGGTAAAGCTTATCAGCAGCCTTGCCTCCAGCAATCTCTTTCAACCCCAACCAAGGTCAACACAAGCTAAGACCCACAACGATGATAACAGACTGACCTCATATTTACACCATCATTAAGACCACTACTTCCACCTCCATTACATCACTTGACTTTGTCCCTCAGCTCATCTGCTGCTGAAACCCTCATCCATGCCTTTTTTATATCCCTAGACTTGGCTATTCCAATGCTCTCCTGGCTGGATCCCCACATTAAATCCTCTGTAAACTTGTTCTCACCCAAAAAACTCTCCCACCCATGTCTTAACTTACACCAAATCCCCTTCTGCTATCACCCTTGTGCTCGCCGACTTACTTTGGCTCACAATCAGACAATGCCTTGATCTTATAATTCTTTTCCTTGACTTCAATCCCTCCATGGACTCAGCCCTTCCTTTCTCTGTAATCTCCTTGAACCCTACAATCCTTTAAGATGTCTGCTTTCCTCTAATTCTGGCCTCTTAAGCATTCTCAATTTTAACCCCTCCATCATCGGCAGCTGTGCTTCAGTGACCTGGGCCCTAACCTCTGGAATTCTCTCCCTAACCTTCTCTGTCTCTCTGCCTCACTTTCCTTCTTTGAGATGCCCCTTAACACCTCTCTCTTTGACCAAGCTTTTGCCCACCTGCCCTAGTAGAGCCTTATGTGGCTCAGTGTCATATTATGTTTTATAATGTTCCTGTGAAGCACCATGGGCGTTTTGTTATGTTAAAGGTGCTTTTTAAATATAAGTTGTCGGTGTTTTCTATATGGTTGGCTGTGGAAAGATTGGGAGAGCGAGAAGAATATTGGGAGGGGGGGGAAGGATGTTGGAAGGGGTCGGGAATTGGTGGGGAGACGCCGGTTGGAGCGATCATGGGTTGTGTTCAGAGAGCTCATGGCCACAATCAGGAGGGGGGTGGAGGAATCCAGGCACAAGCCTGCTCCTTCTAGCTGATAAAGAAACTGGAAATATAACTTCAAAACATGTCTCTTAAGCCTCTTGTGGTTCCCAGTAGGCTTGCTTGACAGGGAGGCTGACACTCCCCACTCAGGTCTCAGGCTGAAATTGGGAATTGGGCCCCAATGACATAAGTAGACCCTATCCGCACTCCCTCCCTGTGAGTTTCCTCTTTGCCCGTTCGAAAGAGCTGGTTAATGTTGGCTTACAGCAGGGAGACAGCGGGATCAGTGGGGGTAAGTGGCTCACCTCATTTTAGCTACCTCTCCCTGCCTGCCTGGTTTCCCTGTCCGCAGGGCCAGTTAAAAGCATAGCCAAAATAGTTAGAATTTTTAAATTCCAAACAAATTATTTGCAGTCATTTTATTTCCTTGTAAAACAGTTGGAGTTTGGCACCTCACGTATACTCTGCGGTGCTAACTCCACTCACTCAAAGAGAACACTGGCACATTGTGTGGAACCCACTCCTCCCCCACCTCTCCCCAGGGTAACCTCACAATCACTTCGATTGTTAACTGTGGCTCAGTGGTGGCGCTCTCACCTCTGAGTCAGATGCTCACGGATTCAGATCCTGCTGCTGAAACTTCAGCATAAAAACAGGCATGATATTGCAGTGCCGTGCTGATGGAGTGCTGCATTGTCTGATGTTACTTTTTAATTATTCATGGGATGTCGGCGTCGCTGGCTATAGGCTAGCATTTATTGCCCAATCCTTATTGCCCTTGAGAAGGCAGTGGTGAGCTGCCTTCTTGAACCGTTGCAGTCCAGGTGGTGTAGGTACACCCACAGTGCTCTTAGGGAGGGAGCTCCAGGATTTTGACTCAGCGACAGTGAAGGAACGGCCGATATATTTCCAAGTCAGGATCGTGAGTGGCTTGGAGGGGAACTTGCAGGTGGTGGGCTTGCATGTGCTGCCTTTTAGGTGAGATGTTAAACCGTGCCTTTGCCTATCCTCTCAGGTGGATGTTAAAGATCCCATTGTGCTATTCTGAAGAAGAACAGAGGGGCTCTCCCCATTGTCCTGGTCATTTAGCCCTCAGGCAACATAAGAAATAAGGATTATCTGGCCATTACCATATTGCTGTTTACGGCAGCTTGCTATGCACAAATTGGGTGCCGTGTTTTTGACATTACTGCAGCGACTACACTTCAAAAGTAATTCATTCACTGTAAAGCACTTTGGGACATCATGATGTCATGGAAGACGATATATAAATGCAAGTCTTTCTTTCTTTTCATTTCAACTTCACACCTGCTGCAGAATGAGAACAAGCAGCAGTTTCTTAATGGTCCATAGTTTTCTTCATTATCATTAAAATTCACCTGCCTTTCAGATAGTGGTGAGCCAGGACCTCGGTGCTGCAACCCATCTGTTCCTGGCCAGTGACCAGCACTGAGTGAGTTGGGTAAACTTGGCAGGCCATTCTTGTACCTGCAGTACACTTGTGTCCATTTACTCATTAAACATTCACTCTCTCCAAAACTGATGCACAGTGGCAGCAGTGTGTACCAGCTACAAGATACACTGCAGCAACTCACCTAGGCTCCTTAGGCAGCACCTTCCAAACTCATGATCACTACCATCTAGAAGGAAAAGGGCAGCAGATAGATGGGAACACCACCACCTGGAAGTTCCCCTCCAAGCCACTCACCATCCCAACTTGGGAATATATCGCCGTTCCTTCACTGTCACTGGATCAAAATCCTGAAACTCCTTCCCGAACGGCACTGTGGGTCTATCTGCTCCACATGGACTGCAGCAGTTCAAGAAGGCAACCCAGCCAGCGGCACCCACACCCTGTGGATTAATTTTGAAAAATGCTGTACCATTCAGGGGAAAGGACCAAATGTAAAACGTTTCCCCATCGTGTAGCCTTGTAGCAGTCACAGTGTTCCGCAAGCACTCTGTGAAAAGATTTGAGTTGTTTCCTCAGTGTGAAGTGGTATTTTATAAACAAAGGCATTTCTTTATGCACAAACCATGTGATTTGGTCACACACTGCAGAATGTGAACCCAGTGGGTCCCACAACCTCTTCCCACTGTAAGTACGCCCACATTTACCAGTTAATTCAATCACCCATCCGGAACTGGACTATCCCCTTTCCTCCAGGAATTTCCAGACCTGAAGCAGGGTAAGGGTTTATCCATACCATTTTCATACCTGCCCCTTATGTAATTGAATGAGCTGGCCCATGGTTTGGTGACTGCACAGTCACGTCATAGGATTACATAGGATATACAGCACAGAAACAGGCCATTCAACCCAACAAGTTCATGCTGGCATTTATGCTCCACTGTAGTCTCCCCTCATCTATCCTCACCTAAACCTGCGGTCATAACTCTCTATTCCCCACTCTCTCTTATGCTTGTCTGGAGACCCCTTCAATGAATCTATACTATTCCCTTCACCCATTCCCTGTGTTTGGCAAACCCACTGGATTATGCCCAAAAGGGCCATTTTCTTTGGAAAATGTATCTGTTTAACAAAAATAAATTGGGCAAATTTCTTGCTCACAAACACTTAAGAATGTGACACATGCTGAGGGTGAATTGGAATGAGATGTAAAGTGGCTCTGCAGCAAACACAAAACTAATCCATTTAATGAGAAAGGGATGTGGTGTGTGCAGGCTGTGGTTTGGGATATACTCTGACCAGGCTGTGAAAAGCCTAATAAATTTCACTCTGATTAACTTAATTCATAATTAGTTCAAAATATCAACTCAGCTTGGAGGCATTGAGGCCTTTTTAATTGGCCTAAAGTCACACTGGTCATTGGCTGGTCTCTGTACAGCCCCATTTATTAGGAGGACGGACAGGGGTCCCATCATTAAACACCAAAGCAGCAACACTTTCCCAACTAATAGAATCACCTGAGAAAAAGGCAGGGCTGGCATTTATGTGACACTTTTCATGACCTCAGGATGTCCCAAAGCACTTTACAGCTGGTGAAGCCTTTTGAAGAGCAGTCACTGTTGTAATGTAGGAAATCACAGCAGCCAATTTATGCAAAGCAAGATCCCACTAAAAGCAATGAGATCATTACCAGGTCATCTGTTTTACTGATGTTGGTTCAGGGATAAATATTGGCATGGACACCCAGGAGAACTCCCTTGCTCTTCTTCAAATGTTGCCGTGGAAACGTTTGTGCCCACCTGAGTTTCGCATCTCATCCAAAAATCCTGATATGCCTTTTCTACAGCAAATTGCTCTCCTCTTACTTGGCACTTGGTAAGGTTTCCCTCCACAGTCTTTCACTGGGGAATTTTCACAGGAGGTGCAGAACAAGTATAGTCAATGGTTGCATTGTTTAAAAAAAATCAATCAGATTTTCCTTAAATGAGTCCTTAGTGGGGATGGAGATTAAGGTTTGTGGGAGGTTGTTCCAGTCCTTAATCGTTCTTTGTGGGGGAAAGAAAGGAGTTAGCAAAGGGAGCATGTTGGGGTGTGCACAGTTGGAGCTGGCCCAAGAGCCAACATGAATCCTAATACAAGGTCGGTTGAGAGTCTCGGCTGTTGGAAGTGAAGGTAACCAAATCAGAAAGTGACTTTTCTCCAAGTGTGTTCAACTATTGTTCATAAGTCCTGTGTGACTCAACTCTGTTGGGGGCTGTGGAATCCAGTGATGTGCCCTGAGAAGGTGCAGGAGGAAGCAGGAGGGGAAAAGAGGAAAACCACCAAGGCCATTTGTTTGTGACTTTCATTGGAAAAAAAAAGGATGGAATCACAGAACGCGGTTTCCCCAAAATGCTGGGAGAAAGCCAGGGATTCCAAGAATTAACAGAAGAATTTGGCTTCCTCAGTTATTTTAAACTAATAGTCCAGGAGCAGTATAATCATACCCTGGCCAACAGAGAGATCTGATAAACGTCTCTCAAATCACAAGGCTGACTGGATAACTGATGAGAGATAAGTCATTAGTGGGTCACAATCCTGAAACTCATGCGCTACTAGCACTGTGGGAGCACCTTTACCACATGGATTACAGCGGTTCATGAAGAAGACTTACGATAAATCTGTCCAAACACCAAATCAAAACAGCAGGCCAACAGCTAAAGGAGCTGTCTGAAACAGTTTCATCCAAAACTCTGCTGCTCAGATACTAACTTGCACTAAATTCCACTCAGCCATCATTCCTGTGGTCACTGACCTACATTGACTCCCAGTACTGGCAGCGCCTCAGTATTCATCTTTGAGTTCAAATCCTTCCTGCATCTCTCCCTATCTCTATAGCCTCTTTCAGCCCTACAACCCTCCAGGATTTTTGGACTCCCCCAATTCTGGCCTCTTGAGCATCCTCGATTTATATTGCTCCGCCACTAGCTGCCGTGCCTTCAGCTGCCAAGGGTCTAAGTTCTGGAATACCCTCCCTAAACCACTCTGCCTCTCCATTCCTTTCTCCTCCTTTAAGTCGTTCTTTTAAACCTGCCTCTTTGACAAAGCTTTTGGTCATCTAACGTCTCCAAATGTGGCTCGATGATGCTCCTGTGGAGTGTTTTGGGACAGTCTACCATGCGAAAGATGCCATATTAATGCAAGTTGTTGTTCTTTTGGTGTTTCTGACTATAATGTGCTGGTTTATTTGTGACATAGCATTTCCTTCACTGATGTACCCTGTGTGGTGCAAGTGAGGTAGTAGCTTTATCTGCTATGGTGGAAAGTTTGTTTATGAAAACCAAAAGATACAGGAGATAAAATCCATCTGTCAACATTTATTGCTTTGCTAAAACTATTGAGGAGAAATTTCAGTCCAGTTTGCCTTTAAAAAACAAATTAAATAGAAATACAAATCTGCTGGAAGAGCATGGTATTAGCTCTCTATTTTTTTTTTAACCAGTATGGATGTGCTTCAAATCTCACTTTTGTCTGTTAAATTTACATTGCATTTGATAAAATGTTCAACAATATTCATACACTCGTTGGCTTTAACTGTCTTGGAGACCAATGTCATAGAACTGACATTCTGGCTGCTCGCTCCCGCTTCCTTATCCCAGTGACAGTCTCAGAAAACAGTTGCACTCTGTTTCTGCAGCCACAGCTCATTCAGACTGGCGCTCCGAGAGACTGTTCGAATCGGTGTGAGAATCATTCCAATCAAGCTATGCATAACTGCTCAAGCACATACTGGATAAGACTTCCAAAGAGTCAGCGGACACGCTGACTGGACAAGCATCATTCTGATAGTCTCCTGGCCTGTCGCTCTTATTCATCGTGGTTTCATCCCCAAGAAGCAATGTTGTTACATTTAAGCATTATAAAACTCCTTTCACTTTGGTGTCAGCAACTTGGTACCACTCTTCCATCGGAGCCTAAAGTTAACGGGTTCAAGTCCCTTTCCAAAGACTTGAGTATAAAATCTATTCTGACACTCCCAGTGCAGTACTAAGGGAATGCTGCACTGTCAGAAGTGCCCCATCTTTTGGATGAGACTTTAAAAACCAAAGATCTCTCAGATGCACATAAAACATTTCATAGCACTATTTCAAAGAAGCACCAGGGAGTTCTCCTCAGTGTCTTGGTTAACATGTGTCCCTCAACTAACATCACTAAAACAGGTTATCTGGTCATTAAGCTCTCACAAATAGTAATGTGATAGCGTATGCAAATTGCCTGCCACATTTCCTACAGTGACTGCACTTCGAAAGTAGTTATTTGGCTGTAAAGCACTTTGGGATGCTATATAAAGGTGCTATGCAAATGCAAGTCTTTCTTTCCCTGTTTCTACTCTCCTGAAGGTGTTGTATCATTCTGGGAATGGTACCATGCGTCAAGGTCTAGTCTTTAATTATCTGTTCATGTGCCACTGACGGATGCAGTGGAGCGTATCTGGAAGTGGCCTGTACGTTGGCCAAATCATCTGGTTCAAACTGAAGAGTTCAGCTGCAGAGTTGGCTGGCAATCTGACATTGACAACTGAAAGATAAAAATAAAATTAAAATCCCAGTGTGTGAACGTGCTTGAAAGTAAGAGTGTGCGAGTTTGTGTCTGTTGGAACGTGTGTGAAAGTGAAAGTGTGTGGGTGGGAGGCGAGCACACTTAGGATCAGTTTTGGCCAGTGACCAGGCATGTCACACTGTTAACAGGTGAATTGCCTGTTAGCCAGCTGAGCACATCATAAGATGTCAACACGACTAACGATTTCCTGCTCAGCATCAATGAACTTGCACAAACCTGATTAGACAGTGTTTTAGGTACTGGAGACTGTGACGATCTGATTGAAGGTTTTTGATGTGTCATTTAAGAATTGTAACTTTGATTTAATTCCTCCTTTCAGCTTTTATTTGCTGCTGTTTGAAATTCTTTGCATCGCAGAGTCCTTAAGGCATGGAAGGAGACCGTTCGGCCCATTGCATCCATGCCAGCTCGCTGCAGAGCAATCCAGTTAAATTCATACAGTGTGGGAAAGGGGAGCTGGAGGAATGGAATAAGCTAAGAAATGAATGATAAGTTTTAGAAAATGATAGCACAGTGCAATTCAGTGAGGCTAGCAGCACATTGCACTGTGGAATGGGGATTTGTTTATCTAGTTTGGGTTTGGATTGGAGTGCTGTCTAGCTGGAGAGAGTCCAGCACCAAGTCACTACTTCAGTTAATCCAGTACTTCTGGGATGAACTGGCTGTCCCTCCAAAAAAATTAAAGAGAAAATGTTTTTCCTTAACCCTGTCAAGTTGGATTACCAGCAGACCATGAACTATGAAGGAAAATTCCATTTACCTTCACACAGGGCAACTTTTTAAAAATTAAAATGACATCTTTTTAATGGAAGTGACTATTGGAGAAAAGGCAAGAAGCCAACAGACAGACAAATGCTACAGCACAGGATTTTATTCTGTAATGGCCTAAGTAAACCAACTCAACAAGGCTCACACTGCATTAAACTTATGAATTACATAGCCTGTAAATCTTCAGTTATCTTCTTCCCTTCCTTTCTTATCCATCCCAATAAAACAGGAAGATATAAAAAACAAAAATAAAAATACCTGGAAAAACTCAGCAGGTCTGGCAGCATCTGCGGAGAGGAACACAGTTAACGTTTCGAGTCCATATGATTCTTCAACAGAACTAAGGAAAAACAGAAAATAGATGAAATATAAGCTGGTTTAAGGAGGGGGTGGGACAAGTAGAGCCGGATAGAGGGCCAGTGATAGGTGGAGATAGCCAAAAGATGTCATAGACAAAAGGACAAAAAAGTGTTGAAGGTGGTGATATTATCTGAGGAATGTGCTAATTAAGGGTAGAAAGCAGGACAAGCAAGGTACAGATAGCCCTAGTGGGGGTGGGGTGAAGGGAAGGGATCGAAATAGGCCAAAAGGTAGAGATAAAACAATGGATGGAAATACATTTAAAAATAATGGAAATAGGTGGGAAAAGAAAAATCTATATAAATTATTGGGGAAAAAAGGGGGATTGGAAAGGGGGTGGGGATGGAGGAGATAGTTCATGATCTAAAATTGTTGAACTCAATATGCAGTCCAGAAGGCTGTAAAGTGCCTAGTCAGAAGATGAGGTGCTGTTCCTCCAATGTGCGTTGAGCTTCACTGGTACAATGCAGCAGACCAAGGACGGACATGTGGGCATGAGAGCAGGGCGGAGCGTTGAAATGGCAAGCGACAGGGAGGTCTGGGTCATGCTTGCGGACAGACTGAAGGTGTTCTGCAAAGCGGTCATCCAGGAAGATATACAGTCCTGGTCCTGCTCATGATATTCCTTTTGGTCTACTTACCCTGCTGGCAACCTGCAAATCGTTATTCGTGACATTTCAGTGATATTAGGAAACATGTTTTGAGAAGGGCCCAACTTGTCATCTGTCCGAACTTTAATTGTGCTTTTCAATTCTTTATCATTACTCAAAACAGTAGACAGGAAATGGCTGACAGCTATATTTTTGTTTAGAATATGCTCATATCAAATTCACATCTTCACAGTTTGAATATGAGATTTGACTGATAAAATCCTAACTTGCAGTATGTTATAACAACTAACACTCTTTAACTGAACATGATATATGAGGCCTGTCATATGGAATGTAATCTGACCTACATACAATGAGAACACATGCCTCCATTTTGAGCATAACAAATGGCCTCGCCAATAATTTAATTATTAACATTGAAACAAATATTAATTATGATGGCAGCTTGGATTTATAAGTTGTAATTAATATAGGAAAACATCCCACGATGCTGTAGAGACACAAAAGCAGACAAAAAGTGGAGACTGAGCTAAAGAAGGAGATATAAGGAGAGATGACGAAAGGCTTGGTCAAAGACCTTTTAGTGAAGGTCTTAAAGGAGGAGGGGAAGGTGAAGCAGTTTGAGAAAAGGATTCCTCAGAATGCGGCCAGGCAGCTGAAGACAAGGGCCAACAATTGTGGGGAAAAGGAGCGAGACAATAGACAAAAAGGTCAGATTCAGTTAATGGAGAGTGCATGGGGTATGGTGGGGGCAGAGTTGGAGATGAGGCGACAGAGATATGAAGGTATAAGGCCATGAAGGCATTCAGATATGAAAATAAGAAATTAAAATTTAAAACTTTGGTGGATCAGGAGTCAATAACCAGGGTGACGAGTGGGCAAAGTATAATTTGACAATCACCTTTTTGGATGAGCTGAACCTTCTGGAGGTTGGAAAATGGGAGGCCAGCCAGCAGGGCATTGAACAGTCAAGCCTACAGGTGACAAAGGCATGGATGATGGCTTCAGTGATAGATGTACTGAGCAAAAGAAGGTGATGTTACTGATGTGGAAGTAGGCAGTGTTTGCAATGGAGCATTATTTTATATTTATTCTTGGAATATGAGTGTTGCTGACAAGGCCTGTATTTATTGCCCATCCGTTATTGCCATTGAATCACCCTCTTGAACTGCTGCAGTCTATGTTCTATAGGTACCCCCACATCTGTAGTGGCTTGATTCAATTGGGCAATTAAGAGTCAACCATTGCTATGGGTCTCAAGTCATATGTAGGTCAGACCCTGTAAAGATGGCAGATTTCCTCCCCGGAAGGGCATTAATGAGATGGGTTTTCATGACACTCTGGTAGTTTAAAGATCATTATTGATGAGACTAGTATTTTAGTCCTGGTTTATTAATCAAATTTAAATTTTCCCCAGTGCCTGGTGGGATTTGAACTCTTGTCTCCAAACCATGGAGTCCAGTAACATTCCCACTCTGCTACCAGCCTCAGTATAAGAGGAGCATCTGTGTTGGAAACTCAGTTCAACATTGAACAGAGCAGTGAGATTAAAAAGAGTCTGCGTCAGCTTGCCCTTGTGTCCTTTTGAGACGGTGGCTGTTGAGAGGAATGAAGTTGGTGGCAAGGTTATGGAATCGGTGATGATATTGTAGCCTTCACAGTATCAGAGAGGCAGAGGCAGTTGGGTATCAGGAAGCTGACCCTAATATCTTTAGATGGTGTCAATGAGGGCCAGCAAGTAGATAAGGTAAGACAGTGATGCCCTATAGTGGCCTCCCTGGGTTATATTTAGAGATTCCTTACTGTTAAAAATTGCTACCGTAACCTCAATGTTAATGACTGACCAGGCGCTTTCTTGTAAGTATCATAAGAGTAGCTTGCTAGGACGGGCAGGGTAAATGAAACTGACCCTCAGATGTTCTGTTCTTTGAATGAGGCTCATTCACTCATAAAACTACTGCTTGTCTGTCAAAGTTATTTATTTAACTCTGGAAACAGCTGCCAGGGAATTATTGTGTTTAGTTTGCATTGGGATTTCTACCTGTCTAATATTTAAATTCCATTTTTCCCATCGACATCTGTGTTTTAGATTATTGAAGTCATAAATTTAATGAATTTTAATGGCAGCAAAAGAACTCTTGGAACTTAAGCCAGTATCTTACCCTGTGTCCAGCCAATATCTCACCCTAACTCCAGCTGGTATCTCACCCTGTACCCACCCAGTATCCCACCCTACCTCCAGCCGCTATCCCACCCTGCGCCCAGCCACTATCCCACCCTGCACCCACCCAGTATCCCACCCTGCGCCCAGCCGCTAGCCCACCCGCTATCCCACCCTGCACCCACTCAGTATCCCACCCTGCGCCCAGCCGCTATCTCACCCTCCCTTCAGCCTGTATCCCACCCTGCGCCCAGCCAATATCCCACCCTGCACCCAGCCGCTATCCCACTCTGCCTTCAGCCACTATCCCACCCTGCCATCAGCCTGTATCCCACCCAATATCCCACCCTCCGCCCAACCGTTATCCCACCCGGTATCCCACCCTGCCTTCAGCCGCTATCCCACCCTGCGCCCAGCCGCTATCCCACCCTGCGCCCAGCCGCTATCCCACCCTGCCTCCAGCCACTATTCCACCCTGCCTCCAGCCACTATCCCACCCTGCGCCCAGCCGCTATCCCACATTGCGCCCACCCAGTATCTCATCCTGCGCCCAGCCGCTATCCCACATTGCGCCCAGCCGCTATCCCACCCTGCCTCCAGCCACTATCCCACCCTGCGCCCAGCCGCTATCCCACCCTGCCTTCAGCCGCTATTCCACCCTGCGCCCAGCCGCTATTCCACCCTGCCTTCAGCCGCTATTCCACCCTGCGCCCAGCCGCTATCCCACATTGCGCCCAGCCGCTATCCCACCCTGCGCCCAGCCGCTATCCCACCCTGCCTTCAGCCGCTATCCCACCCTGCACCCAGCTGCTATCCCACCCTGCGCCTACCCAGTATCTCACCCTGCGCCCAGCCGCTATCCCACCCTGCCTTCAGCCTGTATCCCACCCTGCGCCTACCCAATATCCCACCCTGCGCCCAGCCGTTATCCCACCCTGCCTTCAGCCTGTATCCCACCCTGCGCCTACCCAATATCCCACCCTGCGCCCAGCCGTTATCCCACCCTGCCTTCAGCCGCTATCCCACCCTGCCTTCAGCCTGTATCCCACCCTGCGCCTACCCAATATCCCACCCTGCGCCCAGCCGTTATCCCACCCTGCCTTCAGCCGCTATCCCACCCTGCCTTCAGCCTGTATCCCACCCTATGCCTACCCAGTATCCCACCCTGCCTCCAGCCACTATCCCACCCTGTCTTCAGCCGCTATCCCACATTGCGCCCACCCAGTATCTCACCCTGAGCCCAGCCGCTATCCCACCCTGCCTTCAGCCTGTATCCCACCCTGCGCCTACCCAATATCCCACCCTGCGCCCAGCCATTATCCCACCCTGCCTCCAGCCACTATCCCACCCAGCACCTACCCAGTATCTCACCCTGCGCCCAGCCACTATCCCACCCTGCCTCCAGCCACTATCCCACCCTGCGCCCAGCTGCTATCCCACATTGCGCCCAGCCGCTATCCCACCCTGCGCCCAGTCGCTATCCCACCCTGCCTTCAGCCGCTATCCCACCCTGCGCCCAGCCGCTATCCCACCCTCCCTTCAGCCGCTATCCCACCCTGCGCCCAGCCGCTATCCCACCCTGCGCCTACCCAGTATCTCACCCTGCGCCCAGCTGCTATCCCACCCTGCCTTCAGCCTGTATCCCACCCTGCGCCTACCCAATATCCCACCCTGCACCCAGCCGTTATACCACCCTGCCTTCAGCCTATATCCCACCCTGCGCCTACCCAATATCCCACCCTGCGCCCAGCCGTTATCCCACCCTGCCTTCAGCCTGTATCCCACCCTGCGCCTACCCAATATCCCACCCTGTGCCCACCCGGTACCCCACTCTGCCTTCAGCCGCTATCCCACCCTGCACCTACCCAATATCCCACCCTGCGCCCAGCCGTTATCCCACCCTGCCTTCAGCCTGTATCCCACCCTGCGCCTACCCAATATCCCACCCTGCGCCCAGCCGTTATCCCACCCTGCCTTCAGCCTGTATCCCACCCTATGCCTACCCAGTATCCCACCCTGCCTTCAGCCACTATCCCACCCTGTCTTCAGCCGCTATCCCACCTTGCGCCCACCCAGTATCTCACCCTGAGCCCAGCCGCTATCCCACCCTGCCTTCAGCCTGTATCCCACCCTGCGCCGACCCAATATCCCACCCTGCGCCCAGCCGTTATCCCACCCTGCCTTCAGCCGCTATCCCACCCTGCCTTCAGCCTATATCCCACCCTACGCCTACCCAATATCCCACCCTGCGCCCACCCGGTACCCCACTCTGCCTTCAGCCACTATCCCACCCTGCACCCACCCAGTATCCCACCCTGCGCTCAGCCGCTATCCCACCCTGCGCCCAGCCGTTATCCCACCCTGTGCCCAGCCGGTATCCCACCCTGCCTCCAGCTGCTATCCCACCCTGCGCCCAGCCTGTATCCCACCCTGCCTTCAGCCGCTATCCCACCCTGTCTTCAGCCGCTATCCCACCCTGCGCTCAGCCGCTATCCCACCCTGCGCCCAGCCGTTATCCCACCCTGCGCCCACCCGGCATCCCACCCTGCACCCAGCAGCTATCCCACCCTGCGCCCACCCAGTATCCCACCCTGCACCCAGCCGCTATCCCACCCTGTGTCAACACCATTTCCCACCCTTCGCCCAGCCGGTATCTCACCCCATGACCAGCTAGTATCTCACCTCAGTGTTTTATGTGCTTCTCCACTCCAGGTTTAAACTTAGCAAGATATGGCTTGCCTCATTCGCATGCTTGCAAATTATTTTTGGGAGTGATTTAGTGCCGGTCATGTAGAAGATGGTGAACACTAATATTGTGCTTCTTACATCCAACAGTTCCATGTGACTCATTTAACATCGGCACCAAGTGGCCAAAAATCATCAGGGGGTCAGCAGATGCACAGTTTGGGTACACAGTGCAACAGCATGAAGCAAATGGACAGAAATGGTAAGAACAAGGAACCCTTACATTGATATCTATGATAAGTTATCAAATGGCATTAAATATACTGTCAGCGAGAAAAGGGAATAGCAAAGATTGGAAGTAAGTGAATGGGTTAAGTGAGTGGGCAAAGACCTGGCAAATGGAGTGTAATGTGGTCAAATGTGAAATTGTCCTTTTTGGCAGGAAGAATAAAAAAATAAGCATTTTATATAAATAGTGAGAGATTGCAGAGATCTGAGATTCAGAGGGATCTGGATGTCCTGGTGCATAAATCACAAAAGGCTAGTATGCAGGTACAGCAAGTAATTATGAAAGCTAATAGAATGTTATCAT
The DNA here is from genome assembly GCF_017639515.1 of Carcharodon carcharias. Taxonomy (NCBI): domain Eukaryota; kingdom Metazoa; phylum Chordata; class Chondrichthyes; order Lamniformes; family Lamnidae; genus Carcharodon; species Carcharodon carcharias. Next base: position 28,602,832 of record NC_054492.1, on the reverse strand, counting down.
TTATTGTGAGGGGAATTGAATACAAAAGTATGGAGGTTATGCTTCAGTCATACAGGGCACTGGTGAGACCAGGTATTGTGTGCAGTATTGGACTCCTTATTTAAGGAAAGATGTAAATGCTTTAGAAGCATTTGAGAGAAGGTTTACTAGGCTAACATCAGGAATGGGCGGGTTGTCTTATGAGGAAAGGTTGGACAGGTTAGGCTTGTATCCACTGGAGTTTAGAAGAGTAAGACGCCACTTGAACAAAATCTTTAAGATCCTGAGGAGTATTAACAGAGTGAATGTGGAGAGGATGTTTCCTCTTGTGGGAGAATCTAGAACTAGGGATCACTGTTTAAAAATAAGGTGTCACTCATTTAGGACAGAGATGAGAAGAATTTTTTTCTCTCAGAGGGTCCTGAGTCTTTGGAACCCTCTTCCTCAAAAGGCAGTGGGAACCAGGGCCTTTTAATATTTTTAAGGCAGAGCTAGATAGATTCTTGATTAACAAGGGGGTGAAAGATTATTGGGGGTAGGTGGGAGGTTACAATCAGATCACCCATGATCATATTGAATGTGGAGCAGGCTTGAAGGGCTGAGTGGCCTACTCCTGCTCCTAGTTCGTTTGTTCTTAAGTAGTACCTGGTCTCACCAGTGCCCTGTATGACTGCAGCATAACCTCCATACTTTTGTATTCAATTCCCCTCATAATAAATGGTAACATTCTATTAGCTTTCCTAATTACCTGCTGTACCTGCACACTAACCTTTTGTGATTCATGCACTAGGACATCCAGATCCCTCTGAATCTCAGATCTCTGCAATCTCTCACTATTTATATAAAATGCTTATTTTTTTATTCTTCCTGCAAAATGAACAATTTCACATTTGGCCACATTGGATAAGTTGATGAGTTGTGATTACTAGCTTCTCCTTGGAGAAGTTAGCAATCTGAATTAACGCAAAGGCCTTGCTCTTCAGAATCCTTGGTGGGTTTCACGTCATGTGTATATGCTGCCAGTGATGACTGGCGGAATTGGCAGCTTTTGCTTCTTCCCAGTAGCAAAAAATGTTTGTTCTGTGTCAAAGATACTGTACTCTTCTGTAATACCATCCAAAAACAGCTCTTCTTCGACAAACAGTTGGCAGCTTCTCACAGCACAGTACATAAAGACAATGGGCGCATGGACGGCTAGACACTAGTCACTCAAGCCTGGGTGGATGAGCTGAAAGTTTCCTGTTTCTACTCGTCACTGAAACTACCCACCCCCCACCACCACCGCCCCCCCTCCCCCCTTAACATACAGATTGATAACACAAAACTGCACCAATTTTGTGTTAAATTGGCATCTGCAAAGGGGTGAATCCAGCTTCGAGCCCAGCTTCTAGGGGGTAAAAGGTCAATGTCAAACCCTTAGCGCAACCATTGTCCACTTTCATTGCGCACAAGTGAAAAGCAGCTGATTGGCTTTGAGAAGGATATGGGGATAGGATGGGAAAGGAGAGTTGAGGTAGATGATCATGATCTTATTGAATGGCAGAACAGATTCCAGGAGCTGTATTCCCTCTTGAGCTTTGAAATAGGATCCAATTTCTTTCATTCTTAGGCCACACGAATGTTGAGGGAAATGGAAACATCTCTAGGAGGGGAGCTGTGCTGCTGAGGTTGAGGATAGAGGACCTTATGAGGACAAGGAGGAGGGAACTTTGCAGCACATCTAAACATGTTGGGTAAAGCTTTCAACATTAGCAGAAGCTGTGTAATGGGCGGAACGGGATTGACCATCCCCCCATTTTGCATCCTGCTGACTTTTCCTTTTCACCAAAAACCCACTATAATATCCTTTTATCCCACTACCCCCCAACCCTCCCACTGCCCCACGCCCCCCAGCCTATCTCTAACCTTGAAGTGTGCAGCCTGAAATGTAAAGTGAACAGGCCTCAATACTAAGATAAAAACAAAAAAACTGTGGATGCTGGAAATCCAAAACAAAAACAGAATTACCTGGAAAAACTCAGCAGGTCTGGCAGCATCGGCGGAGAAGAAAAGAGTTGACGTTTTGAGTCCTCATGACCCTTCTGCAGAACTAGGTGAATCTAAGGAAGGGGTGAAATATAAGCTGGTTTAAGGTGTGTGTGTGGGGGGGGGGGGGCGTGGGGAGGGGGTGCGGGTTTGGGTGGGGGGAGAGAAGTGGAGGGGGGTGGTGTGGTTGTAGGGACAAACAAGCAGTGATAGAGCTCAGTGAGCTCAGGCCTCAATACTAACATCGCTCAACCATAATGAACATAAAAAGGTAAATTTCACTCTTTGTTTCGTAAGCCACTCAAGGAAGATCACTCAGAGTTTGAAGGAAAATCTGATTTGAACCCTTGCACTGACCTTTGGTAACAAAGGAGAGGGATGGCCTCTCCTCTCCAGGACTTACGTTGGACCAAAGCAATGGACCAGACTTGCCAATAACTCCTGCCAATGTCAGGCATGTGTTAGCTAATAAACAGCTCCTGATTAACTGCAGAGAGGTTTAGCCAAAATACAGAAGCTGCTTTCTTGGCAGGTGTACTTGACAGAAAAATCCAACGAATTGTGGATTGAGACTAGTTGGCTCAGCAAACCTAATCCTTCCAACAGACCCTGTGCAGTTTTTGTGCTCATGGATTCGACCGCATTTATTTCGACTCTTGAGAGAAGGTGAATAGCTTAAGTTAAATTTTAAAAGCTATTCCTGGCCAACTCCAAGAGTTAGTGGTTCAGTGATTAAGTGTTGGGGTTTCAATTAGAGGGTTGGTCTTTTGAATTCTTCCCCTTATCTACATTTCCTACTTGATTAAATGGGCCTCTCGAACCAGTTGCCAAACTGTAACCAGCATTGCTAGGTAGTCTATAGGGGTAGATTGGCATGAAAAGATTAGCTCCCCTTGCAGCAGTTGTCTTGGTTTGGAGCCAATATAACAGAAATTGACACTCCACAGCTCGTGGGCAAGAATAACTATTACATTTGGTGGGATTAACAGCTCAAAGAAGACCATTGATTGCATAGAATTACATCAGATTTACAGCTCAGGAACAGGCCATGCTGGTGTTTATGCTCCACATGAGCCTCCCATACCCATTTTTTCATGACGTATCATTGTCCTAAATAGTTGACCCATAGCATGGATTAGTTAAATGACTAATATAATTATATCACTGTCTTCAGTTTAATTCATTCAAAACTTTACGGATGGACTACGGAGGGGGAAATTTGAAGAAGGTTCCAAATAACCGAGGAAAGCAAAATACTGCAGATGCTGGAAACATGAAATTAAAAACAGAAAATGCTGAAAAAACTCAGCAGGTCTGACAGCATCTGTGGAGAGAGAAACAGAGTTAACATTTCTAGTCCGTATGACTTTTCCTCGGGATTAATTGATTTATGGTGAATTATCCTTGCTCAGTTGAAAAAACAGACTAATGTTATAAGGTGCACCTCAAGCATATATGGAACTCAACAGGTTTTACACCAACAACAATAAAAACTGTTGTTTATATAGCACATAACAAAATGCCCAAATGTGCTTCATATGAGTGTTATTAAAACAAAATTTGACACCAATCCTCAAGATATTTGAGGACAAGTAACCAAAATCTTGGTCAAAGATACAGGTTTTAAATAGCATCTGAGAAGAGGAAAGAGAGTTAGAGAGGCGGAGAGGATGAGGGAGGGAATTCCATAGTTTAGCTGAAAAGCATGGTTACCAATGATGGAACGATGAAAATCAAGGATGTGCAAGAGGTCAGAATTGGAGGGGTGCAGAGATCTTGCATGGTTGTAGGACTGGAGGAAGTTAAAGAGACAAAGAAGCCCCAGAGGGACTGGTAAACAAGGGTGAGAATTTTAAAATCAGATACTAAAATGTCCCAAGATGCATAAGTCTGAAGCATTCAATTTTTTCAACGTAGAAAGAGGAAGTCCGGTGATGGGTGCACAAGGAGATGGGTTTCTCTAAAGGCAAAGAGAGAGAAGCAAAGTTAGTTGGTATTGGTCAGTTCAGTGTTCCCTGATCACCAGAAAGGAAGCCTTGTGGACCTTAAATCTTTCAGTTTAAATGTGATGTTACTGAGATTTACATTCATGCAGTACAGCCATTAATTTACTGGTCAATTTTTTTTAACTTGAAATGATACACCTGCTGCTTGGATAGGATGATGTGTGGAGCCAAATTCTTTCCCAAGTGCTTGGGCTTTGATGAGGAACACAGTCCTTCTGCTTTGGTACTTTACAGGTTTCTGGCCATAATCTGAACTGTATCGTCCCTAAACACAGTCGACTGTCTGGTTTTAAATGCAAATCACTGAAAGGAAACCCGAGTTGGGGACTGTCCAATAAAACAAAAAAAGACATCTGTTGCCACACTGAGCCTGAATTCATAGCATTGAAATGCTTGCCTCCCTGTTCAACAGGCAAAAATTTAGCTGCATCAGTTTGTTTTAAAAACAAAATTATTGAGGCAAATCTTTGAGGGGCCAGTGCTCATAATGCAGCTTGGAAAAGAGGAATATATATTTCTTATCACTCCTCAGAGTGCTTCAGAAGCCATGGCCCAAGAATCAAATGTGAATATTTAAGAATAATCTGTTTCTTTTGGAAGATATTTAAAATACAGAAAGAGAATTTTGCATGAATACTGTTCTGGACGGTAGTTAATCTTTGGCTAATGCACCTTCTGGAGAGAAGAATGTCCCTTAAAACCAAGGGTGAGTACCAAAACCGACCTGAGGGCTCACCCCCTGCCCTGTGAAACAGAGCTAGCTTGTTATCAATACTCAGCTCCACCTTGCTACTTAAGAAATTTTACTTGGCATCATGATCCTGAATTTTATTACTTGCACCGCCAAGCAGGGTTGACTATAGGTTTTGACTTTGCCAAGGTCCTCATTTCAGACCCAAGCTGTTTACTCCCTGCAATCGCTGTGGCTAATGGCTTTTATTGCTCATGAGTTATTTCACATTCCAACATCAGTGCAAAGGATATCACATAGATAATCACTGATATTTATTAATTTGTTTTTACTAACCATCACTGTTTCACATCACAATTAAAAGAAGCTGTAACATCATGGCTTCCCAATTAGCAATCGGCAAGTAACAGCATTTTTAGACCACAAGGAGGAACATCTTGATGGAAGATCACTAAGGAGGAAACACGATTTATTGGGGTAAGTGGAGGAGGGGGTGGTTGGTGGGGAGTATGGGTTGGAGGATCTGACAGTATGATTACAGAGAAAGGTTTTTTTTAACAAGGCTTTTGAACGAAGGTAACAAAGTGAAATAATTCTGGAGCATATTTCCAAGGCGCAGAGATATAGTGATTGAAACTGTAGTGAAGGGGTGGGAGATAAAGAAAGACAGAAACAACTTGCAGTTACGTAGCGCCTTCCACAACCTCAGGACGTCCCAAAGAGCTTTACAGACAATGAAGTACTTTTGAAATGTGGTCACTGTTGTAATGTAGAAAACATGGCAGACAATTTGTGCACAGCAAGCTCCCACAAACAGCAATGTGATAATGACCAGATTATCTGTTCTAATTATGTTGGCTGAGGGATAAATATTGGACAGCTCATTTGGTAGATTGTGCTTTTGTTCTTTCAATAGTTTTATGGGATCTTTTCCATGTACCTAAGAGGAAACACAGGGCCTCAGTTTAACATTTCATCTGACAGACAGAATTCTTGACAGTGCAGAACTCCCTCAGTACTGTGCTGAAGTGCCAGAGCAACTCTGGAATTGGACTCAAATCCACAACCTTCTGACACAGAGAGTGTTACCAACTGAGCTATTGCTGACAAATGTTAATCCAGTGTCAGAGAGAGGGAGAGGACTAGGGACATACAGCCACAGGAAATCTCTTGGCAGAAACATATAGAAAAAAAACTGCTGCAATAAATACATGAGGAACTAATAACATTTGATGCCTGAAAGTAGACAATACACTTTTATTTTACTCTCATTCCACTAAATGCCAAAAGCACATCTCTTCAGGTCAAATTCCACATAATTAATGTTATTATTCACTCTACTCTCTGCTATTGTTTCTTTCTGACTTGGAGAATTCAACGTTTATTTACTTGTGGTTCAAGAAGTGGCTCACCACCGCCTTCTCAAGGTTAACTAGGAATAGGCAATAAATGCCGGCAATGCTCACATACCAAGTCAATAAATTATATAAAAACTTAAGTCAATTGTGTTATTATGACAGTTTTATTCATGCGTAGGTTTGATTGGTGCTCCATTAAGTGCAGTTCCTGTGCAATGCCTGCTCAATAACATGAGTTGCAATTACTTAATATACCAAGGGTGTAGATTATGACTTTGTTAGATAATATAAAATGCGTGATAGTGAGTTGCAAACTCATTTTGCATCTCTCTGATTTTTACTTCTGCGGATACCAACATGGAAACTCCTATTGAATGTAACATTGAAAGCAGCATGCAAAAAGAAAGTAAAGATATGTAGCACCTTGTCATGTCTCTCAGTAACACCTTCATCTGGAATCAGTTGTATTATGCAGCAATGTTGACACACGGTTGCCATTTTTCACACAGCAAGATCCCACAAAGAGCAATGAGATTAATTCATGGTTAATGCATTTTGGAGGGTGTTTGTTGAAGAAATAATGCTGACCAGGACACTGCTCTTGTCCAAATGTGATCATGGTATCTCCTGACCACCAGAATCACCAGGCACAGGCAAAACAGTCTTTGGTTTAACATCTCATATGAAGGATGGCACCAGCTTGCCAACACAACACTCCCTCAGTACTGCACTGAAGGACAAGCAGAGATGGAATTAAATTAAACTTGGGTGATGAATTCAAGTCTTCAAACAGATTGGGATTAGGTCAATGACTATTTTTGGCAAGAAGGTTGGCTTGAAAAGATGGGCATGGCACAATAGTCTGGCAGTGCCCATCATAACCCTGCCATTGGTGTATTGTGGAAATACATTGAGCATCTGTTGCCTTTACTATATTTATTGATACTGCTTTCTCATTTCCATTTCATAACAATACTGACCCAAGGTATCTCACGGTCAAGACAGAAAATAATCAATACTTTCTTTTCCGTGTGTTAAAATAGGACTCAAAAGCCTGGTAATTACAACTGAAACACTTTCCTATTAAACAGAAGTTTTCAAAGAAAATGAAAAGTACATGTTTCTTTAATGCCTCATACTTTTTTTTCTCACATTAGTGTCCAGGAGGTTAATCTTTAATCCCTGGAGACCCCATGACAATTCCTAGTCCCAAAGCACAGCTTAGATTTAGAAGACTTCCTGCATCTAGAGAGGCATGAGGCAAACAAAGCACGTGCTTACACCTGCTTACCATCACTTGTTTTTCTTGGAGCTGGTTGCTAGGCTGGAGCTATACCTTGAGGGACAACACTCTACATCAAGCATGGCTGACCAGGAGTCTCTTCCACTCACCTTAGGCATGCTAGAAGGATTTGGAGGTTGACAATCAACCTGTTTGGCCGTGTTATGAATGCATCTTCCACGGCCATCAAGCCCTAGAGTGAGACTCAAACCTGAGCCTCCTGACGCAGAGGTGGAGATGCTATCCACTGCACCACAAGATCTCCCCAAAGCATTTCACAAACAATGAAATATTTTCTGAAGCACAGGCTAGAATCTTCCTGTCTGGAGTCTAGGTTCGCAGGCGCAGAAGTGAGATTTCTGCTGGGTGGGTGGGAGTTGCCCATGTGTGATCATTACATAAGCATTCGTTCGGAGCTCTCTAATCCTCACTGTGGGGGCAGTCAGGAAATCACCATCCCCGCCGTTACCTTATGGGGGTCAAAGGTCCGGGCACCATATTTAAAGGGCACTCGAGCAGCCTGCACTATCCCTTCCACCTTTGCCCCGTCACTGCTCCACCCTTCCCCACTAACCCTTCCTCCCTTCCTTGATCACCCTGCACGCACCTTGCACTGCAGCCACCCGCTCTCAAGCAGGGGCTGGCATTTACAGTCTCTCCCCAAAGAGGACAATGCAGCAGCAACTCACCGTCAGTCATGGAGGAAATCTACCTCGCCAGGTGACACTATGCACAGCGTGAAAGTGAACATTCTAAATTCTCGCTGGCAGGGAGCTTAATTTGGAGGCAGAACTTAATTCTGGCAAGTTGGCATTTTAAAGAGCGTGCATGACATGCTAATGCATGCAAAAGAGCTCTCGACATTGTTTGTCGGCAACCTTGACCCGCCTTTAACCCGCCTATAAAGTCTCAAGAACGTAATTGCTAAAGGAACTGATTTTTCCCCTCACGCCAAATTAAGCTCCCCCACTCGCCAAGCTTCCCGCTGCTGGTGGGACTGGGAGACTCCACCCACAGTCGCTGTTATGTAAGGGAAAATCCCACACACACAATTTGCACAGCAAGGAGAAATTGGATGCGTGACTAGTTGATCCGTTTTGGCAGAGTTATTTGAGCAGGACCCGGGGAAAATTTTCTGCTCTTTTTCAAATCAAGCAAATGATCCAACTGAACTGGCAGGTCTCATTCAAAATACAGCACATCCAACACTGCAGCAGTCCCTCAGTACTGCACTGGACTATCAGTTTAGATTTTGTGTTCAAGTCAAACATTTGAACCTACAACCTTCTGCCTCAGAGGCGAGAACATGGTACAGCTAACACCAATGTGTAATAGTTTTGTCTGAAATTCCTTCATCCATATTTTAAATGTACATCACCCTAATTTAAAATCATTGTTAAGATAAGATGCAAAGAAATTGCAACCGAACATGTGAATATAATATACTCATATATACTAATGTCACCCTGTAAATTCAAGATCACTATAACATGGCCTTTGCTTTTCTGTTCCTTTTAATTTTTTTATTCATTCATGGGATGTGGGCGTCACTGGCTGGGTCAGCATTTATTGTCCATCCCTAGTTACTCTTGATAAAGGTGGTGGTGAGCTGCCTTCTTGAACCACTGCAGTCCATGTGGTGTAGGTACACCCACAGTGCTGTTAGGAAGGGAATTCCAGGATTTTGACCCAGCGCCAGTAAAGGATCAGTGATATATTTCCAAGTCAGGATGGTGAGTGACTTGGAGGGGGATTTCCAGGTGGTGGTGTTCCCATCTATCTGCTGCCCTTGTCCTTCTAGATGGTGGTGGTCATGGGTTTGGAAGGTGCTGTTGAAGGACCCATGGTGAATTCCTGCAGTGCATCTTGTAGATGGTACACACTGCTGCTACTGTGCGTCGGTGGTGGAGGGAGTAAATGTTTGTGGATGTGGTGTCAATCAAGCAGGCTGCTTTGTCCTGGATGGTGTCAAGCTTCTCGAATGTTGTTGGAGCTGCAATCATCCAGGCAAGTGGAGAGTATTCCATCACACTCCTGACTTGTGCCTTGTAGATGGTGGACAGGCTTTGGGGAGTCAGGAGGTGAGTTACTCATCGCACGATTCCTAGCCTCTAATCTACTCTTGTAGCCACAGTATTATTATTGCTAGTCCAGTTCAGTTTCTAGTCAATGGCAACCCCAGGATGTTGATAGTGGGGGATTCAGCAATGGTAATGCCATTGCACATCAAGGGGCGATAGTTAGATTCTCTCTTGTTGGGGATGGTCATTGCCTGACACTTGTGTGGTGCAAATGTTACTTGCCACTTGTCAGCCCAAGCCTGGATATTGTCCAGGTCTTGCTGCATTTGGACAGCAAATTTATGAAACAATATTCACCAGATGTTTGCTTTTCCCATTTATTTGTAAACAGAGAGCATGACAACATGAAATGATGTTAAAAGGCATTGCTGCCTGCCAGGCTTTGGCAACATCACAGCAAGAATGCTCTCTGTTCTATTCCAAGAAAAACTTAATTCTCACAGTGGATTCATTGTAGTATCTTTTCTTATGAATCAACTTATTGTGGCATCTGTTAACTTGACCTGCCTCTTAGATGAGTTTGTAAAGCAAGGTCATGTTCAACTGGGTGTTAAAGGGCCAATGGCACTATTTGAAGAAGAACAGGAAACTCTCCTGCCTGAACATCCAATGTTCCTTTCCCAACCAAAACAGATTATCTGGCCATTCACCTCTGGAATCTTGCTGTGCACAAATTGGCTGCTGAATTTGTTGGCATCACAACAGTGACTGGCACCTCAAAAAATTCATCTGGTTGTTTGTAAAGTGCTAAGTCCTGAGGATGAGGATTGTAGCACACTCGACCTCTCCCTCCAGCAGCACCGCCGTACCCTTTTTCAAAGCTGCGCGTGCCCCCAGTTTCATTTTATTCTTCGTCTCATCCGACACCTCAACAAGAAACTTTTTCTCTTTCTCTCAAGTGCTAAGGAACGCAAGCTCCAACAACTCATCGACACCAACACCCATCTAGGACCCTCCACCCCTGCCTGTCCCTCCGTCCCCACCCCATCTTCCAATCCCAGCCCCAGCCGTGTATTCACTATACCCCCTGACCTTCCCCTCTCCGATGCTGAACGTTCAGTGCTCAGCAAAGGACTTAGTTTCATACCCTTACGCCCTCACCTCAATGAATTTAGGGCTTGGCATGATGCTGAACTCTTCTTCTGCCGTCTTCGTCTCCAGGCTCACTTCTTTGGGCAGGAGTGCTCTCCCCGTTCAATGGATCCTTTCACCCACCTCCAATATTTTCCCTCCACCTGGACCCCTCCCCCTACCTTCTCTTGATCTTTTCATTGAGAACTGTCGGCGTGACATTAGTCGTCTCAATTTCTCTGCTCCTCTCACCCATTCTAATCTCTCTCTCTCTGAACTTACTGCACTCCATTCTCTCAGGTCCAACCCTGACATTATCATCAAACCCACTGACAAGGGTGGTGCTGTTGCTGTTTGGCGCACTGACCTCTACCTCACGGAGGCTGAGCGTCAACTCGCAGACACATCCTCCTACCTCTCCCTGGACCATGACCCCACCACTGAACATCAAGCCATTGTTTCCAGGACTGTCACTGACCTCATCTCCTCTGGAGATCTTCCTCCCACAGCTTCCAACCTGATAGTCGCCCAACCTCGGACGGCCCGCTTCTACCTCCTACCCAAAATCCACAAACAGAACTGTCCCGGTAGACCGATCGTCTCAGCTTGCTCCTGCCCCACAGAACTCATTTCTCGTTATCTTGACTCCCTTCTCTCTCACCTTGTCCAGTCCCTTCCCACCTACATCTGTGATTCCTCTGACACCTTACGTCACATCAACAATTTCCAGTTCCCTGGCCCCAACCGCTTCCTCTTCACCATAGACGTCCAATCCCTCTATACCTCCATCCCCCACCAGGATGGTCTGAGGGCCCTTAGCTTCTTCCTTGAACAGAGGCCCAAACAATCCCCATCCACCACTACTCTCCTCCGTCTGGCTGAACTTGTTCTCACACTGAACAATTTCTCCTTCAACTCCCCTCACTTCCTCCAAATAAAAGGTGTGGCTATGGGTACCCGCATGGGCCCCAGCTATGCCTGTCTCTTTATGGGGTATGTGGAACATTCCTTGTTCCAGTCCTACTCCAGCCCCCTTCCACAACTCTTTCTCCGGTACATCGATGATTACTTTGGTGCTGCTTCATGCTCTCGTCGGGACTTGGAAAAATTTATTAATTTTGCTTCCAATCTCCATCCCTCCATCATTTTCACATGGTCCATCTCTGACACTTCCCTTCCCTTCCTTGACCTCTCTGTCTCAATCTCTGGTGATACACTGTCCACCAATATCCATTACAAACCTGCCAACTCCCACAGCTACCTCGACTACAGCTCCTCACACCCCACTTCCCGTAAGGACTCCATCCCATTCTCTCAGTTCCTTCGCCTCCATCGCATCTGTTCCGATGTTGCTACCTTCAAAAACAGTTCCTCTGACATGTCCTCATTCTTCCTTAACCTAGGTTTTCCACCCACGGTCGTTGACAGGGCCCTCAACCGTGTCCGGCCCATCTCCCGCGCATCCGCCCTCATGCCTTCTCCTCCCTCCCAGAAACATGATAGGGTCCCCCTTGTCCTCACTTATCACCCCACCAGCCTCCACATTCAAAGGATCATCCTCCGCCATTTCCGCCAACTCCAGCATGATGCCACCACCAAACACATCTTCCCTTCACCCCTCCCTATCGGCATTCCGTAGGGATCGTTCCCTCCGGGACACCCTGGTCCACTCCTCCATCACCCTCTACTCCTCAACCCCCACCTATGGCACCACCCCATGCCCACGTGAAAGATGTAACACCTGCCCCTTCACTTCCTCTCTCCTCACCGTCCAAGGGCCCAAACACTCCTTTCAAGTGAAGCAGCATTTCACTTGCATTTCCCCCAACTTAGTCTACTGCATTCGTTGCTCCCAATGTGGTCTCCTCTACATTGGAGAGACCAAACGTAAACTGGGCGACCGCTTTTCAGAACACCTGCAGTCTGTCCGCAAGAATGACCAAACCTCCCTGTCGCTTGCCATTTTAACACTCCACCCTGCTCTCTTGCCCACATGTCTCTCCTTGGCTTGCTGCATTGTTCCAGTGAAGCCCAACGCAAACTGGAGGAACAGCACCTCATCTTCCGACTAGGCACTTTACAGCCTTCCGGACTGAATATTGAATTCAACAACTTTAGGTCTTGAGCTCCCTCCTCCATCCACACCCCCTTTCTGTTTCTTCCCCCTTCCTTTTGTTTTTTCCAATAAATTATATAGATTTTTCTTTTCCCACCTATTTCCATTATTTTTAAATATTTTAAAATCTTTTATGCTCCCCCCACCCCCACTAGAGCTATACATTGAGTGCCCTACCATCCATTCTTAATTAGCACATTCATTAGATAATATCACTAACTAAAACACCTATGTGTTCCTTTGTTCTGTTGTCTGTGACATCTTTTGATGATCTGTTTCTATCACTGCTTGTTTGTCCCTACACTTCTCTCCACTTCTCTCCCCCAATACAACCCCACCCCTGCCCCACACACACCTTAAACCAGCTTATATTTCACCCCTTTCTTGGATTCACTCAAGTTCTGTTGAAGGGTCATGAGGACTCGAAACGTCAACTCTTTTCTTCTCCGCCGACGCTGCCAGACCTGCTGAGTTTTTCCAGGTAATTCTGTTTTTGTATTGTAATAGAAGGGTCTGGTACAAAAAAGGGTTATTGTGGGACTGAATACAGTACCGTCCACACAGTGACATAAGAAGACACTTGATCCAGAGCCAGGGTCAGTCTGGAGATGGGCACAGTTGGGTTAAGACCTAGGATGGGGTCAGCTCCATACTTGTACCTTCTACTGTAAATATGTACATAGTTATGAGTTGTTAATAAAGACTTGCCATTGACATACTCCAGACTAGAAGTGTACTACATGGTGTCCGAAGCGGGATTCTTCAAGGATGAAGGGGAGCACTGTGGAAAAATCACTGTTGTCCTGGCTCCAAAACAATAACGTTCCCCTCTTTTAAGTTATCCCAATAAGGACAAAATACTTTTAAATACTGATTCATTCACCATATTCTGTTTGAGCTCGCTAAAAGGTTTGAAAAGCAAAGTGAGGATTCCTCATTAGAGGTTAACCAGTAGAAAGGTGATGAGTAGTGATTGGCGAAATGGGACTACCGTTAGAATTTTTGCCTCCTAAGCTCTTTCCAAGACTCCATCATTAGGCTGAAGTACGTTGTCTGAGATCGATGCCAAAATTCAATTAAAAGCTCAGGTTTACTTTTAAAGCAGATTGTTATTGTTTTAAATGAAGACTGACAAACACCACAATGCAACTTAATCCCCAGATACACCCCCATAACAGAACTGGACCCATAGCCTGGAAGCTGCAAGACAATGTGATCTCAATGGAATTCAGTCAGTTAACTTGAGATTTATTTTTTTTTGCTTCTCTTCTCGCTTGAGATTTTCGAATTGTGAATCGTAATTTTTTTCAAAGCCACTTAATTCTGACCTTGAAAGTGATTCTTTTTGTATTTTTTCTGTTTGCTTTCTCAAGCTAAACAAAATGCAAAACACTTTTCTCCTTGGCAGCACCGGCGTTCCCTCTGGGAATACACTGAAGAGCCCATTTCCGATTGTCTGCTAAGATCGCCTCGCATTGCTGAGCAGTGGGATGAAAGAATGTAGCTTCTTTCCCAATCAGTCACTTTGTTCCTGAGAAACGCAAACAAATCTCATTCTGGCCGAAAAAACAAAATTAAAGTTCAGATCGTTATCATTTCCAATATGTTAATTCAATCCAGTGAATTTAACTTCAACTCCCAAAGGAATAGTAACTGTTGACAAGAATATGAGGACTCCTGATGCCCCAATTGCTGCCTCACTTATGAAGCCAGGTTGATGTGAAGTGCCTAGATTGTCCCAGGCCTGTGCTGATCTCCGCTGGGGCAGTTGGTAACGCTGCAGAAGGCCTAATAACCCCGCACTGTCCTATGGACAATGCACTAGGTTCAGTGTGATGCTCCCACTGTTAAATAGCCAGCCCTGTCAAAGCTCACACTTGAAGAATAGCTTCTCAAATCCAAGGGTCTCTGCCTGGAATGTGTACGATGCATGCTGAAGCTGGATGGTTATCATCAAATCTGTCACCATCACTTGGAACAATTTCATCTCTCCTATTCTACAGCCAAATTATTTCATTGTTCTTGGATCATCTTGAAAGGAACGATTGCACCAAATTCCTCCTTTTTGCAACAAACGGCCACCTCTAGACTTCCTCGCCTGCCTACTCATCCTTGCCAGATGTGATGTACCCATTGATTTCTTTCACTTCAAGACTGAAACTATTCCTTTAGCTGTCTCCATCTCCTCCAACCCATCAGCTATGTCTATCTAATCCAGCTCACCTCCTATTACAGCTCCAATCTCTCAACATGGCACAGCATCTCACCCCCTGCACTCCCCTCATCTCCTCCACAGCCCCTTATTTCCTCCATGAGACTCACCACCTGCTCTCTGAATCTTCTTCCAATTCAGCTTCCAATGATTCAGCCACCTGCCCTTGTGCAATCCTAATGACATTGCTAACTGGCAGGCTCTGCTCCTGCCAAAGCACTGATTGTTGTCATTCGCTATGGTGACAGGCTGCAACAATAAGAACTGACTCTGGCAAAAATCTGATATCAGACAAACCATTATACTTCATTGACTGTAAAACTCTTTGTGATGTCCCAAGATTGTGAAGGGTGCAATTTAAATGTCTTTCTTTCTAACTGTTACTCTCCTCATCCAACTCCACCCTGCTGTACAGCCTTCCCTTCCTTCAACCATCTTAGCCCTATACTCTGGAATTCTCTCCTTAAATCCTGCCCCTCCCCATATCTCTCCCAACTTTCAGCAACGTCCTTAAGAGCTACGTCTTCTACCCAGTTTTCAGTCACCTCACATCAGCTTTCAATCTCCTCCTGCCCAGATCCTACTCCAGCTGTGAAGCATTTTGGAACTTTTGCATTGTATAAATGTAAGGTGTAGTTGTTGAACAGGTGGTGGCAAGCATGGTCATTGCCAAGTTTCTGGAATTTTGCCTTGAGTTTAACATCAAAGGCTGCTCCAATGAATGTGCACCCACTCCCTACAACCAGGAGTGTGTTTCACTTGGTAACTATCATAAGTTCAGGGGCCAATTAGAAACCCTTGTTGCTGTATTTCAAATGATTGGATAACCGTGCTGAAATGTGCACTGTTTACTTTCTTTTTACATCCTTTTTAGTTCACTTAATTAATTCCACTTCTGCACAGTTCAAAGTTGGGATGTAACTTTGAGCGTCCGACTTGGCAGCCCAAAGCTCCAGCACTGTGGATACCAGGATTTCCCAAATCATAGCTTTCATTAAGCCTGATTCATATGGCACTTGTGACCCTCCAGCAGTACTTAGTGAATTCTGGCGTGTACTGATGCTCCAACATCTCGACACTCGCACAGTGAATGCAAAAACTCCTAATCTTCCTCTTGCAGTTTTCACTGTATAGAATGTAGCCAGGTACTTCTGGCTGTTGTAGAAACTGGCTGCTTTTTGTAAAGCGCTTTATCATTTGAGGCTACTGAAGGAATAGTTTAACCAGCTGTACAGCTGGTTTGCCAATTGGCTAATCAACAAGCATAATTGTTTGTATTCTTGCCATTTTTTAAACCCAATACATATTGCCCACTATCTCTTTACCATCCTGTCTCTCACACGTTTGCACTTATGGTACAGATTGAGACTCTGACCTGTCACATACATGCACCACTTCTCACCTTGGGCTCCCTCGCCTGCAACATTGATGGGACTGTGGGTAGCATGTGTATCAGATTTGGCACGTATTCTGTGGCCTGATTTGAAACAGCTGAGAGTGTAATCTGGACACAGGTCCAGAACACACACCAACTTACCATCTATTAGAAGGACTTACATTTATATAGCGCCTTTTATGACCTCAGAATGTCCCAAAGAGCTCCACAGGGAAGTAGGTACTTTTGAATTGTAGTCACTGCTAAAATATAGGAAATAAATATGTAGTAACATGTGTACCTTGGAATAGTTCAAATATCAAAAGCTGATCCATATGTGGCTACGTTAAGTAGCAGTAAAAATCCTTTCCGTAAAATCAATTGCTAAAACACAAATAACTGTACAAAATTGAAATACTGCTAGAAATCTGAACTAAGAACAGAAAATGCTGGAAATACTCAACAGGCCAGGCAGAATCTGTGAGGAGAAACAGAGTTAACATTTCAGGTCAATGATGATGCAAATAACTGTGGTCATTCTCGATCACAGGTTATAAAGAAGTGAACCAGGTGTAATTTTTTTTTATTCTTTCACAGGGTGTGGGCATCACTTGCTAGACCAGCATTTATTTCCCCTAATTAAATGCCCTTGAGAAGGAGGCGGTGAACCACCTTCTTGA
The DNA here is from genome assembly GCF_017639515.1 of Carcharodon carcharias. NCBI lineage: Eukaryota > Metazoa > Chordata > Chondrichthyes > Lamniformes > Lamnidae > Carcharodon > Carcharodon carcharias. The sequence goes on along the minus strand of NC_054492.1, from coordinate 28,585,956 downwards.
ACCACTGCAGCCCACAGTGCTGCTAATGTAGTACCTGGTACCAGGCAAACCAATATTCTACTGCAGTACGAGACAGCTATCTCTTCAACTCCTGCTGCAATGCACATCACAGTGAGCATCTAGCTGGGCTGTGAGTGTGTAAGTGAGTCCATGACTGTTGTTAATGGGATTGGAAAAGAGGAAAGGACTTTAACCATGTTGTGCCTTTCATGTCCTCAAAGTTAACCCAAGTCTTTGACAGCCAATCAATTACTTTTGAAATCTAGTTAATGTTGTTAGACAGATTAATGTAGCAACTAATTTACACACTGCAGTGATTCCACAAACAGCAGTGAAATGATTGACTGGTTAATCTGATTTATTTTTTGGTGGTGTTGCTTGAAGGGGAGATGTTGGCCAGGACTTGAGAAGAACTGAAGAAGATTTATATTCGACTCGAAACATTAGCTCTGTTTCTCTCTACACAGATGCTGAGTGTTTGCAGCACTTTCTGCTTTTATTTCAGATTCCCAGCATCCACAGAATATTGTCTGTATTTTACTTCCCTGTTCCCCTTGGATCCATCTGATCAGACAGACTGGACCTCAGTTTAATGTCAGATTGGGCATTAAGGTTTGGGAGATGCGATTGTGTACTAGGCCCGAGAGTAGAGCAATCTGTTATGGAGACAATCCACTGCTGTCCAGGCCAGAGAAAAACCACATTATGAACAGTTCTGGGAATGGCTAATGATGTTTGCAATATGTTTGTTACAAAATTAGTTTTGAGCTCTGCAATTGTCCTGCAACTTCAAAAGAAAGAGCATATGTTATCATTACTTGTAAACAGTCTCTGTGGGACTTTTAATGAGACTGAATACATGGATTATTTTAATATGGAGCAAAATTTAAGAGAAGGACTAGCATTTCTATAGTGCCTACTTAGATCTCTCAGGAAAAAGCTCGAAGTTTATCGTGTAAGGGGGGATTCTGGAGTCCCTATAGATTTGTAGCCCTTTGCCGTATGCTGTCTGTAAATGCAGAGCGTGTGCAGGATTGCAGATTCACTTCTGTAATGAATTAAGCCGAAGTGAAGGGACAGTTTTTATGTGGGCAAACATTTCAGCCATTTTGCTTGTCATTATCCTACAAACGGTAATCAGGAAAGCAACCAACTAATCTGTTTTTACAGATACTGGTTGAGGGGGGGGTGGGGGGGGGGTGGTTGTTGGTTGGGACACTGGGGAACAATCCCTCTGCCCCTTCACCTGGGGCAGAATTCTCTGCTTGACGTGTGGGGGAGGGGAGGGAGGGGTGCGGGCCCCACACATCAGCGTGTAAAATGACGCATGGTGACTTTGGCGAGCGCCCCAATGTCACCACTCACCATCACGATATTTCGTTGGGCGGCCGCGTGATGGAGTTCGAGGCACGCCCGCCATTAATTTACGGGCTAGTTAAGGCCATTAATTCATCAATCGACGGTGATTTTCAGGCGCCCGTGCGATCTTCGGGTCAACGCACGGGCGCAACGGGCAGGCAGGTAAGTGACTCTTTAATAAAACTCATCCGCAGGCGGGATAAGAGGGCTCAGTGTCAACCTGGTCTGTGAAGTATTTATTGCAGAAAGTGTTTTAAACTTGCCTGTGTGATCTGTAGCAGTTCAGAATGAATTCCAGCAGCTTCCTGTGCACTTTGAACAAACCTTCAGCTCAGCACTCTGCAGTCAGGAATCTTTATCGGGCCTGCAGCTTTCCGGAGGCCTCCCTTTATCCTGGGTTGGGTTCTGACATCTCCACTGGAGGCACCTCCTCTGAGGAGGAAGGGAGGGATAGAATAAGGAGGAGGCACAATCAGCCTCCAGGGGAGCCATCTTTGGGAGGCCAGGCGCAGGCACAAGGAGGGCAGGGCCAAGAGGTTGTCCAAGGTGGAAGGAGCCGCGGAAGATGCCACTATCCTGCTGCCAGTGTTTACAGGCGGCAAAGCAGCTACCTCAATATGACTGAGGTGCAGTGCTGAAGGATGCTCCGACTGTCAAGAGCGACAGTCAACTATACCTGTCAGATGATAGGGCCTGAGATCTCCCCTAACTGTGTGGGTGGACACCCCATGCCAGCGGCTCTGAAGCTCACAGCTGCCCTCAACTTCTATGCCTCTGGCTCCTTCCAGGGTTCGGTGGGTGATCTTTGCGGTGTCTCCCAATCAGCTGTCCACACTTGTGTCAAGCAGGTTACAGACGCTCTGTTCAGACGGGTATCCACCTTCATCCACTTCCACTGTGACCAGGCAAGCCAGACACAGCGATCCAGAGGCTTTATGGCGATTGCTGGCTTCCCCGTGTCCAGGGTGCTATAGACTGTATACATGTGGCCATCAAGGCGCTAGCGGGTGAGCCCAGTGCCTTCGTCAACAGGAAGGGCTTCCACTCCATGAACGTGCAGATAGTGTGTGATCACAGGATGCAGATTCTACAGTCTGTGCAAGGTCCCCAGGCAGCTCCCATGACACCTACATCCTCAGACACTCCCAGGTTCCAGGGCTCTTCAGTGCTCCGGCTGGATGGATGGCTGCTGGGTGACAAGGGCTATCCCCTCAGAAGGTGGCTCATGATGCCTCTCCGCTATCCAAGGACAGAAGCTGAGCAGCGGTACAATAGGTGCCACACCTCCATAAGGCTGTGATAGAGAGAACCATCTGTTTTCTCAAGATGTGCCTCCGTTGCCTGGACCGCTCAGGGGGCGCACTCCAGTACCCCCCAGATCGTGTCTTGGTGATAGTGGTAGCTGCTGCGTTCTCCGCAATCTTGCGTTGGAAAGGGGGGGACACAGAAGACGATGAAGACATTGACACAGTGACTATGGCTGCACATGATGAGTCCAGCACTAATTCTGGGGATGAGGAAGCACAGGGGAATTCTGAGGGACTAAACGCTGACCCGGGACTACACCAAGGAGGCAGGGACACCCGGGAGACTTTAATCCAATGAACCTGCAGCTGGCTCCACACACATGGATCAGGAGGACCAGCCTTGCCTGGCACTTCCATTCTCGGCAGTTAAGTGCTAAATCTGCCAGGTCATCAGCTGCAACTAAGGGCTTTGGACATAAACTTCATTGTCCATCAAACACTCATGACATGTTTGTAAAACATACAAATGCAGAACAAAGGAACCACCCTCAGCCTTGGTCACACATCTGGTTTTAATTTTCACCATCATCCTAAGGTCACACAAAGTCAAACCAAAACGTTTTTCAAGCATAAACAAATAATAATTCCCTAATCTCAGGCCAACACAAAAGCACCAGTGAGCCCAAGGTGCCTTATGCTTACGTTTACGGGTGCTACGTCTTGGTGCCCCCCCCCCCCCCCCCCCCCCACCCCCACCCCCATCGCTCGGAGTGGCTTGTGAGCCAGCCTGCTGACTCTGCTGTCCTATTGGCCTCGATGACCTTGGCAATCGTCCTCTGGCCCATGGAGCTTGTGCTGGCCCCGCCTGGGAGGGAGCGGCCAGTTCCACAGCTGGCATCTCCCCAGTTGTCGCAGCCTCACCCGATGACGTGGTCATTGGGAGAGGGGGCGGAGCAGCTGTCACCCTCATCCGGAGCGCCCTGAGAGGAGCCCACAGATACCACAGGCAGCTGCTGCGCTGACGTGAGGTCTTCTCGGACCTCCCTGCTCACCGTGGATGGATGGGCAATGAGCTGGGAAGCTTGAAGCCCACACCATCTCCCACATTGGCAAAGACCAGCTGTGGCCACTGGTGCTGTGAGGACTTGCAGGTCCGAGTGTATCCCCAGGAGAAACTGCTTGTTCCCCTGGAAGCCCCTCTCCAGGAGAGTCGCCACCCTCTCCATGGAGGAAACATGACGCTTGGCCATGAAGCTCATTTCATCACTGATGCTCCATATGGATTCTTCCACCACGGACACCAAGCCAAGCATAGTCTCACGCAACACTCCCAAATGCTCCCACACACCCAGCCGCGTTTCCTGCAGCTGCTGCATCACAGATGAATCCAGAGGCACATCATCATGCCCCAACTCAGCACGTGCCTGGTCCCCTACAGTCCTCCAACTGCTGGCGCCATCAGCACTCTCTGTCTCTGCCAGCTCCTCCAGCGACTGAAGTGCCCTCTCCACTGTGCCCCGGGACACTAGCCGATGTTGCAATGCCCACTGATGTGCTAGTATCTGCGCTGGTGCCTGCCTCGCAGAAATGTGTGACGCAGGTGACAGTTGAGGGCCCTCAGGTCTGGAATTGCTCCTGGCCTACAGGCTCTGATGATGCTGAAATGAACAACAAGGACAGTGGATCAGTTAGTGTGCACACAGTGACACACTTCATCCCTTTCCCCCAGGCTCATCATGCGCTCAACCTTCCAGAACCTATGGAGATGAATATTGGTGGGGTGGCAAATAGTCAGGAGGAGACCCTAACATTACAGGTGGATACAGGCAAGGGCTGGTCAGATGGCCTATGGAATGCCAAATGGAATGTTATGTGGATAAGTGGGAGGTGATGCACTTGGGCAGGAGAAACACACGAGGGAATACACGAGGAATGGTAGGACCGTGGAAAGTAAGGAGGATCAGAGGGACCTTGCTGGGCATGTCGACAGGCCAGTTAAGGTCACGGGACATGTACATAAGGTGTTTAAGAAGGTAAATGCCATACTTGCCTTTATTAGTCAAGGAATAGAATATAGGAACAGGGAGGTCATGTTGCAAGTGCAGAAAATGTTGCCTAGGCCACAGCTATAGTTCTGCATGCAGTTGTGATATGCGCTTCATGGGAGGGATGTGATTGGAGTGCAGAGAGTGCAGAGGTCGTTGACCAGCATGCTGGTTGGGCTGGAGAGTGTGACTTATGAGGAGACATAGCACAGTCTGGGGTTATTTCCCCTGGAGCAGAAGAGATTGAGGGGTGACATTATTGAGCTTTATAACAGTATGTGGGCATAGATAGGGCCGACAGAAAGGAACTTTTTCCCTTGGCGGAGGGATGAGTAATCAGGTAGCATTGATTTAAGGTAAGGAGCATAAGGTTGACAGGTGAGGTGATGAGGAACTTTTGCACACAGGGTATGTTGGGAATGTGGGATGCACTGGCTGAAAGGGTGGTGAATGCAGAAACCCTCCTAAAATGTAATAAGCATTTGGATGTCCAGTTGCGATGCCATGGCATACAAATCCATGGGAATAGTGCTCGGAAATGGGATAAGGTGACTTTGGAAGGTGCTTGACATGTGCATCTTTGAAAGGCCATGGGACCTTTGTCTATGACCCACACCTCTGACTCTATCAGTCTGTGAATGAGCAATGTTGCAACAATAATGAATCAAACAATCGTTAGTGCTGTGGATGGTGGGAAGACAGAGCGGATGTCACTGTTGACCTCAAATACCTGGCCGCTCCACCCCAGCCTCACGTTACCAATGGACCTGCCTCTCAAGCTCCAGGGCCTCCTGCTCGAAGCGGCTTAAAATCATGAGCTGGGCCTGGCCGCCTCCAGGCCACGAACGGTCAGAGGCATCGTGAGCATCTTCTCCTGAAAAACAGAGAAGACCATTCATTGCGGCTAATCGCACACGGACTCTGCATGCGCACACCGCACCCCAATCACAGTGACCCATATCAGGCCTCCAGTACCTCCTGTCCCCGCTACTGCTGATCAGTCACACAAAGATAGTACGCCTGCTCCCAACCTCCCCCAATGGCCCCTTGGACACATTCTGCATCCAACACTTTAAGAAACACATGGTCATAGCTCCCATAGCAAGGAAGCGCAACTACGTGCAGTATCGAGGGCAGCAGATGGCACTTGGCCACGAGACCTTGAGGCTCCCCTTCCACAATCTGATCACCGTGAATAGGACATGTGTTGGAGTTATGAGTATGCACCGAGCTGCATCTCCTGCAGGTTGCCCCCATGTGTGACTAAGATGCGGGGGAGAACTCATCTCCTCATGAACCACTCAGGCTGATGTGAGCATGGGCACTATCTGCTTACCCACCCAGCATACGAGAAATGCCCAACATGATTCAATGCAGTCACAACAGTAAGTATTGAGGGGGTGGCCCTCAAAGGCTAAGGCTACCTGCTGGGTTAAATGCCTAATGCCAACATGGTACTCACCCTTTCAGAACACAATAAATCGTTGAAGCACTTGGGATGCTGGGTCCACATTGCAGGAGCTCACCACCTCCGCCACCTCCTCCCAGGCACTTTTCATCATGTGGGGGACGGTCCTCCTCCTCCTCCTGTCCTGGGGGACCAACACCTCCCACCGTGCGGCCACCTCCTCAAGGAGGGCAGCAAGGCAGTCATCAGAAAAGCGAGGGGCACATTGGCCCCCCCCCCCCCCCCCCGCTGGCCTACACTGCAGCCTGCCCTGCTCCTCTGCCCTTCCCTCCAGCCTGGCCTGCTCAGCCGACCTGGAAGTGACCATTGTGAGCGGCCTACAGGAGGCTTCTAGGCCTTCCTTTAAACAGACTGCCAGGTCGCCATTGGACTCAGCATGCCCGCCACAGCCTGCACACTCCCGCTATTCACGGGAGTCAGAAATGCAAGGGGCGGGCCTTAATTGTCCCACCTGCGCAAAATGGCGGCGCGGCCCCAATCACGGGCGCCAATCGGGTCCGTGGCCGCTCCTGCTCTGCCCACCAGACAGGCAGAAAATTCTGCCCCTAGTGTCTTGTGATCTTTAACAGGCAGATAGCATCACTGTTTAATCTCTTACAAAGGATGGCACCTCTGACAGACAAGCACTCCCCTCAGTACTGCACTGGAGTGCAATGCTAGGTCATCTGCTCAAATCCAGGAGTGAGATTTTAAACCTTCAGAGGCAAGAGGGTTACCAACAATAACAACTTGACAGCAGATGTCTGAGAGGTGCCTTACTCCATTAGTTCTCTTCCCAAAGGCAGATCCAACCCTGAGCACTAAGACCCCACCTATCCCTGAAAAGAACGTGCAAGGTTACAGTGATAAGGCATGGGAGTGGGACTAGGTGGAATGCTCTTTCAGAGAGCCAGTACACACACGATGGGCCGAATGGCCTCCTTCTGCACTGTAAAGATACTGTGTTGCTGTACTTCTATTTTGCTCCACCTGCTCATCCCTTCTTATACAGTACAAAGTCCATCGCATTCCTACCTCTCTTTAGCTCTGAAGAAGAGTCATATGGGCTCAAAACATTAACTCCATTTCTCTCTCCACAGATGCTGCCAGACCTGCTGAGATTTTCCAGCGTTTTCTGTTTTTATTATTAGAAGAACTTGTTGTCTGTTGTGGAACTCTGTTAGCATACACTTTCTCTATATTCCAATCTTTCTTGTTTCATTTCATTGATCATTTCTTGTGCTCATTGCTCTTCTAAACTTTTTTCTCTTGTTCCTCCTAAAAATAAAATCATGCTGTCCTACATCATTTCTTTTTCCCTTTATCCCCACTGCATTGAAATTGAGAACCTGAATTTATATAACACCTGTAAAATTCCCCGAAAGTGCTTTACAGCCATTTAAGTACTTTTTGAAGTGTATCCAGTGTTGGAGGAAACGTACCAGCCAATTTACACACAGAAAGCACCCACAACGAACAATGTGAGAAAGGCCAGTTTGTTAATGATATTGATTGAGGGATGAATGATGCCCAGGATTACCAGGGGATAAGTCTCCTGTTCTTCTTCAATATTATGCCATGGGATCTTTTGCACCAACCGGTGAGGGTGAGATTTTGGTTTTAACTTTGCATCCAAAAGACAGCACCTCTGGCGCTGCAACGCTCCTTCAGTGCTGCACGGGAATATCAACCTAGACTTCGGTACTCAAGTATCTGGAGTGAGTACCTGAGCCTGCAACCATCTGACTCAGAGGCATGAGGGCTACCCAATGAGCAGCTGCTGATACCTAGGCATCAAGCATCTAATTCAAACTCATACTTTCCAAAGAACCTCAAAGCTGTGGCATTTCATACCTCTTACAGTTTTTGTTTCCCCCTATAATTTACAAGTCTTCACACTCCAGCTAGGCTATTACCCAGTCACTGTGGTAGATTTGGACTGGGTGTGATATTGTGAAATGAGTGAACCTGATTTACATCTTTCCCCATTTTTATTTCCAGGAACTAGCTATCATCATTCTACGCTATTGCAAAAAGATTAGATCTACCCCAATGATTCATAATTAGCCTTATCTGCTCTCCAATTTTTTTTAACCTAGAGGATGCTCGACACTGTAGCCCTAGACCCTTCATCTAGATTTCTCAATTTCAATCTACCAACCTCGGGGAAAATGGTCCATTTCATTTGGGGCAAGTGCATTTCTTCAGCTATAACCTATTTACCATATGCTCCTTGAGACAATGTTACTTAAGCTCTCATTGTGGCTATCTAAAGAATATTCCACTTCACAGCTGCCAAGTTCCACTATGTGTCTGATTTATGTGCCTGATAAAGGTCAGACATGGAAAAAACACTAAGCAGCACGAGTGGCTTCAATTCTGTTTACTTGTTGCATCCTGAATTTGCTGAGCTTCACTCTGCCTGGCTGCCATTCTTTACCAAATTCGCAGACGGTTGTTATATCATGAGAAAGCAATTAGAAGAGCCTTATTGAAAGCATTCCCACCAGTAATGTACACAAAACCTGAGTCAATCATGGTACCATGAAGTGCGGAACTCAGACCAGCAAAGTTCATGTACACGCTTTTAACTTATTACTACAGAGATAAAAACAAAAAACTGCGGACGCTGGAAATCCAAAACAAAAACAGAATTACCTGGAAAAACTCAGCAGGTCTGGCAGTGTCGGCGGAGAAGAAAAGAGTTGACGTTTCGAGTCCTCATGACCCTTCCACAGATCTGCAGTTCTGTGGAAGGGTCATGAGGACTCGAAACGTCAACTCTTTTCTTCTCCGCCGATGCTGCCAGACCTGCTGAGTTTTTCCAGGTAATTCTGTTTTTGTTTTTAACTTATTACTGTTGTTATTACACAAATGTTAATTACTATAAACAGGCAGGTTATTTATGGTTGGAAAAGGCATGAGGAGGGTTTTCTGTAAGAGATTGTTTCATGACAATACTACATTAACCCTGTTTGGTAAACACACTGTGATAGTGGGGTGGCTTAAGAGATGACACGACCTGAATCCCTGTTCAAAATGCACATGAATCATGTGTGAGATTTCAGTCAACCCACCGGGCTGGTCTGGATGATGCTGGGCGGGTAAGAGGTTGATCTTTTGGAATGCAGTCCCAGCTGATGGGATGAAAGCTGCCTCCTCCCAGGTTTTTGTTTCCTATGGTTGGGTATCCAATTCAGCCCCTGGCAGGCGGGCACAACTTCACAGAACAAATCCGTGCATAACTTGGCATAAATTTCCATTAGTGTTTGGCAGAATCACCTGGAAAGTTCGCGAGGGTGGTTGCACAGGAACGGAAATGTCACTTTATTGCAGTTACCATTCGGGATCTGCTGGAATTACACAGGAACACTAAAGAGGTTTTCCCAGGCCTGTCACTGTCCCTATAATAATGCAGAAATCTCTAGGCATGAGGTAAAATAAACCACATTCAGAGGGTCACTGTGGTGCCATTAATGTGTTGTGATGACATAAAAAGAACAAGATTAGTTCTTATACTTGGGAATGGAGCACATCAGCATTGGTACTTTAATTACTGAAGGGCAGCACCTTGTGGTTAAAAAAAACAAGGTATCTTACCATACTCAGAAAACAAATGGTTGCATCAGTGTTGTTTCCTTGTGTGTTCAGTGTCCAGACATTATCATTACATTACATTATCATATCATTACATTATCATGGCAGCAGCATCATGTGCTTCTGATGTTAACCCTTTACCCAACCAGAACCATCAGTAACTTAGTGGAAAGTGCTCCTGACTCTGAATCAGAAGGTTATGAATTTTGCTCTACATCCGGAGTTCATCGCATAAAATAAACTGACATTCCAGTGTAGGCCTGAGGGGATACGAGAGTAGATGTGATTTTAAAGCAAGGCCACACCTCCCTGTGCAGGTGGACATTAAGGATTCCTTGCCGCTATTTGAACACTGGCAGGGCATCGACCCAGTGTGCTGGTCAACATTTATCACTCAAAGAACACCGTTGAAGGACATATTAACTGGTCATTTATTTTCTTGTTGTATTGGGCCCTTGCCGTGTACAACATTTCCCAGCCCAATAACAGTCATTACAGCCCAAATAAATTTGAAGTATGTGAAGCCATTAGCCATGCTTCTGGAAGCTGTGCTAAGAAGGATTTTAATAGGGTGAATAAGGAGCGATTCAGCAGGATGGTTGGTAACCAAGGGACGCAGATTTAAGATAATTGGAAAAAGAACCAGAGGGGAGACATTTTTTCACGCAGAAGGTTGTTATGATCTGAAATGTACTACCCCAATGGTTAATGGAAGCAGATTCAACAGTAACTTTCAATAAAGTGATTTGATAAACACATGAAGAGGAAAAATGTGCAGGGATCTGGAAAAAAAATCAAGGCAGAGGACCAATTGTGCATAAGAACCAGCATAAGTATGATGGGCTGAATGGTCTCCTTCGGTGTGGTTTGGTTCTATACATAGAAAAACATAGAAAGTCACTTTAATCCATTCAAATAGATATTTGGTAGTACAGAACTTGAATATTGCTGACAAAGAGACATACTATCGAAGCTTTTGAAAGTGCTCCTGACTCTGAATCAGAAGCTTGTGAATTTTGCTCTATATCCAGAGTGCATCGCATAAAATAAACTGACATTCCAGTGTAGGCCTGAGGGGATAAGAGAATAGATGTGATTTTAAAGCAAGGCCACACCTCATCAGGACATCTACACATGATAAACCAACAGTAAAGGGAACAGCAATTTATACCGCATGGGAAGAGAGTGCTGATTAGTTGGCATGTAGACTCTGATCGGTAGAGGCATTGCCATGGAGAATGTAGCAAAGAACAGTTAACTGCCAAGCTTTTGTTTCAAATTCAAACCAGGCAGGTCAACCCTAATTGGTCAAGGCATTACCATGGGGACTGAACCAGGAAATGACAATCCCCCAACCTTTTGTTTAGTTGGAAAATGTGTAATGTATAGGCATGCACCTTCTGTCAGTGGCAGGGTCAGGCTGTGAGGATGGCAGTTGGGGGTGAAGGTGTAGTTGGCAGGTGGAGAGCAAGGTCAGGAGGGTAAGGGTGCAGTCAGGTGGTGGGAGCACAGTTGAAAGGGGCCAGGGTCTAACTGGGGGGGTGGGGCATGCAATTAAGGGGATGGGAGTGTAGTTGGGAGGGGTGGGGAGGACAGTCGGATGGTGGGGGTGTAGTCAGTGAGTCCAGTGGATGTCTGGGGTGTCAGGGTGTCCACGGGAAGGGGTATGCATAGTTGGGTAGCCAGGGGTCAGGACGCCCCATGAGGGTCGAGGGGGGCCAGGGGCTTACTTCAGAGGGGGGATGGTGGGAGTTAATGGGGGGAGTCACAAAGCGCATGGGGGTTAGGGGGGTGGGGTGGGGTGGTCTCTATAATAGTTACCAAGAAGCCAGAAGTGGTTTTAATTCTTCTAACAGTTTCTGGGTAATTATTGGTGTAACACAGTCCAAACCCTCCAAAGTTGGCAATTTAAGTCGCATTATTGGATGGTTCCCAGTGCAGGGAAATTGCCCAATGGAAGTTTGAACTTCCCAGGCATTTGCCATGCAAACTTTACCTGGGAGCTTCTGGGGGGTGGGTGTGGAGGACTGGGATGCATTTCAAATCCTAACCATTCATTGCATTCCAATCTTTTTCCTCTTGTTATTTCTGTCCCTTTGCGAAGCACCTTAAATTTGTGCCCTCTGGTTATCGAGCCTTCATTCACACGTTGGAGATAGTTTCCCTTTTTTACCCCAACTAAACCCTTCCTGATTTTAAACACCTCTATCAAATCTTCTCTTAGCCTGCTCTGCACAAAGCAGCACATCCCCTGCTTCTCCAATTGTTGTCTCACCCTCTGCAGAAGCAAGGTTTATTTGATTGCAGAGGATATGGAGAACAAGGGAGCAGCTGGAGACAGACAATGTTGGCAAGCCCAAACAGGAGCCAGATCAATATCTGCCAGGGAAACTGGTGGAGAGGTTTGAGAGCTGGGACCAGACTCACTGACTCCAGCAATCTCTTTTGACCCTCAATTCCGATAGTCCCCAGGCCAAGTTCACACTCGGTGCACTTAGGATGATTTTCTCGAGTTGGAAAAAGAAATTCTAAACATGGAAAATTGTTCCTTAATCCACACAGACATTATTCAACAAAAATGTGTAACATTGCTGAAAATAACAGCTATCATTGAATGGCTGAACAAGCAGGAAAACACAGACTGAGGTACACAACTTGGGGGGTGCAGAGTGAGGGAGACACACAGTGAAGGACACACACTGAGGAGGATACACAGTGAGGTACACACAATTTCTTGGTAAGCTATTTATGTGATTTGAAGGTTTCTGTTAACATTCTAATGCTCCGAATTATTTCCTTTGGGTTTACCGTATATTTACACAGCTGAGACGATGGAGTCCAAGATCTTTTTTGGAAATATATCTTTCAGCTTCTAAGTTAGGTTTGAATGTTGAGCACAAGCTATTTATAAGCTGAAAAGCCTAATGCTGCCCTGAGCTGGTCTCAGTGGGAAACCTGTTGATCCAGACTGTGCGGTAAAGTCGAGTTCTGTTTTAATCTGAGGAGGCTTCTCGGCAGGGAATTGGATTTAGAACTTTTCTTTTACTGTTGATTGACCTCAGTCTGGTTTAAAACATAAGAATACTTTCTCCTTGGGAAACAAACTTAGCCGTTTTCTCAAAATATCTCGTTGGCCTGTATAACATAAAAATTCGGAGCAGGAGTATAGGTCCATGCAGGCCCGATATCCCGTTCTGCCATTTACAAAGATCATGACTGTGCTTTAACATCAACTCCACTTCCCTGGTGTGTCTTCATATCCCTTGGTTTTCTTAGTGCCCAAAAATTTATTGATCTCAGTCTTGAAGATACTCAACAACTGAGCATCCACAGCTCTTGGGGATAGAGAATTCCAAAGATTCACAACTCTGTCAATGACAAGAATTCTCCTTATCTCAGTCCTAAATGGTTGACCACTTATCCTAAGACTATGAGCCTTGGTTCCAGACAGTCCAGGCAGAGGAAACAGCCTTTCAGCGTCTACCCTGTCATACCCTCTCAGCTACAATTACACCTTCGTTGCAGAAGCAGAGACACTGGTTTGAAAGTGAACGGGTACCAAGTGTGTGAGACCCAAAGCGGGCAGTGAACCCAGGGAGCCTGGGTCCTTGAGCGCCGGCCATTATTATTGTCCAGACGCATGGTGACCAGTCTGAACCCAGCCAGATCCACTGAGCTGCTCACTAGAGCAGGTTAGCATTGGGACACAGTTTCAGCCAGGCAGTCGTGGGCCTCCATCACCTGCAGGAACCTGGAGGCTGACTGAAATTCCCAGCCAGCCTTGGAATTTCAGTCAGCCTCTGTTAATTGGCCTGAAGTGACCCTTAACGAGCTGTGTGCGGCCAAGTAGCCCTGCAGCCCAACCCCCATCCCAGCTCCACAAAAAAATAGCCTGAGGGGCACGATGGAGCCAGGGAACTGGCATGCCAGCCAGTGGGGCTATTTTTAGCTCCAGCCCGCCTCTGACCCCAGTCCTAGTGAAGGCAAAGAATCAAGCCCGAGGTCCTGCATTGCGTCATTCTACCCAGTTATAGGCAGCATTCCCTGCTCACAGTATTAATACTAATGCTCTGAGGGACCAACAGAGCTCACACTCCCAGATTAGCAACATTCATAAGGCACACACACTGCCAAATGCAGATAGGACAAGATGAGGGATGGAGGAATTTCAACATGAGGAGGAGAACTTTAAAATTGAGGTATTGCTGAACCCGTAACCAGTGTAGATCAAAGAATCACAGAATCACACAGTGCAGAAGAGACCCTTCAGCCCACGAGTCTGCACCGACACGTGAGAAACACCTGACCTACTTACCTAATCCCATTTACCAGCACTTGGCCCATAGCCTTGAATATTATGACGTGCCAAGTGCTCATCCAGATACTTTTTAAAGGATGTGAGGCAACCTGCCTCCACCACCCTCCCAGGCCGTGAATTCCAGACCATCACCACCCTCTGGGTAAAAAAAAGTTTTTCCTCACATCCCCACTAAACCTCCTGCCCCTCACCTTGAACTTTTGTCGCCCTCGTGACTGACCCTTCAACTAAGGGGAACAGCTGCTCCCTATCCACCTTGTCCATGCCCCTCATAATCTTATACACCTCGATCAGGTCGCCCCTCAGTCTTCTCTGCTCCAACGAAAACAACCCAAGTCTATCCAACTATCCAAGTCTATCCAATTCATAATTTAAATGTTTCATCCCAGGCAACATCCTGGTGAATCTGCTCTGCACCCCCTCCAGTGCAGCGAGCATTGGTGTGATGGGAGAACAGAACTTGTGCAAATTAGGAGCAGAGTTTTTGATGAGTTCAAGCACAAACAGGGTGGAAGATGGGAGATTTACCAGGAAAACACTGAAATAACTTAGTCTGGCAAATAACATATGAATGTAATGTAATGTATAATGGTAGAAACACAGAATATACTCTCATTTTTTAAGGTAAATAGCCTCAGTTTCTTTAGTTTCCATGTAACTGAAGTCTTTCATTCTTAAAGCATTCTAGTAACTCTCCTCTGCACCCTTTCCAAGGCCTTGACAGCCTTCCTTAAGGGTGGTGTCCAGAATTAGCCACAGTTCCCCAGCTGAAGCCTAGCCACTATTTATAAGGATTCAACATGAATTTCTTGCTTTTGTAATCTCTGCTTCTGTTATTAAAACCAAGGATCCCGTAAGCATTTCAACAGCCTGTTCAACTTTCCTGCCATCTTCAGAAGCTTGTTGATGTTCAACCGCTGGTCTCTCTGTTCCTGACACCTTTTAAAATTACACTATTTAGTTGATATTGCCCCTCCTCACTCTTCATTGTTCATTGTTCTCCCCAACACACCCTCCCCTCCCAAATTCCAGACCTTACCGCCATGAGTTTCACTCCCCCTTCCACCCCAAGTTCCATTAGGGCATTCAGGAGAAACATCTTTACCCAGGGGTGATTAGAATTAGAATTTGGAACTCACTGTACCACAAGGACTATTTGAGGCGAGTAGCAGAGATACATTTAAAGGGAGGCTAAATAACCAAAGGAATAGAAAATATGCTGATCGGGTTAATGAAAACGGTTAGAGGAGGCTCATGTGGAATGGCATGGACCAGTTGGGCCAAATTACCTGTTTCTGTAATGTAAATTCTTTGCAATTCTATGCAACATTTTTTGGCGCAATTCCAGATATGTCTTTTTTTTTCTCTCCTGCTCTGTGCCAGGCTTCTAGTTGGCGCGCCGTGGGCTGGTGTTGGAAAGAAAAAGACTGGGGATGTGTACCGGTGCCCAGTGAAAAACCAGACAAGCTACGGATGTGGGAAGCTTAACCTCGGTATCATATTCTTTGTTGTGTCATTGATTGTAAAGTGTCCAATTGGGTTGGAAAAAATATCCCTCTTCAAAATGAATGAACCAGTAACTTTGCACAGTTTCAACTCTAGATCACTGGGCCACACTAGAGAGGTGGACATCTGTTCACAGGGGTTTAACATGCAACACTCTCACTCTTAGCTCCAGTAATGTGACTTGGCTCCCCCGAATGGGATATTAAGAAAGTGAGCCACATTGTGGGGCATGAAACCACCTAATGATCCCAGACACAATTCTTTGACACTGCTGTTACGATGTAAGAATTGGGTTTGGTAGCCCAAGGCTACATGAGGCAAAAAAAGCCAGAAATCTGGATCATCATCACCCATTCACTTACCCGCTGCCAATAAGTGCACTTGGTGAGGACATTACAGTCCATGAGCCTATCAGTTGTGCTGTTTAGGCAGCGAGGAATGGTCACTTGGATGCGTTACTGTTAATATTAGATGCATTGACTGAAAAAAATACATTAGTTGACCAAAATATATATGATGAAGTATATTTACCACATCCCCCACAGATATAATAGCCCAATGATACAAAATAAAAATGACTTAAGAAGGTTTTAATCATTTGGTTCAAAAATAATTAAACAGATATTTATATTTAAATTAATGTTCAAGTCACTATTATTGTCTAATGATATCTTTGGGTGGAGAATATTGGGATTAAAATAAGACTTGGGGCAAGAACCATTTAAAATAAATCATTGCTGGCTTCAGGCTTATCTAATCTACTGTTAATTCATTCTCACAAGGAAGAGTATCCCTCCCTTATGTGTCGGAGTATAAAGATAATATGCGGCTTGGAATGACTTTAACCAGTAATGCCGAAGACCACTCCTTTGTGGTAAGTAATGGCGGTCGTTTTTTTAAAAGATGTTTTTCTAAGGAAGAAAGATACTTACATGTACGTCACACCTTCCACATAGTCAGGATGTCCCAACAAATCATTTTGAAGTGTAGTCGCTGTTGTTATGTAGAAAACACAGCTATAAATTTCCACACAGCAAGCTCCCACAAACAGTGATGAGATACATGACCAATTAATCTGGAGGTTGATTGAGAGAGAAATATTGACCAGGACCCCAGGGCGCACTCCCCAGCTCATCTTCAAAAAAGTGTCACAGGATCTTTTACATCCACCTGCAAAAACAGGTGAGGCCTTGGTACAACATCTCCTCCATAAAATGGCACTACCCACTCAGTGCAGCATACCCCCAGTATCGTACTAAAGGGGCTGCCTGGATTTTGTGCTCAAGTCTCTGGAGAGGGACTTGAACCCACAACCTTCTGACTCAGACAAAGCTGACACTGTAAATAGCTGCACTCAGCAAAAAAATCCAAACGTGGTAATCTGCAGCAACCATTGTATCCTGCTCAATACGCGCATCAAAGGCTCGGGTGAACGAAGGACTTTGGTGCCAAGTGATAGGGCAGCTTTCGAGAAACCTGATGACAGCATCAAGATTGTCAACTATTTCTGATCCATTCACCTATTGTTACTGAATCGGGAAAAGCTGCTGGTCCAGACATATTTGCCCAGAATTGTTACACTTTGCCAGGAACGTGCAGAGGTGAAGTCAAGGTGTCAGAGGGAGTGCACAGCCTTCAAAACAACCGACCTACCCAATTCTTTGAGCACCACCTGCCCCACATTTGACAGAATCTGCAGATCACGCCTTGACTTATTCGCCATCTCAAAACCCATCGAACCAGAGTGGAAGCAAGTCACCCTCAATCCTAAGGAACTGCCTTAGGAAAAGTAAAAAGGGAAAGACTCCATAAACTATCCCCATCTTCAAGCCAACTAATTCTTATGCAGCAAGCAAGGTTCTGGAATGGCCATGAGTGCTGCTACCAAGTTATGGCATGAACAACATACATTGAAGCAGGCTTTCAATGCCAACCCAGGAATCTTGGTGCTCATGGACCTGGTGGTGCCCATAGGACACAGTATGGAAGCATGGGCTGCTTTTCAACCTCTCCGCCATCTTACCTCACAGAACAATAATCCATCTTCTCAACTCAACACTCAGCAATGAACACAATCATGTGTACACGGGCACTTAGAAAAGAAGATATAGAACCGTGAAGAATGGACTTCCACAGGCACTCTGGTTATGCAAAGTTTACACCAGCAGGTTCCTACGTGCTGATGACTTTGCCTTGGCCACACAAAACAACAATCTGTCAGCCACTTAGGAGACCCTGTCTAGTGATTTACAGAGGATGGAGGCCACTTCTGCCAACTGTGACCTCAAGCAAACCCATTAAAGACCATCACTGTGACATTCCACCTCAACACCATTAATCAAACCAAGTCTAAATTTCCTTCTGTACCATAGAGCTAAACAATGCCAAAAAAACACCCTCCTATTTAGGAGTCACGCTCAACTGCACCTTCTAATATAGACAGCATCGCCAGAACATTGGGAAGAAACTAAGCAATAAGGTCATCGTGATCTAGAAATTCAGTGGATCCACATGGGGAGCAGATCCCTGTACAACATCATTCGCTCTGGTGTCATCTACATGTAGAGTATTGCTCCCTGGCATGGCTATTGAGTCCACAGGTCAAATCGATTGGTGTCCAGCTGATCTTTACTGTGAGAATTATAATCGGTCCAGTTTTGTAAACACCAACACCCCTGCTGCCTGCTCTTATACACCACACCTCTACCACAATTATGTAGCCTCCAGAGAATGCAACCTGTGCACCAGTGAAGATATGCTAACTCAGGCTGACTTCATCGATCAGCACAAAACCTACTCAAATATTGAAATTAGTTTGGGACCATCACTGAAGCCCTTCAGTGACTCCCCGGCTCAGTCCTTATGTTCAATGGGGTAATGCTTGGAATAACTGCGACAAACCAAATGGGTTCCTTATAGAGGCCCTCACGATACAACCTGAAAGACCAAACCTCCCCTGCAAACAATGGGTAACCACCTCAGAATCGGTCATGGTAGATTCTGCCATGCTCTGCGTAGATGGAAGGTTAAAACAACCTCATCATGCAAAGTTTTTCTCTATTCTTTCATGAGAAGTGGGCATCACTGTCAAAGCCAGCATTTGTTGCCCATCCCTAATTTCCCTTGAACTGAATGTTTTGTAAGGCCATTTCAGGGGGAAGTTACAAGATTCACATGTAAGCCAGACCAGGTAAGGATGGCAGATTTCCTTCTCGAAATGGGCATTAGAGAACCAGATGGGTTTTTACAACGATTGATGATATTTTTTATGGTCACTGTCATGCCGAACAGGCATGAGGACATTACAATTTTAAAAAAAAACCTGTATGCCCACGTTAAAAAGGGCACTGTTGGTATGCAAGATAGCTGCCAGAGGTCACCTGACATTTGGAGCTGCAAGCTGGCCAAGCTTCTGGAAGCTTCTCAAAGTGGATTACACTGAAAACGCCTAGACCACATCCTTGTGGAATATTGCACCTGCCCTTGTCAGGACTTACCTCAAAACAGCAAGGACAGTAAGGCATCAGATTTTCTGTCTCCAGGTCTACCAGGTAACAAAGGAGATCTAACAAAACTCACAAGGGAAGTGCTAAGGACCTATATCTTCCTCTATTGCATGTTGAAGGTTTTTGACCAAGAGAGGTGGAAGCTCTTTCGTCAACATGAATCAATTGTTTTCCATCAATGGTCAGTCATCACATGACCTAACCTGTTCGATTTTTGAAAGCCATTTATTATAAGCCCTGATTGCTTTTTGCAGCTGCAAAATGCAGGAGCACCAGCAGAAGGAACATCACTGCAGAAACCAGGTGAGAACATCGAGCCTTCTAACAAGTTACAAGGGATAAAGTTTTAAAGCCTCCTTGAAAGCTTGTTTCCAAAAGATCCCGACTTTGTCTGGAAAAGCGAAACTGATCCCTTGACTACAAGTAATATCACAGCTGTCTACTCTACTTGCAGTGCATCTCTTATTTCTGAAGAAACTCCATGAAATCCTGTCTTCAGCTATCGGGACTCGTCTGAACTTCAGCTCCCAAGTGGAAAAGCCCCTATCATTGGACCCCTACAAACACTCAAACTGTTAACTACTCTGTTTGGTAGTTTAATATTTGTAGAAGTGAAACACCTTTCTTTTACTGCATCTTTCTTGTGTGTACGTGGTGTGTGTGAAATGGCAATAAACTTTTCTGGGATAAGTATCTGTGAATAAACAATGCCCATGGTTTAAATATTTATGAAAAGATGCTAGTGACTTCATAAAAACTGAGCACACACGGACAGGGGGTTTCAGGAACACACTTCAGCCTCATTTAAATTAAACCACACTGATTACAGACAAAAGAATTAGTGGGCTTCAGTCTGTCTCCCTCCCCTGTTTGTAAGTCACCATTACTGAGATTAGCTTTAGATTCCAGTTTTATTAATTGGACTTAAATTCCCCCAACTGCAGGGATGGGATTTGAACCCACATCTTCAGAGTATTAAGCTGGCCCTCTGGATTAGTCCAATGACTTTACCACTCCATCACCACTCTCCTGATGGGCCACCCTTTTCCCTGCACCATCTCCATCCTAATGGAGCTCCTAATCAGACCCTGGAGCCCATCACCAAATAATACCATCCAGGAAAACTCACTAGCACCTTGCAAGTAATCCATACTTTTACACTGGAATATTTGGCCAGGATTTCTGACTTAGATATTGATTCAAGCTAAAAGCAAATTACTGCGGATCATGGAAATCTGAAATAAACCAGAAAAACCTGGAAAAACTCAGCAGAGCTGGCAGTACTGGTAGAGAGAGAAACAGGGTTAATGTTTCGAGTCTGTATGACTCTTCTTCAGAGCTAAAGAGAAGTAGAAATGTGATGGATTTTATACTGTTTAAGAGGGGGTGGAGCAGTTGGAACAAAATAGAAGGTCGGGGTAGGTGGGAGCTCAGGAGAGATTTGACAAAGATGTCATGGACGCAAGGCAAAGGGATTGCTAATGATAGTGTTAAAGACTTAAGAAGGTGTTGATAGTGCCATAAAGGTAAGATAGCAGGAAGTGTTAATAGCAGAACAGGGGTCAGCGCTCTGTAAAAGCACAACATAGAAACAAGTGACTGATGGTCCTGTGGAGGAGGGGGGAGCAGTTGGGGAGTAGGGACAAAAGAAATAAAAAAAATAAAATTGATCTATTGCAATAAAAATATTGATTCGGTCTTTGCTACCACCATACAAAGGAAGATGGACAGTTTCCAATAGTGATGCTTTTAAGATCAAAATAAATCCGCTGCTGTTGTATTCATTAATACTTGTAATTATACTATGGGGTAAGCTATGATTCAGCATTTCCAGCATCGAGCTTCCTGCAATAGTAGCGTTCTGGGGGATTAGAGCCTAGAGGTCATCGCACCTGATCTCGGCCCACACAACTTCCCATCCATTTATTTTATTGCTAAGGGAAATCCACAGTATAATGAGCATTCTTGCTATGAGGCACATCTGACTGTCCAAGCTATCCAGCTGTTCAAAAATGCTGGCTCGTGTTTAGCAGTGCTCCTTTTCAAGTCAAATCTGTGTCCCGGAATTAATTTAACCAAGTATTGGGACTGGGGAAAAGAGAGGGAAAGTGACTGATGCATCACTCACAGCGGCAGTAGCATTGGGATCGAATCACGGGAATGGGCTGTAAGGGTCAGCCAGTTACAGAATCATTTGGGTTACTGACCACAATATATTGGCCTGATTTTTTACGGCGTTGGACGGGCTCGGCGTGAGCAGGCGGGGCAGTCAGGAAACCAACCGTCACCCGTGATTGGCTCCGCACCGCCATTTTACGCGGGCGGGCCATTTAAGGCCGGCCCTGCACGGATAGCGAGCAGCAGTGCTGAGTGCTACCTGTGAGGGTGGTGGTGGGGTGGGGGGGGGGAGGAGGGAGAACAGGCCTGGCGCACAGTTCGTGCATATTCGCGAAAGAACCCTTCAATATCCCTGGGGCAAGGAGCTGCCTCGGGGAAGATTGAAGCACTTTTTGAAAAAAAATTTAAAATACAATCAAAATTCAATGAAACGTGTCTCATCTCATGTGACTGAATGAAATATCACGATGGTGCATGGTGACATCAGGGCGCACACCTGACATCATCTCGCGTGTCATTTTATGTTCCGGCATGTCAGGCGCATACCTGTGCGCCGAAGGTAAAATTCTGGCCATAAAGTTGGAGTGTGGGGAGGTTGCTGTGGTATTTGACCATGTGGGCATCACACCAGAACCCCGAGCCAGCCCTTGGCCAATATCCAACCTGTAGCTGCCATATCAATGAGATGTTAAGCCAAGCCAAGGCTCTGTTTGGGTGGATGTTAAGAATCCTGATGTGTTACTCAAAGAGGAACTCTTCTGATGAGCTGACTAACATTGAACTCTCAATCAACAACACTACAAATAAATGTTTAACCAGTTGCCCATCTTATTGATGTCTGTGGGACTTACTGGTGCAAATGGCCTTTTTGCCTATAATTGGAACAGAAAATGCTGGAAATACTCAGCAGTTCAGGAAACATCTGTGGAGAGAGAAACAAAGTCAACATTTCAAGTCAATGACCTTTCATCAGAACCTTTTTGCCAATTTATCTAAGGTCACTACACTTGGGGTAGGTCTTGGTACAAGGCTGTGAAATGGATGACAGCGAATCAGCAGTCTCTTTCGAGCATTTCCATTGAATTCATCCAGAGAGATATAAACATGCTGCAGACTCATCTGTGTTACACCATCATACAAAGTCAAGGTCTACCTCAGTGTGTGATAGGCTTTTGAAAGGTTTCGACAATGTGATGCAGTTATTGAAAAGCAAGTGTTTCCATATTTTGCCTTTCGAAGGGACTATTTTGAAACAGTATAACGTGGATAAATGTGAAGTTACCTATTTTGGTAGGAAAAACAGAATGGCAGGGCATTACTTAAATGGTGATAGATTGGGAAATGTTGATGTACTAAGGGACCTGGGTGTCCTTGTACACCCCAGTCACTGAAAGCAAGCATGTAGGTGCAGGAAGCAGTTAAGAAGGCAAATGGTATGTTGGCCTTCATTGCAAGGGGATTTGAGGACAGGAGCAAGGGTGTCTTACTGCAGCTGTACAGGGCCTTGGTGAGACCACACCTGGGGTAGAATTTTCAGGTCAGCGGGCGGCCGCGATCAGCAGGCCCAGGAGTGTGGGGGAACGGGCCACCGCAGGGACAATTGGACCTCAGCCGCAATTTCATGCTGCATGCCACAATTAATGGCCGACCAGCGTGAAAGGCTCAGCGCTGAAAGGCTCAGTGCTGCCAGGGTGGGGGTAGGAAAAGGGCTAGCGCTGAAGGGCAGAAGGAAAGCTCCCTGCAGGCAGAGAGCTGCCCCAGGGAGCTGACGAATTTAAAATCAATAAAGGCAGAAGTTAAAATCCAGAAAAAACGTCCATGCATCAGGATGAGTCACCTGCGCGTGGACGTTATAAAAATTCTGCGCATAGATTTTTATTTTATTTGATTAGGGAAACCTCATCCCACCCTTGGACGAGGTGTCCTGGCAAACGCATAGGCCATCCGGCCAATTCGCCTGCCCGCCAACTGTAACATTGGATAGGCATTGAAAAATCCCTGTTAAATGATACTTTAATGGCGTTAATAGGCCTCTTAATTGGCAGCAGGCACGCTGCCAACTCTCCCCCGCGCCCACCAACCGAAATATCATGCCCTATTTCACGCTCAAGCGTGTCCGGCGCACGCCCACATGCCAAGCGGAAAATTCTACCCCTGGAATATTGTGTAGTTTTGGTCTCCTTACTTAAGAAAGGATATAATTGTCATTGAAGGAATGCAGCGAAGGTTCACCAGACTGACTCCTGACATAGCAGGATTGTTATATGAGGGAAGATTGGGCCTACTAGGCCTGTATTCACCGCAGTTTAGAGGAATGAGAGGGGATCTCGTTGAAATGTATAAATTTCTAACAGGGCTGGACGGACTGGATGCAGGGATGATGGTTCCTCTGGCTGGGGGGAGTCTAGAACAAGGGGTCACAGAATCAGGATATGGAGTAGGCCATTTAGGACTGAGATGAGGAGAAACATTTTCACTCAACAGGTGGTGAACCTGTTGAATTCTCTACCACAGAGAGCTGTGGAGGCGAAGTCACTGAATAAATCTAAAAAGGAAATAGGTTTCTAGACTCTAAAGGCATCAAAGAATATGGGGAGAGAGAGGGAGTACAGCATTGAGATAGAGAATCAGCCATAATCATATTGAATGGTGGAGAAGGCTTGATAGGCTGAATGACCTACTCCTGCTTCTATATTTCTATGTTTCTATGTTTCTAAATGAAGAAACATTGTTTAAACATGAGATAACAATGACTAATGAGGTCAATTGCTTCATAAGTACCCGTTTGTTTATGAAGTGCTTTCCTTTTAATAAAGCAGTCTTGCCAACAAGATATCCTGCAACATTTTTTCCTTCCCTTAAAGTGCAGGCCCTTCTTAGCTAACAGTTCTACCAGCATCAGCTACACTCTAACACTGTGCCCATGTGACCATACTTCCTTCGTAAATCTTGAGGGAATATTGGAGGGCATCATATCCTCATCCCAACATGATTTCTGGTAGAAGTCACTGAATAAACAAACAGGAACTAAACAATCCCGGCTGAAATTTCCTCCCTCTGCCCCAAAGGAGACTGAGACTGAGTGTAATAGCTTGAACTATAGCCCTGGCTCTGACACCAACAAATGCACCAGTGACTGGATGTTGAATCTGGCCCATTGCTAGGACAATGTGCCTCACTGCCACCCTGAACGCTGCCTTCACAACTGAGCCACCATGGTTAAGAATTTATTTTCCAAAATTGACGTAAATGCAGGCCATTTCTTTCCATCCACTTCTGGTTTTATTTTGTTGATGAATATTTGTCTAAACTGTCAGAGTTCCCGAATCTGACAGAGCAAGGCAGCTAAACTAACATCAACTGATGCTACTGTTAACACCAGGAGCCTCAGCTGAGTGTGTGTGTATGTGTGTGTGTGTGTTAATTCAGTTCACAAGAGAAGTTGGGATTGTTCCTTATTCTATAGCAGAGAAGGTTAAGAGGAGATTCAATAGAGGTGTTCAAAATGATGAAGGGTTTAGCTAGAGTTAGACAGGGAGAAACTGTTTTCCTGGCGGGAGGGTTGATAAATAGAAAGCAACAAATTGAAGAAAATTATTAAAAGACCCAGGCAGCAGATGAGGAGAATTTTGTTTTTACACAGTAAGGTTGGTATGATCGAGGATGTGCTGCCTGAAAGGGTGGTGAGAGCGGATTCAATCATAACTTTGAAAAGGATTTGGATATATATTTGAAAAGCAAAATTTAGCAAGACTATGATGAGAGAGCAGGGGAGTGGGTCGAATTACATGGCTCTTTCAAAGAGCAGGCATCGGCACAGTGGGCAGAATAGTCTCCTCCTGTGTAGTATGATTCTATGACTCTAATTCTACTGCTGGGTTCAATAACTCTTTCAAACTCCTAACCTGAGGTTCACCCTGGAACAAAAAAAAAGTGAAGAGACGAAAACCAACTTGTATTTATATAACGTCTTTCATGACTTTAAAAAAGTTTATAACTAATGAAGGACTTTTTCTGAATGTAGGAAATGTAGCAGCCAATTTGCGCACAGCAAGCTCCCACAAACAATAAGGTGATAATGGTCAGATAAGCTGATCTCTTGGTGATGTTGATTTCTTTATTCTTTCATGAGATGTGGCCGTCACTGGCAAGGCCAGCATTTGTTGCCCATCCCTAATTGCCCTCGAACTGAATGTTTTGTAAGGCCATTTCAGAGTCACATGTAGGCCAGACCGGGTAAGGATGGCAGACTTCCTTCCCTAAAGGGCATGAGTGAACCAGATGGGTTTTTACAACAATCGATGATAGTTGGCATGGGTCACTGAAAGTGGGAATAAAGTTTTTTTTTTGAAATTGTAATGCCCTCATGTCTGCTTGGCCTGACAGTGACCATGGGCAGAATTTTCTGTCTGTCAGTAGGGTGGGTCCGACCCAATCTCTGGCACGAAAGAGCACACATCTCCCTGAGCTAAGTGCTGCCTCAGGAGGATCGCTTACACTTTGAAAAATAGAAAAAAAAATTCCCTAACATGTCCCCTTCATGTGACAATGTCACATGAGATGGGACATGTTCATAATTTACATAATAACTTTATTAAACTTTTTAAAACCCTGCATGAAACCTCATCCCGCCAGTGAATGAGGTTTCATGTTTTATCTAGTTGCCGCCGGGGCTCCTGGTCTGCCCGACAATGTTAAGGTCGGACGGGCAGGTCCTTTAATTGTTTAAATGACCCTGTCAATGGCCTCAATTGGCCATTGACAGGTCGGCGGTCCCGCAGCTGATTTTGCTGCACCCCTGGCCTTCCTGAAAATTTAAATGCGGGCGAGATGACATCGGGGGTTCCGCCCAACATCACCCTGCGTCATTTTATGCGTCGGCGAGCTGGACCCGCCCCCTGCTCGCGACGGCAAAATTCTGCCCCCTGACAACTATCATCAATTGTAAAAAACAATTGACAGATAAATAATGGCCAGGACTCCCTACTGGTTAGGATAACTCCCCTGCTCTTCAATATTATGACATGGGATTTTTTACATCCACCTGAGAGAGCAGGTTTAACATATTGGTTTAACATCTCATCCGAAAAATGGCATTTCTGACAGTGCGGCACTCCTTCAGTACTGCACTAGGATTGTCAGCCTAGATTTTTGCAGTTAAGTCCCTGGAGTGGGAATTGAACCCAAGTGTGCGACTGACCCACTGAACTCCAGCTGATCTGAAGAGATGCCCAGAGTGGCCCTCATTAATTGATATTTAAAAGGCACCCTGATGAGCAGACGCTATCTTTAAACAAAAATGACTTGCCATAATTAACAGTGGCAAAGTTTCACTCGGACAAGGTCTCCGCACAAATTTGTCGTTCACATTCTGGGTCTTCAGTGCATCACCCAGGCTGATGCTCCGGTCTAGTCCTAAGGGAGTGCTGCTCGGTCAGAGATACCAGCTGAGATGAATGAAACGTTAAAACGGGGCCTGGTCTCCTTGCTCCAGTGGGGTGAAAAGTTCCATTTATTGCATTTTAATCAAAGGAGGGAATTTAAACAACGGGCGGGGTTTCCTGGCCCCTGCATTGGCAGGCATTGTCGTGGGTGGGATGGGAAACGCTCTCTAAATTTTCCCCTCCTGCCCGTGACGATGCCCACAACCAGTAGGCCGGAAGATTCCAGCCAATGTCTTGGCCAACATTCCTCCCTCAACCAACACCTAAAACATTCATCCTATTGCTTTGTGAGGGATTTGCTGTGTAGACAATAGCCGTTGCATTTTCTTGCACAATTCCAGTTTGTTGTGCATCCCTGATTTTAATGGCGGCCCATTGGCAGCTGTACCCTCAGCTCTAGAATTCCCTCCCTAAACGTTTCTATCCCTCTCTCCTCCTTGACGAGGTTTTTTAAAACCGACTCCTTTGACCAAGCTTTTGGTCACTTGTCCTAAAGTCTCTTTATATAGCTCAATGTGAAATTTTATGTAAGAATGGCTCCTGCAGGCCTCCTTGGGAAATTTTGCAACCTTAATGGTGCTGTGCAAATGCAAGTTGTTGTTGTACTGAGACCATCTGTGCTGAGTTAGCTGATCTCAGCCGGGTTGGCGATAGGGGTGGCCTGCCAGGAGAGAGGAACAATCTCTCGGGCTCCTCCTCCTGATTATGAACCTATCACTGGTGCCGAAAAACAATCATTAGAATCAGATTGGGCTGTGATGCCTATTTACCAATTGTGTGAAAAGTGGCCCTCAACAATGTCGACCTAGGGAGTCTCTGTCTGAATATGACTCCTCCTGAGAAGGCTGGTCATGGTCCCTGGATTTCAATTTTTATTTTTGTTTCAGCAATATTTAAAAAAAAACATTATTGAAGATTACTCCAGAATAAAATCACAGACTGGCAGATTCCTCCTACTTAATCTGCATTCCTTCATTGGACACGTGCTTGAATCCCGGTCCTGACAAAGTAGCCTGCCTAGGTGGAGTGGGACCAGCCCTGAGGTACTAACCAGCCATAGTGACCAAGGCTAACATGAGAAGCAGTCAGATGCAGCAACACTATCCTTCACACAAGGGCATGATTCCAAACAGGAATCTTATGGACTATTTCAAATGCCTGGGTCAAAGCCAAAGGGAAGTCCTCAGGCTCATGTAGCCCTGCAGATTAAAAAAGGGGACTCTGCGACAGTATCACGAGGAAGACTGCATACTCCAGACCTTCCTTTCTCAAGAGCCAGAAAAAATAAAGGAAGGTTTTGGAGTTGGGCCTGTTCTAGCATTCACAGTAATAGTGTAAACCCTCCATTAAAACTATAGCCTTAAATCCTCAAGATATCATATACGCTCACAATGATATTAGAATGTATTTGCTATTTGTGGTCTGTTGCTCCACTGGGCATATCTATTTCCTTTGAATTCATTGTTCGGTCATTGCATTAGTGATGTCCAAAGGCATTTATCTTACCAACTTTATGGTCCTGTTTGGTGACACAGAGTCAATTTAGAGTGACCCCCATGGGTCAAATCCAGAAAGCTTGAACCCAAGTTATAATACTTCAAAAACAACAACAGTTTGCATTTATGTAGCAACTTTTATGTAGTAAAGGCATTTCACAGAAGTATTAACAACAAACATTTCACACAGACAGATGAACAAAAACTTGGTCAAAGGGGTTTTAAGGAGTATTTTAAAGGAAAAAAGAGCTGGAGAGGTTTTAGAGAGGGAATTCTAGAGCTTAGAGCCTTGGCAGTTGAAGGCACAGCCACCAATGGTGGACCGATTAAAATTAGGGATGGTTGGGAGGCCAGAATTTGAGGAGCGACTGTGACACTTGGTTCATTATCAATATTCCTCGCAGAAAATTGATGACAATGATAGCAGCCGTGTAGAGGTTAACGGGGAATGAAACGTCTTGGAAAAGTTTACAAAGTGTCCAAATTCCAGCACAAGTCCTCATTTTTCTCCTTACTTCCTGCTTTTTTCACAGACCTGCGGTCCGCTCTGGTCCCACGAGTGCGGAAGCTCCTACTACAGCACCGGGATCTGCTGCAAAATCAGCTCCAACTTCAGAAGTGCACGGGCTTTTGCACCTGCCATCCAGCGTATGACAAGAGTCCCTACTGCTCTCAACTTGCATGCGTGCTTAAGTAGTTAAAGGAACACAGCTTTCCTGCCTGTGTCGCATAATCTGCTTTCAGTCAGAGGGAATAACACATAGGTGCTCGGCTTGAAACAGCATGCCTATTGGCCAGACATCTGCTTAACCAACACACAAGGCATGACATTGACATTGACCTGCTTCTCTCCCTAGGTTGTGAGACATACATGGACATTGTGATTGTTTTAGATGGCTCCAACAGTATTTATCCCTGGTACGAAGTCCAGAACTTTCTTATAAACATTCTGAAGAAATTTTACATTGGACCTGGACAGATTCGGGTGAGCATCAAACGAGATTTTCCAACTCATAGTATATCCAGCGTGGAGTCTGACTCATCAACAGAATGAGATTTGTCACTTATTACAATGAATAGCTCGCTGGCATTAAGAATTCTCCTTAGTGTGGAGAAGGTTAAGCGTTAAGGTTAAAGGTTAACCCTATAAGTGAGTTCAAAACCAAGAAGAGCTCTAATAGACTAAATAAAGAGAAAGTGTTTCCAGTGGCAGAAGGGTCAGTAACCAGAGGGACACAGTTTTAAGGTGATTGGCAAAGTAACCAGAAACGACTTCAGGCAAATACTTTTACACAGCGAGTTGTTGTGATCTGGAATGCACTGCCTGAAAGGATGGTGGAAGCAGATTTAAACCCAGATCCCAGGGGTACAAGGATAGCCTGTTAAATTCATGGCAACATTCTACTCAGAAATTTCACTGGTTATAAACTTTGTATCGCTTAGCTTTGAGGAATAAATTCAAGCAGGAACTTAACCATAAAGATTCATAGGAAATAGGAGCAGGAGTAGGCCATTCGGCCCCTCGAGCCTGCTCTGCCATTCAATAAGATCATGGTTGATCTTCTACCCAAGTGCCATTTTCCTGCACAACCCCCATATCCATTGATATCTTTGCTATCTAGAAGTCGATCAGTCTCTGTCTTGAACATATTCAACGGGCAGAACTTTGCCCTTGGATGATGTGTGGGCCCCACCAGCTCGGCGGCTGGCAGACAGCCAACCCCACCACCGAAACGGGGCCTGCCACCATTTTGAGTGGGCAGGCCAATTAAGGCCCGCCCAGCGGCCTGCCCGACAGGAAGCGCTATGTGCTCCCTGTGCTGGGGGGGGAAGGAATCCCCATCTGTCAGAGTGCGCTCTTTCACGTATGCTAGCAGTGCTCTCTGAGGCAAAGTCCTGTCTCAGGGAGATTAGTGACGGTCTAAAAAACTTTAAAAAAATAGAAAAATAAAAATTTTACTAACATTTACCCTTCATGTGACAATGTCACACGAGATGGGACATGTTAATAAATATAACATTACATTTATTAAAGTTTTTAAAAAGGAACATGAAACTTCATCCCGCCAGTGGATGTGGTTTCATGTGTTATCAGAAGCCCACTGGGGCTCCTGGCCTGCCCGCCCCTTAAGGTTGGACGGGCAGGGCCTTTAATTACTTTAGTTACCCTGTCCACTGCCTCAATTGGCCATTGACAGGTCGGCGGGTGGACAGCTGATTTTGCTGCCCGCTGCCTTCCTGAAAATTTAAAGGGACCAGGATGACGTCGGGGGTTCCTCCCGAAGTCATCCCGCGTCAATTTCCCCCACCCCCAAATCGCCGACAGGAAATTTCTGGCCAATGACTGAGTCCCCACAGCCCTCTGAGACTTACCATCCTCTGAGTGACAAAAACCTTTTAATACTGTTCAGATTTACAACGAATCATTCCTAACTTAAATAGCTTTTGTTTTGTAAATTAAAACAGAAAATTTCAGCAATACATACCAGTCAGCGTGTAATGTTCTTACATTTCTAGGGGTTCATTAGAAATAGGAATTGTTAATAAGGAAGTAGATTTAACAAGATTTAAAACAACTTCCCATACAAAAGCCGTCTGCTTGCTTATAAACAACAGCTTGAAGATTGGTTTGTACAGTTTAGAACTAACAAGTTGTCCACTCGTGACATTGGCACTGGGCAGCTGCCTAGTGAGTGGGAGAGGAAATTCAGGTGATCATCAGGAGGAAAAGCTTGGAAAGGGTCTCGCCGGGTGGGAGGAAAAGAGAGTGTGTCCTCTGCTTCTGCCGTGTTCTTATACCTGCTGTGCTTGTTCCGCAGCTGGGCATTGTGCAGTATGGAGAGACCGCCGTTCACGAGTTTGAGCTCAGGGACTACAAGTCTGTTACTGACGTTGTCAAGGCCGCTAGAAACATTCAACAGCGAGGAGGGACGGAAACCAACACCGCGCATGGCATTGAGATCGCACGGTAATGGCTCCCCAAACCCCTATTATAATTCCAAAACAGATGGGCGAAATACAGCGGGTGAAAGCTATTTCTGAATCTGTATATATCACCCTATCAAGTAGTACATTCCAAACACTCACCACTCATTACACGAAAATGTTACTTTTCCCATTTCACCTCCTATTGCCTCACCGATTCCATTAACTCTGTGCCCTCTGGTTATCAATCCTTCAGCCATTGGAAGCACTTTCTCTTTATTTGCTCTTTCTGAACCCTACCAAACACGTCTATCAAATCTCCTCCCAATCTTCTTTGTTCTAAGGAGAACAGCTCCAGCATCTTTGCTGTTTGTGGGGGCTTGCTGTGCATAAATTGGCTGCTGTGTTTCCTCCAGTGACTAAATTTCTAAAGTACTTCATTGCCTTTAAAAAAAATACACTTTTTCACAGGCCATGAAAGCTGCTATATTAATGCAAATCTCTCTTTTCTTATCATGGAGAGTATCACAGTTGAGTCCAGTCATATTCTTATCCAGTGGTAATTTTCTGGTTGCTGGGTAACAATCAGGGGCAGGGCACTAACTGTGCTCCCACTCCCACACTCCCACCCGCTTCCCACCACCCTGCCATTCCACCACCTTCCTAACACAGCAGAGCTGCAAATACTCTAGGAGTTGCACATGGATTCTCTGAGCTGCGGCCAAGCTCCCTTAGCAGAGCCCTGCGATTTTCAAGTTTATGATTGAAGCTGTCCAACGCTGAATGGACAGATTGTTCGGCAGTGAAGGAACCGGAAATTCTGATAGAAAATAAACCTGCCTGAATTTCTGCTTTCATTTGCAATTCCATAGTGGGAATAGTGAATGCTTTGGGTTAACTGTACTGCACATATCCTGACCACAGGATTCCAAACTCACCCCAAACACACTGCAAGCATTTTCACTAGTGCTAATCTTGCAGATTTTTGGTGATCTCATTGTCAGTGCATGTAATGAAAGGCCGGAGACTCCCATTTTCCTATTTTCACATTATTGTTGAATCACAATTCATATAATATCTTCAGATATGAATAATATTGTGACATGTAATTGTCCTTTCGCCACTTCCGTCATTGCCAGTTTATTTTGTGTTTGTTAGGTGATGTCCAAACCTGCTGTCCAAATTGCTGTTGTGTTATTATCTAAAAAGGCCTAAGTCCACAATGCAAGGGTGGAAAACCATGAGCGAGAAGGTGGTATAAATCAATTAGTAATTGGGAGTCAAGTGTGGGTTTTAAAAACCTGTAAAAAACATTAAGGAGAGAGGGCTGAGCTCCATAATGTTAAGCTTCTTGGAAAAAATAAGCTAAAGTAGAGAATTATGGTGAATACTGCTCACAGCTGCATCCAAAAGCTGCACACATCCCATCAATGTTGTAGCCCAATCTCTGCTAATTCATGACGCCCCATTTGGAGAGATGCATAAAAAAAATCTGACTCAATCTCCCTTGTTTTTCTAAGTTGCTGTCGTAGGAACATAGGAGCAGGAGCAGGCCATTCCACCCATCCAGCTTGCTTTGCCATTCAAACAGAACAAGGCCGATCATCTGCCTCTACACCATTTTTCCCCAATATCCCCACATTGATTTCTGTCTTCAACATGCTCAATGATTGGTCTTCTGCACCCCTCTGAGGTAGAGAATTCCAAAGATTCACCATCCTCTGAGTGAGGAAATTCCTCCTCATCTCAGTCCTAAATGGCCAACCCTTTATTCTGAGACTGTGTCCCCTGGTTCTGGACTCACCAGGGGAATCATCCTATCTACATGTCAATCATGTTTGTAGAGCCTCTCCTAAAGAACTTCACAGCCAGTGAGCTTTGAAGTGTAGTTGCCATTGCTGCATAGTCAAACCATTTTGTGCACATCATGATCCCCTAAACATCAAACAAGATGAACGAGCTGTTCATCTATTCCTGTTTTTCCTGACGGTGAAGGTTGAAGGAGGAATGTTGCCCAGGACAACAACAACTTTCATTTATACATTTTCTTAATAGCACAACGATGTTTTCAAACAAATTTTGACATCAAGCCACAGGAGCGGGTATTACAATAAATTGCAAAAAGCTTAGTCAGGAATGTAGGTTATAAGGAACATCAAAAAGGAGGAGAAAGAGGTGAATCAGTTTAAGGAGAGAATTCCAGAGCTTAGGGCCTAGGCACCTGAAGGCACAGTCACCAATTGTGGAATGATTAACATCAAAGCTGCTTAAGAGGCCAGAATTAGAGGAGTGCAGAGATCTTAGATGATTGTGGGGCTGGAGGAGATTACAGAGACTTGGAGGGAAGAAGCCATGGAAGGATTTGAAGACAAGGATGAGAATTTTAAAATCGATGTGTTGTCAGACTGGGAGCCAATGTAGGTCAGCGAGCATAGAGATGATAGGTGACTGGGACTTGGTGTAAGTTAGGTCATAGGCAGCAGAAATTCTGGTGACCTCAAGGTCATATAAGATGGAAGATGAGAGGTCAGCCAAGAGAGCATTGTAATAGACAAGCCCAGCGTTAACCAATTCTAACTACGTGGATGAAGACATCAAGAGAACTCCCTACTCCTTTTGAATTGTGCCATGAGACTTGACTGCTGGTGCAAGCAGTCAGTGCCTTGGTTTAACATCTCGTTGGAAGAATGACCAGTTTAAAGAGTGTTCTCTTTATCTCTGCCAGCTCTGAGGCATTCAGCATTAGAAGAGGTGCAAGAAGAGAAGCCAAGAAGGTGATGATTGTCATAACTGATGGTGAATCACACGACAGCCCACATCTAAAACAAGTGATTGAGGACAGCGAGCGAGACAACATCACCAGATACGCCATTGCGGTAGGCAATATACACAATGCTAGATCCGCTGTTAGACATTGTCAAGACAGAGGTCCCTCACTGGGTTAGTGGCTATCGCTGCATCATGCAGTGTTAATTGAACCATACACTGGGGAGTTTTCAGGGCCAATCCTGGGTTGAGTTGACAAGTTGACGTCTTTCCCAGGACAGCAATACAGACACTGTGCTTTGCTTCAACACCTTTGATTTAAGGATGGAGAAAATCCTCCAGGGTTCCTGCTCCTGTTTTGTTTCTTGTTGTAACATGTTGCATTTGTATAAAACCTTTAATGTAGCAAAGTAATCCAAGATTTCACATCTTGTTGAAGAGTGCAGTACGTAAAGATGGGGCTCTGCTATGATGCTCCCACAGTTATATAGCAAACCGGCACTTGCCACCTGGCATGAGGAATGGGCACCTGGGGGAAGGTACCTCCTTTGTCTGTGGCTTCAGGAGAGGAACAGAGAAGGTTCTTTCAATTAGTAAAACCTTCATGTTGCTCTGCAGGTGCTTGGATATTACAACAGGAGAGGAATCAATCCAAGTGACTTCCTAAAGGAGATTAAATCAATTGCCAGCCACCCGGATGAAAAGCATTTCTTCAACGTCTCTGACGAGTCAGCCCTGAAGGATATTGTGGACGCACTCGGAGCACGAATCTTCAGCTTGGAAGGTAAACACTCTTTGGTACTCCTGTGGGATTTTGGTAAACTTTAAAAGAAAATAAATAATTGCTTTGATATCGCAGCTTTCAAAACCTCGGGACACGTGATAGAACTTTGGGTATCCCTACCTCACACAGACTGTAGCGGTTCAAGCGGCCCACGTCCCATGAAAGATCAAAAAAAACCCAAAGCTCTTTACAGTCAATGAAGTACTTTTGAAAAGCAGTCACTGTTGTAATGTAGGAAATTCAGCAGCAGGTTCGGACAGGGCAAGATCCCACAAACAGGTTGGGGATCAGATCTGTTATCAGTGGAAGTCCACCAGTGACTCACCCCAGTGGCCGTGTCCTTCAGCATTGCAATCTTCAGGATGTTTCTTTGTCTCTATTTATATTGGCTCCAATCTGGATACTCCGGTTGACTACTGGCATTCCCACATGCTGCCAGAGATCTCACCAGGAGGCTAGCATGAATGTCTAATGCCACAACACACCTCCCTGAGCCAGCTAACTGAGTTGGAGTCATGACAGCAGATAGAATCCTTTAACTATAGGCAGTGCCACAATGTGGCACTGCTGCAGTAGAGAACACACTGAGGTTGGAGATATGGTGCATTGTTGGGTCAGTGTTGAAGGAGCTTTGCTATGCACATGATTCATACTCCACCTGTTCTAGGAGGTTTTAAAAAATCTTTCCATTGACAGGAAGCAGGCTTTGCTGGCAAGGCCAGTATTTATTGCCCATCCCATGCTTGAGAAGGTGGTGGTGAGCTGCCTTCTTGAACCGCTGTAGTCCATGTGGTGTATGTACACCCATAGTGCTGTTAGGGAGAGAGATCCAGGATTTTGACCCAGTGACAGTGAAGGAACGATGATATATTTCCAAGTCAGGATGGTGTGTGACTTGGATGGAAATTTTCAGGTGACAGTATTCCCATGCATCTCCTGCCCTTGTCCTTCTAGATGGTAGCGGTAACGGGTTTGGAAGGTGCTGTTGAGGGAGCCTTGGTGAGTTGCTGCAGTGCATCTTGTAGATGGTACACACTGCTGCTACTGTGCGTCAGTGGAGGGCCTGAATGTTTTTTTGACATTGTTGGATAAAAATAGAATAGCCCTCCATTTGTCACTTTGACATTGTTCACCTTAATTAACACAAAAAAGTAAATGTATTGAATCAGAATAATAATTGGACATGTTAATATTGACGAACGGTTCCCTCTTGTTTTAATATTAGGAACCAGTATTCAGAACGAAACATCTTTTCAATTGGAAATGTCACAAGCGGGATTCTCAACACATTTTGTGGAGGTAAGCAAGAATCAAATCATTTTGATAAAAGCAAAAAACTGCTGGAAATCCAAAACAAAAACAAAAATACCTGGAAAAACTCAGCAGGTCTGGCAGCATCTGTGGAGAGGAATACAGTTAATGTTTTGAGTCTGTATGACTTCAACAGAACTAAGGAAAAATAGAAAAGGGGTGAAATATAAGCTGGTTGGGGGGGGGCGGTGGGACAAGAAGAGCTGGATAGAGGGCCAGTGATAGGTAGAGATAACGTCACCTTCAACACCTGTTTGTCCTTTTGTTTGTGACATCTTTTGGTTATCTCCACCTATCACTGACCCTCTATCCAGCTCTTCTTGTCCCACCCCACCCCCACAACAAACCAGCTTATATTTCACCCCTTTTCTATTTTTCCTTAGTTCTGTTGAAGAGTCATACGGACTTGAAACGTTAACTGTGTTCTTCTCCACAGATGCTACCAGACCTGCTGAGTTTTTCCAGGTAGTTTTGTTTTTGTTTTTAATCAAACCATTTTGTTTGTTATCATTTTTGACCAGATTAGTGCGGTAATGTCACTGGACTAGTAATCCAGAAACCCAGGCTAATGTTCTGGGGACAAGGGTTCAAATCCCACCAAGGCAGCAGGTGGGATTTGAATTCAAGTTATAATCTGGAATTGAAAAGCTAGTCTCAATAATGATGACCATAAAACCATAGTCCATTGTAAAAACTCATCTGGTTCACTAACAACTTTTAAGGAAGGAAATCTGCTGTCTTTACCTGGTCTGGCCTATATGTGACTCCAGACCCACAGCAACGAGGTTGACTTCTAACTGCAATGGTGTGGCAAGCCACTCAGTTCAAGGGCAATTAGGGATGGGCAACAAATGCTGGCCTTGCCAGTAATGCCCACATCCCACGAAACAATAAAAAAAAGCCTACATCCCCCTGTGGATAAAGAGCAGTCAGAGGCCAAAAGATCCCAGATTCAGCTGAATAAGAGGGTCTGAATCAGGGCTAAATTTGGGGGCATAACTGGTGCCAGCACTTCTGGATTAAAGAGGTCAGAGATCAGCCAGGGAAAGAAAGGAAAGAATTTGCATTTATATAACAACTTTCACAACCTCAGGATGTTCCAAAGCACTTAACAGAGATTTGAAGTGTAGTCACTGCTGTAATGCAAGAAAGACAGCAGCCAAAATGCACACAGGAAGCTTCCACAAACAGTAATGAGGTACAACACAGTGACACGCAACTATGAGATTCAAAGAGCTGATTGCTATCCAGCATTTCCTCATTGAAGCATCCACTTGTGGAAAGACAAGTGAGTTTGTCCTTCCCCCACCCCATGGTCTAAAAGTCTCTGACACTCGCTACCTGGGATGAATATTGGCCCAATGCTCTATGAACCATATCCAGCAAGAAAGAGCAGCTGCAGCAAAGGATGGGAGGGGCTCAAATATGAGCAAATCATGTTCAAATCGCTAGTTGGATCACAAGACCAGTATATCCAATGACCCACAAATTGCCAGCATTATTATACATATTCGTGGAACTCACTCTTTAGAATTTCTGTGATAAATTGGTTGAGAAATCAAACTGTTTTGATTTAATGTTGGCTTTTTAGGATTCCAGTAAATTCTTGACAACAGCGTAAGTATTAAATTCATGACATCTAAAATTACCCATCCTTCAAATTGTGTTAAAACCTGAACTATTGTGCTCAAAGCTGAAAATAAATCTCACCATCGCTGTAAATCAGCCAAAATAATATGAATAATCTCCGAATTTTCCTTGTGTAAAATCTTCTTGCAGACAATGAGGAAACCTTGGAGAAGAAATCAGACCTTGGGTAACTAACAGCTATTTTTTTCAGTGAAAAATAAATACGGAGGAGACCAATTTCCGGGCACGATCGCTCACTCCTGAATCTCCCCAGAATGAGGTCTACCAACAAATTGGAAGCCAGTAGCTTCTGAGACCATCTGCCTGAAACAGGTTTTTGGTCCCTCGAATGTACTAATCAAGGGCCTAACATGTGGTTTAGGAAACTGCTGCCAACTTTGGCATCAGCTGGGTGCAACATGCACTGAGCATTCTGCATTTACAACAGCCTAAACTGATGATTCTTAAACGGACAGGTAGAGACCGCTGATGATAAAAAGTTCATTTTTTTGGACGTATGTCATGCCATATTGGGCTGTTCGGTGCCTATTTTCATTGGAATATGTGACACTTCACAACGTAATCTCTAGCCTAGCGATAGTTGCAGGAAATATTGTTAACCTGTTTAAGAGGAGATGCTCTGTTAAAGCCTGAGGTTACACCTGTTGTATATCTCAGAGCAATGCAGAGATGACTCTAGTTTCTATGTGCAATCAGTTGGCAGTAACAGAGATTGAGTTTCGATGAAAAAAGAGACATTCTGTCAAAGTTTTTCATCTTGCATTCATCAGGACAGAATGGCAAGAATACCAAATCTCAAAGGGAACAATCAAAAAATTGAGCAACATGTGAAGCTCGCCGTTTCACACTGTTACTCTGCAGTAGCAGTATGAGTGGCATTCTCCACTAACAGGATGCTGCTATCAAGCCAAAAAGATGCTCTACTACCACACAATTGAGTAATGTGGCATGTGAATTTCAGTGCTGGTGTGATGCCAGATATGTAGGCAGTATGTCTCAATGACTGGTGGATCATATCAAATATGATCATCCTTTCAGCTGCTTGCAAAAGGCAAAGCACTGATTGTACGCAACCAGCCATGCTTGCAAAACTCAGAACATAGTGCCCAATATGAGGTGTGATTCCATGATTGGCCAACATTAACTAAACAATCCCGATTTTGCTAAGAATTACACTAACACCAATTTAAGATTATCAATGAAGATTGCAATGTGGCTCACTTATGCGTGCTAGAAGCTACATATATTTACTCACAGAGCCCTGACCTTTACAAACAGAAAGCACATGTCCACTCATTGCACCTTTTTCAACTAAACAAAGCTTTGGGTACAGCCATTCTCTTGGTCATTCCCCATGGCAATGCCATGACCAATCAGAGTCGACTTGCCTGGTTTGAATTTAAACAAAAGTTTGGCAGTTAACTGTTCCCTGGTGCATTCCCAATTCCTCTACTAATCAGAGTCCAATTGCAAAACAATCAGTACGCTCTTCTCATGCAGTATAAATTGTTGTTCCCCTTGAGATTTGGTATTGCTATTTTATCCTGATGAGTGCAAGACAAAAAGCTTTGATAGCATGTCTCTTTTGAGCAATAATCTAGCTTCTACGTGTGTAGGAACATTATTTATAGTGCTTTTAAAATGTCAACTCTATACTTCTAGCTCTGGCTTCAAGCTCTTTCTACACCTTTGTTTACTCTTCTCTGAGTCCTCATGCAAGCTTAACTAATCAAGCAAAGCGAGCATAGATCAGTTACCAGACTCACATAAACACAGAACAATTGAACACTACAGCAGCAGCCACTTGTGAGGTGATGTGAGATGAGGTACAATGAGTCAGATAAAGACCTTTCACCCCTGGACTTGCACCCAATCAAAATGCAGGTGGAGCAATTAACTCCTGCCTGTAGGCACAGGGGTTATTCATCTTAGAGCAGGGAAGGCTAAGAGGAGATTTGACAGCGGTGTTTAAAAACATGAAGGATTTATATAGAATAAATAAAGAGAAACCGTTTCCAGTGGCTGAAGGCTCAATAACCAAGGGGCGCAGATTTAACGTGATTGATAAAAGAACCAGAGTAATCAGGAGAAAAATCTTTAGACATAATGAGTTTTGGATTTGGAATGCACTATCCAATAGGGAGATGGAAACAGATTCAATAGCCGTTTTGAAAAGGAACTGGATAAATACTTGAAGGAGAAATGATTAGAGGAGTATGGGGAAAGGGGAATGGGGCTATTTGGAAGGATTGAAATGGGCTCAGACCTTTCTACTCTAATATCCCGCAAGGTAATTTAAAAGATTATTGATATTTCTAACTGACTCAAAAGAAGAAAGGTCACAGCCTCTTTGGTTCATCTTCAAAGAGAGTGAAAAATCCCTTTTTTTCGGTTCTCAAGACAAGATGTAAATTTGTAGTTGAATGGAACTGTTTGGATTATGTCTTCGATCAATTGGTCCAAGACATTGAGACAAGTGCAGCTGCATTCCCATGGCTAAGGGGCTCCACTCCAAACCCTAGCTTCACTCCACTGTTGGCTGCCTTGAGGTATTCTTCTGCACTCAATTTCTTATCCAAAACATGCAGCTGGCCTCCTCCTCCTTCTTGCTCACTTATCTGGAGACAATTTAACACTCTTTCCATTAAGGAAACAATGGGACACTCAGTTTTAAATTACACTTTCCAAGCTTCCAGGGGACAGTGAGTCAGTAATCATTGGAAAAATGAAGAGGTAAAACTGTATCAGCTCATGAACTGAAATAGAACCAGAAAATATAGAAAGATGCACCAGATTGTTCGATGCCTGGCAAATTAAGAGGGAAGACAGATTAAAAGAAAGGCTTGCATTTATATAGCATCTTTCATGAGCTCAGCATGTCGCAAAGTGCTTTACAGTCAATGAAGTGCTTTTGAATTGATATCATTGTTGTATATGTTGGAAATGTGGCAGCTAACTTATTCATAGCAAGCTCCCACAAACAAGAATGTAATAATAATTAGATAGTTGCTGTTTTAGTGCCATTGGTTATGGAATAAATACTGACCAGGACTCCAGAGAGAACTCTTCAAATAGTGCTGTGGGTTTTTTTTATATCCATCTGAGAGGGCCTCGATCAGTTCAACATCTCACCTGAAAGACAACATCCAACAAAGTTGCTCTCCCTCAGTACTTCACTGAAGTGATAGCCAGATTTTGTGCTCGAGTCTCAGGAATGGAACTTGGACTCATAACCTTATGACCCAGAGGCAGGAGTGCTTCCCATTGAGTCACAGCCGATGCTGAGTATGCCCCTTTCATCAGAACCCTGGTCTGAATCGGTTCTTTTCTTCTTCTCCAAATTGGTTATTTGTTTTTATTTCATATCTGCTGTGCTTGACACAGAGGCCCAAATTTTCCAATGAGTTGCCTGGGATCATGCATTGTTCCAGTCTCAATTAGTAAGGCCAGAGGCCCAATATCAAGTGCTGTGCAGGCTTACTCTTTTTGGTGCAGGCTGCCACAAACCAATTTCTAGGCCCATTACATTTCCGGTGTGTTCCCTTCATCCGAAATTTGGCGAAGGATTTGGCCTCAAAGCTCGAGATCCTGTCTTGCCTCTTTCCTGGTGCTGGCTTGACCTGTTGTGTATTTCTGACGTTTCCTATTGTTAGCTCAGTAGTCACTGGAGTTGGCTGGAGAGAAGCGTTGACTCACATTCTTGCTCTTGGTTCAATCAGTGTTGATGGAGATCAGCCATGATCGTATTGAATGGCAGCTCAATGGAAAAAAAAACAGTAAAAACTGGTAAATAAGAGTACTGGCATTCCATTTTAAGGTATACAAGACCAGTTTGGACTTGTACTCTTAATTCCTAGTTCTTAATGTTTTTTTTTTTGCATTGGTGGAGCAGGCTTAATGGGCCATGTGGTCTATTCCTGCTCCTATTTCTTATGTTCTTATTGGTGGTGCCTAAGTCATTACAACCTAATCAAGTAAGATAGACAGAAATTTGTAAAATGAACCTCTCTGACAGATAAAAAATTGTTAGGGTTTTTATAATGTTTTACTGGTGGGTCATTGTAGTGCCACCCAGTGTTGTAGAATGGACTAAGCCAGGATTCTAGTAAAGAAGAGCTGGAGTCATATCAGTATATTTACTTAAAAGCTAGTTTATTTACAATATGTACATAGTGGGTTACAGGGGAAGCATATCTCTCTTCAGGGCTGTCAGCTGCCTACAGTACCTAGCAAATGACTGCCTGATGTGGGGAGGCGGTGGTATAATGATATTGTCACTGGAATAGTGACTAATGCTCTGGGGACCCGGGCTTGAATCCCACCACCTTGGCAGATGGCAAAATTTGAATTCAATAAAAACCTGAAATGAAAAGCGTGATGACCATGAAACCATTGCTGGTTGTCGTAAAAACCCATCTGGTTCACTAATGTCCCTTTAGGGAAGGGAATCTGCCGTCCTTAGCTGATCTGGCCTACATGTGACTCCAGACCCACAGCGACATGGTTGGCTCTTAAATGCCCTCTGAGCAAGGGCGATTAGCGATAGGCAATAAATGCTGGCCTAGCTAGCAACGCCCACATCCCGTGAATGAATTTTAAAAAGTGCTACATCATCATGTGCCTCATAGATTAGCATATCCATTCTTGTTAGCCCTTTGTACTACACCAATGTCATGTGATTTTTGAATCCTAAAGGAGCCTCTACACTTTGCTGGATTTTTCATTCTTCGCTCCACCATCTCTCCTATTCTGCTGTTGCCATTTAGCCTTCTTCTGGACCCATGCTTTGTTTCCAAACTTGCCCTGTTATTGCCTCCCTCTGTCTTGGATCATCATCCCTATTGCCATTTAACCACTCCTGCCCTCCACTTGATCACAGACTTCTCTTTTCCCAGGGTCTGTACTAAAAACTGTCAGCACTAACTTCTTCCAGCTCTGAAGAAAGGTCATCGACCAGAAACATCAAATCTCTCTAAAGGTGCCACCTGGTCTGCCGAGTATTTACCGTTTTCGATTTTTGAATCCTCGGCTTAATTTTTAAACTCTGTTTTTGGCCAATTCCTGTCAGCTGTTGACGGCCTCGCCAAGACAAGATTGCAGCAGATTAACACATTGTGCCACCTGAATGGATCAGGAAGATCCCGTCACTAGGGGCAGAATCTTGCCCTTGTCGGGGGTGGGGGGCTCAGCCGGGGGGGCAGACAAGGGCGGTCAGGAAGCCAACCACCACCCACAATCAAGGCCAGGCCGCAATTTCACCCTGTGGGCCAATTAAGGCTGCCTTAGGGCCAAAGGCGCTGCCTGTGTGGACGGGGGAGGAGGGTGTGTGGGGCAAGCGGGGAACTTG
This sequence comes from Carcharodon carcharias, assembly GCF_017639515.1. Lineage (NCBI taxonomy): Eukaryota > Metazoa > Chordata > Chondrichthyes > Lamniformes > Lamnidae > Carcharodon > Carcharodon carcharias. The sequence goes on along the minus strand of NC_054492.1, from coordinate 28,543,090 downwards.
AGTGCTTGAAAATCTCCCTGAGACCCAGAGCTGCCTCAGGGAGATGAAGAGTTTTAAAAGTAACAAATAAAGATTTTTAAAATGTTATAAAACATGTCCCTTATGAGTAGGGACATGTTAGAAATGAATTTTAAAAGCTTTTATTTTATTTTTATTTGATGTTGGAAACCTCATCCCACCCGTGGATGAGGTTTCCAAAATAATGCAAAGGCCGCTTGGGCTTTTTGCCTGCCCGCCAACCATTAGGTTGGACGGGCAGCAAAAAATGTAGGTTAATTATCTTTTTAAAGGCCTTCATAGGCCTTTTAATTATCGGTGGGCGCGCTGCCGACTCCTGTGCGTGCCCACCGGCCGAAATATCGCACAACTGTGCGTTGACACTCACCCGATGTCAACACACGTCATTTTACGCTCGAGTGGGTCAGGCGCACGCCCACCCACTGAGGTAAAAATTCTGCCTCATATTTCTTGCGTCACCTACTATTTCAGACTTGCTGTTATCCAGCAGCCTTGTCTCATCTTTTTGCTTTCTTAATTTTTAAACAGAAGGCCTCAGCTAACAGAAATCTATCTGTGGTGGCCAAATCACAGAGAAACTGACTGTTCCAACCTCCCATTTGAAGGAGAGAGAATGGTGGCAAGAGGCCAACCTACAGAGAAAATAAACATTTATTTAAAGGGAGGTTATGGGCATTCATTCTCCTTCCGCTAATTTTAGCAAGAAGAAAAAGTAGGACCTCCAATTTTAAACATGGCCAGATTTTGTTAATGAAGTGGAAGTGGTGGAAAATCACAGAGGTTACCATCGCTACGTGGAGTTAGCGCAGGGTTGGTGGGGAAGTGGATGGGGAATCCTTGGCCAGGGACACCTAAGCATTCCTGGTGGGGCTGAGTATATATTGTGCCCTGGCGTCCAAGTCCAGTCTCTCTCTTTCAGATGCTAGCTGACCTGCTGTGCATACCAATATCACGGGAGCACCTTTCCCTCCCCCCCACCCCTGCTCTCCTAACCTGAGGCAAAGCATGAAGAGCCAACTAAGAATAAAAAGGTACAGTGTCTCAAAACGGCAACCTCGAGACCAAGGACACGCCAGGATTCTGATCCTGCCGGATTTCAGGCCGGGCAGTTCGGACCATAGGTGATTCAGGTCAGGCGTGGTCAAGGGTCACTTGGACCGTGGGAATTGACTGGCATGCAAGCAGCGAAGGGGATAGCTAGTCAGGGGAGGCGCTACATCACACTAAGGCAGCACCTAACTGAATTGTCCAGGTAAGTCTTTTTTTATTTTACTCAATTAAGATGTATGCATGGCACATACTAAAAATGTCTAGTTTTTGGACAATCCAGTTTTTGGACAGTGGGATTTGAGACACTGTACTCACTGTAGCTCTCACAAATAACTTTTTCTCCCCTCTTCCATTCTTCCTTACATCCTCTGTTCAGGGTTTGAAATGACTCCTGTTTCCTGGGCCCCTCCACAGGCAATTTTAAACAAAGAAGCAGGACACGAGTTTGGCAATTGCACCCCAGTTTCCTTAAAGGACTCAAGCAGGATCCTCAATCTATTTTCCGTTTGCCCCAGTCCAGTTCACATTCATTATCTTCTGTTTTATTAAACCCACAAATATCTTGCTAAAATAAAAAAGAGGATGAGAACATTTGCCATATTTATTCAAGGCTTGTGGTGACATGGCTATGTTTTTTGGCCCCTTCTCTCAGCTCAAACGCCAAGAAAGTGAGACCCTGTTAGGAAGGTCAACTTACATTTTCAAGGGGAAAAACTCTTTTAATCAGTCTACCTATCAGGAGTTCATTTCCTTACCAGATGGATTGCAGAAGAAGAATAGTCACTTTGGCACATTTCTCATGCGTGTGGGACATCCTTTTCATCCAAGCAACAGTAAAAGATTCTTCCAACTTTTTAAAATGTGCATCGCTCCTTTTTTTTAAAAAAAAAGATTATATGTAGCTCTCTGTGGAGTGGATTCCTCAAATGGAAAAATGTACATAATCAAAGATTTATTGATTTAATTGTGCACTTGGAACAAATTCAGCAAAAGAAAGTACGGTATATGGTTCTTTCTGGTTTTGAAACTGTAGCTTTAAAAAGGGAAATTGATTTTTTTTTCTTTTGAGTTGTCCTGCAACAATTGAAGAAAGGCATTTTGGTCACTTTGTTGGTATTACTGTACCCAATCATTCAGACATTCTTGGGTTGTTTGCCATTCTGCTGCGGCTGGTTCCAATTCTTGGTGGAAAGGGGAATGATTTGGTCCTTCAATATTTTCAATAGTGCTTGCTAACCTACATTGACAATGCTTCAATTTTAAAATTCACACCCTTGTTTTCAAACCCCTCCACAGCCTCCACCCTGCCTCTCTCTGTAATCTCCTCCAGCTCTACAACCCTCTGAGATTGCTTTGCCCCTCCAATTCTGGTTTCTTGCGAATCCCCTATTTTAATCGCTCTACCATTGGCAACTGTGCCTTCCAATGCCTGCGTCCTAAGCTCTGGATTTCCCTCCCTACCCCTCCCTGTCTCTTTCCCCTCCTTTAAGATGATCCTTGAAACCTACATCATTGACCAATCTGTCCTAATATCTGCTTAAGGGGCTCAGTGTCAAATTTCATTTGGTAACACTCCTATGAAACACGTTGGGATGTTTTACTATGTTAAAAGATGCTGTATAAATGCAAGTGGTTGCTGTATTAATTATGACCTCAATTATTTCCACCTCCCACATGCAGGATGGGATACTACTTGGCGCTGTGGGGGCCTATGATTGGACAGGTGCCATCTTAAAACAAACCAGTCATGGACGGGTGATCCCTCCCAAGGACGCCTACATGAAGGAATTTCCAGAGGAACTGAAGAACCATGGGGCCTATCTTGGTAAGCGTGATCACTTGCCTGTGTAATTGTCACTACTTTTCAGATGTAACTTGTTCTGTGAAGTCCACTGTGATTTTCTTAAACTACTGAAGCTGGGCAGAGCACATCGTTAATCATCAATATCACTGCCTGCTGCAGGAGCACTGAACGCTGGTATAAAGGGGCATTGTCACCCTTGTAAGGTTAGTGGTTAGACAAGTCTTTGCATCTTGGTTTTTACTCATGACATGCAATGGTGCCATGTAAATTACAGAAACATGCTTTGATGTAATATTGTTGAACGATATAACAATGAAGGTGAACTTGGATCTTTTGTTCATGAAGAGAGCAAAACTTGCATTTATATAGCACCTTTCACAGCCTCAGTACATCCCAAAGCATTTTGCAGTCAATGAAGAACTTTTGGAGTGTAATCACCATCCTAATGCAGGAAAGTGTAATGGGAGGGAATGAGAAACAGTCTGATCCATTATAATTCCATACATGGGAATTTGGGGGATATGGTTTCATCCATTGATTTCCTTGCATGGGAGAAAGAAATGGAAAGTAACAGTAAAACGGTTTATCCATTGGAATTGTGTACCACACAGACGGGAGATGGATTGGTCCATATCCTGTTCTGTTACTAGCCTGCCTTTAGCTGAATAAAATACCAAAAAAAGATTTGTGACATTCAGGACACGGGAGTGGGACTAGGTGAATTGCTCATGCAGAGTCGGCACAGACACTATGGGCCAAATGGCCTCCTCCTGTGATGAGACCGATCCATGATTCAGGCTGCATCTGTTGAGAGAACACAAGTTAATATTGGAGATACACAATATCACAGAATCACAGAATTGTTAAGGTGCAGAAGGAGGCCATTCGACCCATCATGTCTGTACCGGCTTTCTAAATGAGCATTATGATTTAGTGCTCCTGCCTTTTCTCCGTATCCTTGTACATTGTTCCTATTCAAATAATCATCTAATACCCTCTTGAACGCCTCGATTGAACCTGCCTCCACCACAATTCCAAGCAGTGCATTCCAGACTCGAACCACTCACTGTGTGAAAAAGCTTTTTCTTACATCGCGTTTGCTTCTTTTGCAAATCACTTTAAACCTGTGCCCTCTCGTTCTTGATCCTTTTACGAGCAGAACAGCTTCCCTCTATCTACTCTATCCAGCCCCCTCATGATTTCCAACACCTCTATCAAATCTCCTCTTAGCCTTCTGTCCAAGGAGAACAGTCCCAACCTCCCCAATCTATCGTCATAACTGAAGTTTCTCACCCCTGGATCCTTTGCCTTTCCTCAGAACTGTCTTTATCTGGAGTTAATTGCTAGGTGTAATCTTATTGAGTTCAGTGCTTTTTATCTCCCTGCCTTTCACTGTTGCATCTCATTTCTTCCCCTTGTTTGTAAAAATGTGCGTGATTGGGGGGAGTCAATTCCTTCGCTGAAATCTGCATTCTTTATGCACATTGCAGACCTGAAACTGAGCAATGCTGCTAAACAATGAGAAGCAGGCACCATGGAGCTTCAGATGTGACCTTGTAGCTCGGCAGTTGTTAAATGTGGTTTCTTTCCCTCAAGATTTATTTTGTTTCTATCAGGACATTCCTTGTTAATTAGCAGAATGTTGTCAAATGTCTAACAGAGAAACAATGTTCCAAAGCCTCAGTGATTTGACCAATTTGGAGCATCTTTAAAAAACTTTGGTTCCGTAGTTCTGATTTCAAACACATGAGCTTCGTACTGTATGAAATGCAGCAGCCAAATGGTGCACAGCAAGATCCCACAGTGACCCTATAGACCATCTTTTTTAGTTGTTGATTGGGACATAAATGTTGAGAACTCCCCTGCTCTGCCTCATATAGTGCCATGATGATCGATTACGTACCTTGAGTGAGCAGATAGTCTCTCAGTCTAAAGTCTCAACCGATTGACGGCAGGTCCAACAGTGCGGCACCCCCCTCAGTACTGCGCACTGGAGTCAGCCCAGATGGTGTGCACACAGCTCTCCATGAGTGGGGTCTAGAACCCACAACCTTCTGACTCAGAGGGAGTTACGGCAAAAGGAAGCTTTAATACCCAGGAGATCCTAGTACTCTGTATTTTATCTTTCAGGTTACACCATTACCTCAGTGATGCCGAAATCAGGCAAAAGGTGGTACGTGTCAGGTGCTCCCAGATTCAATCACACCGGGAAAGTCATTATATTCACAATGAAGAACAATGGAAGTGTCACAATTCAACAGTCTCTGAAGGGGCAGCAGGTTAGTGAAGCTTCTGAATCCATGCTTAGGGTATGTTGTCATCCCATGTCAGCCTTTCTACACATGTGCAAGACAGATGTGGATCACATGCGTGCAAGTCTATTCCCGAATACATGCCTACATCAATTGTGTGCAGTCTGTATTGTTATAGGACAAGTGTTATTGTGCTCATCAAAGTTCCAATCCCAACCCTCCTCTGTTGCAGCTGATACCCAGATTATTGTAGTACATATCTGCCACTCTGCTTGAAAGGGTTGACAGCAACCTGCTTCAGTGTAAAAACGAGCTTGTATCTACCTGGCGAGCATTGCTGTGTGCTGACATATGTTATTGTAAACCCTGGGATGTCTGGAAAAATGGGAAAAATTCTCCCATTTTTAATAAATTTATAAATTTTAATAAATTTCATGCAATAGTTTTCCTTCAAGGGAATTCATGCATTCACACTCGCTACCTTCTGCATTTGATCTTCTCCTGATGTTTTCTAATTATTAATCCATTCAGCGCACCAGCAGTTCTCTTTGCAGCTCAGGCTAAAGTCAGTTGAAATATGGAACTAATTAAATTAGACTATCCCTGCGCTCTCTCCATTCCCAGTCCTTCCTGCCTCTGACCTTGTGCACATTCCGACTATTCTCATAATTGTACCCAAAAACTGGACTGAGTGCCACATCACTGGTCTCAGCATTGCCTGATACAATGTCCTCCTCACCTCCTTGTTTAGTATCCCAGAGGCTGGAACTTGACAGCAATGTTTACTTTGGCAAAACATTTAAAAACAGAGATTATAAATCACTGATTAATCATTTTCCTGCCACATTTATTTCAGATTGGATCATACTTTGGAAGTGAAATAGCTCCAGTGGATGTGGATGCTGATGGGGTGACAGATGTTTTATTGGTCGGTGCTCCCATGTATTTCACTGATGGTAGAGAGAAGGGTAAAGTCTACATCTACTCCCTCCACGAGGTAATTGTTAGAATGTTTTCTTTGTATGGCCTGGACTCTCCTGGGATCTGCTGTGGCTCCATTACCTTTCCATAGCACTTCCAGAAAAGTTACAGCGATGGAGCAGGAGCCCATTGGAAGAAATTCCCAGCCTGGGTTAATTTTGAGCTCACCGGGCTGGAGGCTAAAGAGGCTGCTCAGTGTATAGACATTCCACCCAGGCCAGAAGGTTGTGGGTTTGACTGCACTGCCACATGTCCCAAGTTAGGCATGCAGTTGGGACATGCAACAATTGGTCTCAGTGCCTCAGGCTGGTCAGTTTTGGGTGGGGTGGGTGGGAGGGGGAGTGGTGGAGGGGTAGGGGGGTGGTCGGTGAAGGAAAGGAGGAAATTAGTCAAACTTCCCATACTGATTATTCTGCAGTAGCTCTAGCTCCGTGTGGATAGCAGTTTGGCTTGCTGGATTATGCGTTCAAATAGCCTACCACTCGAACTCTAAAATAACACATGAGAAAATGGGCATTCAAATAGGGTGCTGGATGACAGTTGACATCTTTGAACCAAACACCAGCAAGGAGTCAGTGCCTTCAGAGAGGAGGGGAAGAAAACAATAATGGAGGGCCCTGAAACCCTCCAAACAAAAGATGACTATGTGGGGGGTAGGATTAGTAAGCCTGCAGATGACACAAAGATTGGCCGGGTGGTTAACAGTGAGGTTGAGTGTCTTGGGCTACAGGAAGATATAGATGGGATGGTCAAATGGGCAGATAAGTGGCAGATGGAATTTAACCCTGAAAAGTGAGAGGCGATACACTTTGGAAGGAGTAATTTGACAAGGAAGTATTCAATGAACGGCATGACACTAGGAAGTTCTGTGGAACAAAGGGACCTTGGCGTGTGTGTCCATAGATCTCTGAAGGCAGAGGGGCATGTTAGTGGGGTGGTGAAAAAGGCATATGGGACACTTGCTTTTATCAATCGCGGCATAGGTTACAAAAGTAGGGAGGTCATGTTGGAGTTGTACAGAATCTTGGTGAGGCCACAGTTGGAGTACTGTGTGCAGTTCTGGTCACCAGATTATAGGAAGGATGTGATTGCACTGGAGGGGGTGCAGAGGAGATTCACCAGGATGTTGCCTGGGATGAAACATTTAACTTATGTAGAGGTTGGATAGTCTCGGATTGTTTTCATTTGAGCAGAGAAGACTGAGGGGCGACCTGATCAAGGTGTGCAAGATTATTAGGGGCATGGACAGGGTGGATAGGGAGCAGCTGTTTCCCTTAGTTGAAGGGTCAGTCACAAGGGGACATAAGTACAAGGTGAGGGGCAGGAGTTTGGGGGGATGTGAGGAAAAACTTTTTTACCCAGAGGGTAGTGATGGTCTGGAATGCGCTGCCTGGGAGGGTGGTAGAGGCGGGTTGCCTCACATCCTTTATAAAGTACCTGGATGGGCACTTGGCACGTCATAACATTCAAGGCTATAGGCCGAGTGCTGGTAAATGGGATTAGGTAGGTAGGTCAGGTGTTTCTCATGTGTCGGTGCAGACTCTATGGGTCGAAGGGCCTCTTCTGCACTGTGTGATTCTGTGAACACAACACCCTAATTTGGAACTATATCACCACTGTTCCTTCAAACCCTGGGACTCCCTTCCTAACAGCACTGTGGGTGTTCCTACACAACATGGGCTGCAGTGGTTCAAGAAGGTGACTTAGCACCTCCTTCTAGTAAGGGTGGGCAATAAATGCTGACCTGACCAACGATGCTCATATCCCAAGAACACTTATCTTTAAAAACCCTAAATTAGAAGGAAATGGAAAAGACATTTTCTGCCATTAGTGGTGGGAGGGTGGGGCCTTTAAACTCTGGCGGGGGGTGAGGAGCTGTGAGCAGGTCTTTGTCAGAGGCCATGACTGGGGGAGATCCAAGGTTTCCCTGAGGAATTTAATCTACCCTGACATGAGCTTTTCGGGGGCTATTCAGAAGCCTCAGTTCTCAACTTAGGGGAGGTTAATTGATCCAGGCAGCCCACTTATCCCATCACGTGCGGGGAATGCAAAGAAGATTTTTTGTGGGCCCTTTCATGACCTCTTCTCCATGACTGCTGCATTGTGCCAGCCAGAGGTTCACGCAGGTGCCACTGTGCAGCTCTCCCACTTGCCCATCCCCACAGGTCAGGATGGCCTCTGTCTCTGCAGGCGTCTGTAGAAATCGGTTTTAATTAGCATTCAGTATTCCACACACTGACATCATTGACGGGAGGTGGTGTTGGGGAGGTTGAGGGGATCCAGGGAGAGGGAAGGTGGAAAGAGGGCATCAAGAGACAGGAATCAGGAGAGAAGGGAACGTGAGACTGGAAGCCCAAGAGAGGAAGGGCCCCAGAAGGAAAAGGACAGTTTGGACCAGTACTCACCAGTTTTTACTGGTGTTCCATTTTAAGGTATACAAGACCATTTCGGACCAATATTCCTATTTTCCCCTTTCTACCGTTTTTTTCCCTCTGGGGCATTGGAGGGTGGTGTGGTGGTGCAGGGACCCTGAATGTGGACCCTGAGAATGAGAAACGAGAGCGAGAGCAGAGGGAGACAGGGAGCCTGGGTGAGAGGGACAATGTTAGAGTGTCCGGGCAGGACAGCAGAGCTTAGCTAGAAAAACAGGACCAGGCCAGGGGAAGATGAAATAATTCCCCAGAGTCACAGCTACAGTAACATCCAGCAGAGTGACAACCCCCTTCTCTTAGTGACTTCAACCCCTTCTAATATTATGCTTAAGTACGTACAGTGCTATGACTCACCGTGGGATATATTCTTTGTATCTTCAATTTTAACGCAAGATTTTACATTAACATTCAGAACCTATTGGTTTGTTTTACAGAGGTTTTTCATTTTCAGTAGTTTTCTGGAAATTTCTGACAAATCCCAGAACTCTCGCTTTGGTTCTGCAATCGCTGCAGCTCGTGACCTCAACCATGACTCGTTCAATGATGTCGTGGTTGGTGCACCATTGGAGGATGATCATCATGGAGCAATTTATGTGTTTCACGGATATGAGAAAAACATCCTCAAGGACTACAAACAGGTAAGACATACAGCGAACAGCGCCTCCTCCTCCTCCAGTTCCAACACTTAGGGACCTGATTTGGGCCACTCGGTCCCCAGTTTGGCACCTCGTGGATGGGAATGCAGGGCGGAGAGTGGGCTGGAACATGGTGGGACTGTTTCTGCAGCCGAATCCCTATTTAACAAGGGGGCAGTTTTGAAGGATGTTCCCACTTACACATTATGTGAGCCAGAAAGCAGAGAAAGAGGGGCTTGTAAAAGATTATCTAAGGAAAGCTAAATGTAGAAAAGATAGGTTAGCTTAAATTATATCGGAAAACAGTTGTAAAAATAAGGACAGAGAGTAAACGTGAAAGAAGGATTGGGAGAAATGATGACAGGGTGAGCATAATTAGTGAGATTTAAATTATAATTGGTGCCCATGACTTGTGGTTTATTTTAGTAACCTGATAGACATATTACAGCAATGCAGCAATTCCTCATATTTAAATGGAAGTGTTACAACAGTTTTAATATTCCTTTCAGTTTCTCAGGACATTTTAATTAGCCAACGTGCTATTGTAAATTCTGCTTCTTCCCAAGCTAAATTTGTACCCCACCACCGTGGAATTTCCATCCCCATTCAAATGCTGATGACGTGTAATTTTAAATAATAATGTTAGGAAATAATAATAGAAAGATCATTAACCAGAAACTGAACTGGACTAGCCATACTGTGGCTACAAGAACAGTTCAGCGGCTAGGAATCCTGCAGCGAGTAACTCATCTCCTGACTCCCCAAAGCCTGTCCATATCAGCAAGGCACAAGTCAGGAATGTGATGGAATATTCTCCACTTGCCTGGATGAGTGCAGCTCCAACAACACTGAAGAAGCTTGACACCATCCAGGACAAAGCAGCCCGCTTGATTGGCACTTCATCCACAAACATTCATTCCCTCCACCACCGCTGCACAGTGGCAGCAGTGTGTACCATCTACAAGTTGCACTGCAGGAACTCACCAAGTCTCCTTAGACAGTGCCTTCCAAACCCACGACCACTACCACCTGGAAGGACAAGGGCAGCAGTAGACACTTGGGAACATTACCACCTGGAAGTTCCCCTCCAAGTCACTCATCATCCTGACTTGGAAATATATCGCCGTTCCTTCACTGTCACTGGGTCAAAATCCTGGTTCTCCCATTCTAACAGCATTGTGGGTGTACCTAGCCCACATGGACTGTAGTGGTTCAGGAAGGCGGCTCAGCACCAATTCCTCAAGGGCAATTAAGGATGGTCAATAAATGCTGGCCTAGTGGGGGATTCAGTGATGGTATTGAATGTCAAGGGGCGATGGTTAGATTCTCTCATATTGGAGATGGCCATTGCCTGGTACTTGTGTGGTGCGAATGTTACATGCCATTTGTCAGCCCAAGTCTGGATATTGTCCAGATCTTGCTGTATTTGGACATGGACTGCTTCAGTATCTGAGGAGCTATAAATGGTGCTGAACATTGTGCAATCATCCCCACTTCTGACCTTTTGATGGAAGGAAGGTCATTGATGAAGCAGCTGAAGATGATTGGCCTTAGGAACCTGAGGAACTCCTGCAGTGATGTCCTGATATTGAGATGATTGACCACCAAGAACTACAACCACCTTCCTTTGTGTTAGGTACAACTCGAAGAACTCTTACGTGCTAGCTAACCAAACACTTGATCAAACAGGTTTTAAACAGCATCTTAAATCAGAGAGAGGGGGGAGAGGAGAAAAGGTTTGGAGAGGGACTTCCAGAGCTGATCATATAAGGAAATTTGTACAATTAGATGCAGTGTATACACCACATTGTAAGGTCATGATTGTTCCAGTGTGAAGCCTCGGTTTGCTGCAATGTGATTTACTGGAGCTGATTAAGACGGAAGAAATTTCACATTAATCCAGCATATTTACTGGAAACTAGTAATTGATTCTGCCTGTGCTTTAACTCACCCAGATGTTGAGGCAAGGCTCTTCACTTCTCTTTCTTTGGTTCCCGTTCATTGTATGTGTCCATCCAATGGTTGTATTTTCACCCTTTGCACCCAGTACTGGGATTTTGATTGTAAAAATCAGGGTGCTGGAGACATGCTGACCAGAGGGTTTGAGTGTACCTGAGGGTCTGTGGCAGTGGTGTCTCTGCAATGAGTCTCATTGCCTCTGAAACACTGAAGATACTGGGCCTCCATCGTGAGGAATCACACATGCTGGAGTCTTCCCTGAGGAATCGAGGACCTTGAGGTCTCAGAAAGCAAGGGGGCTGGGCCTTCACATGTGAAATAGGGTCCTCACTCCTCTCTTCAGTAACTCAACTGAAAAATCTCTCCATTCAATCCAATCAATGGAATATACTGGCTAGGTCCAACCTTCCTTGTACATTAGGCACCTAATGTCTCACTAAGGACAGTAGTGAGTGAGACATCTGATCTCTCAGGTAAATATAAAAGATCCCACAGCAAGGGAGTTCTGCCTTGTGTCGAGACCAATATTTATCCCTCAATCAACACCCAGAAGAAATGGGTGATCTAGTCATTACCTCATTGCTGTTTGTGGGAGCTTGCTATGTACAAATTGGTTGCTGCATTTCCTATATTACAACAGTGATTACAATATAGAAATACTTCATGGCCTGTGAAGTGCTTTGCAACATCTGAGGTTAAATGCTACATTAATGCAAGTCTCTTTATTTAATTAAAAAATAAGCTTAGTGTCCAATAAATATTCTTAAACATACTTTCACAGTACCAAAGGATTTTGCGCCAATGTCACAATTTCTCAATTAATAGAATGTGACAGTGACAGGTGTAATTGAACAGTGAATGAGTTATGTTGCTGTGACTGTTAGTATTTAATAATTTCTGCCAGTAATTATGAGGTTCTGTATTTACTTGAGTGAAAACAAATGTTCTTAATAACTTAAATGGGCAGAATAATGTAAGTCAAAAAGAACTCCATTGCTTTTTTTTATAACCCTTACATATTTTTCTCATTGCTCCTTTATTCCTCCCTTTCCAATATTTCAAGCAAGCGATTTGGCAATGCGCAGATCTGTTCAGAAGCCAGGATATAACACAGTGTCTGGGATTTACAATCATAAATTGTTTGTACCCAGGCGGGCACAGTAATTGTAGAGATTTACAGGACTTATCAGTGAATGGTGGGCCACATATCTACTCCCGCAGTCACCATTACCTCAGTGCTTACAAACCTACATGACTGGCTCCCAGTCTACCACATCACAGAGGCTAGGAATCCTGCAATGAGTAACTCACCTCCTGATTCCCCAAAGCCTGTCCATCACCAACAAGGCACAAGTCAGGAGTATGATGGAATACTCCCCACTTGCCTGGGTGAGTGCAGCTCCAACAACACTCAAGAAGCTTGACACCATCCAGGACAAAGCAGCCCACTTGATTGGCATCATCCACAAACATTCACTCTCTCCACCACCAACGCACAGTGGCAGCAGTGTGTACCATCTACAAGACACACTGCAGGAACTCACCAAGGTTCCTTAGACAGCACCTTCCAAATCCATGACCACTACCATCTGGAAGGACAAGGGAAGCAGATACATGGGAACACTGCCACCTGGAAGTTCCCCTCCAAGTCACTCACCACCCTGACTTGGAAATATATCGCCGTTCCTTCACTGAGGCTGGGTTAAAATCCTGGAACTCCCTCCCTAAAAGCACTGTGCTGTTAGGCACCACATGGACTGCAGCAGTTCAAGAAGGCAGCTCACCACCCCCTTCTCAAGGGCACCTAGAGATGGGCAATAAATGCTGGCCTAGCCAGCGAAGCCCACATCCTCTGAATGAATTTTTAAAAAACACTTCCATTTTAAATTTTCACTCTCTGACAATGATCAGGAGTGAGAGCCCTGGTTGGTTTTGCTGTCCCTAACCTAGCAACAATGAAGCCACTTGTACCAAAATCTAACTCTTACTTTGATTAAAATTGAAGCACTGAAAGTAGAGCAGGTGTTTATTGCTGTGGTCCTCTTAGTTGGTTTATTCTGGTCAATGGTTGCTACCTAAGCTGTGGCAGAGGTAACTAAAGAGTTCAAGGTGCATTGTCATCTTTTAGAGAAAGTGAAGATGTTAAAGGGGCAAAAGTGAAGTTTATTTGTGATATTTATCACGCACAGGGCATGATGATGGCGGCAGCTGCAATTCAATAACCATAACTCACAAGGAAAACCAAGGGCGGGATTTTGCGGCCCCGGCCGCAGCTGGGATCGTGCCATCCCGCTGAAAGTCAATGGACTTTTGGCTGGGCTGCCAAACTTCCCGCCCACCACAAGACCAGAAAATCCCAGCCCAAGCCATCGCGTCCGGACATCGTTGTTATGTTTGCAGGTGACATCCCGGCGATTGTCATGACCCATCCCAGTGACTAATACAACCAATCCCATTGACATGTGGCCAATCGCAGTGACATATGACCCCCGTCACCGATCTATTTCCCCCTCCTTCCCCTGATGACCCCAACAGCTGACGGGCATTTCAGACCAAGTCATCAAATATCTGAATCCAACAGAGACTACGCGGGTGGCCTCTTCTGTTGCTGTAAATACTCCATATGACTTCAAAAATACTTCATCGGCTGTGACGTGCTTTGCAAAGTCCTGAGTTCATGAAAATTGCTGGGCAGGATTTTCTATTCAGCCTGCGGGCAGGCACCCAACACACCTGAGTGTGAAATAGCGTGTGATGTCGTCAGGCAAGCGTCCCAACATCATCGAGCATTCGTGCGATATTTTGGTCGGCGGGCGTGGGCGAGTTTCGGCAACGCGCCTGCCGACGATTGAGAGGTCCATTAAGGCCAGTAACCAATTAATTAAGCACTACTTTTCACTGCCTGTCCAACCTTACAGTTGGCGGGCGGACAAATTGGCCAGGGCAACCTTTGGATTTTTTTTAGGAAACGTCGTCCGTGGGTGGGATGAGGTTTCCGACATTAATTGTGGGAAAAAAATGTTTTCACTTCATTTTTATTATGTTTCTGTGGTACTTTTAGGCTTTTAATATATCTGTTAGTAGATGTTGATAAAATGTTTCCCCTACAATTATTTTCTGATTTTCAAAATCTTTAATTTGGATTTTAAAATTCTTCAGCTCCCTGAGGCAGCTCCCTGCCTTCCAGGGGCTTTCACCGTGCGCTCCCCCCTACGCCTGCACTGATTTTTGCACTTACCCTCCTCCACCCCCTCCCCCCCACCCCCCCAACCCCAGCAATGCTGAGCTTCTCAGCGCACCTTTTACGCTGGGTGGCCCTGAATTGGCCAGCCAGCCTGACATTGCAGTCGGGGGCCTTTCTCACAGGTGGCTGCCCGTTTCCCACCCGCCTGACCACCCGAAAATCCTGCCCAATGTATAAATGCAAGTCTATCTTCCTATCTGAACCAGGCGGGTATGCAGTGGTCCGGTGCACTGTTGATCAGATAGTCTGACTCGCCAGTGGAAGAGATAAGGTTAGACCTGTCACTGGGAGTTGAGATTATTCGCACTCACATCTAGATAACCCTGCACGTCAATGCCCCATCTGGAAAACTATATTGGTAAGTTACATGATTTTAGCTGATTGACTTCTAATAGTACCCACTGCTGAACACACTAGGAAGCCCACCCCACACCTAAGCAGGCTGGTGGATGGGTTACACAAATTAATGTTGTATTCCTTGGAATTTAGAAGATTACAGAATCACTTGATCTATGTTTTCAAGGTATTAAAGGGAATTGATGGGCTAGAACTATTTCACTGGGTTGGGTTGGGCAGCCAAGAACCAGGGGTTATAACTTAAAAATTAGGAGCCAGGTCATTCAGGACTGAAGTTAGGAAACACTTGTACACAACAAAGGCCGGAATTTTCCAGCCTTCCACACCGGCAGCAAGTTCCGGTCCCACAGATGTGAATGGAGATTTCAATAGCTCATCAGCCCTGCCACGATGGTGGGGGGGGGGGGGGGGTGCTGGAAAATTCTGGGCCAAAGGGCGGTAGAAGTTTAAAACTCTGTCCCACAAACAACAGGTCAATTTCTGAAGAAGAGTCACACGGACTCGAAACGTTAACTCCGCCTTTCTCTCCACAGATGCCGCCAGACCCGCTGAGTATTTCCAGCAATTTTTTGTTTCAGATTGCCAGCATCCACAGTATTTTGCCTTTATCAGCAGATCAATTGTTCATTTTAAATCTGAGACTGATAGACTTTCGTTAACCAAACGTATTACGGGCTATGGGAAAAAGGCAGTTAAGTTGCAGATCAGCCATGATCTCATTGAATAGCAGAACAGCATCGAGGGCGCTAAATGGGCTATTCCTGTTCCTTCATTCTGAGCAAACAGATGATCTAGCACTGGAGGATTCTCAGTTGCTTGTTTTGAAGACTTTTAAACAAGGTGATTGGTTTCGATGACAGTATTGCCTGCGCACCATCCAAATATCAGTGACTGTGTGGCCGACAGTTTATCCATAAGCAGCCATCACTGGCTTGTAAGTCATAAATTCCAGTGGTTTAGCCACCTGAGTTACTTTGAGATTACAGCGCCAACACTCTAGCCAGGTGGTCATAAGCTGAAGTTGTAGTGTTATCCATGACATCATTTAACAACTGCAGCTGGAATCAGTTTTGACAGTTTTAATCCAAAGTGATCACATAGCCTACCAGGAAAAGATCTCCTTTCACCTCATCACCTTCAATTTCTACCTTCTTCAGTTTGCCTTCTTCATCAATGTTCTTCATCTCAATGTATTTGGAAGTAGATAAAGTTGAAAGCAGTGCTCTCACGGGGTTACCTAGATGGGGATTAACCTGCGATCGCCAGTACTCTTTCAGAGTTAGTTTGTGGAGAATGTTAAAGGCCCACTTTTAGCTCAATGTTATCATGTTCTGTGTCACAAGCTCCAATGGTTGCCAGAGTTAAACGTAGTCTTGGCCACAACCTGTATTGGTGCAGGTCCGAGAGGATCCCAATCCGAAATTCTTTCTCCTACCACAGGAAAATTGGAATTTTTTTTCATGGGATCTGGGCACCACTGGCAATGTTGCCCATCTCTAATTGCCCATGAACTGAGTAACTTACTAGGCTATTTCAGAGGCAACCACATTGTTGTGGATCTGGAGTCATATGTAGGCCAAATAAGGACAGCAGATTTCCCTCCCTAAAGGGCACTAGTGAACCAGATGGGTTTTTATAACAATCAATGATAGTTTCATAGTCACTACTACTGAGGCTAGCTTTCAAATTCCAAAGTTATTAATTTAATTTCAATTTCACCAAGCGCCATGGTGAGATTTGAACCCCTGTCCCCAGAGCATTACCCTGAGTCACTGATCCAGTGACATTTCCACTATGCCACCATCTCCCCCAATTGCTAGACCAAGGTCTGTCTGATTTGCCCATTAAGGTTCTGCTGGTCACATGGTACAATAATAATAGAGTTGTTGACTAACGGTGCCAATCAGTCTTTTTCAATTCTTCGACAACAGATGCAGACATGAGATGAGGAAAATGCCCAGTGGTGGAGAATTTTGGGAACCACAGGTACAAAGTCACCTGTTCCTCCCAAGCACATTACACCCAGCACAAGTTGTGTCTCTTTGCTACCTCTTACAAAATTTTACAACCAAGCATGGCGTCACTTCATCACCACTCATTATTCATCTTATTTGTCCCTCTTTCCAACCTTGCTGATGTAAATCAATATTTCCCTTGGCCCATCAGCTGCTTTCTTCATTTAAAAAAAAGGAACCCAGCATGTGACCGCTTACTTCAGTCCTGGTCAATATAATGAACTTATCTCTTTCTGTATTTGCTGTTTTACAGAGGATTGGAGCCTCAGAGGTCAGTCGTGGACTGCTGTACTTTGGCCGCAGTCTTCATGCACAGTTAGATATGAATGACGATGGGTTGGTGGATCTGGCAGTGGGGGCACTCGGTAGTGCTGTTCAGTTATGGTTTGTTAATCTATACTTGCTAAGCCTTTCACCATGATTTGTTCATTCACTGTTATCTATACGCGGTGTGTCCTGCTATAACTGACTCTCCAACAGTTTGATCCATTCACATGGATTGCCTGCACTGACCCTCGATGGCTCTGCAGCTAAATGCACTGTCTGGCTTGGTAGCAATCCCATATGGGCCGGGGAGAGTTCAAGGTTTGATTCCTAGCCTGCAACGAGTTAGCAGATTTCAATTCAAGCTGCTTAATACATCTCCTCCTCCCCTTGGGAAGGATTTGACACAGCCTCCATCAGGACAGGGCAACTGAGACTGTTGCAAATCACCACCCACGCAATTGGACATTGTGGTGACATTCCAATAATCCAATGCAGCGTTCCTATGTAATGTATCCCAACCACCTCCTGCTCTGCCTGAAAGAAACGTGCTCTAACCTCACAATCCAGCAGTTTCCTGCTAATCTGACTCCTTTTGGATTTGCAGTTCAAAGAATAGCATCTTGTTACTCCAGAGGTGCCATGTAACCCACGCAATGTCCTCCATTCCCCTCAGGTCGCGCAGCATAATCCAGGTGAATGCCAGCATGAGGTTCGAACCACCGAAAATCAACATTTTCAACAAGGATTGCAAGAGGAATGGCAAAGAGTGCAGCTGCATGTCCGTGTCTATCTGTTTCACAGTCACGGCCAAGACACCTGGACTTCAGAATGCCAGTTTGAGTAAGTGCAACGCTATCAGTGACAGATAATTAGTACAGTTTTCAAAACCTGCTAGTTTCTGAACAAAAAATCTTGGCAGACAGGAAAAAGTCCACTCATCCATCCAGCTTGCCTTATATAATTTGTGATGTCCGGTGTGTCACTTATCTATACTCCCTCCTCCACCCAAAGCCATGTCATCTCTTGGCAGAGGCGAGAAACCAGATTAAAAACCCAAGCAAATTTATGGGAAGAATATATCTGGGAAATTCCTCTCCAACGCCCCCATCCACCACCCTCCGCCGCCCTTAAAATTATCCCAGAAGATCACCCTGGCCTCGGAGAATTCTATTGTACAAGGTAATCTCTGCCTCAGCCCAAAGCAGGTCACAGCTCCAGCTCTCGATTGAAGGAATTCAGTGAATCAGAATTCACCACATGGGCCGAGAGCCTATTGCACACACCCGCTGCTCTCTGGGAAAAGAACCATCTATTGACATCTAATCTAGATCTGGCCTTAAAATTGTGATGACTGGCCATCCCTAACTATTCATTTCATCATCTACAGCCTCAATCAAATCCCATTTCTGAGCTCTTTAAAATGAGAAATTAGGACAAATGGGAGAGCCTTAAGTGTGCACATTCTCTGAAACGTTAAATGATTAAAAGTCTCCTCTTCTTTCTGTTGTTATACCCCGCACATGCCATCTTACATGTTCCTTCTCTTTCATCACTATGTTCCTATTAAGATTCATTTTCTACTTCATTCATTCCCAGAGGTGGTGCCTCTCCTTACCTCCCTCAGTCTCCCCATCCTCCTGAAATGTGCAGGTGAATAAAACTTGAAATCCTCTAATTCCCTTGACTTGCTTCCTGCTTTGTTTAAACTTGGTGATGCTCCCCACCATAACCCTTGCCCCTGCAGTTGGGATTCTCCATAACAAAACATACCACACATCCCAGCTTTGGTCTGGCGGGCAGCACAGTACAAGACCCTAGAGCTCACACAGGTTTTCAGGTTATTACACAGGGGTCACATGGACTCACCTTTCTCCAAGCTTGGCAATAAGTCTTTATGCCTCCACGTTTTCTTATTTAGGAATCTGTTTATTTCCTTTCTGAATACCACAGCTGAATTTCCTTATCTGTCTGTCTCTGTGGTAGTTGCCTCTTCACCACACGAGCAAGTACGCTGTTAAGCACCTTTTGTTCCTGGTAAAAAACAGAAGTTAAATGAGGATGCTAGTGCTGAGACTGGCACACTTTCCCATTTCAGCCACTTCCAGATACAAAAACGGCACAGTTAGAAGCAGGTTAAATCTCTCATAGCCCAGTGGTAGAGCAAGCTTTGGGGTTAGAATATTCAGACCCCACTCCTGAGTGCATGGTTGAAGCTTACACTTCAATGCAGGTGCTGAGGGAGTGCTGCACTATTGAAGGTGCTGTCTTTTGCATAAGATGTTAAACCAGCTGGATGTAACAAATCCCATGTCACTTTTCAAAGAAAAGCACAGGAGTTCTCCCCATGTCCAGGCCAATATTTACATCCCTCAGCTAACATCACTTTAAACAGTTTATTTTTGAATTTTGCTGTTTTGGATCTTGCTGTGCTCAGATAAGAAGCTGCTGTTCCCTACATTACAGGAGTGACCACAGTTCAAAAATATTTCATTCACAGTGAAGCACCCTGGGATGGCCTGAGGTCATGAAAAGTTTTATATAAATATTGGCTCCTTCTCCCCATCAATGTGCCTTACCCCCAACTTCCGTAGAGATGCAGCAGTGTGATATTTTCCACAGTTAACCATTCTTGTGGACTTCTCTGAGTTAACTTGCCTACTTGTCATAGAATGGCTACAGCACAGAAGGAGACCATTCAGCCCGTTGTGTCTGTGCCAGGTCTCTGCAAGAGCAGCTAACCAAGTCCCACTTGCCAGCCTTTCCCTCCTCAGCTCACCACCACCTTCTCAAGGGCAATTAGGGATGGGCAATAAATTCTGGCCCAGCCAATGAAGCCCACATCCCTTGAATGAATAAAAAAAGTAGCACAATTTATACAAGTCGGCTGGGAACTGGTTTAAAATCACCTAAACTCATTTCATGTGTTTACGGCAAGCGGGGAGAGTGTTTTTCCTACTATAAACCTGAACTGGATTTGAACTCATTTCCCAGAGATCAAAGTACATGTGCAGACCCACTGGGCCACCCAGACTGCCCACCCCGCTCCCACTCAGCTCACTTCTTTAGGCTCTGCTTACATTTAAGGGTAATTAAATGGATAATCTGCATGGCTGTGATTTCCCGATATGTACAGCTGCCTGCTGATCACGAACCATCAACACTGCTGGGTCCCAGCATTTTGCACCGAATGCTTAGTAAAACAATACCTGACTGCTCTGAGGAAAACATGTTGTGTTTGAAACTGGAGAAATTATTCTGTTTTTTATTCAGCCATAGAGTACAACATTTCCATTGATGAACGCCGATATACACCCAGGGCGCTCTTTGATGACAACTTTGAGAAGTACGTCCACAGCAACATCAGCGTGGAGCCTGAGTTGGAGACTTGTGATCAATTCAATTTCCACGTTCTAGTAAGTACCAGGCAGTGGCCTGGCAATTATTCTTCCTCAGCTATTCTACACATTCTTCTTCCTTCTTGTTTATGCTGGCTTTGTCACACCATGTCCTCTGCCTCACGCCTTCTCAAGACCTAAGAGCTGTGAGATTCTTCACCCTCTTCAGTCTTCCCATCATCCTACAACCAATTAGCTTGGCATCACATGATCACTTCAGCCTGATTGACCTTGTCTTCTGTTTGCCTGTTGTCAATCTCAGTGGTGTCCCACACACTATGGACCTTGACCATTTATTTTTGTTTCTCAGAAATAGGATTTGGGTAAAACAGCTATTTCTACCACCCTTAATCATCATGACCTTTCGGCCACTCAGAACCACAGCCAGGTGGAGTTACAGTTCCTGAGGGTGTCAGTAATCACGCAGGCCTTGCCTGGAGTAGTGTACTGAAGGTATTGATTAAATTGTCACATTACTATGCACAACACAGCTTCCTCAGCAAACTTCAGCATCACTTTGCTCCAATCTAAGCTGGAACTTCTCAGTGCAATAATGAGGAAGTGCTTAAGGTGTCGCCTTTCAGATGAGACATTAAACTGAGACCCTGTGTCACTAGTCAGGTAAGTGTAAAAGAACCCCCGCAGCACTATTTGAAGAGGAGCAGGAGCATTTGCCTCAGTGTCGTGGCCAACATTATTCCCTCAATCAATACTACCAAAACCAAATTAACTGCTTATTCACCCAATCTGCTAGTTAGGGGATCTCGCCAAGTTTGCATACATAACTTGCATGACATTCATTGGTGGTGAAGTGCTTTAACGTAATATAACTCTAAGTCCTTTTGTTCATTCTATCTCTATCACTTCTTTCCCTTACTACCTCCTGGCAAGGATTTTGCGGCCCCTCCCCCCAGCAGGATATTACGGTCCCGCCGAACCAAATGGAGACTTAAATGGCTCGCTGCATCGGTGGGGTGGGGTGGGGGGGGGGGGGGGGGGGGGGGGGGGGGGAGACACACCGTGGCCAGGCCATAAAATCCTGGCCCTTGTAGTTTTTCTGCATATCCAAATCTCCTTGTGAACTGTTTTCTTCCCCCAGGATACACTGGATTACGTGAGACCCATTGGGTTTTTATTGGACTTTGGCCTCTTGGACCCAGAATATGGCCCCGTACTGGATGATGGGTGGCCAACCTCAACCAAAGCCACAGTAGGTGATCTGATAGCCACTTATAGTGCTCGTGTTCTATTCCGTTTAGAGGCGTGGTTTGCATTTTGTAGTCACACGTTCACTAAAAGGAAGCTACAATTACGTTTTGGTTGACAGCATGAACTCACTCTCTTTCCTAGCACACTGGCATGGGCACACATCAAACTGCTCTCACTATTGAATGGTACTCCAGCGCTCAGATGTGGAGAGGAACGTGTAATTATTTTGCTAAAAACACTAAATAGAGCAGATAGTCACAAACATGTTTAGGATGTTGCTGCACATAGAAGCCTGACTCTAAAACAGGGGTGTGGTGATGTCGTGGTTATGTAAGTGGACTAGTAATCCACAGCCCTGGATTAATCAATCCTGACAGCGTGAGTGCCAATCCCACCATGGGAATTTGAATTTAGTTTCTTCAATAGATGGAAATAAAAAGTTTCTAACAATGGTGTAAAAACCCTCAGTGTAGGAAACCTACTGTCCCCCTGTCTGCCCTCATGCGAGACTCAGGTCCTACACCAACATAGTTGGCTCTTAACTGTCCTCTGAAGTGGCTGAGAAAACTGTTCAATTGGATAGGGTTGGTCTAAAAAATGTCAGCCTTGCCAGTGGCGCCCACATTCTGGTTGTTTTTAAACTTGCAAATAAATTTTAATGCATCCAGAAGCTTTAATGCTAAAAATGAATTAAACCTCGTGACTTGTAATAAATTCAACGTGCACTCTCTTGATCGGTAACTCGGTGAATTCAGATGAGGCAGGAAGTTGAGCATCCCCTTTAGGCTGTAAGTTATAAAGTCCAACAAGTCAGTCACCACAACTTGGTAATACAACATTGTAGCTCAGCACAAAATTAACGGAATGCCCTCTGTAAGGGAATTCAGCCTCAGTCTCCAGCAATGGTTTAACCCTAAACATTTATCCCACCACAAAACTGCAACATGTGTCACTCGCTCGCAGAAGAAAAGATGGGTTGTCTCTTGACGCAGGAAGTGAGTATGTTTGCAGAATGACTTCGACACTGCGAAGCTATTCAAACCATCACCTCAGCCTTTAAGCAGGTGATTCCTCTGCGACCACCTCTCCACCCTCCCTTCCTCACAGCTGGGCTGGACCTGTCTCCATGGTGCCCCAGATCCCTGATCACTGACTGATCGAAAGGTTCAAGTGCCAGAATCTAAAGTGCTTCAAGCTGAATTAGGCTGATTTCATCAAGTGAGGCAGATGTCCAACTTTGTATTCACCCCACTCTTCCCATGCCTGAATTTTACAGCCACATTCTGATTGATGTCTAACATTTATTCTGCAGTCAATGCGTCCTTTAATCATTCCCTTGATAGATCAGTGTTTAGAAGCACCCTGTGGCGTGGCATTGAGCCATTCAGACTAGGAAAATCCTAAATCTGATCCCAGTTTATGCAGAGTTAGCTGATCTTAGTTAATACATAATACATGGATTTATTTAACACTTCAACACCTCTTTAAAATATCTCAAAGAACTGCGTATTATTCTTGGTACAAAGTAACAAGCTGGGCACAAATGGCAGCCATTTTTCAACCAGAAAGAGTGATGAGATAAACTATGTCTTTTTTCTTGGAATGTTGACCTGTACGCCAATGGAATTCCCTAGAGCAGCAGTGAGGGCATTCCAGTCACGACGTCTGGGATAAAGATGCCCATCCCCCCTTTGTTCCCACTTCTCATCTGCGGTTCAGTGGCTCCAGTTGGACTTCAGTGGAGAGCCATGCCTCACTGGGCCAAAGATTGTGGGTTCAAGTCCCATTCCTGAGACTTTAGCACCAACATCAAGGCCAATGTTGTCAGTGCGGTATTGAGGGAGTGCTGCGCTGTCAGATTGCCCTTCAAATCAGACATTAAACTGAGGTCCTGTTTGTTCCCTCAGGTGGATGTGAAAAGTGCCATGACACTATTTTGATGATGCACCATCCCTCAGGTCCTGGCCAATATTCACTGATCTCAGTGCTGTTTGTGAGATCTCTCTGTGTGTAAATTGACTGCTGCATTTCTTACATTGCAACAGTGGCTACATGTCAAAAGTGCTCCATTGGCTGTAAAACATTTTGGGACATCCTGAGGTCATGAAAGGCGCTACATAAATGCAAGTCTTTCCTGTAATCGTGTTCATTATTGCGAGGCCCATTACGTGCCAGTAGTGGGTCAGGGTTGGAGTGACAAGGGACGAGAACTGAACCGAAAAATGCCACGATGAATCAATACACTGTGTCCCCGTGGCCTTTAGAGGCCGGTTACCATGGGGGTAGCTGAGCACTGTAGATCTGTTCTAAGTGAGTTGCTGCACTCTGATAGGTGAGCACATCATGAGTATATCAAGAATGGCTCTGGTTCACTGGTTCTCCTTGGTTTCAAAACAGCTCAGCTTCTGGAGTGACTGTGGAGAAGATGAAAACTGTGTGCCTGATCTGGTGCTGCGAGCTCGCGCTGATATTCATGGCTCTAGGTGAGTAGCTAGTTCTAAAATATTTGGTAGGGGAGTTCAACATCTTTCAATATGGCAATCAGCCAATCATGAATTTCTTATGGAACCCTTTTGGAAACAACTTTCTCTCCTCCCCTCCCTTCCTCTGTTAAAGGTCTCCTCTGGTACTGCAGCCACATGGCCATTTTACACTTATAACCTTAGATAATGAGGATTAATTAGCTATTCACCTGTGGGAAGCCTCATATCTGGGCCTGATCCTGTGCTCAGTTAATGTCAGCATGTATGCTCACAGCAGGGCTCACTACTTAATTTTCAGGAATGGGAATCCTGGCTGACATTGGTCCCTCCCGAGAAGAGGAACACTGAGGGTACGGGTGTTTGTATCATAGTGCTACAATCAGCGAGCAGGGGTTAGACCTCAGGGAATAGCAGGTGGTACATTCACCCATTAAGCCTGGTAAGACTTTACCATGGGGCTGCTTTAACTTGTAAGGCAAGCTGCCACATCTCACGTGTGGCCTCAGGTGACATTTATAGAGGAAAGCAGCAGAGAATGAGGCCTCTGTTACCATCTGGAATTCTAAAAGTTGTCAGGATAGGGCCACATGTTGGCCAGAGATGGTGGAAGTGTATTGCATTGCAGAACAATTCTCCTGAGACCTGAAATAAGAGAATCATAAAACAACAGTGATGTGATCTGACACCCAAGCAAAACTTGACTCTCTTTCAGCCAATTTCCATTCACTGCTGAAAACACAAGAAGGAGAATCACTGTGGATGCCTGGCTGGAGAATAAGAAGGAGAATGCATACAGCACCATCCTCAATGTCACCTTCTCCAGGAACCTGCAGTTTGCAACCCTTGTGCAGAAGGTAAGATGTTCTTCAAGACCCTCCACTCACACTTGCCCAGTCAGGTCATAACATTGCAGGAAACCATCTTACTACCTGGAATTCTACCACTCAGTAAAGCTCCCTGTCAAGCACAGTCCACCTTGTCCATTGTACCATAGCCTCAGAATTCTGACTATAACATTCGTCAGTGAATCACAGAATCTTTACAGTGCAGAAGGAGGCCATTTGGTCCATCAAGTCTGCACAGGCTCCCTGAAAGAACGTTCTACCTCGTCCCACTCCCCTGCCTTATCCTCGTAACCTTGCACATTCATTCTTTTCAGGTAGCAATCCAATTCCCTTTTGAATACCTCGATTGAACCTGCCTCCACCACCCTCTCAGGAAGTTCATTCCAGACTCCAACCACCCCCTGGGTGAAAAAATTTTTCCTCACATCGCTTCTACTCATTTTGCCAATTATTTTGAAACTGTGCCCTCTAGTCCTTGATGATCAAGTGTTGAAATCAAAGACAGTTGGTATTATAGAGTAAAACAATGCTTAAAAACCTGGGCATTCATTCATGTACAGACTGTGCATGAACTTTGTGCTGCATTCCTGCATAAAGTCAGCTTGAACTGAAAGGAATGGATTGTTTCCCAATCAAGGGGAACGCTGCTGGGGAGCAGTTACAATGCAAAAATATATTTCACTCTCCTCTTTGGTCTTCAGTGTAACTTTTGTTTTAAACTCTCTCACTTGCCCCTCATGTTAAATCCTTTCCAGACTCCTCGTGGCAACCTGAGGTTTTAGGTTCCGCAGTCACTGAGAAGTCACTCTGCTGACATCTGCTGCTGAACGAGCCAATAGACACTGACACCAGGTCAACACCACATCCTGCTCATTGCTGAATGTTAACCCAAAGTGATCCATTCCCCAAGCACCACCACCACACCCCGCCCCCCCCCCCCCCCCCCCCCCCACCCACACAACCCACCACCCCATCCCCTCCACTGACAAGAATATGATGTGCAATGTTTACAGTGGGCTGATGCACCTTTCAGAAGGACCACAGTGCTGTGGCTCAGGTTCAGTTGTGGAGCAATTTCAGTTCTTAAAGGTTAGAGACCTAGAATTACATCAAATTTATAGCACAGAGGCCATTCAGCCCAACAGGTCTGTGCTGCTGTCTATGCTCCACAGGCACCTCCTCCCACTCTATTTCAGTATATCAGAGTCAGACACCAAGCCACCAAGGAAAGTGAAATTAAGTTATTATGGCACTGCAACAGTCTTACAAATGAAATTTATCACTCTTTTTTTTCTCGAGGCTCGATGACATTAGGCCAAGAAGTGAATTCATTTGCAGTTACCAAATTTTCTCCCCTCCAGCTTTCAGCTTAGGAAGTTGGGAAGCCTGTTGCTCCCAATCCAGTGATACCTCATCCAAGTGATCACTCCTCATTATGAGCCATGGACATTGACGGCCAATTGTGCCTATCTTGTTACAGGATGATACTGAGGTGAAAATTGACTGCAACAATTTGGCAAGATGGCCCAATAGCAAAGCATGCACTGTTGCATACCCAGTGTTCAGGTCTCAGTCCAAGGTAAGAAATGTTTCTTTCAAAAAGTGGGCAATAAATATGTCATAATCCAAACCTGGACTCTCAGAATATGGGTTCCTGGGCTTTATGAACAAAGGCACAAAACACAAAAGCGAAGAGATACTGATGAACCTACATAAATCATTGGGGAGACCGCAGTTAGAGTATGGTGTCCAGTCTGTTGTAAAATGTTGTGTGTAGTTCGGTAGGTCTCATGAAGTGGTTCTGAGTCATATAGTTCAGTAGTAAGTGTTTATTAACTACTAGTAACTATATACATATATACAGTATAAGGTCTAAGCCAGGAGCAGTCTCGATGCTTGCCTCGACACACGTCTCTATCAAGTAGAAGACTGTCCTCCAGACTCGTACCATGTTTTCCTTTACATCACAGCCATACCAAGTCCCACATTAGCCCTTTCTGTGCCAGGCCCTTATACTACACCGTCTTGGGTCTAATTATTTTAGAAAGTATATCAAGGCCATGGAAATAGTGGTTGACTTTTAACTGCCCCCTGAAGTGGGAAAACAAGCCACTCTGTTGTATCAAACTTCTACTCTTCAGTAAGGCAGCATACCACCACCTTCTTAGGACAGCTAGGGATGGGAAATAAATGCCAGAAAACCCAAGAATTAATTTTTAAAATGATTTGTCCAGGGGACAGGAGAATTTAGTTGTGAGGAGAAACTGGGAGCTGGATTTTCCAACCCTGCCCACTGCCGGGATTTTCTGGTCCCGCCGAAAGTTAATGGGCTCTTGGCCGGCCCATCACATCCCCCTTGGTGGGTCCCCCCATAGCGGAGCTGGAAAATCCTGGCCTGGGGTTCTTTTCATTAAAGAAAATTGAGAGAAAATCTAATTGTGGTGGTTAAAACAATGAGAAGTTTTGGAAAGGTAAATTGGGGAAAATTATTTCCACTGGTTGATGACAGTGACTAGAGGGGATCAATTTAAAATCATCACCATTAAAGATTTGGAGTATTACATTTTACCCTGTTTTTGTTCATTGGGCATCATTGGCAAGGTCAGCATTTGTTGCTCAGCTCTAGTTGTTCTCAAACAGAATAGCTTGCTGGGCCTGGGCCATCTCAGAGAACTGTTCAGAGTTAATCACAGATTGGGAGTCGTGTATAGGTCAGATGAGGTAAGGATGGCAGATTTCCTTCATTAGTGAACCAGATGGATTTTTATGATAATCAGTGATGTTTCATGCCTGCTAGCTTTATGTTCCAGGTTTTATTAAGTCGATTTAAATTCCACCAGTTGTGATGGCAGGATTTGAACCAGTGTCCCCAGAACATTAGCCTGAATTAGTAGGCCAGTGACATTAAAACTTCACCACCGTCTCCACAGGTTATTAAGATATGGACTGCTCTCTCACAAACTGTTCCAAATGTTTCTCCAAGTGCTTTGAAATTCTGATTTTATGAATCAAAGCTTTCCCTCCATTATTACTACCCCTCAGCAATGCCACCCCCACCCACCTACTCAGCCCTGCCCCCCACCCAATTCCTTCCCCCAGTGAGGTCTTTATGGATACACGAGAGGTTCTCTAGATCTCTAGATTGGTTCCTGCGATGAGAGATTCATGATAGGCTGAGTAAATCGGGTCTATATTCTCTGGGATTTAGAAGAGTGAGAGGTGATCTCACTGAAACATACAAGCTTCTGAAGGGGCTTCACAGGGTATACACTGAGATGTTACTACCCTTGCTGGAGAATCTGGAACACAGGGGCACAGTCTCAGGATAAGGGGTGATCGTTTAGGGCTGAGATGAGTAATTTCTTCACTCAGAGGGTTGTGAATCTTTGGAATTCTCCATCCCAGAGGGTTTTGGATGCTCCATCATTGAATATTTTTAAGGCTGAGGTGGAATCAAGGGATAGGAGGAGCAGGCAGGAAAGTGGAGTTGAGGCAGAAGATTAGCCATGATGATACTGAATGGCAGAGCAGGCTCGAGAGGTTTACTGCTGCTCTTATTTCTTGTGCTCTCATGAAAATAAGCCACAGAGACCTGGGAGACCTCAGGTTCAATTGCTGGTCTATGCTGAATGAACTGATGGGAACCGGGGCAATAGTTGGAGATGGCATCAATAACCTCAGCTATCCTTGGGTTTTGGGGGTGAAGCAGTCACAACAGTTTTCCATCATCGGATTGCAATTCAGTGATCTCTGCCAAAAAGTTTAAGGCAGATGCTATGACTGTACGAACAATGACAGAGAGGAAAAGACCCTCTGGGCCATCCAGATAAATATGATGCCTTTGTATCAAAATAAACAGCCTCCACATCATACCCAGAAATCAGGTGATTTCCTGCAAGAGGCAAAAAACAGATTAAAAACCACACCAATTTGGGGGAAAAAAATCTGGGGAGTTCCTCTCAGACTTTGATGAAAACCAGTCCAGCAGACCACTCTGGCCCTGAGTTACAGTAATGACCTCTTGTACGAGGTGATTTCCAACCCAGTCAGAAACAGGTATAGCTTTCACTTGAAGGAAATCAGCAAATTAGTGTCCATCATATTTGTCAGCAGCCGGTTCCAATGTCCACTATTCTCTAGAAAGAGAGCATCCTGATGTCTAAACCAGTATTCATCTTCAATGTTCTCACGATTAAATCAATTTTCTAGGTTTACTCCCTGGGCTCACCCATGCTGAATGTCCATTTGAATAAGCCACCAACAAGCAGAATTCTCCAGTGAAACCATTAAATAGATAATATCACCACAGACATTCCAATAGTTCTGCACAGATGGGTCAGATGGATGTAGGGAAGTTGCAGTCAACGAGGTAGATATTAAGAAGGATTTGAAAGGCACAAGAGATGACGCAAGGCAGAGAGTCTTAGGGAGAGTTCCAGAGTGTGAAGCTATGATGGTTGAATATTCTACAACGGATGATAGAGGCATTGACAGGCGTTGGCAGTGGGCGGGGGTGGTTGCTGGTGCAGTGCACAATAGACCGGGGTTGGTGGAGCAGGGATCAAAAGCAGAGGTAGAAAGCTGGAGAGAATTTCAGGGATAGAGCAGGGAATGACTTTGGAGAGGCTTGTAGACAGGAATGAAGATTTTGAAGTTGCTGAAGATGGGTGATAGGATGCCTTGGGAAAAGGGCAAGGACTGGCCAGTGGGTGAGGAGCATGTCGTGGGGGATAGGAAGCAGATGGCAGACCTCAGATGGAGTTGGAGGTTACTTAGATTGGAATTTTGGAGGGAAGGGGTAGAAATGAAGGGTTTTTAGAAATTTTGATTCTGGAGGTGACAAAGGCATGAATGAGGAGAGATTCAGGTGACAGTAGGTGGTCACAACTAAATAAGTAGTAAGAATCAATGTCTTCCGGAAAGAAGTGAACTTGATTGGAAAGGAAGAGACAGTGAGAAGTTGATATAACAGTATGTGTGTAACAACAATCTCAATGAGATGCTTAGGGTCCTGTGCACATATGGAGTTACCAGAATTTTCCGTTAATATTGGTTTGGGCCTTCTCAGGAATGACAACCTCAGCTGCATGAACAAATCCCTGTCATTTTTTTTTCTGGATTTAATTTCAAATGATCAGCAGCTAAGAATGTAACTGCGTGGCAATGGGATCTGTAATGAGTGCCAGAGTTCAGTCAAATCAACCGTGGAGCCCATAGCTACATCAGACTGTTCTGGCTCTTACATGGAATAGGCTTTAGCTGTGCTGCTGCCATAGATTGTTCCTGGTCTTTAAAGTTAATGATTCAACCCGATCTTTCCGAAAACTAAACAAAAAAAAAAGTTACTTTTGGAAACTGTGGCGAGGGAAGATTTATAACACAGTGAAAAGAATGCAGAGAGGCAGGGGCAGCTGAGATTGCCTGGTTTCCGCTCATGCCAGATTAATGTGCCAATGTTCTTTGTTTGCAAGTTATGGGAGATTGACAGGACTGGTGTGTTGAATCACTGCTACTGGCTAGCTCTATGTTTTTGGCAATTGCTGATATTTTTCTGATCTCCTTAGGTGGCTTTTCGAATGGAGTTTGAGTTCAGCCGCTTCATCTTCCTGGACAATGTGGATATAAGCCTGACTGTCAGCAGGTAATACACTCTCAAAAATAAAATTAAAACTAATAATAATGCTAACATTTTAAAGAAAGCCTTCACTTTATATAAATGCAATTTGTTGGAATCCTTGTATAACTGTCCAATATTATGAACACTTCAGGAATATTTGAACATCAGCATCTAGTATTCCTTGGCCTGTGTATGTCAGTTACAGTCCTGGTCCATATACACACACACACACAACCACACATACTCTGAAGTATTTGGCAGTACTAGTTCAAATCAACAATCAGCTTCCTCTTTGCCTGTGGTGGCCTTTGGCAGACTGCTCCATTTGTGTCTCCATTCATGACCTGTCATTTTATTTTATTCATTTAAAGTATGTGGGCATCCCTGGCTAGGCCAGCATTTATTATCCACCTCATATTCCCTTATTCCCCTTGAGAAGGTGGTGGTGAGTCACCTTCTTGAACCACTGCAGTCCATGTGGTGTAGGTACACCGACAGTGCTGTTAGGAAGGGAGTTCCAGGATTTTGACCTAGCGACAGTGAAGGAACGCCAATATATTTCCAAGTCAGGACGGTGTCTGACTTGGAAGGGAACTTGAAGGTGGTGGTGTTCCCATGCTTCTGCTGCCCTTGTCCTTCTAAGTGGCCAAGGTTGAGTGTTTGGGAGGTACTGTCGAAGGAGTCTTGGCGAATTGCTGCAGTGCATTTGGTAGATGGTACACGCTGCTGCCACTGTGCATCAGTGGTGGAGGGAGTGAATGTTTTAGGTGTTGGATGGGGTGTCTATAAAGTGGGCTGCTCTGAGTGTTGTTGGAGCTGCACTCATCCAGGCAAATGGAGAGCATTCCATCACACACCTGAATGCTGTGGCTCAGTAGGTAACACTCTTGCCTTTGAGTTACAGGGTTGTGGATTCAAGTCTCACCCCAGAGACTTGAGCACATAATCCAGTGCAATACCAAGCGAATGCTGCAATATTGAAGGTGCGAAAAGATTAATAAGGAGAGGGAAAAATTAGAGTATGAGAGTAAGCTAGCTGGAAATATAAAGACAGAAAGTAAGAGTTTCTATAGATATTTAAACAAAGTGAGTCTGGGGAATTAACAATGGAAAGTAAGGAGATGAATTGAACAAGTATTTTGCTTCGGTCTTCACTATAAAGGATAAAAGTAACATTTGAGAAATAGCTGTAGATCAGGAAATAGAAGGGACGGAGGAACTGAAGAAAATTACAATCACCTGGGAAGTGATATTCAGCAAATTGCTGGAGCTGTGGGCTGATAAATCCCCAGGACCTGATGGATTTCATCCTAGGGTCATAAAAGAGGTGGCTATTGGAATAGTTAATGAGTTGGTTTTCATTTTCCAAAATTCCCTAGATTTGGGGAAGATTCCAATAGATTGGAAAATAGCAAAAGTAACTTTATTCAAAAAGGGAGGGAGACAAAAAGCAGGAAACTACAGACCAGTTAGCTTTACATCTATTATAGGGAAAATGTTAGAAGTTATTATTAAAGATGTTATAGCAGGGCACTTAGAAAAGTTTAAGGCAATCAGGCAAAGTGAACATGGTTTTGTAAAAGGGAAATCATGTTTAATCAATTTATTGGAGTTCTTTGAAGGCACATGTGCCGTGAATAAAGGGGAACCAGTGGATGTACTTTACTTAGATTTCCAGAAGGCATTTGATAAGGTGCCACATCAAAGGTTACTGTGGAAAATAAAAGCTCATGGTATAGGGGGTAATATATTGGCATGGATAGAAGATTGGCTAGCTAACAGGAAACAGAGGGTAGCCATAAATGGGTCTTTTTCTGGTTGGCAAGATGTAACAAATGTTTGTCATTTGTGTCACAGGGATCAGTGCTGGGGCCTCAACTATTTATAATTTATATAAATGACTTGGATGATGGGACAGATGGTATGGTTGCTAAATGTGCTGATGACACAAAGATAGGCAAGAAAGTAAGTTGTGAAGAGGACGTAAGGAGGCTACAAAGTGACATAGACAAGTTAAGCAAATGGGCAATGACCAAATGCAATACAATGTGGGCAAATCCGAAATTGTCCATGTTGGCAGGAAGAATAAAAAAGCATCTAAATGTTGAAAGATTGCAGACCTCTAAGATTCAGAGGGACCTGGGTGTCCAAGTGTATGAATCACAAAAGGTTAGTATGCAGGTACAGCAAGTAATTAGAAAAGCTAATAGGATATTATCGTTTATTGTGAGGGGAATTGAATAAAAAGACGGGAGGTTATGCTTCAGTTGTACAGGACACTGGTGAGACCACATCTGGAGTACTGTGTACAGTATTGGTCTCCTTACTTAAGGAAAGTAAATATAAATAATTTAGAAGCAGTTGAGAGAAGGTTTACTGGACTAATATCAGGAATGGGCGGGTTGTCTTATGAGGAAAGGTTGGACAGGTTAGGCTTGTTCCCACTGGAGTTTAGAAGAGTAAGAGGCCACAGAAATCTTTAAGATCCTGAGGAGTATTGACAGAGTGGATGTGGAGAGGATGTTTCCTCTTGTGGGAGAATCTAGAAATAGGGGTCACTGTTTAAAAATAAGGGGTCACTCATTTAAGACAGAGATGAGGAGAAATGTTTTCTCTCAGAGGGTGTTGAGTCTTTGGAACTCTCTTCCTCAAAAGGCAGTGGAAGCAGGGTCTTTGAATATTTTTAAGGCAGTGTCATGAAGAGATATTAATTTGTATAATGTTATTGGAAATTATATTTTAAAATAGAATTCTAGTGGAGTCTGCGTTCAGGTGTATGTTTGTGTGTCTTAATTGGATTAAAACCAGCTAGTCTGGGTGCTTTGATGTATAGTGGTTTTGAGATGTTAATTGGGTGAACAGTAAGGAGAACAGTAAGCTAAAGTGTTCATTTGCATTTGTTGAATAAACCCATTCAAGACTGGGGGTAAAATCTTGCACCTAGCTAGAAGAAGCCAAACAATGTGTTTATTTTTTCAGTTTACTAATAAAATTGGTGCTATGAAACGGGTTTTATCATTAGAAGAGCTGAAGTTCAAAAAACCTAGTGATACAATGGAAAATTTACATTCAAAGGGAAAGCTAGGTATATAAAGAAAGGAGTTTGTGTGTGTAAGGTAGAGGTACTTAAGACCTAGCCAGCCTGTACACCTCCAACCAACTTGCAAAGAAACCTCATTTGGAATTCATAAGGTCAAATGTGCTTTGCCTGGTGTCTATTTAACATTTATGGGTTACTGTTGTCTTAGTGGAGAGTTACTTGGGAGTGCTTAATTTGGGGATTTGTTAAAAAGTTATTATAGTACTAATTTGTAGCCATGTGTATGTGTTTAACGTGTTGCTAAATTAATAAATGTTTAATTTAGTTTTATATAAAAACCACGCGACTCAGTGGTCTTATTCCTACTGAGTTCAAAGTTGCATCTCGAAATTACAAATTGCAAAGATAGATTATATCAGTTGTTTCAAATTTCCCTCTGGGACTTGAACAGCTCAGCCTTTACCATCGGCGGTGTCATAAAAGCAGATCTAGATAGATTCTTGATTAACAAGTAGGTGAAAGCTTATCAGGGGCAGGCAGGAGGTCACAATCAGGTCAGCCATGAGCTTATTGGATAGCAGAGAAGGAGGGCCGAGTGGTGTACTCCTGCTCCTAGTTCATATGTTCATATGTGTTGTCTTTCAAATGATACGTTAAACTGAGGCCCCATCTTCAAGTGGATGTAAAAGATCCTATAGCACTATTTCAAAGAAGAGCAGGAGAGATCTGCCTTTTTTCCTAACCAATAGTTATCCTTCAACCAACATCACAAACAGATTATCTGGTCATTTGCACATTGCTGTTTATGGTGACTTGCGCATATATTGGCATCAGCATTTATTCACAACAGTGGCTACACTTCAAAAAGTAGTTCATTGGCTATAAGTGCTCTGGGACGGCCTTCAATATTGAGAGGCTCCTTAGCAATGCAAGTCATTCTTTTTCCCTTTCTCTAGCTGCGGGAAGGGGACTAAACCTGGATTTAATGCTGCTTTGCTGTGAAACAAGGAGCGATATTAGAAGGCAGAGTTATCCCAGCTTCCTGATGGCAAATGAAAAGGTCCTTGATCCTGGCCTCAGTTTGACATAGTGGCACTGCCTCCACATTGGTGTGGTTGAAATTGGACCCACTGCCTGAAGTGAGAACCCTGCGACCTGTCATGGTGCAACACCTTGCAGCATTGCCAAGAGCGGAACTCAACCAAGGCATCAATTGTGACTGTGGCCTTGAAAAGGCCATAGTAACAGGACCCTGGGAGATGGAAAAGGCAGGACGACACCAAAGGTTTGAACAGCTCTTCAGCACGCTGTTCAGGAGTGACAGTCTGCACTCCAACAATCAACAACTCACTCCTTTACCCCATCCAAAGAAATGTCCAGACACCCATCCCACATCATCAGCACATCCTGCCAGAGAGAAAATGAGAGCTAAAGTTGAGGCCTGAAGTTGTTAACGTCATTGTTAAGGCCAGAGAGTTGCAGGGGGAGCATTTGAGGTGAATAATATGGATGTTTTGTAAGGGGAGGCTAGACAAATATATGCGGGAGAAGGGAATAGCGGGATATGATGATGGATTTGGATGAGGAAAGATGGGAGGAGGCTCCAAAAAAGCTTAAACACCAGCATAGACTGGTTGGGCCAAATGGACCTGTTCTGTGCTATATATCCTATGTATTCCTATTTAAATGCCTATTGTACCATGAACCTCTGTTGGGTTTTACTATGACAGGAATTAGGCAGGTTGTCCACGGTTATCCAACATATATTTATACATATTTATCTCATTCAGTGACAGTGAAGAAGCAGAAGAGACGCTTCATGACAACACCTATCATCTGTATGTTCCTGTGCAATATGAAGCAGATCTCCTCCTCACAAGGTACAGGGAGGTTTCACCTTTCTTCATTCTAAATACTCTAGTAGGACAGGTCAGCTTCTTTAACTGATCACTCAATATGCCAAATTAGCTGCAACTGGTAGCCTCGGCCTAAACTCTAGAATTCCCTCTCTGTCTCTATCTCCAACTTCTTCTCCTCCTTTATCATTTTCCTTCGATTAACATTTTAGCCACTCATCCTAATATCTCCTCCTTTGGTGTGACATCCATTTTTGCCTGTGCTGGACCTTGGAGTCTTTTTCTGTGTTAAAGGCGCTACTTAAAACACAAGTTGTTGTTGTTGTTATAAACCAAGGTAAGTCTATCATTTATTTTAAATTATGGGATTATGCATAACTTCTGTACACAAAAATTTACTTCCTGTAGTGACGTTTTTGCCACAGTTTTGTGTCAAGTATTTTCCATTGTAAATGACCATGTCCAGTTTTTTCATGAGACGTATGACAGAGGATGTGTGTCAGGACCCTGTGGAAGTCCCTAAGCATGAACCTCCAAGGGAATTGCCCAGGAAGTTCCAACTTCCAATGGGCAATCCCCTTGCTCCCCAGGACCCTCCACAAATATCTCCAACTCTGAGTTGGAGTCGGAGACGTGGGGTAGTTCCTTAGTACTTACCTGAATTGTTACATAGGAAATTATAGGCAGTAAAACATCTAGTCTAACATTTAGGTAACTACGCAAATGACCCCTTGACTACCCACCTGACCCCTGACTACCCCATGACTGGACCCAACCCCCTCCAACCTGACTCAACTACCCCTCCCCCACCCCCCCCGACTACCATTCCGCCTAGCTGGCTACTCCCTGGCCTGACTACCCCCACACCCAACTACCCACTCACCCACCTACCTCCTTACCTACCTCACCCACATGCCCATCTCACCCAAATACCCTCTACCCACTCACCCACCTATCTACCTCACCCACCTACCCCACCAACATACCTGCTTACCCACCTCACCACCTAACCATTCACTCACCCATTTGCTCGCGCATTCATCAACATTCAAACTGGACCGTTAAACTTACCACATGGCAACCAGAGCTGTAAAAAGAGGGTGTTTTTTTGTCTTCCCACGACTCTACTGCACGCCTGATAGACGCTAGGCTGCTGATTTCTGAGAAAGCTGGGCACAGAAGACCCCGGTAGAAAAGCGCAGCAACATCGGGTCGGAAGAATTTTTAAGTGTAGCAGAATCCGACCATCATTGCTGCTGCTCGGAAGATTCGGGCCCATGAGGGTTAAAAAAACTGAAAGATACAGGCTAGAACAAAATCCCAATGAGCTGTATCTGACTGGTGGAAGGGGTGGATACAATATTTTGTATCTGATTGCCAGGAGTACCAAAGAGTTGGATTTGCTTGGTAGAAGGAGTGGATCCAAAGAGTTGGATTTGATTGGTAGAAGGAGCAGATCCAAAGAGTTGGATTTGATTGGTAGAAGGAGTAGATCTAAAGAGTTGGATTTGATTGGCAGAAGGAGTAGATCCAAAGAGCTGGATTTGATTGGTAGAAGGAGTAGATCCAAAGAGTTGGATTTGATTGGTAGAAGGAGTAGATCCAAAGAGCTGGATTTGATTGGTAGAAGGAGTAGATCCAAAGAGTTGGATTTGATTGGTAGAAGGAGTAGATCCAAAGAGTTGGATTTGATTGGTAGAAGGAGCAGATCCAAAGAGCTGGATTTAAATTGAGAGTGAAGCTTCTGCGATTCTCAGGCACTTCAGATTATTAAATTATTGACCCAGTTTCTTGATTTTCAGTTTTCTAAGCATGGTGTGTGATTCTTCCTGTATTTTGAGAAGAGTTTCAGCTGGCATATTTAATGAACTGACTTCATTGTGACAGGGATTCCAGTCCCGAACGTTACGACTTGAAATCAGTCGATGAGCTGGAGGCAAATGGAGGTCTCGATCCTTCATTTAACTTCACATTTAAGGTAAGATCCTTTCTGTTTATTTTTTCTTATTGCCAGATTGTTTCTCTCTGCATTTGCATCCCATGCTCCCTGGAAGGCTGGAGTGTAGTTCCACTGGTGCTGGAAGCTCATGCCAGTGATAATCATCCAAGTATGCAATGGTGGCAGCATCACATTCAAGTCAGGTCTTGTCACATATGTCCATACATTCAGCCATGGCTCAGTGGATAGCACACTCACCTCTAAGTTATAAGGTTCTTTGTACTCACTCTAGGACTTGATTGCAACAATTGCAGCTGACACTCCAGTGTGGTAAGCGGGAGTGCTGCACTATGGGAGATGCTGTCTTTCAGGTGAGATGTTAAACCAAGGCCTGATCTGCCTGCTCAGGTGGATGTAAGAGATCCCATGGAACTCTTTTGAAGAAGAGCAGGGAAGTTCTCCATGGTATCCTCAGGCCAAACACATTGCTGTTTGTGGGAGTTTGCTGTGTGCACATTGGCTGCTGCGTTTTCTACATTATAACAATGACTGCACTTGAAAAAGCACTTCACTGTCCGTAAAGCGTTTTGAGATATCTGGTGTCATGAAAAGTGCTATATAATTGCAGGTCCTTTTTTATCTCACGTGCAAATTCTAGCAGGAATCATTTGACAATGATCGGGAGGAGAAGCATCAGCCTGGGCCCGAGGGAACTGAGACCAAACAGCCCAAATTGGGGATTGTATCCAGGATCTTCCGATGTGGTCCATATTCCAATAAAACCACCTTATTTCCAGACTTTTGCAAGTAAACTGTTTCCAGGAAGAGATTATGACTCTGGGTACTGTAGCTTAGTGGTTACATTACTGGATTAGTAATCAGGGCCTGGTCTAATAATTCAGGGAATGTGAGTTCAAATCTTTCCTTGGGTAGTTTGAGAATTTGAATTGTTACAAAAAAAGCCGTCAATAAACAGCCAGTATCAGTCAATTGACAATGAGCTGTTAGATTGTCTTGAAGCCCAACTGATTCAATGATACCCTTTAGGGAAGGAATCCTATTCGTACCTGGCCTGGCCTTTATGTGACTCCAGTCCCACACCGACACTGTTGACTCCTAGCTGAAGACCCAGGCAAAGAATTGTTGTTGAGGTGTTGAGATGGTCTCAATACCTGAGAATGGAGGCGGCGGAAGAGTTTGTTAGACCAGGTGTTTCCAGCTAAGAAGGATCAAGGTAGCAGAGATCATGGAAGCACTGGCCATTATTGAGGAGAGAGGGAGCCTGTGACAGAAGTTGGAGACAATAAAGCAAATTCATCAGTTCCTTTTGGTGCTAATGGGGGTAGCAAGCTAAAGGAAGTCCAGTTTAGAGGGAAGGCTACAGATAGCACAGTAGTTGCAATTCAATAGTTCATGCTCTCTTCAGGTAGACACAGGATTGATGAATTTAGCCTTAGACACTGTCTTAATCATTAACTCTATTAAACCAACTGTGGGAGCCTTGTGTGCAAGAAGTGGAACTTTTACAAAAGGTTAGAGCTGCAAAGTGGAATAGATTGCTATCTGCGTGGCTGTGAGTTTATAAGGGTTAGTCATTGCACTGTCAGAAGTTTCTAACACACAGGCCCAGGACGCAGCCTCTAAAACTGACCACAGTAAGAACAGGAGGAGGCCATTTAGCCCCTCGAGGTTGTTCCGTCATTCAATTAGATCCTGACTGACTTGTGACCCAGCTCCGTACCCACATTTGCCCCATATCCCTTAATATCTTGAGCAAATAAAAACCTATCAATCTCAAATTTTAAAATTAACAATTAATCTAAAATCAATTGCCAATTATGGGGGAAAGTTGTAAATTTCACTGTCCTTTGTATGAAGATGTGTTTCTTAATTTCACTCTTGAAAGGCCTGACTCTAATCTTTAGACTATGGGCCAGAACTTCTGTGGATTGGTAATCACCATCAGATTGCCACTCTCTTTTTTACTTACCTTAGTCTGTGGGTCAGGGGTTAGGGTGGTTGGGCCACCCTCTTTGGGGTCATGGTCAGGTGGTCAGGGAGGGGGGTAGCCAAGGGGTGTGGTGGGCGGAGGGTAGTTGGGGGTGTGTGTGTAGTCAGGAGTGGGGGGAGGTTCAGGAGGATAGTCAAGGGGTTGGGGTAGTCAGGGGTGGGAAGGGTAATTGGAGGGTTGGGAGGGTAGTGAGGGGAGGGGTGGAGAGGGTGGTCAGGAGTTGGGGGAGGTCCAGAGGGTGGTCAGGGGGATGGGGTACAATCTGTACTATAGTTACATAGGAGTTAGAAGTGATTTTAATCCTTCTAACTTTTCCTGGGTAACTATTCTGCTAAAGGAGTCAGAACCATCCGAAGTCCCTGATTTAAATCACTGTATTGGATGGTTCCAAGTGCAAGGTAATTGCCTATTGGAATTTTCAACTTTCTGGGAAATTCCTCCTCAGTCCTTGCATGGAGTCTTCCAGAGGGTCTCCCAGTGGACCTCTGGGGTATGAAGACCCCCACCCGTGGAATGGAAGTTCTGGGCCTATGTCCTTTAGTCCTTTCCTGTCAACGAGCAAAAACAGTTTCTCTCTGTCAACCCTATCTGTTCCCTTTAATATCCTGGAAATTTCAATCAAATCACCCCTTAACCATCTAGATGCCAGGGAATACAACCCTAGTTTGTTTCCTCTCCCCTCGTAACTTAACTCTTGAAGTCCAGATAATATCCTGATGAGTCTACTCCCTCCAAGGTCATTATATCTTTCCTAACGTGTTACTATCCAGAACTGCTCACAGTGGCTCCTGGTGTGGTCTAACCAGGACTTTGTGTAAGCTGAAGCAGTACCTCGAGCCCCTTGTACTCTGGTGCTCTGTGTATAATGGCCAGCATTCCATATCCTTTTTGAATATTTTCTGTACCTGTTCATGACATTTTAATAATCTGTGCACCTAGACCCTCCAAGTCTCTTTGGATCACTACTATTTAGCAGAGAAACTGCAGACACCTGCTAGATCAGCATAATGCACTGTGATACAATTTGCTCTATTATTCACACAATGTGTAAATATTCAACAGACCTCTCTCTTCACACATTGTACTGCACACTTGCATTTTAACGTGAGAGGGTGGAGGCAGGTGGTGCAGGGGAGCCCCAGGTATAATTGGTGTCCAGGGCCCCAGGAAGTCTTAAACTGTGTCTGTGGCAGTGATATGCCAGAGAATCTGTATGGAGATTCCAGCCAGGGTTTGTGTGAGTTAATCCTGGCACAGTATCCTGAGCAACCTGTATGGAAACACAGACAATACATGTTGAGGAATCTGTATGGAATTTCCAACAAAGTTGCCCTTTCCAGAAATTCTGGCAGCATATCCCTAAGGAACCAGAATGGAATTTCCACACTATATCCCAAGGAGCCTGCATGGAAATTCTGGCAAAGTCCTCTCTGCTGCTTTGATGGAAACAGAAGGGGGACTACAGAGATTGGAATGGATTCTGGAGTCTAAAGATTCCATCTGGTATTAACATGCCCTTCAGATCAACTTTCATATTTTTATCTTCAGAATATGAAACTTTAAAAGTCAAATTGTATTTCTTAATCATTGTAATTAAATATTCCTTTATGGGTCAAATAAGATAAAGTAGGGGGCAGCTGGAGACAACTGGTACATGAATGGGATTTAATGAATTCAAACCAGGTGCAGCACATAAACTCAAAGTTCCACAAAGATTGTACTCAGATAACCTGGGTCTAAGTGCAGATTTACTGTCAAATTTGTTCTGTAATCCTCATTCAGCTCTGCACCTACTGATGTTCTGAATGCATAGACTTCCTCAGTGGCTGATTAACATGAGAGAGTAGGACTTGCATTCCATTCACAACTTTCACAACCTCAGGTCATCCCAAAGGACCAAGAGCCCAATGAAGTACTTTTAAAGTGTAATCACTGTTGTAATGTAGGAAACATGGCAGCCAATTTGAGCACAGCAAGCTCCCGCAAACAGCAAAATGGTAATGACCAGATTTGGTCATTTGTGGTGTTAGTTAAGGGATAAATATTGGTCAGGATACCAGGAAGAATTCCCCTGCTCTTCTCCAAAATCGTGCCATTGGATCTTTGGCGTGCACCAGATGGGCCTCTGTTTAACATCTCAGCCAGAAGACGGCACCTCAGACAGTGCAGCACTCCTTCATTACTGCACTGGAGCATCAGCCTAGGCTATGTTTTCTATTCATTCATAGGTCTTTGCTGGTAAGGCCAACGTTTTTTTCCCATCCCTAGTTGCCCTAGAGAAAGGTTGTGCTTAGGTATGTTGATAGACGGCTATAGCAAATTATCACATCCTCAGGAGGTGCGAAAGCACTGCAAAACCATGTAGATTCATTACGGTTCAGAAGGAGGTTGTTCGGCCCATCCAGTCCATGTAATGCACCATAGAAAAGCAGCAACCAATAGCAATAGTGAGATCCTACAAACATACAAATGAATCCTTAATCTGTTTTTAGTCTCTGCTATTCTTCAGTGTAGTACTCATGGGATTCTTTACACCTGCAGGTAAAAGTGACACACACTCAGAGCACAGGCTCAACTGGGGCATGAACCCATAAATCTTCCAACTCCAATTTAAGAATGTTGCAAACGAAGCCAAGTTGGAGTATACCCTCAAAAATACTCTCATACTAAGTTATATAGACTAGGGTTAGCCCAGGGTCAATGCTCAATCTATATGGGGATAGCTGCTCTCAGCCTTGTTGCCACTGAAAGAGATAAAATTGGTACGATTGCCCCAGATTAGGAAAGAGAAGATGGATTTAAGAGACTGTGCGATGTATTTTTGAATAAGTGAGAAGGTGAGTTTGTCAATGAAAATCGGATGAGTTTATTGAGCTTATTGGCCACTTCCTGTTTCTATAACCTCTCATGTTTTCATCTCGGTTTAATCGCAGCTTCAGAATCTGGGGCAATTCACTGTTGGCCACTTGCTGGTCAAAGTGACCATTCCGACACTGACCAAAGGCAACAACCTCCTCTTGGTCCTGACCAACAACTCCACCAGTCCGGTGAGTACAAAAAGCAGAGGTGCCGAGCCCAAAGGGGTTCCTGAGAGTGACAGTACAATAATAAGAGGGGCCCTAATGGTGACATCTCTCTCTACAAGATGGATCCCACTAGTGACATTCCATCTATGGGAATGGTGCTGATGGTAGCACTCCTTTCAAAGTTTGGGGTCTTGATGGTAATACACTGAGAGGGAGAATAGGCTTCCTGGTGATGAGACTTGCTCCATGAGAATGGTCCTGATAGCAACCTAATATTTACAGCAAAGAAAAAGGCCCTTCAGCCCAATGGATCTGTGTTGTGCCGCTTTCTGTGAATGAGGCTGGTGCCGATGGTTAAATGCCCTTTCTAGGAGAGAGATCCTGATAGTGACACTCTCCTCTATAAATGTTATTCAGATGATATATTCTTCCTTTAATGTGGTGTGTTTTACATTTTATCTGCCAGTATCCTGCAATAAGATTCAACATTCTTATGTGTTGATAATGTTAAAGCTTTATTTTTCTTTTTCTTGCCAATTCTGCTCCTTGTTTCCTGAAGGGATTGATTCAATGTGGTACACTTCCTCTGAGAATAATAGACCACTGGCTATTATTTCAATCTGAGCAGTGAGTGTCAGCATGCCATTCAGCAACTGGGGCCTCACAGTCTCACGGCCCTGATCTCAACTGACATCCAAATGCCCAACTGAGTCATTAACTACTGACCAGGAGGAGGAATCTTGGTGACAATCCACTTCCTAAACTGAGTATTTTGCAAACTGTTTTCACTGGGTGGTGCAGTGTGTCCTGCCTTTTCACCTCATGTTCAAACCTTGCCCAGGATGGTGAGCTGTGATTGGTCGTGTGCGAACCAGGTTGAGATGTTCTCAACCCAGTTGACAATAGCCAATGGCACAAAAACTGTTCAGGAGCTTCCTAGTAACTCCTATAAG
The DNA here is from genome assembly GCF_017639515.1 of Carcharodon carcharias. Lineage (NCBI taxonomy): Eukaryota > Metazoa > Chordata > Chondrichthyes > Lamniformes > Lamnidae > Carcharodon > Carcharodon carcharias. The sequence continues at coordinate 28,499,702 of NC_054492.1, read as the reverse complement.
CAGATGGTGACCCTGACAACAGTTTGGGTTCAGGAAGGTAAAAAAAGACTGGCATTAGCCTTGGTGGAGCAGACTCGATGGGCCGAATGGCCTAATTTCTGCTCCTATGTCTTATGGCATTCTGTCTACACAGGATTTAAAACATAGAAACAGGTCATTTGGCCCATCAGATCTATGTTGGTATTAATGCTGCACCTAAATCTCCTCCATCTTACTATATCTGATCCTATCAGCATATCTTCCCATTCCTTTCTCTCTTGTGTACTCATCTAGCTTCCCATCTGTACTGATTTGCCTCAGCCATTTGTGACCCATTCTCTGGTCTCCTCTTTCTGATCGCCTCCACTTTAGTGCTTCTCTGCCTGCTATTAAAACACCTCCTCAGACTCAAACGTGTTTCGCACATCTCTTCTAAACTTCTTAACTGTAGCACTCGATGGTCAACCTCTCCAACCTGAATGATTTTGCCACTATACAATGGATTGTTATTACTGGCGATGACAGTGTTTTGACACTTGCACTCCTTTATGTATTTACGTTGCTGCTGTGTCCGATGCTTTGCAGAAAGATGGGATCCAGTGCAGTGTGACCGGTCACTCAGAAATGCAGCAGTGGCAGCCTCCCATAGAAGCAGTTTTCGCAGAAGATCTGAGACACTATGAGAAGCTGGTAACAAGGCTTTGTTGTTTCGTGAAATCAGAACTTTAATGTGAATAAGAAGCTGTTTGAAGTCGGAAGCTTTGATCTCAGCCAGGGTCCTTCATCTATTCATAAAGAGGAACATTCTGCAAACAATTTCTTTTCTAATCCTTCTGCCGTGTATTTCCTTTGTTCAGGTTATCTTGCCCCACACTCCAACTCCTCTCCCGGAGGCACTGACCCTTGTTGGGGGGGTCCCCATCCTTGCCCTCCAGCCATCGCCCACATGCCTATTACTAGCGTTTTCTCCCAGTGTCATCCCACCATTGCAATCTCATGCCAACACAACCCGCCCTCCAGCAGGGATCAGGAGCACTGGCCAACATCCCACCCCTGGGTGCTGAGGACAGTTGAAATGACCCCTCAATGAGAACAGTTAATTAATGATAGACAAGGACCTGGAAGATAGCTACAGAATTAAGCATAGGGTGTGACATTTCTTTGTGGAATATTCTGTCTGATAGCTCTCCTCGGAAGCATCTGTGCATGTTTTGCTACATTAGTGGCACTGTGTAAGTATAATGGTTGTTGTAGTCTAGGAATGCTTAGTACGTTCATCTGAAATTCCTCCCTCCACCTCTTTAACATAGGCGATAATCCTGATAAAATGTTATCCCACAGGGTGATATCAGCATTTTCAAGAATTTTTCAAGAATAAGAATTTTCAGGGAAAGGAATTTATGAGCAGCCAGAAACAGAATTGTTACAGCACAGAAGGAGGCCATTCAGCCCGTCATGTCTGCACCAGCTATCTGAATGAGTAACGCACCTAGTCCCATTCCCCTACCTTCTCCTCGTAACCCTGCATGTGCCCTGCTGCCAAACACTTCTTGATTTATCAGTTGCACCTTCTCACCATATCCTTTGGTCATTTGTCTCACCAGGAACACATTTAATTGCATCTTGAATCCACTCCTGCTGGCTGTTTCTCCCTCCATTCCCCCTCTAATGACGTTCACTGGTAACTTACTGAATTAATCTATTACCCTTTATCGTGTAAAATGTTCCATCTGTCTGCCCTTCAACCTCCTAATTTGCTAATGTATATCCAATAATGATATAGGGATCCTTCACTCCAGTGAGCAATCCAAACAGGGACAGGGACAAACTGAGTCAGAAACCTTTAATTATAACCAATAGTCTGTGAGCGACCATACAATGCCTCAGCATAAACCACACCCCACAATTCTGCACCATGGAGGGGGTCAAGCAATAATTCAAGAGTAAGCAGTGAAATTCTTTTGCTAAGATCCTGCAATAAAACTCCACTAATCATGTTGCTAGAATTAGCTTTAAGTCTCAAACCACAGATTATTGAGAAGAAAACTCAACCAGGGATCCTGCCTGTTTGCTGTGCAGCCAAAGAAGCAGCTAGGATGTTGTTTAGATACAGCATGTTGTTATGGTCTGGAATGTGCTGCCTGCTCGGGTGGTGGAAGCAGATTCACAAGTAATTTTCAAAAGGGAATTGGACAAATACTTGAAAAGGAAAAAAAAATGAGGCTATGGGTAAACGGCAGAGGAGATGGGGGATGGGGGGCGGGGGGCTAGTTGATTAGATCTTTCAAAGAGCTGGCACAGGTAGGACAGGCCAAATGGCCTCCTTCTGTGCTGGAGGAGTTCAGAATTCTATGACACTTTTCAAAGCGTGCGTATGTGTGAGTTTGTGTGTGTAATTGTGTGTGTGTGTGTGTGTGTCTGTGTTTCAGGGGTGTGGGTGTGGGTTGTTGGGTGAGGGTGTGGGTGTTTGCATATGTGTGTGTGTGGCTGAGTGGGTGTGCGCATGTGTTTGTGGGTGTGCGTATGTGTTTGTGGGTATGTGGCTTGGTGGGTGTGTGTGTGTGGGGCTGGGTATGTGTGTGTGTGTGCCTGTTTGGGTGTGTGTGTGTGTGGTTGGGTGTGGGTGTGTGTGTGCCTGTGTGGGTGTGTGTGTGCCTGTGTGGGTGTGTGTGTGCCTGTTTGGGTGTGTGTGTGTGTTTGGGTGTGTGTGTGTGGTTGGGTGTGTGTGTCTGTGGCTGGGTGGGTGTGTGTGGTTGGGTGTGTGTGTGCATGTGTGGAGTTCAATTAAGGATGGTGGTGGTGATGTCTTGCAAGGCTGAACATCTGACTCGACAGATGAAGGATGTCTGGTTGGCCATAGTAACTAGCAGTTATCCTGTTTCCTCTGGAATTGCACCCGGACATGAGTCAGTGACCTTCAGGAGCTCAGAAAGGGATATAAAATGGAAGGGGAGAGAAGCCAAAAATAAAAACCTGGGATGAGACAAGATCATTCACCAAAAAAAAAAGCTCTCTCTCTTTTTCTCCTTGTAAATAAATTTATAATGAATTCGTGCCAGAATCATAACCAGTATCCAAAAGTCTGTAATCAGTTTGAGCTGTCTCAATTTCCTGTTAATAAATGATCTTCAAAGTCTGGATCTGGAGACTACTTATTGCCACTCCACCTCTAGTCTCTATTGATGCATTTCCTACATTCTATGTTAACTTGGTAAGTTTTAACCTTGAGTACTTGTTATCTGACAGGATGCCAGCAACTCTAAGTTCACCCTCCTAATGTGTGATGTGAAGAATTTTAAAACTAGTGAAGAATATACCATTCACATCTCTGGAAGACTCTTGACTGATTCACTGATGGCAGTAAGTGCATGATCTACCTCCATAATAAATGAAGTGAGCTCTTTAAGTCTCTATACAGTCCAGATTCATCCAAAACTTAAATCAGTTTTAAAGATTATCTTCTTCACGCTCTTCGATTAGAAACATCTTCTTTTGTAATAGGTAATATCTGTCCCACTTGCCTGTGTTCGCTCTGGCTCATTGGCAAAGCTTTGTCACATCTGATTCAGAAGGATAGGGGTTCTAAGAGACATGACCACAAGATACAGACTGATGCTCCCAATGTAGTGCTGATGGAGGGCTGCACTGCTGGAGGTGCCATCCTTTGGATAAGACATGAAATTGAGGCCCCTTTTGCACTCTCAGATAGAAATAAAAGATCTCACAGCACCATTTGGAAAAAGAGCAGGAGAGTTCTCTCTGGTATCTTGCTCAATTCCCCAACTGGCGTCACGAATAAAATAGATTAGCTGGTTGCTGTTTGTGGGATCTTGCTGTGCACAAAATGGCTGCCATTTTTCCCACATTACAGCAATTACCTCAATTCTCAAATGAATTAGTTGTCTTGTCTTAGACAGCCCCTTGGGGGTCGAGGATGACTTGCTTCCACGCTGGTTCAGTGGGTTCCGAGCTGACTACTAAGTCCAATGTGTGATCTGCAGACCCCACCACATGTGGGGCAGGTGGTGTTTGAAGGGTCGGGTAGGTGAGATGTGCACTCTCTCCAGCTTTATCTTTGCATGTTCCCAATGAAATTTCTCGACACATTCGCTGCCTTCCTGAATGAACCTTCTCCATTTTGATCGATCACAAGCCAGGGTATTTGAAAGAGTACTTGAGGATTAGGATTTCAAACCCAAGCCCAGGGTCATGGTTTACCAGATAGCAGTGATGCCCCATGCTCTTAGATGTTTTGGAGACTTGGACACCTCAAAGGACTGGAGAATTGCCACCAGTGCTGCCTTCGCAAGATCCTCCAAATCCTGTGGAGAGAAAGGTGGTTCAACAGAAGCATCTTCTCCCAAACCAACATGCCCAGCATTGAGGTGCTAATCACTTAAAAAAAGCTTCACTGTGGGGGACATGTCATTCATATGCCTGACATCAGGTTCCTGAAGCAACTAATAAAAGCAAAATACTGTGGATGCTGGAAATCTGAAACAAAAACAAAAATAGCTGGAAAAACTCAGCAGGTCTGACAGCATCTGCGGAGAGGAACACAGTTAACGTTTCGAGTCTGCATGACTCTTCATCAGATGAAGAGTCATACGAACTCGAAACGGTAACTGTGTTCCTCTCCGCAGATGCTGTCAGACCTGCTGAGCTTTTCCAGCTATTTTTGTTTTTGTTCCTGAAGCAAATGCTCGACTCGAACTCCGTCATGGAAGGAGATTCCCAGGAGGAAGGTGGAAACATTTTAGGGATGTCCTCAAAGAGCCCCTGAATAGGGAAAACATCCCCAACTTGTGACCAATCAAAATGGGAGAAGAGGAAATGAGTTGTGAAGTGCTTTAGGGTGCCCTGAGATGGGGGAAAGTGGTATATAAATGAAAGTATTTCCTTTACACATACCTGAGTGGGCAGAGAGTGGGCCTCAGTTTAACATTTCATTCCAAAGGCAACACCACAGATGTTGCAGTATTCCCTCGGTGAAGTCAGCTTGGATTTGGTGCTCATGTCTCAGGATTGGGTCTCAAACCCTGTGGCAGGGGAGTTACCAATTGAACTGACAAGATCTGAACCTTCACCCTGCTTTCTAAATATCAAAACATAAAATCATTGGGGTTTCACGCAGAATCTTCAGGCAATCTAATTTCAGGATGAGTTGCAGAGGGGTTAACGAAGTCTGGGTTTCATTTACAATTCCAAATGCCTTCAGCATTGCTTCATCCCAAATGAGACAACACGACATACAATTTCTTTGAAAGTGAGGTATCATTATTGCTGTTTAAGAAAAACAGGCTTCATGATAAAAGCCACAATCCTGAAATATCATCAAAACTGATAGGGAAACCGCTTTAAGTTCAGTTTACATCTGCAACACTGAAGCTAAAATCAGTGGAATTTATCAAATTAACTCAATATGAGCTTTCCTTCCTTACTCAGGGAACAATAGCTTTAAACAGGATAAATATTAAATATTATATTTAAGGGGCTGCCTGGAATTGTCAGCCTGCAAGATGGTACAGATGATGAGTTATTAAAACACGTGCATTGACCAAGTCTTCTTTGTGACCTTCTGCTGTCTTCAGTGTGAGAGTCAGGCAATTCTTTTTCCAGCTCCTCCCTCATACTTTTTCAAAAGCATATTGGAAACGTACTTGAAGGGGAAAACACACATCTTGTGGACGAGGAGCTAGGGGGTGTGGAGGGGACAGGGTGAGGAGCTGGGGGAGGGGGGAGGGGGAGGAGCCAGGGGAGGGTGAGGAGCTGGGGGAGGGGAGAGGGTGAGGAGCCGGGGGAGGGTGAGGAGCCGGGGGAGGGTGAGGAGCCGGGGGAGGGTGAGGAGCCGGGGGAGGGTGAGGAGCCGGGGGAGGGTGAGGAGCCGGGGGAGGGGAGAGGGTGAGGAGCCGGGGGAGGGGGGAGGGTGAGGAGCTAGGGGAGTGGGAGGGGGAGGGGGAGGGGGAGGAGCTAGGGGGAGGGGAAGGGGGAGGGGGAGGGGCCGGGGAGAAGGGAGGGTGAGGAGCCAGGGGAGGGGGGAGGGGGAGGGGAGAGGGGGAGGGGAGAGGGGGAGGAGCCAGGGGAGGGGGAGGGGGAGGAGCTAGGGGGAGGGGAGAGGGGGAGGAGCTAGGGGGAGGGGAGAGGGGGAGGAGCCAGGGGAGGGGGGAGGGTGAGGAGCTAGGGGGAGGGGAGAGGGGGAGGAGCCGGGGGAGGGGGGAGGGTGAGGAACTAGGGGGAGGGGAGAGGGGGAGGAGCTAGGGGGAGGGGAGAGGGGGAGGAGCCGGGGGAGGGGGGAGGGTGAGGAGGAGCAGAATGAAAACTGGCCTCATTTTCTTTCCAATGTTGAATTTTTCTGTGTTGTTTTATTTTCAGCTCAAGTTTAAGTCACTGCTCCTCATAACCACAGCAACAATTGACATTCGGGAGCCCAATGCCATGTTTATAAAGAAGGAAGCAAGGAGCCGGCAGGTGAGTGAATCAGCTTTCTCTCTACAAACACTCATGGAAAACGTGTAGCGAGGTCCTGGTCTCGGCCTGGACTCTCGAGGTGTGGAGCTGACCAATATTCGGCTGCTCCTCAGCAACAGGAGGGAGGGGAACGGCCCGAGGTTCATCTCATAGCCACAGCGGAGGTTGCCAACCTGCCAGGAATGTCCTGGAGTCTCCAGTAATTGAACTTTAATCATCAGGACAACTCAGGAGGAAAATCATAGGGGGGCAATTCAAAACCATTGTTTCTCTTTCAACATTTTGGTTTATTAGTCATAAAAAGTGATATTTGATTGACAGGCAAGGACTTTTTGTTGGGTTTGTTTGCTTTCCAATTGGCCTGGGAAGGTGAGGATGGACATGTTACATGACCGATGATGGTAGCAAGGGGGCAGGGCAATTGGAGGGAGGCAGTCATGTGACAAAACCTCCAGGAATGCAGGGTTGGCAACCCAATGCAAGAAACTGGATGTAGGTTAATACTTGGATGGAAAGATTTTGCAGGGGTATGGGGAAAGAGCAGGGGGAATAGGACTAATTGGATAATTCTACCAAAGGAACAGCACAGATATGATGGGCTCAAAGAACGATGAGAAGATATAAGGAATGGGAATCGTTGGCCAATATTGTGCCTAGCCACAAAGAGTGGCAGGTTCCGCTGTCAGTGTGGGCTTAGCTGATCTCAGAATGAAGAACAATATTCGCTTGCCTCCAGGGTTTTTTATTTCATTCATTCATGGGATGTGGACTTCTCTGGCTGGGCCAGCATTTATTGCCCATCCCTAGTTGCCCTCAAGAAGGTGGTGTTGAGCTGCCTTCTTGAGCCACTGCAGTCTATGTGGTGTAGATACACCCACAGTGCTGTTAGGAAGGAAGTTCCAGGATTTTGACCTAGGACAATGAAGGAACAGCAATATATTTCCAAGTCAGGATGGTAAGTGACTTGGAGGAGAACTCCCAGGTGCTGGTGTTCCATCTATCTGCTGCCCTTGTCCTTCTAGATGGTAGTGGTCGTTGGTTTGGAAGGTGCTGTTTAAGGAGCCTTGGTGAATTCGTGCAGTGCATCTTGTAGATGGTACACACTGCTACCACTGTGTGTCGGTGGTAGAGGGAGTGAACTGTTGATGACCCCTTCCATTACTTCACTAATGATCAAGAGTAGACTGATAGGGCGGTAATTGGCTGGGTTGGATTTGTTCTGCTTTTTGTGTACAGGACATACCTGGGCAATTTTCCACACAGCCGGGTAGATGCCAGTGTTGTGGCTGTGCTGGAACAGCCTGGCTAGAGGCACGGCAAGGTCTGGAGCACAGGTCTTCGGCTGGAATATTGTCAGGGCCCACAGCCTTTGCAGTACCCAGTGTCTTCAGCTATTTTCTTGATATCACGTGGAGTGAATAGGATTCGCTGAAGACTGGCATCTGTGATGCTGGGGGCCTCCGGGTCCATCTCCTCTGCCTCCGTTTGCTAACTGCTGAGCCCCATGTTCATCATTCTCGCTGCGAAAGGGCAGTGAGAGTACAATGGCGCAGGAAAGGAAAAAGAGGGTGCAGTTGAAGCCAAAGTGAGCACCCTGAGTGTTGGCAGGGCGTCCCAGGAAGAGCAGGCGTCAGATACGCAATGGGCAGGCGTGGAGCAGTCACTGGACATTGAACCAACAGATGGGTCTGACCCTAAATTACATCCTAAGGCAGCTGGTAATTTCCCACACCCATTCCGAGGTATTACTTCTGGGAGCACAATTACTCCATCAACAAGTGTGTCACAGGCATTTCCAATCTACCATCTGCCCAGCACCCTCTTCACAATGCGTCCGCCAGAATATGATAAAATGACAACCACATCTGCTGACCTGCACCTTCACTCTCAGTCATATCTTTAATACATCACTTCCATTTGAAAAGGAGACCTGTCTGTAACAATTTTTTGTTTTTTAATATCCTGCCTTTAGGTTAAACAAGTACCTTTCCTCGACTTGCGTTTAGACAAGCCCAAGGAAGGAAATTAAGTTTTAATAATCCATGGAATTCCCAAAGTAATGATATTGCAACTCCCCACACCCCATTTCCAGTATTACTGCCCACTTCCATCTCCATTCTACTGACATGGTTTCAGGTGGTGCAGTGCTGACCTCTAGTGGATATCTCAACATTACCTCAAATGCATGAAATTGGCCTAATCACAGGAAATTAAAGAACGTACATTTCTACAGCACCTTTCACAATCTCGATACATCCCAAAGTGCTTTACAATCAATGAAGTACCTTTTTTTCCTGAAGTGTAGACACTGTTGTAATGTGGGAGATTTCCTTGTGGGAGAGACATGAACTAGGAGACACAGTTGAAAAATAATTCTCCCAATTAAGGTGGAGATGCAGAGAATCTTTTTCTCTCAGAGGGACACGAGTCATTGGAACTCTCATCCCCAGAGACTGAGACAGGGTCATTGAATATTTTTTAAGGTAGAGGTAGATCACCTTACTTGTCCATCAAGAATCTAAAGTTATCAGGTAGGGTGGTATGTGGAGTTGAGGCCACAATCAGGTCAGCTGTGATTTTATTGAATGGTGGAGCAGGCTTGAGGGGCCGAATGGCCTACTCCTGCTTCTAATTTGTATGTTCGTATGTAGGAAATGTGGCAGCCAATTTCCCACAAAAGGCAATATGGTCACTAATGTCCTTCTGGAAGGGAATCTTCCGTCCTTCCCTGGTCTGGCCTACATGTGACTCCAGACTCTTAACTGTTCCCAGTGACTCTTGCATCCCATGAAAGAATGAAAGAAAGGTTATCTAATCAGTCAATTTTCATCTGATCGTTCCAGGATATTAATCCCATTACACCTTTGCTCTGTGTCTCTTGATACTGTTGCTTAACAAAGTCTATTGACCTCAGTATTGGAAGCTCCATTTGACCCCCAGCATCCCCCACCTTTCAGAGACGAAAATTCCTAATTTCTACCAAACTTTATGCAGGACATTTGCTGGCTGATTTCACCCCTGAATAGCCTAGCTCTAATTTAAGATCAGGTCCCCTTGATCTTGATTCTGCCACCAGAGAAATAGTTTCTTAGCATCCAAAAGCAGTGTAAAGTTCCAAACCCCAATCATGTAGTGATTGAAGGATTAGACTTCTCTGGTCAAGTGGAGAGAGCTAGGAACAAGCTTTAGTTCCGCTTGAGGAGCAAAGGGGTACAAGCTGAGAGATAAGCAAGAGAAAATCCTCCAGATAAGGCGGGGCAAGACTGTGAGGAGATATGACAAAAAACAAAGATGAGAATAGGGAAGTCAATGCAGTATGGAAAAGGGAAACCCCCTGTTGATGGAAAGGACAAGATACTGTCATGGAAACCGTCATAATATGCTTGTACCTCTTTTTACAGATTACACTTCAAATGACCAAGCAGTACGAGTCAGAGGTGTCCATCTGGATTATAATCGGAAGTTTGTTAGGAGGGCTTCTTTTGCTTGCACTGCTAACTCTAGCTTTATGGAAGGTAAGTCCAGTATTCTAATGCCACTTGAATATTGAATAATATACCTTTGAGCATTGCAGACAAGTTTATGCATTCAGCCACTAATGGATTTCCAGTGGGGAGGGCAGGGATTGTGACAAAAGCGTACAGACCTGCTGAGTTTTTCCAGGTAATTCTGTTTTTGTTACACATTCAGTATATTACTTCATTACATGTGTAAATGAAAGTTTTATTTGCAGTTGACTGCCTCCAATGAAAATTGAGTGGGTTATATCGAGACCACACATCGTATAGACCAGTGATACCAATAAACCAAAATATCAGGGAGGGCATTGGTGTCACAGGCAGGAGGTGTTCATCTTTGGCAATGCTGAAAGATACTGGGGCTAAAAGAGTTAAATTGTGAGAACAGGTTACATATAAGCTAGACTTATATTCCCTTGAGTTACAGAAGATTAAAGGCAAGTTGATTGAGATGTTTAAGATGGTTAATAGAGTCGATAGAGAGGAAATATTTCCTCTAACGAGGAGACCAGAACAAGGGGCCATAGCTTTCACCTTGGGGCAAAGTGGTTCAGGGTGATATCAGGAAGCACTTCATCACATAAAGGGGAGTGGAAATCTGGAACTCGCTCCCCCAAAAAGTTGTTGAGCTGAGGTCAAATGAAAATTTCAAAAGTAAGATTGCTATTTGATAGGTAAGGGTATTAAGGGTTACAGGACTGAGGGAAGTCAACGGAATGAAGTTACAGATCTGCAGTGATCTAATTCAATGGGGTTTGAGGGACTGAATGGTCAACCCTTTGTAATCAGAAAATTCTCCCCTTGAGTCTCCAGGCAAAGGGCCATTAAACTAAAGACCGCTGTTTATAATGGAGGTGAGCAGGAGAGGGTGGGATAGGCTGAAACTTAAAACATTAATTCTGTGACCTGAACGAGTCCCCTTCAGGTTAACCCTTTCTTGTCACTTCTTTGCCCCACAGCTTGGCTTTTTCCAAAGCGCTTACCGTAAAAGGAAGGAATCCATGGCAGCCAGGAACGGCTCGATCGGACAGACATCGACAAAAGCATAGAAGATTCAAATCTCGGGAGCCGCTAATGTCAAATGTTAAACAAGGGAAGGTGCTAATTCACACAGCAATACTGGACTTAAGCAGGTGGGCACCAATTGGCAACTACTGTACACCGACATCGACCAGCCTCCAGGTTCACCTTCTTATCCGGTCCATTGCTTTTGCTGTTGACACCAGACATTTTAATTGATTTTGTAAGGTGCAGCAAGAGGCTTTAATCCGCAAAGCATCCCTGCCCCCACCCCCCACCCCCCCCACACCCATTGAAAAAAAAATGTTTTAAACAGGGGCACAATGTAGATTAGATTTCTCTGTTTGGAAACTTGAACTTGGGTTGACAGTGTGGCTGTGCTAAACACAAAAAAGGAAACCTTGCCAGAATGCACAGTCACAGTGTAACTACACAGCAGCAGATGAGCCAGTGCCCTTTTTACAGCTGTCAGGAATGAAGCCTGCCCCCTTTAAGCGGTAAATAGGGCCCAAAGCAGGCAGGTGATTTACTTCATAAAACACCAGAAACTTTGCAAAACCTTACTGCATTGTTTAGGAATTACTGGCTGTCCATCATCTTTGTTTATGGGCACGAAGACATGTTTTTAAGAAAATGAGCAGCAATTCTGATGGGATTTGTGGGTTGTAAATGTTTTTTTTGTTATATTGTCCCCCTGCAATCTCTCACCATCGCACACCTTCTTTCAGGTGTGAGGAAGCTGGGGCCTAACAAGTCACATGTTCCTCTTTAGCACACCACACACATTAAACTTTGAGGGGAAAAGCCCAGTCTGGATATTTGTCCCCACAACCCCACTTGTCCCCCTACCTCATACTAAGAAGGAAACTAGATTTATCCATCTGCTAAAACTAACCAAAGGTGATTAATCAACCCCTAATGTCCAGCTTATTAATAAATGCTTCACCTTTGACCAGAAACTGAACTGAGCCAGCCATATAAATACTATGGCTAACAAGCAGGTCAGAAGCTGGGAACTCTTCACAGAGTAACTCGCTTCCTGACTCCCCAAGGCACAAGTCAGGAGTGCAGTAGAAAACTCTCCATTTGCCTGGATGAGTGCAGCTCCAATAACATTCAAGAAGCTTGATGCCATTCAGGACAAAGTAGTCCACTTGATTGGCATCCCATCCACCACCTTAAACATTCATTCCCTCCACCACCGACACAAAGTGGCAGCAGTGTGTACCATCTACAAGATACACTGCAGGGATTCACCAAGGTTCCTTCAACAGCACCTTCAAAATCCACGACCACTACCATCTAGAAGGACAAGGGCAGCAGATAGATAGGAACACCACCACCTGGAAGTTCCTCTCCAAGTCACTCACCATCCTGACTTGGAAATATATTGCTGTCCCTTCACTGTCACTGGATGAACATCCTCAATTTCCTCCCTAACAGCACAGTGAGTGTACCTACACTACACGGACTGCAGTGATTCAAGAAGGCGGCTCACCACCACCTTCTCAAGGGCAATTGGGGAAGGGCAATAAATGCTGGCCCAGCCACTTGTAGAACTACAGCTGATCAAGAAATACTACTTTCAGGAGGGGAGGGGAATAATCAACAAAAAGAAGCCAGCAATTGCACCCTCAATCCTGTGGGTTAGTTAGAAATTGCCCTGGGCAAGAGCTGTCAGTTGGGTATTGCTAAGTATTTACAGCACAGAAGCAGGCCATTCAGCCCAACAAGTCCATTCTGGTGTTTATGCTCCACACGAGCCTCCTCCCAGCTCTCTTCATCTAATCCTATCAACATACCCTTCTATCGCTTTCTCTCATGTGTTTATCTAGCTTTCCAGTTAAAGATATCTATGCTATTCACCTCAATCCCTCCATGTGGGAGTAAATTCCATATTGTCACCACTCTGGGTAATGAAGTTTCTCCTGAATTCCTATTAGGTTTATTAGTGACTATCTTCTATTTATGGCCCCTAGTTCTGGTCTACCCTGCAAGTAGAGACATCACCTTTACATCTACCCGATCAAACCCTTTCATTATTTTAAACCCCTCTATCAGTAAGAGAGGATGTACTAATTTCTCCCACAGATTGACAAAGCCACATCTTAGTTTTTCCCGCACTCAGAAATTATCTTTCAGCTACTTGGAAGCTTCAGCTACATGGATCTTAACAAGTAGATTTATCAGAAAAAGGTTAAAAAAAAACTCCCTGAAAGTTTACATAGGTCAAGGCACCAACTGATGTTGCACTGAGGGAGGTCCCAGGTCAGCTGATTTTAGCTAGGGTTGGGCGCTAACATGGACCATAGTGTCCCTGGGCAAGGAGCAATCTCCAATTCCCACACCTGATTGCTATTCAGTGGCTGGAAAGTGGTTTTCGTACGAACATTAGAATTAGAATCAACATCCATTAGGAAACATTGTACAGGCTGGGGCTGTTTTCTCTAGAAAAGAGAAGGCTGTTGGAGTGGGGTGATCTCATACAGTCCCAAGATTATGAATCTTGGGGATCTTATTACTGCAGGCTCCAGGGCAATCTTGGAGAGTTGGCAACCCCCATCACACCCTACACCCCTCCCACCCTAACATTGAGGAATGTGAACACGGCTGAGACAGGAGCTGTCTGGGACCAAATTTACATGCTCAATCTTGCACGGGGCCCAGTTGTTTCTTGGTAACTGCCACTCACTGAGTACAAATCTGCAGTGTAATTGGGGGACAGACACAGGTTGTGGAACAGACAAAGGAGTAATTGCTGCTGTGGTTGGTTGGTGTTATCTGGGGTCAAAGAACGACGGGCAAAGTTCAACCAGGGTTTCTGCTCCTGGGTGCCATCTACTGGTCCCTGCTGAGTAATTAGCAATGACAGCTTTGACCATGATGTCCAAGCTTGGAAGTTGACTGACACGTAAGCTCCAATTTTGTCCTGAGCGGAACATAAAGTTGGGCCAGACACAAAGCAGAGATCCATTCTATTCTTGGCAGTTTGGAAAGGTTAAAATCAGGGAGGTAGGGACCCTAACTGTCATGACCATTTGCCACTCAGACCTCAGTACTGCACTGGAGCATCAGCCTACATTTTGTGCTCAGATCAAGAGATTGGGACTTGAACCCTTGGACTTTCTGACAGAGTGTTACACACTCAACATTATGACGAGGGCTCCAACCCGAACTGTTAACCAAGGCATTATCAATCTACACTGTACATCAAGCATTTTCTGATTATTTCAGATTTACAGCATTCACAACTTATCTTTACAATTGTAAACTGATTACTGTAAATTCCAGTATATACATTACAACCAATGAACCATTGTAATGGTCAGCGTTTCAATACTGTATAAATCACATTCAGATATCTAGAGCTTGTAAAAATGGTCCATAAAGGCATGACTGATAGAGATTTTACACTAAGTTCTCCTTCAACATTACCTAATTAAGCATGTGTAAAATTTCAATGCTGTGGACATTTACAGATTCTGTATTATATGTAAAACATCTCTTGTATATGTAAATATTTGGAAAGAATTTGCCTTTGTAATTCAGTGTTGAAAATTTGTAATTATATGAACAAAGACTATTTACTTGTATGTCCTAATGTTGGTCCTGAGACATAAGATGGGCTGTGTTCTTCAAAAAAAAACTAGGTTTTACACTGTTACTCAGGCTGCCTGGAGTTTCTTACACATTTCTTCATTAAAAAGGGACAGTCTAAATCAGCTGATTTGAGATCCTTTACCTCAGCCTCAGCATCTGGATTAAGGTGGGGGTGGACATGGGGAGGGGAAACCAGCCATTATCTGGTGAGTCTTGGTACAAAGCACATAATCAGTCTTAGCTGTGAGGGCTTTCCACAGTTGAGCAGCACACCAACATTCATTCATTCCTTGGTCACGCTTGAGAAATAATCATCGGAGTATGCCCATTGGAAAGGAGGAAGCTGCTGGTGTCCCTCATTATCCTTTTGGGAACTAGATGGCAAATGACAGGCAAATGGAGAGAGGGAAGGCAACAACAGGGAATGCGGATTTACGATGTGCTGTACAGTGGGCAAGGCATCAGTGCTGGTCAGTGCCCATACCTGAAGGCCATCATAGAGGAGCCAACACAACTGGCCAGGTACTACCCAGCAAGACTCCATAGTGCCTGATCACAAAACATCAAAGATGTAAGAGATTGTCCATGTTGTCATGAGTGATGCTTTTGTAACGGGCATACAAAAGATTTAAGACACCCCAGTTTGCCGCTTGGTACCTACAATGTCCCGGTGAGCTAATGATGACGATTGTTCTGGCCAGTTTGCAGGAGTCGATTCAATCTCTAGTGGGTCAGCCCTGCAATCACAGTGATCGTGAGCCTGGTCTTAACTTTTCGCATTGCTGTCCAGAACCGCTGAATGAGAAGGTCAGGACCAATCTGTGCATCAGTGTAAGTATCTCTCAAGCTGCAACCCATCCAGCATTGGCTTCCCAGGAAAAGGAGGAGGTTGCAGTAAATGGCAGAACCCTTAAGTGCATCGACAGTCAGAGGGATCTGGGTGTACAGGTCCACAGGTCACCGAAAGCGACAACGCAGGTGGATAAGATAGTCAGGAAGGCATATGGCATGCTTGCCTTCATCGGCAGGAGTATTGAGTATAAAAGCTGGGAAGTCATGCTGCAGCTGTATAGAACCTTGGTTAGGCCATACTTGGAATATTGCTTGCAATTCGGGTCACCACATTACCAGAAGGATATGGAGGCATTGGAGAGGATGCAGAGGAGGTTTACCAGGATGCTGCCTAGTCTAGAGGTTATTAGCTATGAGGAGAGGTTGGAGAAACTCGGATTGTTCTCATTAGAGTGACGGAGATTGAGGGGCAACTTGATAGAAGTTTACAAAATTATGAGTGGCATGGACAGAGTAGATAGTCAGAAGCTTTTTCCCAGGGTGGAAGAGTCAATTACAAGGGGGCATAGATTTAAGGTTTAGAGGAGATGTGCGGGGCAAGTTTTTTACACAGAGCGTAGTGAGTGTCTGGAATTCGCTGCCAGAGGAGGTAGTGGAAGCAGGTACAATAGTGGTGTTTAACAGGCAGCTTGACAAATACATGAATAGGATGGGAATAGAGGAATACGGACCCCAGAAGTGCAAAATGTTTTAGTTGACAGGCAATATGATCGGCCCAGGCTTGGAGGGCCGAAGGGCCTGTTCCTGTGCTGTACTTTTCTTTGTTCTTTGTTTTGAACTGGATGTGTGGAGTAGATTGTTATGTTTTCTTGACCTATCCTTCAAGTCAGCTTCTCTCCTCCTGCTAACTGGAATCCAAAGTCTTACGTCCGGGCCTTTCTACAAGAACATCAACTTGTATTCATGTAGCACCTTTAAGAAAGCAAAACATCCCAAGGTGCTTCACAGAAACATCATCAAGCAAAACTTGATGCTGAATCACATCAGGAGATCTTAGTTCCGGTGATCAAAAGCTTGGTCAAATTGGTAGAGTTAAGGAATGGGATGGATTTTTCATAAGTAAAAGCTTATGGATTATAAATAGTAAAAGGACAGAAAGCCACAGGGAACAGATGGGGAGGAATGTAATAACTCACCAACACACATAGCCTCGGTACAAATTGTAAAATCATAGAATAGTACAAAAGGAGGTCATTTTGATTCTGTGTTAGCTCTTTCAAAGACCAATCAAAATTCTCCCTCATCTATTCTGGCCCTATATGCCTGCAATTTCTTTCTCCTTTAAGTATTTATCCAATTCCTTTTTGAAACCTGCCATTGGGATCGGTTTCCACCAATCCATCAGGTGAGACTTTCCCAATCCTAGACCCACATTGAATAAAAAAGTAAAACTGAAACTGGCCATCAGAGTGAAGAGGTGGCGGGTGGCTGATATCAGTGCAAACATAACCAAAAGTGAGTGAACATCAGCAAGAATGAAGGGAGCACAATCAGAGGGAAAAAGTTGTTGCATTCATAAGCAGTCCGCAAGACAAAGCAAAACAGTTATCCAAACCCATTTCCTTCTTCTTTCCCTACATCCACTTAAAATCTTTTTTGTTCAAGTGTTCAGTTCCCACTGTGATTGACTCAGGTTCTGTGTCGTGAGAGCCATTTGCCCAACAGGATTCCATTTAACCTCCTTCTTTAAGCTTTTAATGTTAATCCAAAGTTTATGGTCCGTTATTACTGTTTCACCAAGAAGTGAAACTAATCCTGCACCTTTTACCTTATCTAGCCCTGCTTTAATTTTGTACACTGCTCTGACACACCTAGTCCTAAAACCTGTCATCATAATCATTCCTTTATCATCCAAGTAAATCTCAGTTGCACATTTTCCACAGCTTCAATACTGTTTCTATTATAAGGTGTCCAAAACTGCACAGTGTCCACTAACTGTGGCCTGATCAACTGTTAAGCATTAGGGGATTCTTATTTAAATTCCCAGATATGAGGACAGGCCTGAAGTTTTTTTTTAATTCATTCGTGGGATGTGGGTGTTGCTGGTTAGGCCAGTATTTATTGCCCATCCCTAATTGCCCGTGAGGTGGTGGTGGTGAGCTGCCTTCTTGAACCGCTGCAGTCCATGTGGTATAGGTACACCCACAGTGCTGTTAGGGAGGAAGTTCCAGAATTTTGACCCAGCAACCATGAAGGAGCAGCGATATATTTCCAAGTCAGGATGGTAAGTGACTTGGAAGGGAACTTGCAGTTGGTAGTGTTCCCATGTGTCTATTGCCCTTGTCCTTCTAGGTGGTAGCAGTCAGGGAATCAAAGGTGCTGTCAAAGATGCCTTGGTGAGTTCTAGCATTGCATCTTGTAGATGGGACACACTGCTGCTACTGTGCATTGGTGGTGGAGGGTGGTGAATGTTTGTAGAAGGGGTACCAATCAAGTGGGCTGCTTTATCCTGGATGGTGTCAAGCCTGAGTGTCGTTGAGTGTTCCAGGAAAGTGGAGAGTATTCCAGAATCACAGAATTTTAACTGCAAAGAAGGAGGCCATTCGACCCATCATGCATGCACCAGCTCTCCAAATAAGCATTATGACCTAGTGCCATTTTCCTTCCTTTTCCTCGTACCATCACACTCCTGACTTGTACCTTGTAGGTGGTGGGCAGGCTTTGGGGAGTCAGGAGGCGAGTGACTCACTGCAGGATTCCTAGCCTCAAATCTGCTCTCGTAGCCACAGTATTTATATCAGTGGTGTGGTTTCAGTTTCTGGTCAGTGGTAACCCGCAGGATGTTGATAGTCAAATTGTATTTAAGGATTCAGTTGCAGAACTTGAACATAGACCAAGGGCGATAACAATTAATCTATTGGCCATATTAACTCTGGAAACGTATATATCAGAAGGAGTGAGCAAGAGTCATGATGATTGAGATTGCCAGTAACCAATTTCTAGCAAGAAACTACAGAATCACAAAAGGCAACACAAAATGAGTGTCCAGTGCATTAGTTGAAACAGCCAGATAGATGTTATTGCAGAAGTTTCCCATGACCTAAGGAAATCATTTTGGTGTTATTGTGAAGAAATCAGTGGAGAAAGTGAGCTATATTTCAGGAAAACAGGCTAAGAAAAAATAGCTCTTTAAAATTATTTAGTGATCAGCTGAGAATGGAATAGCCGAGGGAAGAGGTTTCTGTTTGGATACACATAGAAAAATACTTGTTTTTACATAGTACCGTATTATATCTCAGAGAGATATCAGAGCTTCATGCAATGAATTACTTCCAAATGCAAAGACTCCTGTTATGTAGACAAATGTGGAAGCCATTTTGCACACAGTGGGATTTCTCAAAACTGCAATACAGCCAATAACCTCATTAATCTGAAACAATAGTAAGGAACATCCACAGGATAGCAGAACTGACAGGGTCTGCAAAATCTGAGAGGGGTTGGAAACAATAATCATTTATCAGCAGAAGACAACATATTGTACAAATGTTTGGATAACAAGGTCAAAATGTACTTGGTCGTCAACAAAACAAAAAATCAATCAATTACTGGCCTATTGTGCCCGATGATGTCATGACTGCCAACATGCTGCAATTCCAGAGTAAGAAACTAACCAGGTTTGTTGTAAAAATGGTCACGCAACACCACTGCAGGTCTAAAGTCACCTTCGTAAAATTAAGGCCCAGATTTTCACTTTTGGGTACAAGAGAATTCCTGGCTTCACAAACTTGACCTCTAAAAACATCTGCCTGAACTTCAAATTTTCGGTTTGGAGGGTGGTCAGGGGTCAGGGTGGTGACAAGCTACAATAAGAGTTGGGGCAGGGCACCCCGGAAATTGAGAGTGATCGGAGGTGGGCCCAGCAGGTTGGGCGACTCAAGCACTGATTAAAAAAGAGGGCCTTGAGAAAAGGCCCATTTGAGAACTAGGTCGCCAATGGTGAACTCCCTCTGCCTCAGAGGAGATGTTATTGCCTTGTCAGGCGAGTGCCCAAACTGTAAATGTTGTCCAAATGTTAGCTGACCCTGGAACAGATGGCCCATCATGGGCTTTCCTTATAGGACAATTGTTGTTGCCTATTCAAAATGTACTCTACTGAACCACTGAAAGTGGATTCTCAAGACACAGCACAGGCATTGTCTTGCCACCACTACCTGGTGTGGATATTATGCAGTCATGTAGTTAGCTGCCAAGACTCAGTGGGTGGATGAATGATGAATAATGCCATGCTCATTATCCCATCAATTTGCCCTCTTGCCACCCTTCAGCATGTGCCAACACTGTTAGATGTCTACAGCACAGGAGGCCATTTGGCCCATCATGTCCATGTCAGTCAACAAATATCTGACTACACTAATCCCATTTTCCAGCGCTTGGCCCATAGCCCTGGAGGCTATGGCAATACAAGTGAATATCTAAATACTTCTTAAATGTTCCGAGAGTTTCTGACTCAACCACCCTTTCAGGCAGTGAGTTTCAGACTCCCACCACCCTCTGAGTGAAAAAATTCTCAACTCCCCTCTTAGCCTTCTACCTCTTACCTTAAATCTATGCCCCCTGGTTATTGACCCCTCTACTAATGGAAAAAGTGCCTTCCTATCCATCCTACCTACGCTCCTCATAACCTTATACACCAGGTCCCCTCTCAATCTCCAGTGGTCCAAGGAAAATAACCCCAGCCTATCCAATCATTCCTCATAGCTCAGACCCTCCAGCCCAGGCAGCATCCTGGTAAAGCTCCTCTGCACCCTCTCCAGTACAATCACATCCTTCCTATAACGTGGTGACCAGAACTGCACGCAGTACTCCAGTTCTGGCCTAAACGGCGTTCTGTACAATTCCAGCATAACATCCCTGCTCTTGTATTCAATGCCTCGGCTAATAAAAGCAAATATCCAATATGCCTTCTTAACCACCTTATCTACCTGCCCTGCTACCTTCAGGGATCTGTGGATATGCACACCAAGGTCCCTCTGATCTTCAGTACTTCCAGGGTCCTACCATTTATAGTGTAACCCCTTGCCTTATTAACCCTCCACTTGTTAGCCCTCCCCAAGTGCATTACCTCACACTTACTGGTTTGAATTCCATTTTCCGCTGCTCTGCTCACCTGACCAGTCCATTGAAATCCTCCTGCAGTTTAAACCAATCTCTTCACTATTTACTACCCTACCAATTTTCGTGTCATACAGAAACATCTTGATCATACCCCTTAGATTTATGTACGCCACAAATAGCAAGGGCCCCAGCACCGAGCCCTGTGGAACCCCACTGGAAACAGGCTTCCAGTCACAGAAACATCCCTCTACCATCACCCTCTGTTTCCTGCCTCTCAACCAATTTTGGATCCAATGTGCCACTTTGCCTGGATCCCATGGGCTCTTACTTTCTTGACCAGTATGCCATGAAGGACGTAATCAAAAGCTTTGCTAAAGTCCATGTAGACTACATCAAATGCATATCCACAGATCCCTCATCAACATAGCTGGTTACCTCCTCAAAAAATGTGATCAAATTTGTGAAACAAGACCTTCCCTTAACAAATCCATGCTATCCCTGATTAACCCGTCTCTCTCCAAGTGCAGATATATTCTGTCCCTCATAATCCTTTCTAGTAACTTCCCCAACACAGAGGTTAAACTGACTGGCCTGTAATTTCCTGGTCTGTCCCTTCTTCCCTTTAATAATGGGACAACATTAGCAGTCCTCCAGTATCTCACTTGTGGCCAGACAGGATTCGAAAATTACTGCCAGGGCCCCTGATATCTCTTCGCATGATTCCCTCAACATCCTGGGATACATCTCATCCGGGCCTGCGGATTTGTCCACTTTTAAGGTTGTTAAACCCGCTAGTACCTCCTCTCTCTGCGTGTTAATTTCCTCTAATGTTTCACAGTCCACCACCCTGCTGTCTATCTCTGCTTCATCCTTTTCCATTGTGAAGACTGAAGCAAAGTATTCATCGAGGATTGCACCCACATCTTCCGGGTCCACACACACATTATCTCTATGGTCCCTAACTGGCCCTACTCTTTCCCTAATTATTCTCTTGCTCATTATATATTTTTTTAAAATCCTTTGGGTTTTCCTTTATTCTACCCACCAATGCTTTCTCATGAACTCTCTTAGCTTTCCTAATTTCCCTTTTAAGTTCCCTTCTGCACTTTTTATACACCTCTAAGGACACTGCCGTATTGAACCCTTGGTACCTGCTGCTTTTCTTAATTGCAACCTTTATGTTCCTTGACATCTAGGATTCTCCGGACCTGGTTCCCGGCCGTCTTTATGGGAACGTATTTGCCCTGTACTCTCATTATTTCCTCCTTGAATGCCTTCCACTGCTCTGAGTTTTATCTGCAAGTAGTTGCTCCCAGTCCACTTGGGCCAAATTGTATCTCACCTTAGCAAAACTAGCCTTTCCCCAGATCAGAACTTTTTTTCCCAGTCTAACCTTTTCCTTCTCCATAATTATCCTAAATCTAACTGAGTTATGGTCACTATCTCCAAAATGCTCCCTATTGATATGCCTTCCACCTGCCTGGGCTCATTTCCGAATATTAGGTCCAGAACTGCCCCCGCCCTTGTTGGGCTTTCTACATGCTGGCTAAAAAAGTTCTCCTGGATGCAACTTAAGAATTTTGTTCCCTCCCTACCTTGCACACTAAAACTATCTCAGTTAAATTTGGGTAGTTGAAATCCCCTATTATTGTCCTATTCTTCTTATACTTCTCTGAAATTTGATCACATATTTGATCCTCTATCTCTCCCAGACTGTTTGGGGGCCTATAGTACACACCCAACAGCATGTTTGCCCTTTTTGTGTTTTTTACTTCTACCCATATGGCTTCATTTGATGATCCTTCCAAGAAATCATCCCTCCTCTCTGCTATAATTGATTCCTTGATCATTATTGCATTTCCCCCTCCTCTAACTCATCCATATACCATATAACCAGGAATGTTGAGCTTCCAACCCTGCCCTTCTTTTAGCCAAGTCTCAGTCATTCATAGCTATATCATACTCCCATGTGCCTGTGTCCTCAGCTTGCCTTATTCCTCAGGCTCCTTGCATTAAATTATATTCTATTTAACCTTGCTAAACTCATTTCTTTCTTATCTAGCCTGTTTCCTCTGCCTAACAGACTCACTTGCTGGCGTTTTAACTATTAATTCTATCTCAGCTTCTCTCCTCTCTGAACTACTTTTCAGGATCCCACCCTCCACCACCCCCCTCCACACCCCCCCCCCCACCCCCCCCCACCCTCCACCACCCCCCTCCACACCCCCCCCCCCCCCCCCCCCCCACCCTCACCCCCAACCCCCCCCCCCCCCCCCCCCCCTCAATTTAGTTTAAATCCACCTCAACAGCATCGGAAAACCTCCCTGCGAGGATGTTGGTCCTGTTCCTGTTCAGATGTAACCCGTCCAACTGTTGACCCTTGACCAGGTGCCTCTGCCTCCTGCTCCTTCCTGGTGTGCAGGTGGCACCCTCTTTCCCCTGACCTTCTGCCCTCCCTCTGGCTGTTCTCAGAGACTGGCTTCTATGTGTGAGGGTGCTATGCCCATTTTCTATGTTCCTTTGCACAAAATGCTATATGTCCTTCTCCAGCACAAAGTTCTTCCTGGCAGCCAAGTGCATAAGTCAGTAGGGGCAAAAATAACTGCCCTACAAGACCCGGTGTTCCAACCTCCTACTCCCCTGGGTTAAGGGAAGGCAGTTGGAATTCTAGGGCAGTGAATAAAATTTAAAAAAAAAATTGCACGGGGTACCCTACCTCTCCAAAGGGATCAAGATATCCTGGTTATCCAAAGAAATGCCCCAAGTTCAGACCTGCTCTGACCAGATCTACTTTGCACAGTCCGGGATCCACACTCCCAAACTACCAAAATCTGACTAGGCAGTTGCCAATTTAAATGGCCAGCTGCCTCTGTAAAATATACATGTGCGAAATCCACCCCACCCCCCCTCATTCTCACCTTTGGGAAAATGGGAAGTGCTATGTTCTTGGGTGGGCCTTACAATTATCGGGTACTTGTGCTACTTTCACCACGAAGGAGAGGCTCCTCCTCATGTGAAAATCTGGGCCTAAATGTCTACAGACAGTAAACAACTGAATGCACTGCTGTTGGATTTCAGACCAATGGCCTGTACCTTAGTCTACCCAACTGGTCTTAATGAATTCACTGATATCAGGAGGTACCCCACATCAATTAACAATGGCACTAAATCATTCAATACAGCAATACCCAACTCCTCACTTTCCATAAATCCAACATAACACCTCAAATAGTTACTAATTTCTTATACTTTTGCTAGTTTCTAATTCATTTCCATAGTTTACCCTCTCTGCCCACGTTAGTTTATCTCAAATTGTCCTAATCTTATGTTCTCAAAGGATATGAACTAGAATATTAAAGCGGTCATCAAATTAAACTGTTTTCAGGTGATTAAAGTAACTTAGAGGGTGGCCAGAGGGTTGGGGAATCCAAAACAAGAGGGCAGAACCCTTAGAGCCCAGTCATTCACAGTGATGTCAGGAAGCACTTTGTTATAGAGTGGTGAAAATTTGGAACACTCCTGCAAAAAGCAACAGCTGCTGGGGTTAACTGAAAATTTCAAAACCAGGGTTAATAGACTTCTGGCAGGCAAGAGAAAGGCTACGGAACCCACAAGGGCAAATGGAATTTGGATACATACTGTTGTCTAACTGACGAGTAGAACAGGCTCAAGGGTATAAGTTGCCTCCTCCAACAGTTTCTAAATTATACAAGTTTTTGTTTCACAATACCCAAGCAGAACAAAACACACTGCTCACTGCACAGTCACTATCTTTGACTTTTAATGACAAGAAGTCCTGATTTTTGTTTTCAGTGTGTACATTATAAGGTTATTTAAACAGTCACATTTTACAAGATACAGAAAATCAAAAATGTTACATGTTTTCCCCTTTCCACAAAACAGACAGTACAACATTGTAATTCAGAGGAAAACAGATAAAAAGGGGAGTTTAAAAATCCAATAATAATTTTCCAAGTAGCAGTCCGCTTTTAAAATTATAGAGAAAATAAATCTGCATCTTGGGAATTGAGTGAAAACAGTTACATTAGTTGTGTCCTGAGGAGTAATAGTGCAAAGTGCCATGGCATTTTAACTCAAAACAAGTCAGATAGATTCTGCTCCATCCTGAACTTTCATTAATATCTTGTCGCTGATTCATACTGCTAAACTTCTCTTTCCGCTAATGACTTCTCCGACAGACTCGTAATAACCACAGGAGGGGATGGCACAAGTGTTCCAATATTTTATTTTAGGAATTACGACTGAAATCAGAAGCTGCGAATTGATCCGATATACAACGTATAATTTTTTTTAAAAATTCAACCCTGCAAAAGCACAGCTCGTGTAGGAAGACAAATTGTATGTCAAGAATCAAAAATCAGACAGATCTGTTGGGCTGTGTCAAAAATTGACGAAGAATATCAGAATGTCCTAACAGTTTTTCTCCCCTCCCTTTTTTGTATCCATTGTTAAGGCGTTTGGTGTACCATAATGCATTCATTTAGTTTCACTCCATACAATTCTACATAACCATTAGTTTGAAGAGTTTAGCCTTAGCAATGGGCCAGTGAAAAATAAATTTTAAGCAAAAAGAAAAGCACGTTCCCAGACACATTTTAATTCCAAGCTCCCTCTACATGTTGGTTACTTGTGTGACATTGCCAGAGGAGCTAAGAGACTAATGACATTTAAGGAATCTGTTCTTTGGATACACAATTGGTATTGGTCAAAAGTTATTTTCATTCAACACATTTTACAATTAACTAATGTCTGCCCCACATTTATGGTTGCAATCTGTACTAAATTGCCCTTTTGGTTGCCATTCTATCTGGATTTACAGAATGTAAAAAAATGTATTGAAAACAAGGTGAATACAAAATTGGTAATATTGATGAATATTTTAATTAAAATATGATTCTCTCTTTTGCAGTTCACTCCCCGCCCGGAGAACTATGTTCAGACATAAACTGAACTCCATTAGTGCTCCCCAGTATAGTTCACCATATGAGAGTCTGGGCAGCGTCCATATGCTATTCAACCATGGAATCAAATCACTCCTACCCGCATCCAATTGCCCCACACACATTTCCCAATGGGTGACATACACACCAAGAGTGGGAAACCCTTCCCATTTTTCCAATACAGCTTAGTAATGGATGAGGCCAATTGTAACAGCCAAAAGATCGGTTAACGCATTATAGACCAAACCTGGAATTTTCCTAGTCCAAACTAGCAACTCGCTAAAGCTCCTTCGACAACACCTTCCAAACCCACAAATCCCTACCACCCAGAAGGACAAGGGCAGCAGATGCATGGGAACATCACCACCTGCAAGTTCTCCTCAAGTCACACAACATCCTGAGTTGGAACTATAATCGCTGTTCCTTCGCTGTCACTGGGTCAAAATCCTGGAACTCCCTTCCTAACAGCGCTGTGGATGTTCCTACAACATTGACCACTGCAGTTCAAGACAGTGGCTCATCACCACCTTCTAGAGCAATTAGGGATGGGCAATAAATGCTGACCTAGCCAGCGACACCCACATCCCTTGAACAAATAATTTAAAAACTGCTTAGTGTAATGCACATTTATTCACTGAGCCAAGGACAACCCACATAACATTTAAAAACTAAAAAATTAAATATTTTTTCAAATGTTGTTTGATCATTTAAAATGTCAAAGATCCAAAACTCTGTTTAAACAATGGCCAATTTAAAATTTGCAGAGAAGTGAGCGTTGCTGCCCTAAAAGAGAATGCGAAATATATGCAAGAACAAAAGGTCATGGGTCAGTGATCTGAAATAAACACAAGCAATGGCTCTGGTTGCTATCTGTGCAACCTTTCCAAAGAAAATTCATTACAGGTTAACAGCTACACCACATCTGCAACTACCAGACTACATCCCACCCTATACTAAGATCAGCCACATCACAGCAGCCGAAGACAGTGGAATTCTTACTTTGCATGCAAACACTACAGTATATCCTACACCAATAATGTTCCAATATTCAGCCCAAGTTTGCCACAATACCATAGCCCCAACTAGTCTGTAATGAACTCTGGATAAAATATTTAAGTTAGCTGAGACTCTGAAGCGTAAAAGGCTTAAAATTTTGTTTGTTGAAAGGTGACACCTTTTCTTTTCCAGGAGCATAACTAGGTATGGAATAGGACACTAAGGTGGTTACGTTAGTCATTAGCTGTTAATAACAAGTAATTTTGGATCTGTAAGCTTTGTATCCCCATCTTACCACAACACATATTAGTGCTGCCACCAAGATTTCAGTGAACATGACAGTGAGAGTGTGCATACCAAGCCCTGTAGAAGTATCACACCCCAAC
Source organism: Carcharodon carcharias (assembly GCF_017639515.1). Lineage (NCBI taxonomy): Eukaryota > Metazoa > Chordata > Chondrichthyes > Lamniformes > Lamnidae > Carcharodon > Carcharodon carcharias. Next base: position 28,472,867 of record NC_054492.1, on the reverse strand, counting down.
AAGAGACGACACTGCCTGGGGTAGAAACGAGCCATGAATTGGAATGGAGAAAGCAGTTGGAGGTTAGTGTAGATCAGTTTCATCCCTCTGGGCTGGAGGAAAAGACAGCCAGTACTTCCATTTTGGATTACCACCCAGGGACTCACTGGAAAATGAGTGTGTGGGTACACTGGATGAGAATAGGACAGGGTTAATAGCTCAGGCCTCAGTGGAGAATCAGTCTGATGGCCATCTATGCTCAAGCCTGAAGCAGGGCCAATTCAGTGAGGGCTGCCAACACCAAATGGACCAAAACCCCAGGAAGAGCTCATCGGAGGAAGAAACTGGAAGTAAAGAAAGATTCACATTCAAGCTCAAGTTGTCCTTGGAGGCAGTGCTTCCAGTTACACAAGTGCTGCCGATTACAGGTTGATTATTCATGACGACGACAGCTGGAGCAGTTGTAGAGATAAATTATGAGCATCACATAAAATGCATCAACATTAAACACAGGTCATTTTGCCTGTAGCATTTGGCAGTAAAACCATAAATAATCCTAGCAACAGAACCGTATTATGGTTTTCACTGACTAGATTAGGAAAGTGAGAAAAAAATATAAATCACTTGGGTGAGGTATTGTTTTAATAATTTAGGCATCAAGTACAATTTTGTTTATATAAATCAAGGTTGTCCTTCAAACAAAGTCAGGGCAATTCCACCTTAACTATATCTTAATTGAATCTTAACTTTCAGTACAGCTATTAAGCTTGCAACCATCTCTAAACCAGCTGTTTATAAACTGGTGACCATGGATCCCTATAAGTTTATGAGAAGTTACCCACAAAATCATGGCAAAAATCTGTATTCGTTAACGTTTCAGAGGGCTATGGGGAAAGAGCAGAAGCAGTGGGACTAATTGGATAGTCCTTTCAAAGAGCAGGACAGATCTCATGCCTGCCACGCTGCATGATTCTACAATTCCAATGCCCTGGTAATTCTGTACAGCTTTGCACCTTCACTGATAAGGAACCATTTTGTGCAATAGCAGTGTGGTCTCTTTGGAAGTGCGACGACAAATGGGAGAGTGCGTCAATTTACGTAGAAATGTTTGAAAATTGCAAATCAAAGTCAGAGAACACCTGTTACAGTTCAAATTGAGAACAATAAGTTAAAAATGCTAATTTTTAGAAAATAAGGCAATAAAATTGGTCTTTGAAGAATCAGATCAATGTTGGGACACACACGATTCATCGCCCATTCCTCCACGACTCAACTCTCCAAAACAATTAGTTCGACTAACAACAAAGATTTTTCTGAATTTTTATTCCTAGCATTGCCATTCTTGCAGCATTCTTTAGCTACAAGATAGCAAAGTGTGAAAGAGTCCCATTTCTGCAAACACTTACCCATTTAAGCCAACAGGAAACTTGGTTAATTCAAGTAATAAAAAATTAAACCACTCTACTTTCAATGGTCAATTGACAATGATTTCTCAATTTCCCCCATGTGTTTCTCTTTCCCAAAATTCAACCTACAGTTACAGGATTGGAGTTCTTTTTTCACATATATATTTATATTTCTATTAAAAAGTAATAAGATTTATGAACAGATAAACCTAAACAACAAAAGCAATTATTAGAAACTCAAACCCATTCAAAGGGTGATCTGAATATCTACCAAACGATCCCAGTCTATTCTCAAGCGAAGAGAACTGGCACCAGGACTGATGCCGGTGAGCAGAGTAGTCTAGAATTTGATCACTGAATTTGGATGAGAGAGTGAACAAATTCATCTAAAGCAGCAACAGGCTCAACAACGAGGCGTGATCTGATTTTATTCCATTGGCATTCTTGATGGGGGGTTATTTTCTCCATTTCTTCCCCAATGATTTATAGCCAGCAACATGAGCCAAGGAATCAGTTATGGATTCCTGAATATGGGCAACGTGGAACTAATCTTAAACCTCAGCCCAACAGCCAAACACATATCACAGTGAATGTTGATGTTCTCCAATTGCTGCTCCACCCTGCGTGAAAGACTTTCACAACCTCGCTCGTCCCTATGTTCCTTCATGAGCTATGAGCCTTTCACATCTGTGAAATAATAGGAATTTAGAGTCAGTGGCATATTCTAAATATTAAAATTTGCTAACCTAAGATTTGATGTCCACGAAATTTTGTCGCCATTCCATAGAGCAGGAATTGAAACTAGGGCCTTCTGCTCTGTGGCTCTCAGTTACACATTTGCTTTATCAACTGAATTACATTATAACACAAGATATAGGCCTAACCCTGTTCTTCACAGTTAGCACTCAGAGGTTTCAATGATCTACAAGAACATGAGGCCTTGGTTTGAAGACTTCCAGTATATAGAAAATAGGTGCAGGAGGAGGTCATTCAGTCCTTCAAGCTGCTCTGCCATTCAACATGATCATGACTGATCTTCTATCTCAACACTGTACTCCCGCGCTCTCCCCATACCCCTTGATGCTTTTTCCTCCTCAAATATATTCAGTAACTTGGCCTCCAGCCTCCTGTGGTAGAAAATTCCACAGGCTCATCACCCTCTGAATGAAGAAGTTTCTCTTCATCTCAGTCCTAAATGGCCTACCCCATATCCTGATACTGTTACCCCTCCAGCCAGAGGAAACATCATCCCTGCATCCAGTCTGTTCAGCTGTGTCAGAATTTTATGTTTCCATGAAACCCCCTCTCATTCTTCCAAACTCCAGTGAATACAGGCCTAGTCGGCCTAATCTCTCCTCATATGACAATCCTGCTGTGCCAGGAATCAGTCTGGTGAAGCTTCACTGCACTCCTCTATGGCAATTATATCCTCTCTTAGATAAGGAGACCAAAGCTGCACACAATACTCCAGGTGCGGTCTCACCAAGGCCCTGTACAGCTGCAGTAAGACATCCTTGCTCCTATACTCGTCCTCTCGCAATGAAGGCCAACATACCATTTGCTTTCTTAACTGATTGTTACACCTGCATGCTTGCTTTCATGATTGCTGTGAAAGGATACCCAGGTCCCTTTGTACGTCAACTTTACCCAATCACCATTTAAATAATGCCCTGCCATTCTGTTTTTCCTAACGAAGTGGATAACTTCACACACATCCATGATATAGTCAGTACGGTCCTCCACATCACTGCTTCACTAGATCGGAGGTCAGTATCAAGCAGGATGTTGCAATTGAACTTGAAATCTAAACTGAGCAATTTAAGTTGCAAAGTGACAATATATACCTCACCAATCTGAATCCCCGGATACTAGAAGTCACGTTGCAGAATTAATTTCTTTCATACAAATTAGTATTTTTTTTCCAATGGAAAATGACTAACAAAGCATTTCAAAAGTAAGGAACAAGCAAAACAAATTAAAATGGCACAGTAACTATAAAAATAATGTATATTAAATAACCACTGCACCATTTTTGTAGAATGGTAAGAAAATTAAAAATACAGAACCTGTTTTTTTAAACAATTCTTGCTCTATTTGCTGGTATTGACAATGTAGGAGTAACCGAATATTTTATTTGCACTCAGTGTTCATCACGACTACCAAAACTCCTCTCAATGCAGCACAACATGTGCAAAAGGTTAAGAAGGGCTGAAACCAACTAAAGGGATCTATGGAACTCCGGGCCCACTTCCTAGGAACCGCAGTGTACTCGGAGACCCAGGACACAGTGTCACACTTAACTTTTAACAGTTATTTGCAAAGAGGAGCAAAATCTCAGTTTTCAACAAAACCCTCATGGACGAGCAGCTGCAGAAAGAATGCCATTCACAAAATGAAAATAAAACTTTAAACAGGGCAAAGATGATTCCAATTGTTACCATCTGCCTGTAAGTCTTAATCCCCACTGGTAATTCACTGCTATGCTCAATTCCAGAGTTAAGATTTAATCATCAATCCCCAAGAATGTTCTTTTAAGTTGGTCTTTAAAAAACACAGGCTGAAACAATTGTTAGATACGTTCTAATTAAGCATCATATTTTATAGATCGATGCAGGTTAATATTAGGTCTATCGTCCACTTGTCTCCTGACCATGCTATATCCTTCCATGGTGCCATACAGTACCTCCTCACCCAAGACTTGTCATACCTTATGTATAAGCCTAGACTGAGTGATTGATGAGTATTCAGCCACAAAGGGCACCAGCCAAGTGGGGTCCCATCCTCACGTGACCTTACACACAAACAGGGGGAGTTGGATTCCTAATTAGCTCCAGGCCATACAGAGCACGCAAGGTCCTAGAATCAGCTGCGGGGCTGTGCTGATTTCCCATTCGTTTTAAAACACTGCTTGAAAGCACCCATGTCCCAAACGTACTCAAAGCATGCAACATTAACATGATTGCAAGCTGATCTAAAGGAAGAATTAAGATTACTGTGCCGTACCGGTTTTGTTCATTTTAGATGGCGTTGCAACAACTCCAATCCATTTATTCATTAAAGCTTTTTTTTGTGAAATAAGGAGAAATGTTTGAGTGTGGCAGGGTAGAGGTAAAATGTTGCAATTCTCTTTGTGCTCAGCTCACAGGCAGCCTCCTTGAAAATAACATGCTGGATATTCTGATAACTCAGTGTCAGGGCTCTAACCTTGCAGAAGGCCTTTGGTTCAAACAAAACTATTAGCCAGTGAAACACACAGACTGAACAAGAATAGAAGTTGCAACTCTGGCATGTATTGCACAAAAAAGTGCCTGATTTACTGCCAGTCTGAGCACGTACAGTAACTGTGGTGTGTAGTACTTACCTTCTACAAGGAACATCTAAGTAGCTTTCTAGAATCTGTGGTACCATTTGTACACTCTGATGTTCTTGACATTCCCAACAGTCGTATCACAAAAATCAATAAAAAAAAACTCAACCTTAATGACAACCCAGCACAGACCAAGGGTCAAATAGGAGATCTTCACACTCAAGTTATTCATTAGCTGTGCCCTCACAGGAACAGAGTAAAAAAAGTTGACCAATTAATTTTTTAAAAATCATAAATTGAGAAGTCCTTTGTTTGAAAATTGATCCTTGGCTGAAAGTAGAAAGTATACTGCCAGTTACTTCGGCTGGGATTGACATTTACCCAACACAGAGCCAGTCAATATGGGAACAGCATTTAACAGTGACTGAGTGTGAAAAGTTAATGCATACAGAATTATTCCAACATCACCATACATTTAGCATCTTCAACATCTGTTAACGCAACCCATGAATAGTCTGAATCTGAATGAGCAGAGATTCACTCAGTAGAATATCTTGCTTGTATTGCAAAGTGAACAATGAATAAGTGTGAGGACAGGAAGGTGTGCCATGTTAAATGGTACAAGTTCAAACATCTGATGATAACGCTCAATAATTAACAGGGCTCCCAATCCTCAATCAGCAGACAAAGTTGGAGAGAGAGCTCCTGATTTATGTCTCTACAGCCAGAAAGAACAGCTCATTTCAGTAACTCCAGATTACCAAGTCTTTAGAAGACACAGGGGTAGGTCTTAACCCAATACATTAAAAAAAAAACAATATTATTAATTTTTGTAACAAATTTTCAGAAGTTTGTTTACAGCCACTGTCCATCATACCAGCCCATTTGATAGAAGTATCTGATGCTTCCACATGGCACAGTGTGGTTATGGTGAGAGATGGGAAATGGTAAGAAAATAAACAGCTAAAAAAAAGGACCAATTCTATGAAGTGATACGTTATGGACATACCTAGTGCCAGTTTGGTAAAGAATCATCTGACTATCTCGAGAGTTAATGAAATTCTACAAACTCTTCCAATGCCTGAGGAATCTGGCTTTTGTAACTGATGTTGTGAACTCGCACGGCTCGGGCGGCCAGGCACTTTAGGCTCATTTTCATCTGAGTCTTGAGGAGGATTTCGGATACGCCAGTGGTGCTCTTGTCCAATGGGGTCTTCTTCTGCTTGTTGGTCATGTCAGCGTGGGCGCCAGCCTCCACCAAGCTGATGATAATGGCGTGCAGTGTGAGGAAGTCGCTGATGGGCCGGTTGTACTGCACGATGATGTGCAGCGGGCCGTTGCCATCCTTATCGACGGCATTCATGTCGGCACCGCAGTCGAGCAGCAGCTTGGTGACCTGAGCGCTGGGGAAGCTGCACACGTCATTGGTGTGGAAATCGTCCACCGGTGTGCCCGAGTTCACAGCCAGGTGCAGGAGGCTGGAACCCTCGCGGGTTCGGGGATCCAGGTGAATCAGTTTGTAGATCTGCTTGTTGATGCGCGCTCGCTCCTCCTCGCAACACTGAGTTTTGGTGGAGATGCACACGAGGTACAAAAAGGTAAAAATGTTCGACTCACAATTGTCCATGGCTGCGTGAACGTCCACTTCAGATGAGTCTTTGATCCGTGCCAGCCCTCTTTCTATTTCCAGGACACTGCATTTCAAGACACTCTCCACATCCCGGGCCTTCACCGGCTCGTTTAAGTGTATCATCTGAGAAAAGACCTGAGCAAACCGCAGAAGATCTTTGTGGGTGTTCCGGTTGCCTTTCTGTCGCAAGTGCAAAGCGTGGAGCCACAACTTGATACACTGTTCAAATTCCATGTTGTCTGCATACACTGCCCCCCTGTAAATGATGGGATGTGAAACATCGATGTTGTCAGAGCCCAGAATCCGCTCACGGACTATCAGCCCTTCCATGTGGAGGGCGTCCCTGTCCTGTCGAATACCCTCGAGTTCTGGCAGGGTCCTACATTCAGTCCGCCCGCTATAAGCCTCGATGGAAGGCAGGGTGGCCTTCTCCATTGGGTTGTTGGGATCACGGTGCCGCTCAAGCATGGCCAGGTACAGATAGTGGTAGGTCTTCTCAATGTCGTAGTTCTCTCGGTCATTGGCGAAGGAGGCACCGAGCAGCTCCAGTGCTTCAATTCGACTCCTCCGGTCACAGTCCACGTGTGACAGCAGCAGCTCCACCACGTCTGCCTTGCAGCTCTCCGCCGCCACCTTCAGAGGTGTCATCCCGTGGCCATTCACCACCATGGTCGCCCGCCACTTCACCAGCTCCTTCACAATTTCCAGGTGGCCAGCCTCAGCAGCAAAGTGCAGTGCAGTGGCCCCACACTGTGCCTTGGCATTGGGATCTGCGTGCTGCTCCAACAGGTACCTGAGAAAACAGACAACAGAGGTCTCAGGACAATAGCAAAACACCGGGGATGCTGGTATTCCAAAATCAAAACAGGGAAACGCCAGAAATACACAGGTCAGGCAGCATCCGTGGAGAGGAACAGTTAACATTTCAGACCGCCAGTAGCTTAGAATCACGTATTTCACAACAAAGGAAATTCCCAAACAGATCAGTAGAGAAATGCACCAACTGATGTGACGCAGCATCTTACATTGAAACAGTTCCAGATTAAGTACAAACCGGGCTGCTGCGTTAGCGGAGGCATTAATAGGGGTGTTACAACTAGCCTCAGCACCGCTGGAGGGGCCAGGGAGGAGAAAGATATACAAATAATGAAAAAAAAATTAAAAAGTGAGGATGCTCCCTTCTGACTTCTACCCTGTGATGCTATTTGCGATGTGTAGGTCACTTGTGATGCCCTCCACAGAAAGGGTATGATCAGACTCAGCTCTCCTATTAGGTTAGGTTATCTGCTAGACTCACTGCTAAGGCTCACAAACAACTCCTAGTCAACAGAGCATGGCAGCAGAAGGTGAAAAAGAACTATACCGCCCCCCAAAGAGAGGAGTCGGTGCCACCTAAACAGGAATGGAGAAGGAATCGAGCAGAGAAATCTGGCAAAGAAAACTAGAGTGAGGGGGAAAAAAGGGAAAGCCAGATTCAAGGCCTTAAAAAGGATAATTTGGCAACTCCACTCCACAATGAATTAGCTGAGAGAGAAAACACTGGACTCGGGAAACAGATTCAATAGTTACGTTCAAAAGTAAACTGAATATGTGCCTTTTGTGCAGGGCGATGGGGGAAACGCAGGGCAGCGGGACTAATTGGATAACCCTTTCAAAGAGCCACAACAGGTACAATGAGCTGAATAAATCTCAGCACAGGAGGAGGCCACACAGCAAGCATCCAGGTCCTGCACAGCAAACCTTGCAAGTTAGTAAACACCACAGGATAAAGTTAAAAAATGAGTATACCAACAACTATACGATAAAGACAGCAGGTGGTTGTGTGTACCAATCATTCAACCCATGCAGCAAAAATTAGCTGAGCCCTGAGGGAGCAGTTTCAGAACCTCAGTTATCAATCAACATACTACAGATAAAGCTCGATTGTCTGATCTGTCACAAGTGATAAATAATTCAACTTGTACTATTCTGTTAATCACAAGGCACAATTAATTTCCACAGTTCACTTGTACAAGAACCAACCTGCCTATTTGGTTCTGAACCACACAAACCAGCAGGTCCCAGGTTTGATCCCTCCACTGTACTGAGCTATTTAATGATCTAGATCAGCAGTTCAGGCTCTGGCAGAAACGAATTGAGTTCACACCTCCCAGAAATTGTACACTGATGTCAGATTAGGACTTTGGAAGGAGTAATTTGACAAGGAAGTATTCAATGAATGGCATGGCACTAGGAAGTTCTAAGGAACAAAGGGTCCTTGGCGTGTGTGTCCATAGACCTCTTAAGGCAGAGGAGCATGTTAGTGGGGCCTTTATCAATCGAGTCATAGATTACAAAAGTAAGGAGGTCATGTTGGAGTTGTATAGAACCTCGGTGAGGCCACAGCTGGAGTACTGTGTGCAGTTCTGGTCGCCACATTATAGGAAGGATATGATTGCACTGGAGGGGATGCAGAGGAGATTCATCAGGATGTTGCCTGGGATGAAACATTTAAGTCATGAAGAGAGGTTGGATAGACTTGGGTTACTTTTGTTGGAGCAGAGAAGACTGGAGGGGTGACCTGATCGAGGTGTACAAGATTATGAGGGCATGGACAGGGTGGATAGGGAACAGCTGTTCCCCTTAGTTGAAGGGTCAGTCATGAGGGGGCATAAGTTCAAGGTGAGGGGCAGGAGGGAATGTGAGGAAAAACTTTTTTACCCAGAGGGTGGTGACGGTCTGGAATGCACTGCCTGGGAGGGTGGTGGAGGCAGGTTGCCGCCTCACATCCTTTAAAAAGTACCTGGATGAGCACTTGGCACATCATAACATTCAAGGCTATGGGCCAAGTGCTGGTAAATGGGTAGGTGTTTCTTACGTGTCAGAGCAGACTCGATGGGTCGAAGGGCCTCTTCTGCACTGTGATTCTGGATTAGGTTAATCTCCTCCAGTCGTACAAGCCTCCGAGATCTCCGCTTTCCTCTCATTCTGGCCTATCCCCGATTTCCTTTGCCATCAACATCAGCAGCCATGTCGTCAACATTATAGGTCCAAACTCTGCAATTCCAACCTTAAACCCCTCCTCCTTTATGGCGCTCCTTAAAACATACTTTTTGGACCAGGTTTCTGGTCACCTGACCCAATATCCCCCTTATGTGGTTCAGTGTCAAGATTAAACTGATAATCACCCCAATGAGATGCTTGTAATTTTTCACTTCGTTAAAAGTATTACAAAAAATGGAGATTGTCATTCATTCCCCAAATGAGAAAAAGAACCCGAGTTACTTACATATGCAAAATGGCTTCTAGGTGAAGTAATGAAGGACTGCTGCCAACCAGAATCACCACCCAAGTCAGGGGGATTAAAAACACCACCACTGCCAGTCACTAACTATTTTAATTGATTAGCACTGTCGGAATCCATGCTTTCATTTCTGACATTACAATAGTGACCACACCTAAAAAGTACTTCATTGGTAATGAGGTGATTGGAGGTCATAGTAGGTGCTATAAAAATGCAAATTTCTTTTAACTAAAGGGCCATTTTTAAGAGCTCTGTAGTGGCGAGACCTGGGACTGAAACTGAACTATGTCATACGAGCCTTCTGATCAGAGGACAGCGAGAGTTGCAAATTGGATATCAAATCGGATTCCCCCGTGGAAAGAAAGCAAAACTCAAAGATGCCCAACTACCGCAGACTTCTATGAAACAGAAACAAATGAGCAGATAAGCCCCATTTTGGGAAAAGTAGGAAAACACCAAGTGCTCATTCTTCATTCTCTCACACCCACTCCATATAAAATATTCTAGTTAAAATGGTTCAAACTATGAATTGTGGCAGAATGGAGAAATACACCAAGGGAACAAATTCAAAACATATGGCCGAGAGTGTAACTGCTCACAGGAATCACTGCATTCCTGTTATTACAGTTGTAATCTATGGATCTCAGACCGCTTAAAACATCTGCAGGGCTTCTTTCTCAACTTAGATCAAAACTATGAACAACAATTTTAACTGAACAATTCCACAGTTAACCCAACAAAACACTGGAAATTGTGAAAACTTGCATTTATATAGCACCTTTTCACATCTGCCACCAAACACACTAATGAGTTACTTTGAAGTAGTCATTGTTGCTATGTAGGCAAACAATGGCCATTTTGCACACAGTAAGATCCCACACAGCAGCGAGACGAATGGCCAGTGAAGCTGGCTTTGACAGTGCTGGTCAACCTTCCAAACAGAAGATGTTTACTGTCTGCAAAAGTGCCCCGAAGAAACAAATTTCCAGCCTCCGAGAAACAAAAGGTTCCCCCCGCTTGTAACATTCACCAGTACAACCTCCAGATTGTAATGTTTAAAAAAACAAGAAGTAACTTGCATTTATTTAGCGCTTTACACATTTTGGCCAGGGCACTAGGTGAACTCTCTTCAGAAGAGTACCATGGAATTTTACATACACTTGGCTTAACATCCCATCCAAAGCATCTTGCCTCCAGCTATATGGCATTCTCTCAGTATTACATAAACTGATTGTGGATCCAAATACTCGTGTATTCAGACACTGCTGGGCTCTGTGAGGCTCCCATGAGCTCACTCATCAGGAGCATTCCTTGGTTCAGATGCAGTTTGCACAGAGGTTAGCTTAGTTCCACACAAGTCAACCTTCCAAACAGAAGATGTTTACTGTCTGCAAAAGTGCCCCGAAGAAACAAATTTCCAGCCTCCAAGAAACAAAAGGTTCCCCCCACTTGTAACATTCACCAGTACAACCTCCAGATTGAAATGTTTAAAAAAATCAAGAAGTAACTTGCATTTATATAGCGCTTTACACATTTTGGGATGTTCCAATTTGCTCTACAGTAAATTGCATTGTTTTTAAAATGTAGTCGCTGATGATTTGTAGGCAAGCCCTGGAGCCAACAAACACACAGCAAAGTCCCAGAAAAAGCAATGAGAAGGACCAATTGATCAGGGCTTTTTTTTTTGATTGAGGGATAAATGTTGGCCAGGACATAGAGAGAACTACTATGGTCTTCTTTGAATAGTATCGTGTTCCTTTGAACAAGCATACATTGCCTTGGTTTAATATCTATCTGAGAAATTCCAGTAAGTCAGCACTTGCTTAGCACCTCTGAAATATCAGCCTAGATTATGTGTTACTCCCCTGGGCTGAGGCTTGAACCTATGACCTTCTGACACAAAGACCAAGAATGCTACCAAAGAGCTGAAGCTTCTGTGTAAAAATAGTATGCGCTCAAGTGCAGACATTGTTGCACTAGAGGCTCCAAAGAGACAAAAATCAATATAAGAGAAAAGCAAATATTGAATGCCAAGTACTTCTGTAATGAAAACTAAATGGACAAGCATTTACAACTGAACAAATCCTCTAGCCAAACAATTAAACTCCAAGTGTCCAACTAAGTGTCTCCACATTGACAGAATGCATTGTGCACATGATATAAAACTACAACATGCATAAAACAAGACAACATCCTTAATGTGACCTGGAGATCTGATAGATAGAAAAAAATGAGAGAAGGCAAAGGGGAACAAGATAAATACACATAAACAGATTAATACTTTTCTACACAATTGATTTAGAGATTAAATTTACAGCTAGACTATCATTAACATTTGTGTCTTTATTACTGCAACATTAGTGTTTATTTCAGTGCCACTGGCAACCTTTTCAAGGTTGAAAAAGAAGTGCTGACTTAGAAGCAGTGGGATTTTATATTTGAAAATAATTAGCAAGTATAGCGATAGCAACAATATTCAGCTAACAAGCTATAACCTTACCCCACTTAGTGCATTATTTTCATATCCAACTGCTCCCCAGTGGATGGGCAAGCTCTTGTTAATTCAAAATTGTCCTTTTGCACGCAAAAAACAACAGGAGTATGCAGTCGAAGTAAGCAACTTAATTGGAACAGCATTTACCTTTCCTGTGCTTGCTTAAAAAATTGAATCAGCGGCTATTACAAATTAAGTGACTTTTGAATTAAAAAGGAGACCATTTTAATGGCAGAGAGACAAGATAATGGAGCTTCTATAGAGGAAAGGCATTATCAATAAAAATCTCACGCACAATATGCCAATACCTAAGGGCAAGTAATACTCTTTTTTATTCAAAGGAAGCATCAGTAGTATAATTGGTCCATCCAAAATAAAAATGCATGCAAAGCATTAAAATAAAATGTGGTTTTCAATGTCGATATAAAAGGACAAGTTCCATCAAGGACTTTAGCCCTAATGGTGGACCCTGCTATTTCAAGGATACTGAGGCATGTAAAAAGCATTGGAAGAGGGACAGTCAGTCAGAGCAAAAGCTTGATCAAAGAGGTAAGTTTTAAGGAGGGTCTTAAAGGAGGAACGAGAGATAGGGATAGAGATACGCTTAGTGTAGAATGATTAAACTGGGGATGTTCAACAGGCCAAAATTAGACAAGACATTACAGGGATAGGATTTGAAAACAAAAATAAGAATTTTTACAAAAATTACTGTTTAAAGTAACAGCATATTTAGCTCAGCTGAAAATATTCAATATCTACGTATGGCACCTCTCCATATACAAAGTGCGCTGACCCAATAGGAGGCTCTATATTTGACACACAGCTATTTGCAGCTATCACTGTACTGTGCCCTTGATATGTTTGGGCATAATTTTGCAATCACGAGGATTGCAGTATGTGTGTACTTGAGGATTTTATTTCACTGTGACTGTAGCTTGAATTACTGATCACCGTTATTTTAACAGCATTAGCCCATTTAGCAAGGGGGGGGGGGCGGTGTATGGAGGAGGGAGGGTATGGGGGCAGATTCCTATCCTGGCTATATAATGATATTCTCAAATAGACACCCTTTAGTATGCCTATGGACTGAGAATCACTCAGTGTGATGACACAAACAGCTTTATCACTCCACATGCTCTTTCTTCCACCCCACCCCCCCTCACCCTCTCTTCCACCCCTCCCCAAGCCCACTCAGCCTATCCCACCCCCCTCCCCTCAGACCACCCCCACATCCCCCACCCCCCCAAGCCACCCCCATCCCCTACCCACCCCTCTGCCCCACGCCCTCCCACCCACGCCTCCACCCCTCCGCCCCATACCCTCCCTCCTCCATACACCCCCTACCCACCTCCTCTCCCCCTTCACTCCATACCTCACCCCTTCGCCCCCCCCCCCCATCCCCTCCCACCCCTTCATCCCCCATCCCCTCCTACCCCTTCGCCCCCCCATCCTCTACCCACCCCTCTGTCTCTATCCCCTTTGCCCCCATCCCCTACCCACCCCATGCCCCATGCCCCCCCACCCACACTTCCACCCCTCCGCCCCCATCCCCTCCCTCCTCCATACACCCCCATCCCCTCCCCCCCTTGCCCCCCCATCCCCTCCCTCCTCCATACACCCCCATCCCCTCCCCCCCTTGCCCCCCCATCCCCTCCCTCCTCCATGCACCCCCATCCCCTCCCCCCCTTGCCCCCCATCCCCTCCCTCCTCCATACACCCCCATCCCCTCCCCCCCTTGCCCCCCCATCCCCTCCCACCCCTTCACCCCCCATACCCTACACCCCTCTGCCCCACACCCCCCACCCACGCCTCCACCGCTCCACCCCATCCCCTCCCTCCTCCATACACCCCCATCCCCTCCCCCCCTTGCCCCCCCATCCCCTCCCACCCCTTCATCCCCCGTACCCTACCCACCCCTCTGCCCCACACCCCCCGCCCACGCCTCCACCCCTCCGCCCCCATACCCTCCCTCCTCCATACACCCCCATCCCCTCCCACCCCTACGCTCCCCATCCCTTACCCTCCACTACGCCCCCCCATCCCCTACCCACCCATGCCTCCCACCCCCGCCTCCACCCCCCTCCCATCCATCCTCCATACACCCCCCCCATCCCCTTCCCTCCATACACCCCCCATCCCCTCCCTCCATACACCCCCCCACCCCCCTCCCGCCCCTTCGCCCCCCCCATCCCGCCTCTTCACCCCCCATCCCCCTCCCGCCCCTTCGCACCCCCATCCCCCTCCCACCCCTTCGCCCCTCCCGCCCCTTCGCCCCCCCATCCCCCTCCCGCCCCTTCACCCCCCCATCCCCCTCCCGCCCCTTCGCCCCCCCATCCCCTCACCCCCCCATCCCCTCGCCCCCCCATCCCCTCGCCTCTTCGCCCCCTCATCGCTTCACCCCCCATCCCCTCACCCCTTCGCCCCCCCATCCCTTCACCCCCCCCATCCCCGTCCCACCCCTTCGCCCCCCCATCCCCTCGCACCCCCATCCCCTCGCCTCTTTGCCCCCTCATCGCTTCACCCCCATCCCCCTCACCCCATTCGCCCCCCCCATCCCTTCACCCCCCCAGCCCCTCACCCCATCGCCCCCATCCCTTCACCCCCCCATCCCCCTCCCGCCCCTTCGCTCCCCCCATCCCCTCGCCCCCTCATCCCCTCACCTTTTTGCCCCCTCATCCCTTCACCCCCCCATCCCCTCACCCCATCGCCCCCCATCCCTTCACCCCACCATCCCCTCACCCCATCACCCCCATCCCTTCACCCCCCCATCCCCTTCCCGCCCCTTCGCCCCCCATGCCCCTCCCGCGCCCCCATCCCCTCGCCCCTTTGCCCCCCCATCCCTTCACCCCCCATCCCCTCGCCCCCCATCCCCTCGCCCCCCATCCCCTCGCCCCCCATCCCCTCGCCCCTTTGCCCCCCCATCCCTTCACCCCCCCACCCCTTCGATCCCCCCATCCCTTCACCACCCCCATCCCCTCGCCCCTTCGACCCCCCCATCCCTTCACCACCCCCATCCCCTCGCCCCTTCGACTCCTCCATCCCTTCACCACCCCCATCCCCTCGCCCCTTCGACTCCTCCATCCCTTCACCACCCCCATCCCCTCGCCCCTTCGACTCCTCCATCCCTTCACCACCCCCATCCCCTCGCCCCTTCGCCCTCCCCATCCCTTCACCCCCCCATCCCCTCGCCCCTTTGCCCCCCCATCCCTTCACCCCCCCGCCCCTTCGATCCCCCCATCCCTTCACCACCCCCATCCCCTCGCCCCTTCGCCCTCCCCATCCCTTCACCCCCCCATCCCCTCGCCCCTTCGCCCGCCCCATCCCTTCACCCCCCCCATCCCCTCGCCCCTTCGCCCGCCCCATCCCTTCACCCCCCCCATCCCCTCGCCCCTTCGCCCTCCCCATCCCTTCACCCCCCCATCCCCTCGCCCCTTTTCCCCCCCATCCCTTCGCCCCCCCATCCCCTCGCCCCTTCGCTCCCATCCCTTCACCCCCCCATCACCTCGCCCCTTCGCTCCCATCCCTTCACCCCCCCCATCACCTCGCCCCTTCGACCCCATCCCCTCGCCCCCCCATCCCCTCGCCCCTTTGCCCCCATCCCCTCGCCCCCATCCCCTCGCCCCTTTGCCCCCCATCCCCTCGCCCCTTTGCCCCCCATCCCTTCGCCCCCCCCATCCCCTCGCCCCTTCGCCCCCATCCCTTCGCCCCCCCATCCCCTCGCCCCTTCGACCCCATCCCCTCGCCCCTTCGACCCCATCCCCCCGCCCCTTCGACCCCATCCCCTCGCCCCTTCGACCCCATCCCCTCGCCCCTCCATCCCCTCGCCCCTCCATCCCCTCGCCCCTTCGACCCCATCCCCTCGCCCCCCCATCCCCTCGCCCCTTCGACCCCATCCCCTCACCCCCCCATCCCCTCGCCCCTTCGACCCCATCCCCTCGCCCCCCCATCCCCTCGCCCCTTCGACCCCATCCCCTCGCACCCCCATCCCCTCACCCCTTCGACCCCATCCCCTCGCCCCCCCATCCCCTCGCCCCTTCGAACCCATCCCCTCGCCCCGCCATCCCCTCGCCCCTTCGCCCCCATCCCCTCGCCCCTTTGCCCCCATCCCCTCGCCCCATCCCCTCGCCCCCCCATCCCCTCGCCCCTTCGCCCCCCCATCCCCTCGTCCCCCCATCCCCTCACCCCCTTCGACCCCATCCCCTCGCCCCCCCATCCCCTCACCCCTTCGACCCCATCCCCTCGCCCCCCCATCCCCTCACCCCTTCGACCCCATCCCCTCGCCCCCCCATCCCCTCACCCCTTCGACCCCATCCCCTCGCCCCCCCATCCCCTCGCCCCTTCGACCCCATCCCCTCGCCCCCCCATCCCCTCGCCCCTTCGACCCCATCCCCTCGCCCCCCCATCCCCTCGCCCCTTCGAACCCATCCCCTCGCCCCGCCATCCCCCTCGCCCCTTCGAACCCATCCCCTCGCCCCCCATCCCCTCGCCCCCATCCCCTCGCCCCTTTGCCCCCATCCCCTCGCCCCCCATCCCCTCGCCCCATCCCCTCGCCCCATCCCCTCGCCCCCCCCATCCCCTCGCCCCTTCGCCCCCCCATCCCCTCGCCCCCCCCATCCCCTCACCCCCTTCGACCCCATCCCCTCGCCCCTCCATCCCCTCGCCCCTTCGACCCCATCCCCTCGCCCCCCCATCCCCTCGCCCCTTCGACCCCATCCCCTCGCCCCCCCCATCCCCTCGCCCCTTCGACCCCATCCCCTCGCCCCCCCATCCCCTCGCCCCTTCGACCCCATCCCCTCGCCCCTTCGACCCCATCCCCTCGCCCCCCCATCCCCTCGCCCCTTCGACCCCATCCCCTCGCCCCCCATCCCCTCGCCCCTTCGCCCCCATCCCCACTCCCCTTTGCCCCCATCCCCTCACCCCCCATCCCCTCGCCCCTTCGACCCCATCCCCTCGCCCAACCATCCCCTCGCCCCTTCAACCCCATCCCATCGCCCCTTTGCCCCCATCCCCTCGCCCCCATCCCCTCGCCCCTTTGCCCCCCATTCCCTCGCCCCTTTGCCCCCCATCCCTTCGCCCCCCCCATCCCCTCGCCCCTTCGACCCCATCCCCCCGCCCCTTCGACCCCATCCCCTCGCCCCTTCGACCCCATCCCCTCGCCCCTCCATCCCCTCGCCCCTCCATCCCCTCGCCCCTTCGACCCCATCCCCTCGCCCCCCCATCCCCTCGCCCCTTCGACCCCATCCCCTCACCCCCCCATCCCCTCGCCCCTTCGACCCCATCCCCTCGCCCCCCCATCCCCTCGCCCCTTCGACCCCATCCCCTCACCCCCCCATCCCCTCGCCCCTTCGACCCCATCCCCTCGCCCCCCCATCCCCTCGCCCCTTCGACCCCATCCCCTCGCCCCTCCATCCCCTCGCCCCTCCATCCCCTCGCCCCTTCGACCCCATCCCCTCACCCCCCCATCCCCTCGCCCCTTCGACCCCATCCCCTCACCCCCCCATCCCCTCGCCCCTTCGACCCCATCCCCTCGCCCCCCCATCCCCTCGCCCCTTCGACCCCATCCCCTCGCCCCCCATCCCCTCGCCCCTTCGACCCCATCCCCTCGCCCCCCCATCCCCTCGCCCCTTCGAACCCATCCCCTCGCCCCGCCATCCCCTCGCCCCTTTGCCCCCATCCCCTCGCCCCTTTGCCCCCATCCCCTCGCCCCATCCCCTCGCCCCCCCATCCCCTCGCCCCTTCGCCCCCCCATCCCCTCGTCCCCCCATCCCCTCACCCCCTTCGACCCCATCCCCTCGCCCCCCCATCCCCTCACCCCTTCGACCCCATCCCCTCGCCCCCCCCATCCCCTCGCCCCTTCGACCCCATCCCCTCGCCCCCCCATCCCCTCGCCCCTTCGACCCCATCCCCTCGCCCCCCCATCCCCTCGCCCCTTCGACCCCATCCCCTCGCCCCCCCATCCCCTCGCCCCTTCGACCCCATCCCCTCGCCCCCCCATCCCCTCGCCCCTTCGAACCCATCCCCTCGCCCCGCCATCCCCTCGCCCCTTCGAACCCATCCCCTCGCCCCCCATCCCCTCGCCCCCATCCCCTCGCCCCTTTGCCCCCATCCCCTCGCCCCCCATCCCCTCGCCCCATCCCCTCGCCCCCCCCATCCCCTCGCCCCTTCGCCCCCCCATCCCCTCGCCCCCCCCATCCCCTCACCCCCTTCGCCCCCCCATCCCCTCGCCCCCCCCATCCCCTCACCCCCTTCGACCCCATCCCCTCGCCCCTCCATCCCCTCGCCCCTTCGACCCCATCCCCTCGCCCCCCCATCCCCTCGCCCCTTCGACCCCATCCCCTCGCCCCCCCATCCCCTCGCCCCTTCGACCCCATCCCCTCGCCCCCCCATCCCCTCGCCCCTTCGACCCCATCCCCTCGCCCCCCCATCCCCTCGCCCCTTCGACCCCATCCCCTCGCCCCCCATCCCCTCGCCCCTTCGCCCCCATCCCCACGCCCCTTTGCCCCCATCCCCTCACCCCATCCCCTCACCCCCCATCCCCTCGCCCCTTCGCCCCCCCCCATCCCCTCGCCCCCCCATCCCCTCGCCCCCTTCGACCCCATCCCCTCGCCCCATCCGACCCCATCCCCTCGCCCCATCCGACCCCATCCCCTCGCCCCCCATCCCCTCGCCCCCCATCCCCTCGCCCCCTTGCCCCCATCCCCTTGCCCCCTCGCCCCCCCCATCCTCTCGCCCCCTCGCCCCCATCCCCTCGCCCCCCATCCCCTCGCCCCTTCGACCCCATCCCCTCGCCCCCCATCCCCTCGCCCCTTCGACCCCATCCCCTCGCCCCCCATCCCCTCGCCCCCCATCCCCTCGCCCCTTCAACCCCATCCCCTCGCCCCCATCCCCTCGCCCCCATCCCCTCGCCCCCATCCCCTCGCCCCCATCCCCTCGCCCCTTCGACCCCATCCCCTCGCCCCCCATCCCCTCGCCCCTTCGCCCCCCCCATCCCCTCACCCCCCCCATCCCCTCACCCCCCCCATCCCCTCACCCCTTTCGACCCCATCCCCTCACCCCTTTCGACCCCATCCCCTCACCCCCCCCATCCCCTCACCCCTTTCGACCCCATCCCCTCGCCCCCCCATCCCCTCACCCCCTTCGACCCCATCCCCTCGCCCCCCCATCCCCTCACCCCCTTCGACCCCATCCCCTCGCCCCCCCATCCCCTTCGACCCCATCCCCTCGCCTACCCATCCCCTCGCCCCTTCGCCCCCCCATCCCCTCACCCCCCCATCCCCTCCCCCCCATGCCCTCGCCCCCTCGCCCCCCCATCCCCTCGCCCCCCATCCCCTCGCCCCTCATCCCCTCGCCCCTCATCCCCTCGCCCCCCATCCCCTCGCCCCCCATCCCCTCGCCCCTTCGCCCCCCACCCCCTTGCCCCCCCGCCCCCCCATCCCCTCGCCCCCTCGCCCCCCCATCCCCTCCGACCCCCCATCCCCTCGACCCCCCATCCCCTCGACCCCCCATCCCCTCGACCCCCCATCCCCTCGACCCCCCATCCCCTCGACCCCCCATCCCCTCGACCCCCCATCCCCTCGACCCCCCATCCCCTCGACCCCCCATCCCCTCCGACCCCCCATCCCCTCCGACCCCCCATCCCCTCCGACCCCCCATCCCCTCGACCCCCCATCCCCTCCGACCCCCCATCCCCTCGACCCTTCACCCTCCCATCCCCTCACCCCTTCGCCCTCCCATCCCCTCGCCCCCCCCATCCCCTCGCCCCTTCGCCCTCCCATCCCCTCGCCCTCCCATCCCCTCGCCCCTTCGCCCCATATGCCTCCATCCCCTTTCCCCAATCGCTCCCCTGCCCCCACACCCGCTCTTCCAAACCCCACCCCCATACCCTCCCCCATCCCCTCCACAGCCTCTGTATTATCGATCCCTCCCCTCCAATCCCCTACCTGACCACCTGGGCGTGCCCCTTGTAGGCGGCGATCATCAGGCAGGTGTTGTCATATTTGTTGGCGATGCGGATGTCCGCCCGGTTCTCCACCAGGTAGCGGACGATGTCCAGGCGGCCGTCGAAGCAGGCGGCCCGGAGCGGGGTGGAGTTGGTGGCCGTGGTGTGGTTGACATTGGCGCCGTTGGCGACCAGGAGCCGGACCACGTCCAGGTGTCCGGCCCCGGCCGCGCACCACAGGGCGGTAGCCCCGTCGATCACGTAGCCGTCGAAGCGGACGGTGCCGGTTTGCTCGGTCTCCACCCGGTAATGTTCCAGCAGCAGCTTCACCACTTTGGAGTGGCCGTTGCGGGCGGCGGCGATGAGGGGGGTGGCTCTCTGCCCGCCGGCTCCGACCCCGACCCCGGCTCCAGGCCCGGCCCCAGGCCCCGGGCTCACCTGCGCCAACAGCCGCCGGCTTTCGGCCTCCGAACGGTTCAGCAGCAGCGCGGCCAGCGTCAGCACCCGGCCCTCGCTCGCCGCCTTGTACACATAGGCCGCCAGCGACTCCATCAGCCACCGGCCGCGCTCCTCATCTCCCCGCCGCCCGCCGCTGCCTCAGGCCGCCGCCACCGCCGGCCATCCCGTCCGATTTTAACCCCGCTCACTTCCGGCCCATGTTCGTCGCTGGTGCACCGCCTCTAACCTTCCCCATGGCACTTCCGGAAGGTGAGTGTGTATCCTTCAACCGGCTCCGGGGGGGGGACAAACCCTTCACTCTCCAAAGTTCTAACAAACCATTTCACCTTCACACTTAACAAACCTTCTAATTTCCCCTTTTATGCTTTGAATAAATCTTCTAATCCTCCCTTTACACTTTCCTAATCCTAATCCTCCCTTTACACTTTCCTAATCCTAATCCTCCCTTTACACTTTCCTAATCCTAATCCTCCCTTCTTTTAAGCACACTTTCCTAATCCTAAATTCGCCCTTTACACTTTTAGTAAACCTTTTCTCCTCTTTCTCTTCTTTTTTCCTGCAGCTTTGCCAACTCTGGTTGGACATATTCCTGGAGGAGTCATCACATGACTGCCACCCAAAGATTCCTTTTTCCAGATCTGCAATATTGTTATAATAAATAATCAAATGGGTTCAAAGTAAAATGAAAAATAAACACACCATCTTTTTAGGAATGTTTTTATGTTGGTGCTCTCTGGTTGCTCACAGCTGCATCCAGGAGATTAATCTTTAACTCCTGGAAACTCCAAGACAATCCTGGAGGGTTGGCAACCCCAATTCCCCTACAAACAATGATTAATGTTGGTGTATAGTATAAACACTGTCGCTTGCATGGATTGCCAACTGCCCACCTTGTACGCAAATGTCATCTTTCCAACTCCTGTTCAGCCTCACATACAAGACAAGAAACATCTGAATGTAAAACTATGAAATGGTACAGCACAGATGAGGCCATTGTGCCTGTGCTGGCTCTTTGTAAGCATTATCCAATTAGCCCACTGTCCTGCTCTCTCCTCATAGCCCTGAAAATGTTTTCTCACCCCATAATTCACTAGAGCCACAAAAAAGGATGTCAGAAACAACTGATACCCAATGCACTTACACAACCATTGAGTACACCACATGCAAAACGGAAACTACTGCCAAAAATCAGACACCGTGTGCAATTATTATCAATTCTGGGCAGAACTATTGTTCTCTCACCTTTTCCCCTTCCACAGTGTGCTCACCCAGGTATTTGTTCTGTTTCTCCATACATGCTCACCCTCACCACAAACTCTCTCCCATCAATTTTCTTTTGCAAGGCTGCAGAGGCTATGACAATGAGGGACGGCAAGTTATTCCACTGGAAGGGTCTTCACGGCTGAGCACAATCTAGTCCTCTAGTGTCTAATTGAAGTTATTGCATGGTGATCGGGAAGAGTAATTGAAAGAAGTACATACCAAACAATTACTTCCAAAGTGAATGGTGTGAACAGGACAATGGCACACGTGTTCACACAAGTCTCCTCTACAAATTCTCACCATTGGTTTCAAATCCCTCCTCTCCCTGGCCCTTCCTGATCTCTGTAATTTCCTGCAGCCCCAACAACCCTCTCTCTCCCAGCCCTGATCTAATTCAGGCCTCTTGAGCATCCCTGATTTTAATCGCTCCAGCATTCTCCTTAAACTATCTGAGCCCTAAACTCTGGAATTCCTTCCCTTAAATCTCTCCCCCCACCCCCGATTAAGACGACTCTTAAAACCCGCCTCTTTGACCAAGCTTTTGGCCACTGCCCTAATACCACCCGTATGGAGCTCGATGTCTAATTTCGCTTTAAAACGTGCCTGGGAAGTCACTTTGGGCGTTTCGCTACGTTAAGGGCGCTATCTAAATACGGGTTGTTGTTGATTTAGAACTGATAAGATTTAGGCGTTTATATAGCGGATGCAGTACAGCAACAGAGGGTCCACTTTGCAGTGTAGTAAGCCGCTGGGTTTCTTTTGTTGCATTTTGAATCTTTCCTGAACTGCAAAGGGGAAACGAGTGTAATCAATGAAAATATTGATGGATACAACGTAACACGGGAGACGCCCGGCGTTTGCTTGTTGCCAGTCACTTGGAGTCTGGCTCCTCTGTCCTCAGTCACATGCGCTGCAGATGTGGTTTTACAGGTCGGGGTTTTTTAATCTGATCTCGTAGCGAGGAAGAGACCGAAGCAAGATTGAAACTCTGTTCGTACAAGGGACCTGGTGCCTTCCAGACAGGAGGAAAAAAAAAAGCAAGAGACGGAAAAGGAACAGGCAGCGGCAACCCCAACATGCGGAAGCGACAATCGCCTTCTCTGCAAACTCCCTTCTTCCTCCCCAGGTTTGGCTACTGGGATGAATTTTGCTCGTGTTGCCTTTGCTTTTGCTTTTTAAAGGGAGGGAGCGCAGCGAGGAAACCAGCAGCCGCCCAAGGACAGACCCAACCCACTTCGTGTAGCCCGTCAGCAAATTCAATTGTTTATTCTTTTTCAGTCAATTCACTAATGTTCGCCAAACGATGTAGCTGCTTCTCTCCCTCCCCCTCCAAGCTCTGCCTCGCCTACATTCGGCACTGGCCGAACCAGCTGCCTGGGAAATCGCAAAGAAAGATTTCCATCATCTATATAGTTACAGCACTTTTGAAGTGTAGTCATTGTTGTAAGGTAGGATGCAAGAAGCCAATTTGTGCACAGCAAGCTCCCACACACAGCAACACAACAATGACTAGGCAATCTGGTTTTTGTGATGTTGATTGAGGGATAAATATTGGCCAAGACATGGGGCTGAACTCTTTACCCCTTCCCCTCCCCCTGCGGAAAGAGCTCCGACACTCTGGACTGTCAGCCTGGATTTTGTGTTCATGTCCTGGAATGGGACTCGAACCCACAACCTGATTCGGAGCCGAGAGTCCTACTCACTGAGCCGCAATGTTTAATCCTTGCTTCAGGGATAAACTTAGCCCCACAACCTCAATCATCCCAATATTAACTTCCTTTTTTTTAAAAAAAAACCTTGGAATGGGCTGGTTTCTACAATCCCTGGTAGTGACATCAGTGCGGCTCAGAAATGGGATTTAATTCTGTTTTTCTAATCTGTGCTATTGTAGAAAACAGTCTCAGATTTTTTCCCTTTACCTTTTGCAGTCTTCAAATCCCTAGTCTGATAGGGATCGGAATGATGACATCGGGAATAATATTGTTTTTGGCTGACCACTTTTCCTGTAACGTTAGGGATGAAATGGCTATTCCTTGAAAGCAGCCACTGGGTGATAATGCATTGATTGTTAGGGGAAAAATACTGGTGGAGTGTGAAACGAGCTATCGGTTTGCAACTGTTCCTGTAGCACTTGCATCCAAGGCCAATTTCACCGCTTCAGTTACTTTACAGCTCCACTCACTCTCGCAGTATCTTGCCTATGTGACCACTTTTTTTTTAAAAAAGGGAGCTCAAACAGTCAGCTATTCACCTCTGGGTACCATCACTGAAAATGCCAGAAATCTGAAAAATAAATAAAACTAACATTCTGGAAAAGCACATCAGTGTCAATCAGCCTCTTAGGAGAAAAGAAATGAGAATTAATCTGCTTTAGCTTTCAGATACTGATAGACCTTAAATATATTTCCAGCATTTTAAGAACATAAAATACGAAACAGGAGTGGGAGTTGGCCATTTGGCCCCTGAGGCCTGGTTTCCCCCTTCAGTATGATCATGACTGACTTAACTCCATTTTCCTCTCAATGACCCTCAACTCCCTTATAACTCAAAAATCTGTCTAACTCAGTCTTGAATATATCAATGATCCAGACTCCACTGCTCTCTGGGCTAGAGAATTCCTTTGAGGGAAGAAATTCCTCCATAGATCCATCTCAAATGGGTAACTGCTTATTCTGAAATGATGCTTCCTTGGTTCTAGATTCCCCTACAAGGGGAAACATCCTTCCAGCATTCACCCTGTCAACTTTCGGAAGTTGTTTCTTGCCCACTTAGTTCATTGTTTCCTACTTTCAGAAAGACAAGTGCATCCCTTGTCGATATCTGTTTTATGTTAATTGAAGCTGTTATGAAAGTATTAATTCTGTCAATTTTCCATCAATTGCTCACCGTAATTCGATTTGCTTTTCTGGCAGAAACCTAGCCACCTGCATCAATGTTCATTTTGTAGCCTTCAAGTGGTTTAACAGCCGCTTAACTGCTCAAGTAATAGGCAAGGACATTAATCCTACTATAGACTATGGGAAGCAGAAGCAAAATTAAGCAGACCAGTGAATTTATTCAGCTGACAAGGCTGTGACAAAAATCGAGCTTTACTCACTTGTGGTGTTATATCTTATTCCTCCGTCTTGCTAATGGTACACACACAGTTAAAATTGGTTGCTGCCAGCTTGTTATTCACTGAATATGCACTAGCGCTGGATAATACCAGAAGCATTATCACAATGCTGTTAAACAAAGGACTTAGTGCGCTAATATCTGTTGAATGCAGAGTCGTTTACATCAAGGAGTGTGCAAAGTATTAATATCCAGCAATCATGAATGATAGAAAGTTACTGGAACATGCATCTTGTGCGATTTGAAGTCCTGGGTTTTTTTTTTAATCTGCTGGAAAGGTGTTGTGGGCTTGGTTAACAAATACGTTTGGGGGTGAAAACCTGGCCAGTAATTCTTCATGGTCTCTTTGACAGTTCTGGGGCCAGGAACCTCTAATTGGGGGTTCATGTTGGTTGTTTGGGTTTAGCTCACCAGTCTGAGGGTGTCAGGGGAATGTAGCTATTCTGAGCTTTGTAGTAGCATTTTGCCAAGTAATGTGAGCAACCAGGTTTTAAGAATCAATTGCATGTTGAGGGTTAACACATGAGAAGTATTTTTATTGCTTTGACATTTTGAAGGGAATAGCAATGTTTGTAAATACACTGTACAGAATACTCTCCCTTTAACCTGTTAAATTCATTTGTTTGTTAGCTTATAGCCATGCCAAAGTCTAATCAGAATGTACTTTCTTCCATCCACACAATGTAGCATGTGATATATTCCACAAGCCAGTGTATTATGGCAAGACTTCTCTTTTTGACACCTGTGCCTCATTACATAGATCTCGATAAAGACACACTCCTGTTCATTGGGAATGTCAGGTCAGCTTACAGGCGAATACATATTGTTAAGGTCCCTGAAACAGAACACTGCCCTTTTTCCGACTTTGCAGGGCTGATTTCTAGATGCACAGCATTAGTATTTAATTATGTGTATGTAGTCATCCTCCTAAGTTTGAAATGGAGATGTTCAAAACTGTAAAGGGTTTTGAGAAGAGTAAATAAGGAAAAACTGTTTCCACTGGCAGAAAAGATAGTAACCAGGTAATTGGCAAAAGACCAAGTGGTGACGATGAGTTTTTTTTTGATCTTGAGTTATTTTGATCTGGAATGTGTTGTCTGAAAGGGTGGCAAAAGCAGATTCGATAAACTTTCAGAAGTAAATTGAATAAATACTTGGGAGGGGAGTGGGGCTAATTGGAAGCTTTCTGAAAGAGCCAGTTCAGGCACAATGGGCTGAATGGCCTCCTCTTGTGATGTATGATTCAATGAGCAGAAACAAATAGTAAACAACAATATGGTTGTTATTAAATGATCTGCTTATATAGTTTGTATTGAATGTTGCATTTAAATTAACTTTTTTTGTTATTTTGGCATTCTCGTATGGATATCAAACATCCAAATCCTTTGAGTTTTAATTTCCTATTAGAGCAAACAGACTTGATAGCTAAACAGTGCACGAGCTCCTCTTCAAGTCTTTACTGCTGAATTGGTCTAAATGTTGGCGGTACAGCCTTGTGGACTGTTTGTTTGAAAGGTGGGCTGGATGCTCAATCTGCTCCACATTCTGCACATGGACAACCACCTCCTCTCAGAAAGGAAGACTTGCATTTCTTTGGTGCCTTTCACAACCCCTGGATGTCCCAAAACACTTTATAACCAGTGAAGTACTTTTGAAGAGTAGTGCAGACAGCAAGCACCCACAAGTGACTATGTGAGAATGACCAGATTATTTTTTAATGCCATGTTGATTGAGGGATAAATATTGGCCAGGATACCAGGGAGAACTCCCCGATTATCTTCAAAGTGGTGTCGCGGGATCTTTTGAGAGGGCATTTGTCTATAACAAATGTCCACCGTAAGAACAGGTTATACCTACTTCTGTCACAGACCTGTAACTAATTTTACAATATTTGCAGCGTAGTGTAATAATGAGTGTAAAAATATTTCAAACTATTCAGTATAGATCCCATCCAGGACAAAGCAGCTCACTTGATAGGCAGCCCATCCATCATTATAATATCCACTCCCTCCACGCTGTACAGTGGCTGCAGAGTGTTCTATCTACAGGATACACTACAGGAGCTAGGCAAGGCACAGCACCTCCCAAACCCACAACTCAATCACCTAGGGCACAAAGGCAGCAGATCCAAGGGAATACCATCACTTCCCAAGTCACGCACCATTCCTGATTTGAAAATATATCACTGTTTCTTCATTGTCGTTGGGTTAAAATCCTGCAACTCCCTCCCTAGCAGCACTGTGGGCATACCTACAACACATGGACTTCAGCGATCCAAGAACAAGGCTGCCTATCACCCTGCTGAACACAGCAAACTCAGCACTAACCAAGGATCGACCCACAGTGAGTTTATTCCCTCAGGCCACTGGGAGATTGAAATGTTTAAAAAGCAGTGATTCCTAAACCCCAGAATTCGGCATCAAGTCTTTCACAAATGGATAAAGCTCACTTACTATTTGTAACTCATGTACAGGTTATTGAGAGATAAAAACATAAATGCAACTTACCTACAGTGAGTGCTCGAGGTAAGTAAATGTGACAGGAATGGTGATGATTTATCCTTTATGATGTAAGCACTGGTGATGAGATTGTGTCATGTGACTGCAAAAATGGAGACAGATTCTTACCCCAGTGTTTATTACCGAAAACGGATGTCTGTGACAAAGGCACGCTACAATTATATGCCCTAATTTCCTCCTTTCAGCTCCTGAAGGCTGTTACTGTTGTTAAGGTCCAGTTCTGTCAGCCTTTGGACCATTTTGTCCACATCGCCAGTCTTTATGTGAACCTAGGCAATGAATTCTGACAGTGCTGCAGCTCGGTTTGGCCAACTTGAGGAGGTGGGTCGAAATCAAGATTTGGCCAACTTATCGGGAAGGGGTGGAGCTGTTCTCTGGCGAATGATGAGATACATCATCCATAACCCGAGCCAGGAACTGCACGGACTTGCCAACCGAAGCTTAGAGACCGAAGAGATTCCTAGGAGCAACATGGAGACAGTCCTCAGCACAGGCTGACCCCAAAATGAATGGGGGATTGACACCCCCGCCCCCCATCCCAATCCCCTTTGGCTCTGCCACTGAGCTTTGGAAGACAGTACAATTGATCCCTATCCTGTTCCAGCCCAGCTTCTGTGCTCACACCCGCTTCCAGCAGGGGTTTAGTTCCTAATGTTTCTTTTCCTGACCGAGATTAGCTAACTCAACGTGATGGAGGGTTGGGGCTCGGAAACTTCTGGTTCATGTGAATCATTAGGTGGGTTACTGATGTAGGTATTAACTCAGACTATAAGCATCAGAACAAGTGCATAGTGTGCTGTAAATCCACAGTACTTGAGGACCAGGTTAACAAAGCTAAGCAAGACTAAAGGATTAACATAAATTATTCATGATACAAATGGACATTGGATTCTTGTGACATCTAGAACACATCTATCATCTGTTTTGACATATATAGGTTTGCAGACTCCATATCCCCTTAAACTCACCACAGCCTATGGCCCGAGAGCTGTGATCATTATGTTTATTAACATGTAACTAATTCTCTTGGCCTTTGTCCAAGTAGTTTTAAAGTGTTATTTCTTAGTAAAGATCAACTTTCCTTTTGAAAGCGGGTGCTGATACTGCTTCCACCACTGTTGGTCATAGGGCAATCCACAACCTAACACCCTCCGTCTAAATAGGCTTCCCCTTTCCCCATCTTTCTTCAGTTTAATGTCTCATCCAAAGGCAGAACTCTGAAGCTCCAAGCTCGATCATTTGCTCAGGTGGAAGATGTGGGATTGGAACTTTTCAGCTCGGGGCGGGGCGGGGGTGGGGTGTGTGTGTGTGTTACTGGCTGAGCCACAGCAGACACCTCGACTCCTTTTAAAGATTACCCTTTATTGTTTTGCGTCCTCTCATTATTCCTCCTCCCAAAATATGTCAACACACATTTCTACTTGTGAGATTTTGCATGAATTAGGCACAAGTGATGGAAACCCTAGGAGGTTTGGGTGCAGCATCTCTCGATTATATCTCAATAGATCAAGCGGGAGACGGTTTTTAAAGGGCATGTTTAGCTCCGAGTAAGATGCATTGTCCTTTTATCTCATAGGAATGTAGGAAGCGAGCCAGAGAACGTGGATAAAAAACCTCAGTTTCACCTAGATCTTTGGTTTTATTTCATGGTGCAAAACTGGATCCTGGATTTTGGCCGCCCTATTGCAATGGTGAGTCATGAACTGACAAATTGTATTAACTGAATAGAAACAAAGGGGCCAGAGCTCACTCTCCCAACCACAACCCAGAGACCCCAGGCTGGGGCTCTTTCTCTAGAAATGAGAAGGCAGAGGGCGGATAGAGAATGTTAAAATTATGAAAGGGTTTGGTAGGGTAGACGTAGAGAAGGTGTTTCCACTTGTGGTGGGGAGACCAGAACTAGGAGTCCATGAATATAAGACAGCCGCTGATAAATCCAATAGGGAATTCAGGAGAAACCTCTCTACCCTGAGAGTGGGAAAAATGTGCAATTCACTACCACAAGGTGTAGTTGAGATAAATAGTGTATAAGGATTTAAGAGGAAGCTGGGTAAACACATATTGGAGAAAGAGATAGAAGGATATGCTGATGGGTTGAGATGAGGAGGCTCATGTGAAGCATAAATACTCAGATGGAACAGTTGGGCCAAATGGCCTGTTTCTGAGTTATACATACTGTGTAATCCACCTGGAAAGTGCATTCTGTTGACATTGGGTGTGTTTGGTTGTGATTTTTCCCAATCACTTCCTGCTCCAATACACTGTGTCCGGTTTTATGCATGAAAAATGGCTTTTTTTAGCAAACTACCTGAGGTAACTCATTAGGGAGAGGAGGGAAGAGTATATGGGGGAGGTGGGGAAGATTTATAATTTATACTAGATCTGCTGTTTTTCTCATAAGAAACTGACAGGGGTCTGATGTGCTCCTTTATAGATTATCCTTCCAGTGGAGTGGTTTCCATTGAATAAACCGAGTGTTGGTGATTACTTTCACATGGCCTATAACATCATCACACCTTTCCTCCTACTGAAGGTAAGGTCTCTGACTGCTGCAGACGTTGTGACTGGGGAAAATAGGTGTGTCCACACAGTCACTGTCCCCTTGCAGAATCCATTGCGCGTTGCCTGGTGGCTTACTGACCGCCCAAACACAGTGTTGGACCTGGGTCCTGAGGAGCACAGAGGTTCCAACTTTGATTCACAACCCTTACTGAGTTGGATTTTCATCAAGGGTTAGCACTGGAGATGCTGTAACCAGGGGGCGACCAGGTTACCCAAAAAGGTCTGGGAGTATTTAGGATCCTCCTGAGGAATGGGAGGCGATGCCAAAAATAATGTTGTGGAAGTGTTCATGAAAATCTCCTGACTTCCCACGTGCTTGGCCAATCCTGGCTGTGACTGCCTTTAAGGAGGGGAACGATACAGTCAAGTGCTGATTGCTTTTGGGTGAATTCTGCTGCAGAGGTCGTGGTTGGGTGAGGCCAGGACCAGGCTCGCCTGTGTCGCCTTTCACAGTTGAATAGTTTGCCGATGCTTATGATCCAGGCTTACCTAGTATCCCAGGGATCTTGCAACCATTTTGTGCTCTTTCAGCAAAAGGAGAAAGAATGGGTGAAAACCGAGGCAGAATTAGACAAATGTATAGAGACATGTCACAGATGATGAGAATTGGCATTGAAAGCTCATCAATTCTCAATAGTACTTATTTCAAGAGTACATAAGTGTTCACTCAATCTTTAATACCTTCTGTTGCAGCTTATCGAACGTTCTCCTAAAACTCTCCCTATCTCAGCAGTGTACATCTGTATAATAACATTTGTTATGGGAGCCAGCATTCACCTTGTTGGTGATTCAGTGAATCATCGTCTGATTTTAAGTGGATACCAGCTCCATTTGTCTGTTCGAGAAAACCCAATTATGAAGGACTTGAAACCAGAAACATTGGTAAGCACCATCACATCGGCAAGAAAAATGCTTCAATCGGATTAATCCTATGCAAGCTCAGCTTGGTCAAGGGCACTGGGTGCTGCAGAGAGTTTGACACTGCACCTCTACACATCCTTGATTTTAATCACTCCAACACTGGCGGGAATGCCTTCAGCTGTCATGGTCCTAGGTTCTGGAATTCCCTACCTAAACCTCTCCTCCTCTACCTCTCTCTTCCTTTAAGACGCACTTTAAAATCTACCTCCTTGACCAAACTTTTGGTCATCGTCCTAATATTTATTTAGATAGCTCAGTGACTGAAGAAGAGTCATACGGACTCGAAACGTTAACTCTGTTTCTCTCTCCACAGATGCTGTTAGACCTGCTGAGTTTTTCAGCATTTACTGTTTTTGTTTGTGACTGATATTTTGCTTGATATCACTTCTGTGGTGCCCTGGGACATTTTACTATGTTAAAGGCAGTATATAAATGGTATATAAAGGTGGTTTATAAATGCAAGCTGTTGTTCAAATCCATGCTAAACTGAAAAATCTTCTGGCCACGGTTGAAAGATATCTGCATGATTTCTTTTTATTCATTGATAGCATGTGGGTGGCGTTGGCTGGGCCAGCATTTACTGCCCAACCCTCATTGTCCTTGAGAAGGTGGTGGCGAGCTGCTTTCTTGAACCAGTGCAGTCAGTTCAATACAACCGAGTGGTTTGCTGGGCCATTTCAGAGGGCATGTAAGAGTCAATCACATTGCCGTGGGTCTGGAGTCACATATAGGGTAAGGATGGCAGATTTCCTTCCCTAAAGGATTTTAGTGATCCAGCTGAGGTTTTTTTATATGACCATTGACATCGTTTCATGGTCATTATTAGGCGTTTAATTCCAGATATTTTATTTGAATTCAAATTCCACCATCTGCCTGGTAGGATTCAAACCTAAATCCCCAAAGCATTACCCTGGGTCTCTGGAATACTAGTCCAGTGACAATACCACTACACCATCACCTCCCCCTGTATGAAATGAAATTTTTAAAAAAACAGAAAATGATGGAAATACTCAGCAGGTCAGGCAATCTGTTGAAAGAGAAACAGAGTTAATGTTTCAGAGCGGTTGACCCTTTATCAGAGCTATGAAAATTTACCGGTAAGAAATTAAGTTTGGTAACCTCAGTCCAGTTCTGAAGGATATGGTGCTGACAGCATAAAACTGTCCTTAATTGGCATTCAGCCAGTTCAGGAATCTCAATCAGGGAAGTCTCAGGGTGACTAGTGATGTGCGTTGGGGTTACTGTCCGGAGACAGTTACAGGGCCAAGGAAGAGGGAGCTTCACAGTACACCTAACCAGGCTGCTTTTCAACTGGGATGCTTAATGCAGAGTGCTTGAGCTGGTAAAGTTCCATCTTCTATCACTACCCCACCCATACAAAGCACGAAATTCACACAAAACCAAAAAGTTTAAAAGTTGTAATTTCTCTTGTTAAACCCACAGATTGACTCATTTGAGCTGCTATACTACTACGATGAATCCTTGGGTCACTTGATGTGGTAAGTAAATTAACAAATAAATTAATGACCATCCATCACTGTACAAAAGGCAGCCAGAGTCTGCCCTGATGGCCAGTGGCTGAAGGTGCCACCTGCTATAAACTAGGAAGGACCCATTCTGCCTTGCCAGTTGCTCACAGCATGGGCAGCAGTTATGTTTATGGTAGTTAGCTTCAGCTCCCTGGGTTAGGGAGTGAGGAGTGGGTACTGGATGGGGTTCCTCCACCAGTGACACCTGGGCACATGGAATTTAAGAGTTTGGTTGTTTTCTCTGATTTCCCAATGTCTCAGTTCACACATGAAAGCTGGCCACCAGGTCTCATTGGTTGTGTTCCTTTCCTGTATCAGTCAACTCCTTCAGGCTAGTCAGCTGCCTGTAACTGGGGAAAAGTTGTGGGGCTGGGGGAAACAACTGAAAAATAAAGCAACTCCTGGTCAGTCTAGACCATTGCTGAGTCAAGTCTGTGTGTAAGATTGTGTCAGCGTTCTCCATAATAAGATTTTGAATCGGCCCTGTATGTTCTAGTTCCAGAACTAGGGGTGGCCTGTTTAAGACAGAGATGAGAAGAATTTTTTTCTGAGGATAGTGAGTCTTTGGAATTCCCTTCCTCAAAAGGCAGTGGAGGCAGAGTCTTTGAATGTTTTCAAGGCAGAGATAGATTCTAGATAAGCAAGGGGTTACCAAGGGTAGGCGGGAGGTTACAGTTAGATCAGCCATGATCTTATTGAATGGCGGAACAGGCTCGAAGGGCCGAGTGGACCACTCCTGCTCCTAGTCCGTATGTTATTCTTTTGCTCAGTGCACTATGAAGCAAAGCCACCAATTCTCCATTCCCAGCAGGGCAATTTCTGCAGGGCGACAACACTGCAATTATCCCAATCAAAATGAAGGAGGTTTGGCTGAAATTACCCCAGTCTTGTTTCAATGCAGCACTGCTGCAGAAAGTTGAACAGAGCAGCATTCATGTGGATTCGTTAACTTTTGATGATTGTATGAAACTCGGGCTTAACTACCAAGTGAAACATTAATTTAAACTCATGAGCTGGCTCTTAGTCCACTTCACCCTTCACTGAGCTCACTCTTGCTCCCTGACACACTTCCATTCGCTTCCCCTGACCCCACCACCCCCCCCCCACCCCCAACCGCCTTCCTCCCTCCCTCCCTCCCTCCCTCTCTCTCTCTCTCTCTCTCTCTCAGGGATCCAGTTACTCAGCCGTGAAAGGATGTATCGTATAATATATTAACATAGTGGGGTGGGCACAGACCTAGGGGTATGGGATAGCATACAATATATTGCCTATTTCCACAAATGCAGGTGGTTCTTCATGTGAAATCTCTGTGTGGATTTCATTGCTTTATTTAAGGCTTGCTTATTAATGTAGGCGCTATTCCCGGAAGCACAGCAATAGTCTCACATTCTCATTTTCTTTAAAATCAGCACCATTGTTAAGTCGAGCATTTCTCTGGGCAGTGTATAAAGGGTAAACTGCCAAGCACTTTGCTCTACCTGTTATTTTGTTTTAATAAACTCCTTTTCTCACCCGAATAACAAGATGAATTGTTATTCATTGCTGCAGTTCAGGCAATAGTGCAACAGTACTCATGGGAAACTGCAGCATTCCTGTTGGTAGCTAAGCCAGGGAGGTCAGGAAAGGCTCACCTTTGGCCTCGGTCTGTGCTAAGTTAGTTGATCCCACTGATCTCAACGCTCCTGGACTGAGGGGGAAAAAGTTGTCCAGTATTTACTTTTAATTATTGCTGAAAAGTATGCCTGTGATTACGAACAAGAGTGCGTGTATGTTTGCATGTACCTTTGCACAAGTGAGAGTGTGATATGTGTATTAATGTATGCTTGTTTGTCACTGTGTGTGAGTGTGTGTTTGTTTATCAGGTAAGGATTGGATTGCATCAGCCATAATATGCTGCAGCCCATGTTTAAATATCCTGGCTCCTGTGGAAACCTGGTCCCAGCCATGAGATTCCTGAGTCCCTCATATACCAATGCAAGAGGCAGCTTGGTGTTCCAAGGAACCTTTTACCTTTCCTTGTTCCCTGATGCCTGAGCAGCTGTTGCTTGTGTACAAAGTCTATTTGTGAGGCTGCAGTACGAGTTGTTACTTTGGTCACTGCAGTATGAGGACTGTTTGACTAATAGTTGTGCTTATTTTTGTGCCACAGGTATGTTCCTTTCTTCATTATTTTCAGCCTGTATTTCACTGGCTGCTTCACTCGCAGTAGCAGGGACAGCAGAATGCCTCTATCAGCATGGCTGCTCCTCGGGCCAAGTAGTCTCTACTATTGGTAAGAGATAAGCAAATATTTAGAAAATAATAGTCATGATTTTATTTCATTCCACTTTTTAGTGTCAGTCGTAGCTCGTTTGGTAGTATTCTCACCTCTAAGTTAAAAAGCTTCAGCTTCAAGTCCCACTCCAGGGCTTGACCACGAAAGTCAAGACTGACGCTCCAGTGCAGCACTGAGGCAGTGCTGCACTGTTGGAGATGCCGTCTTTTGAATGAGACATTAAACTGAGGCTCCATCTGCCTGCATGGGTGGATATAAAAGGTCCCATGGCCCCATTTTGTGTTTAACCAATTTATTGGAGTTCCTTAAAGGAGTCACATGTGCTGTGGATAAAGGGGAAGTGGTGGATGTACTGTACTTAGATTTCATGAAGGCATTTGATGAGGTGCCACATCAAAGGTTATTGTGGAAAATCAAACCTCATGGTGTAGGGGGTAACATATTGGCATGGATAGAAGATTGGCTAACTAACAGGAAACGGAGAGCAGGCATAAATGGGTCTCTTTTTTTTGGTTGGCAAGATGTGACAAGTGGTGTGCCATAGCGATCAGTGCTGGGGCCTCAACTTTTTACATTTTATATAAATGACTTGGATGAAGGGACCGAAGGCATGGTTGCTAAATTTGCTGATGACATAAACATAGGTAGGAAAGTGAGTTGTGAAGCGGACACAAGGGGGTTACAAAGGGACATAGATGGGTTAATTGAGTGGACAAAGATCTGGCAGATGGAGTATAATATGAGCAAATGTAAAATTGCCCATTTTGGCAGGAAGAATAAAAAAGAAGCATATTATCTAAACGGTGAGAGATTGTAGAGCTCTGAGATTCAGAGGGATCTGGGTGTCCTAGTGCATGAATCACAAAAGGCTAGTATGCAAGTACAACAAGTAATTAGGAAAGCTAATAGAATGTTATCATTTATTGCAAGGGGAATTGATTACAAAAGTAGGAACATTATGCTTCAGTTGTACAGGGCACTGGTGAGACCACATCTGAAGTGCTGTGTATAGCATTGGTCTCTTTATTTAAGGAAGGATGTAAAGGCATTAGAAGCAGTTAAGAGAAGGTTTTACTAGACTAATACCAGGAACAGGTGGGTTGCATTATGAGGAATGGTTGGACAGACTAAGCTTGTATTCGCTGGAGTTTAAAAGAGTAAGAGATGACCAAATTGAAACTTTTAAGACCCTGAAGGGTCTTGACAGAATGGATGTGGAGAGGATGTTTCCTCTTGTGGGGGAATCTAGAACTAGGAGTCACTGTTTAAAAATAAGGGTCGTCCATTTAACATAGAGATGAGGAGAATTTTTTTTCTCTGAGGGTCCTGAGTCTTTGGAACTCTCTCCCTCAAAAGGCAGTGGAAGCAGATTCTTCGAATATGTTTAAGGCAGAGGCAAACAGATTCTTGATAAGCAAGGGGTGAAAGGTTATTGGGGGTAAGCGGGAATGTGGATTTGAGGTTAATATCAGATCAGCCATGATCTTATTGAATGATGAAGCAGACTCAAGGGACCAAATCATCTACCCCTGCTCTTAATTTGTATGTTTGTATGCAATATTTTGAAGAAGAGCAGGGAGTTCACCCCAGTGTCCTGGCCAACATCTCAAAAGACCGATTATTTGGTAATTATCACAGTGCTGTTTGTGGGATCTTGCTGCTTGAAAATTGACTGCTATGTTTCCTACGTTACCACAGTGATTAAACTGCAAAAGTACTTCACTGGCTGTAAAGCACTTTGAGACATTGATGGTCAAGAAATGCGCTATATAAATGCAAGTCTTTCTTTTCCCCTAAACATCACTTGGTCAGTTCTGGGATACAGGTACAATTGTGTAATGGTTATGGTACTGGTCCAGTCATCTAGACACCTGGCCTAATAAACCAGAGAATGTGAGTTCATAAACTCACCGTAACAGCTCAAATTCAGTTTGTTTTTTAAAAAAATAAATAAATCGAGAAATATAAGTGACATCAGTAAAAAAAAAAATGACCAAAGAGCTGTCAGATTGTCAGTTTCAAAAAAACAAACACAAAATTGTTCAACCCAACAGCAAACCTACCACCCTGACCCGGTCTGGCCTATCCATGATTCCAGTCCCACGTCCGAATTATCCACTGGAATTGTGCAACAAGTCACTCACTTGTATCAACCCACTACTCCGTTCCCCTAGAATGTGGCTCACCACCATCTTCTCAGGGCAATTAGGGGTAAGCATTAAACATCGGCCTTGCCAATGGCACCTATGTCCCAAGAATGAAAGTGTGGGAGAAAAATCAGCCACAGTTCCTCCTGCTGGTTATACAGTAACTACAGGAAGGTAAGCCTCAGGCTAGACGAGGTGTGACAACCCCCTTGGCCAAATAGCATACAGACGCTTGCTGTCCAGGCTAACAGAATGGTCAATTGGCTGAATACTTCCAGTGTCACAAATTGATTATGGTTGAGGAAGGTCCATTCAGCCCATCTTAATTCCATTGAAAGATCTCAGTCTCCCCATTTCAACATCCGCTTGGTCCTTAAATGGTTCAAGGGGCATTTGCCTCCCCTCTTTGGGGGATTGGAATCTATTTCCATTGACGTCATCAGGATAGATGTAAAACAGACTGTCAACCCGCTACCGTCTGTTTACCGCTATCGTCCCCAAGTTACAATGGTCCCATCCCTTTGAGAGACAAAGCATTTCCCGGTATCCATTTTAAATTTACCTTTTATTAGTTTGTTCACCTGTCCAAGTATCACAATTGAATTTAAACCATACTATATAAGCTGCCAGCTTCAAGAGTTCAAGGGTTAATGTCAGGGGAGTGGGACTTAGTCGAGTTTCTTGATCAGATTCTCTGAAGAACTGGGCTATAAATGAATATTGCAGTCCTCATACCCCTTTGACCTCTATCTCTTTCTCTTCTAGGTACCTGGTGACTGAAGGTCAGATCTTTGTCCTCTATATCTTTACTACCTTTGCTATGATGGCAACAGTAATGCACAAGAAACGCAAAGGGCTGGTAATGGACAGTAACGGTCTCTTCCTGTTTTATTCTTTCTGCATTGCGCTGGTCCTGATCTCTGCTTGGGTCGCCTTCCTGTGGAATGACAAAATTCTCCGGAAAAAGTATCCCGGAGTCATGTACGTGCCAGAACCCTGGGCGTATTACACCCTGCACATCAAGAAAACACCCTAGTTTCTTGCCAGGTGCTGTTTCTGAAGCTGCTTTAGTCAACTCTCCAACTCCCCCAAATAACTGATAGTTGAGTGTTTCTCTAGGGTGCAGTTATACTCTTACCACATCAATTCACAGTGGTTTCAGGTAGGCATTGATGCAAATAGTGGCAGTATAATTTGTGCCAAGCAATGTGAGACACCCCCAGCCCCAGCAGGAGGCAGCTTCTCACTGCTTCAAGTTTGTACTGGCTGCAGTATAACACCAGTCTGATGCAAAAATTGTTGCATTTTCAGAAGTGTTCTGGGTGGTCCACTGAATCTCCCTTTTTTTATTTACCCCAACCTCACCCCACCCCAAAAAACTTGATACAATTTCTTATGCAATTTTTCTAATATCTGGAAAAAGGTCTGGCCCTTGCTGCATTTACGGTAAAAGCAAGTCAGAGTGGGAAGAAACCTTGACTCACTCACAAAAGCACATCCAGGCTGCAAGTGACTGCGAATTACCTGGGGAGCGGGACTAATTGAATAGCTCTTTCAAAGAGCCAGCCCAGGCATGATGGGCCGAATGGCCTCCTTCAGTGCTGTATGATTATGACTGAACATCTCTTGTAAAATTAAAACCTTTAGGCCAGAAATTGCTATCGACAATACTTAGTGATCTAGTCCTTAACCTGTGCATCCACCATTGTCCTGCCTGCTATTTTAACAGATGCAATAACTCATTAGCTTAAGTCGGGTTAACACATCACTGGAATGGAGAACAGAGAGACATATACAGACAGATTGGAGTCGATCTTGACCGTGTACAGTAGTTTAAAATGGGTGATAGTAAAGTCAATAAAAATAAATCAGAAGAGAGATAAAAAGGCCTGCCAACTCCACCATCATTGAACCAATGAAGGTTTACCCAGTATGTTCACTCACTATAGTAATTTCTACGTTTGGAGTTTGTTTAAAAAATAACCTTATTTGTTCACATCTCTATTCTGTTGACGGGATTTGTTTTGGAAGTTTCTGTGCTGCTGTTTTTTTTATGCCGATTGCTTGAGAATGTGGAACTTGGGATCACGACTGAGTTTGTTTTGCCAATTGCTGCAGAGCAATCAGAACCTTAAACTTTGTTCACATGATCCGAATTGAATTGTCGGGACCGTGTGCTGTGAGTTGCTAATCTCGAGCATGGAACGAGACATCTCAGGGCCAGTTACACCCAGCTCACCCGAATCCTAAAAAATAAAAAAAAAACTGTGACAAAACCAGACTTCTTGTCCTGCATCAAAATATGAAATATTTCTGTATTTCATGATGTGCTGTCTTAAAGTAACAAATCAAAATGGCATCTGTGGATTTGTTTACCAAACTTCAAAACAGGGCACGTAGCCCAGGTTATCTGTGTAAATGTGCCAGATTGTTTGATCTGTTAATCGAGCAGATCAGGAGGATTTTGTGCTTGGAGAATTTAAAAATGTAACTTTCTAATGGCCTTGTTTATGTGAGAGCCACAAGATGTGTCTAATCACTCACTAATGTGTCATGTAATAATCCTCTGTGATTTTTTGTGGCAGTGGGGGGAGGATTTAACCTATCTTTGGAGACTTAGAACTTGTATGAGATCGGAGGGCTTTGCTTGTAATTCCTTATTTCACTTGAATTGTGATGCATAGGGACAGATTCAGGCACCAACTGTGTCTAAACCTCTTTTTCAGGGAGTCTACAAAAGTGTATTTCATCCAAATGTTCAGATTATCAAACTGATTAAGAAATTCCTTCTAAAAAGAAATTCCTTCTAAAGAGGATATTTAAGCCCATGTGGGCTGGTTCAATCTTCGATTTTCCATTTATTTATATCTTGAATTCTTTATGGTGCCTTACCCGCTTTTTTAGTAATTTATCTCATTCACCAATAAATCTGACCATTAGTTTTGGCCTGACTCCAACAATTATGATATTACCACCTTTCAGAGTAAGTAAGAAAACTGAGTATGCATCCCATATGTTTGCTGCTGCAATGTTTCATAGTCAAGTGGTAACTATTAGTCTCCTGCCATGCTGCCCCACTCATGGCATGCATGGGCACAGGTCTTGGTTCATTGGTGACTCTGGGCCGAAATCCCCCCCCCCACCCCAAACCCCCCGTCTAAGGGGGCGGGCGGGCAGGAACCCAGTCGGCACCGCGCTGCCATTTTACATGGGCGGGCCAGTTAAGGCCCGTCCAGCATGACGTCCGCTAGGAGGCGCTGTGTGCTCCCTGTGCGGTCGGGGTGGGGGAGAGTGGGGGGCGGAATTCTCTGAGTCGAGGGCCTGCACAGAGGTGCCTCAGGGAGATTACTTTCACTTATGAAACATTGAAGAAAGGTTTAAAAAAAAACTTAAGGACAATGTCCCCTTGTGTAAAACTGTCACATGAGCTGGGACATGCCCATTAATTTTTTTCAAAAATTTTTATTTAATTAAACCTTTCATGAAACTTCATCCCGCCTGTGGATGGGGTTTCATGAAAAATGTGAAAGCTGCCTGCCCCCCCCAACCTTAAGGTTGGATGGACAGCATTCTTAACAACTCTAATTACTTTCTTAATGGCCTTAATGGGCCTTTGCCAAGTCGGTGGGCGTACAGCTGACTTGGCTGCACACCCATCGAACTGACAATCTAAATGAAGCGGGGTGAGGTCGGGATGTATGCCCGACATCACTGCGGCAAGTGGACCCCGCCCCCGCTCGCTGACCCGAAAATTCTTCCCTCTGTCTCCTTATCAAAACTTTGTTTTTCTTATGAACACAAGTTACGATTCGGAGGAAACTTGACCTCAATATTGACCCCACTCAATTATCTACACTCGTTATTTCCATCAGCTTTTCTCCTTATTA
This sequence comes from Carcharodon carcharias, assembly GCF_017639515.1. Classification (NCBI taxonomy): domain Eukaryota; kingdom Metazoa; phylum Chordata; class Chondrichthyes; order Lamniformes; family Lamnidae; genus Carcharodon; species Carcharodon carcharias. Next base: position 28,432,153 of record NC_054492.1, on the reverse strand, counting down.
GCTCAGAGACACTAAAGCCTGTGGTGTCACACCCATTAAACTCGGCTGACAACTCTCCATGACACGCTTCAGAATACATTCACCCTATAGATCATCGGAGATCGACCACCAATTTTGCACCAGTGTCTCTCTCCACTGAATCATTAAGGCTGGTCCCATTCTCCTATCTCCCCATATCCTGTACTATAACCTCTTGTAAGGAACTAACTGACCAATGCTATTTACATAGTTAAAAGCAAAATACTGCGGATGCTGGAAATCTGAAACAAAAATAGCTTGGAAAACTCAGGTCTGACAGCATCTGCAGAGAGGAACACAGTTAACGTTTCGAGTCCATATGACTCTTCATCAGAACAGAACTATTTATATAGTTCCTTTAATGTAGTAAATGCACTCAAGACAGAGGGTTACAAAGAAAAATTTGACATTGAGTCACATAAAGGGCAGATGACCAAATGCTTGGTTAGAGAGGTAGATTTTAAGGAGCATCTTTGTAGAGGAAAGAGAGGCAAAGAGGTTTAGGGAGGCAATTTCAGAGCTTCAGGCAGTTGAAGGCACGGCCACCAATGGTGGAGCAATTAAAATCGGCGCTACGCATGAGGCCAGAATTGGAGGGACGCAGATATCTCACGGAGTTGTGCGGCCTGGAGGAGGTTACAGAGGTAGGGAAGGGAGAGACCATGGAGGAATTTGAAAACAAGGATAAGAATTTAAAATCAAGGCATTGCTTAACCAGGAGCCAATACAACTGAGCGAGCACAGGATTTTTTTTGTGAGTAAGGAAAACAGGCGGCAGAATTTTGGATGACCTGAAGTTCAGTGAGAGTGGAAGATGGGAGGCCATCCAGGAGCGTGTTAGAATAGTTAAGTCAAGAGATATCAAAGGCATGGTGAGGGCTTCAGCTGTAAGTAAGCTGAGATGGGACGAGGTTACAGAGTGATGGTGTGGATATGTGCTTGGAAAGGTCATCTTGAGATCAAATACAAACACTGTTGCAAAGAGTCTGGTTCAGCCTCGGAGAGTTGCCAGGGACAAGGAGAGAACTGCTGGCTAGAGAATGAAGTTTTTGGCAGGAACTGGTGACAGTGGTTTCAGTCTTCCCAATATTTAATTGGAGAGAGTTTCTGCTCATCCAGTACGGAATGTTGGAAAAGCCGCCTGCCAATTTTAGAGACAGTAGCGGGAATGAGAGAGGCGATGGTGAGGTAGAGCTGAGTGGCATCAGCAGACAGGTGAAAGCAGATGCTGTGATTTAGGATGATAATGCTGAGGGGCAGCGTGTAGGTGAGAAATAGGAGGGAGCCAAGGAGGGGACACCCGAGATAACGGTGCAGAAGCGGGAGGAGAAGCCGTTGCAGGTAATTCTCTGGCAATGACTGGAGAGGGAAGAGCAGAACAGGGTGATTGCAGTCTCAGCTAGCTAGATGACAGTAGAGCAGCATTGGAGGGGGATGGTGTGCTCTTTGCTGTTTCATATCCTGTTTAAATATTTCCCATTGCTAACCAACATATTCACTTTCCCCTTTTTAAAAAAAAATGCTTCTAGACTGTGGCAGAGAATGGCACATGCTAATTAGCTTCAGTGTGAAGTGTCATGACACAGGATCTGTATGAGAGTATAAATCTTTAAAGACATATTTTAAAAGACTACATTTTAAAAATAAACTGGAATTTAGGATGGCTCTTCAGAGCTACCAGACAGTTTTTGTGGATTACACCATCTTATTTCTCAAGAGGACAAAAGATACCTTTTCTGATATTGACTCATAGTTTTGAGCAGGAGACAAATGAAACTCTGTCACCTTCATTGTAAAAATGCAAATTTGTCCTGTCAAATCTAAAGGCTTTAGCCACCAAAACACTACAAGTGGGAGAAGACTTTAAGACAGTTAATTAAATTACCACAATCCCTTACATGGGACCATGAATCAACAGTGATGTGAGGTCACATCACACAGTGACCATCTTGTCTCCCTGCTACAGATATAGCAGATAATTCAAACCGCTTTTCAAAGGCATCTTCAGAGACACAGACAGAATTCCATCAGAGACAGGTAAAGTCATTAACTGCTACAGCCGGTTAAGCAGAAAATCAACTACCTTCAAAAACTTGAAAGAGGAACTAAGCCTCTCTCTCTCTCCTCCAATCTGTTCCTTCTTCAAGCCAACAACCTCCAGGCAGATCAACTCTAGGAACCATCACAACTATGGAGAAATGTCTGCATTTTCAAGACCTTCACTTCAGCTAAAGTAAACAACTCAACTACAAAACATCAGGCTTGCACTGAAATAGAGACTGAATTAAATTTCATTTTTATAATTACTGTTTTACCTTCTACTGTATCTAGGTTTTGTGCGTGTGGGTGAGCCGTGTGAGTGAGGCAGTGCGTTTTCATTAACCTCCGGAACAAGCGTCTGAGAAATAAACTAACCACCTTCCTTTAAAAATACAAAAGCCTTACTTAAATTGACCCAATCTCTCAGAGTAAGAAAAGACACACATCCCTGTACAAATATATTTGATCACGGCAATAAATAAAATACCTTAAAATTGCCTGTGTCAGAGCAGTTGTTTCTTTGACGTCCCTTTAATTCTTCTTGTCGTTCATGGGCCATTATCTTTGCCATAAATCTCACATGTAGCCCCTTATCAAATGGTTTTTGAAGATTAATAGAAACCAGGCCCACTGAATTTCCTTTATCTAGTCGCTGCTCACAGAATTCTATGAGGCTGCTCAAGCATGACCTACCCTTTCAATTTACATGCTGAATCATGTTTATTAATTCCATCCTGTATTACAGACTGTTGGGCCATTTACTAGCAACTAATGTAAGACCTTCTGACCTATAATTTCACGTCTTATCCCTATCTCTTTATTTGAAGAAATGAGTCATATTTACTTGGACTCCAAACTAAAGAGCGATTACACAAACTAAGGATGTACTCCCTGGCACTTGGAAGATTAGAGGATTATCTGATCAAAGTCTTCAAGGGGAACGGTTAGAGTGGATAGAAGTCCAGGACTATGTGCTGAGGGATGCACTAAAGCTTGGGGCAGTCGCCGCAAAAGGGAAAGGTCGCTGTCTAAAACCTTTCTGCCATAGTGCACCGAGGGGCTAGGAATTGTATAGACCCCTCGGGCTGTATGACTCACATTGAACGTATGTAGTGAATACTACATGTATCACAATTGTATTGAAGCACCTTAAGAGTGCAACATGGCCTATGTCAATAACATAAATACCATTTCACTGTAATGACCATGTTGGAATGTCTGTAATATTCATTGACTGTATTGAAGCATCTCGTGATCCATGTGGAAAAGTTGAATCTGATTGCACTTTTTGTGATGGCCATTTAGAAATGCTTTGTAATGTTCTTTCAGATATTTTATGAATAAAGTATATTTTTCCAAAAAACCATAGGGTGGATAGGGAGAAACTATTTTGGCTGTTTGGAGTGTGTGGAAGCAGGGGACCATAGCCTAAAAATTAGAGCCAAACCTTTCAGGAGTGAAATTAGGAAACACTTTTACAAACAAAGGGTGTTGGGAGTTTGGAACTCTCTTCCACAATCGGCGGTTGATGTTAGAACAATTATTGACTTTAAATCTGAGATTGATAGATTTTCGTTAACAACTTTTGATCTGTTAATTTTCTTTTGCTTAATTTAAGATATTATAGCAAAGATTATTACAGCAAATACTGGCAAAGGCCTCATATGGTGTGAGGACACAGGTCAGCCATGATCTTATTGAATGGCAGAATAGGCTCAATGGGCTAAGTGGCCTCCTTCTGGTCATATGTTCCTAATTTCCAGCCTTCTGACACTATTTTCCTCTTCACAAAATTTTGGAAATTTGTAGCCAGGCCTCTGCTATTTCTTCCCCAGTCTCTTTGAAGACGCTGTGAATTAACTAATTGATTAATAACTTTCACCAACAGTTCTACACCCACTTCAAGTGGTTCTACAATCCCAATGACTCATCTTCCAACAGTGAGCTTATCCCTACCCTGACCCTCATTAGTAAAGTATAATTGTAAATCATTTCTCCGAGACTCCCTCTTTACTTTTCGAATCACACTTTTTGTAGTTTTTAAGTCTTTCGTTATCTCCAAGCTCAAAATATTCCCTTTCTGGTATCAAATTTGATCAAATTTCTGTATCTGTCCATGGAATCCCAAGCTTTCACAGAATCGCACAGTACAGAAGAGGCCCTTTGGCCCATCGAGTCTGCACTGCACTGACACGTGAGAAACACCTGACCTACGTACCTACCTAATCCCATTTACCAGCACTTGGCCCATAACCTTGAATGTTATGACGTGCCAAGTGTTCATCCAGGTACTTTTTAAAGGATGTGAGGCAACCCGCCTTCACCACCCTCCCAGGCAGTGCATTCCAGCTTTGAGACCTTCCCTTTCCTTACCTAAATTTATTTAATCTGTGCTCTTTTCATCTCCTGTTTAAATATGTCCCATTGCTGATCTACACGTTCATTTTACCGTTCAATTTAATATCTCTCTACCCTGTAGTAATTTGTTATTTTTCTGCAGTCGTGTACCCTAAACCTCGCTTTATTTCTCCTCATCGCTTCAAATGCAGAACCAAGAGAACCACAGAAACTCCCCTGTGTACAATCTCACTGAATTATACTTTTAAGGTGTCAACATTTAAGTATACCCAGAACATGAGCAAAGTGAGTCCTTAGGGAAAACTCAGGCGAGTGAACTTATTGTTGCTGAAGGAATGTTTGAAAGAGGATCTGACTTATAGAATAAGGAAAGGAAATTAATTTGAGCAGGGAGACTAGAATTCAAAGACAATTATAGAATTCGCAAGCTTCCATCAAGATTGGAAATTAGAAGAAATAACAGTTAATGACTATAAGAAAGTGTTATTAATTCTGTTATTAATGGCCTCATGAAGGTTGCAATTCAATATGTGTCAGGAGATGAGACTCAGGATTAAAGAGGCATTAACATATCTGCTTGTGATCCACACTGGAGTTAGAAGGACAGTCTAGGGATCGTGGGTTGTGGGAGGAGAGTATGTTTGAACAAAAACAAAAATATCTGGAAAAACTCAGCAGGTCTGACAACATCTGCAGAGAGAGATACAGTTGACGTTTCAAGTCTGTATGTGTATGAGGTGTTCATACATAAATTGAGGAGGCTTTGTTGGAGTCAATGTCTTACATTACAACTTTAAAGATACTGAGATAAAAGCAAAAAACTGCGGATGCTGGAAATCCAAAACAAAAATAAAAATACCTGGAAAAACTCAGCAGGTCTTACAGCTTCTGTGGAGAGGAGCACGGTTAACGTTTCGAGTCCGTATGACTCTTCAACAGAACTAAGGAAGAATAAGCTTATATTTCACCTCTTTTCTATTTTTCCTTAGTTCTGTTGAAGAGTCATACGGACTCAAAACGTTAACTGTGTTCCTCTCCGCTGATGCTGTCAGACCTGCTGTGTTTTTAAAGATACTGAGTTGACTGTAAAGCTCTATGGGACATCCTGAGGTCATGAAAGGTACTGCATAAATGCAGATTTATTCTTTCTTTCAATTGTATTTCAATACTTTTGAGATTATTTGAGGAGTTTCCAATAGAATGCAACTAATGCTGCCATGGAATGTGACATGTATGGAGACAAAGTTCTATAAATAGCAATGGAGGGTACCTTAAGCAAACGGCCTTTACAAGTCAATGTTACAGTATTGATACAATGGTGGTTTGTCAAAAGATTATTAATTTTAATCACTGGTAATTGAATTAAGAGGGCCAGCGCATCTTTCCAGTCCTTCATGTCTCACTTTTTTATTCTATTTCTGTTCCATGCAACACTCCCCTGCTGTATCACTCACTTTTTCTTAAGAGATACTATCCCAAGCAGTGTCATGCTCCAAGACCATTCAGAGGAAAGTTGTGGTGCCATAAGAGGTTGCAGAAAGCCAACGACTTCGAGACAAGAAAGGAGAAGTTGGAAGGGGGAAAGGGAGAAAATTAAGCAAGAGAAAATGAACAGATCAAAATTTATGGACATTTGCATGAGAAGAGTGTGAAGATATACAGGACTGATATGTTGCTTGGCACCTGCAGTGTTTATTTGCGTTGAGCACAGACAATCCATATAACTGGCCTGAAGCCTGCTGTTTGTCTGTTAAAGATTGCACAATATCATTGGGAAGGGCACAGTCCCATGGCACTGTTCAAAGAAGAGTAGGGATGAAAGAGTATTCTTTCATGGGATGTGGTCTTTACTGGCAAGGCCAGCATTTGTTGCCCATCCCTAGTTTCCCTTGAACTGAGTGGCTTGCTAGGCCATTTCAGAGGGCAGATAAAAGTCAGCCATATTCCTGTCCGTCTGGAATCACATGTAGGCCAGACCAGGTAAGGACGGCAGATTTCCTTCCTTAAAGGACACTAGTGAACCAAATGGGTTTTTACGACAATCAGTGAAAGTTTCATGGTCACCATTGTTGAGGCTAGCTTTATACTCCAGATTTATTAATCAAATTCAAATCCCATCAGCTGCTGCAGTGAGATTCAAACCCAGTTCCCCAGAGCATTAGACTGGGCCTAGACTAATACCAGGAATGGGTGGGTTGTCTTATGAGGAAAGGCTGGACAGGTTAGGCTCGTATCCACTGGAATTTAGAAAAGTAAGAGGTGACTTAAATTGAAACTTATAAGATCCTGAAGGATCTTGAGAGAGTGGATGTGGAGACAGTGTTTCCTCTTGTGGGAGAATCTAGAACTAGGGATTGCTGTTTAAAAATAAGGGGCCGCTCAATTAAGACAGAGATGAAGAGAAATTTTTTCTCTCAGACGATTGTGATTCTTTGGAATTCTCTTCAATAAAAGGCAGTGGAAGCAGAGTGTTTGAATATTTTTAAGGCAGAGCTAGATAGATTCTTGACTAACAAGGGGGTGAAAGGTTATCAGGGGTAGGCAGGAATGTGGGGTTGAGGTTACAATCAGGTCAGCCATGATCTTATTGAAAGGCGGAGCAGGCTCGAGGGGCCGACTGGCCTACTTCTGCTCCTAATTCGTACATTCGTATAGATTAATAATGACATCACCACCACGCCACCATCTCCTCTAAAAGTTCTCCCCAGTGTCCTCGCCAATATTTATCACTCAATCAACATCACTAAAAATGCAATCTGGTCACTATCACATTGCTGTTATTGCAGTGTGTAAATTAGCTGCTCCATTTCCTACAGTATAACCGTGACTACACTTCAAAAAGTAGTTCATTTGCTGTAAAATGCTTTGGGACATCCTGAGGTCATGATAGGGGCTATAGAAATGAAAGTTTGTTCTTTCTTTGCATTATTAAAATATCCGCAGGCTCATACTCAATCAAGTTTCCTCCTATGTTTACCCTTGAATTCCATGATTCTCACAAGCACTAGGTATTTCTCTGTCCTGTTCAGGACTGTTATGAAATTCTTCTGCCCTTTCAGTTTCATTCGATTGCATCTTGAGACTATAACTGGGGTAAGTTTACCTCTCAATATTTAAGGCTGTCCACATTATCGAGAAACTCCCATCAGGCTTGACAGACAGTTTCTATTTAATACCCAGAACAATCCTCTGGCATTCAGCTTCCCAGTTACCAGTTCATTCTCTCATTCCATTGTACTCAACAAACATATCCCAGCGTGGAGATGTTACTGACAGCAGCCTCTGATCGCTGTGGGAATGTGGTCAGTCGCACTTTGTCTCTCAGTGATGATGTCACGTGACAGGCGCTACCTTTTGGTCACTTAATGATATCATACTGCTACTGGCTCAAATAGCACCGGAATCCAAGAGTTCTGTGCTTTGTCTGATTACTGAGTTGTCTGGATGGCACATCTTGCAACACTGATGTGGGACAAGAACACAGACTTTTGACCCAGAGCCTAGGGCTTAGTCGGCTGAAGGCATAGCTGCCAATGGTGGGGGCAACGGGATTTGGAGTCACAAAAGGCCAAAATCAGCAAAATGCAGGGAACCAGGGGAATTGTAGAGATAAAGGAGGTTACACAGATGGCGTTGGGAGTGGGTGTGAGGCTATGAATGAACTTAATTACTATGATGGGAATTTTAAATTTGAGGCGCAGGGAGAACAGGAGCCAATGTAGATCAGCGAGGATAGTGTTGATGGATGACCAAGACAGGGTAGGTTACAGGAAGCAGAGTTTTGGATGAGCAGGGGTTTATGGAGGCTAGCAAGTGGGAGGCCAGGCAGGTACACTGGAAGAGCCAAGGTTGGATGTGGGAAAAGCAGAGGTGAAGATTTCAGCCACAGATGAGGCTGAGGCAGGGTTGGAGGCAAGCAATATTAGACAGGTAGAAGTAGACAGAATTGGTGATAGAGAGGAAATGGGGAGAGATGGTGGCCCAGTGGTTTTGTCACCTAGTGATCCAGTGAGCCGGGCTGATACTATGGGGGACATGGGTTCAAATCCCACCATGGCAGCTTGTGGAATTTGAATTTAATTAACAAATCTGGAATTGAAAGCTAGTCTCAGAAATGGTGACTATGAAACAATCATTAAAACCCATCATATCTGGTTCTCTAAAATCTGTGTCCTATTTGATCTGGTATACATGTGACTTCCAACCCACAGTAATGCGGTTGACTCTGAAATGGTCTAGTAAGCCACTACAGTCCAAGGGCAACTAGGGGTGAGCAACAAATGATGCCCATGTCCCAAGGAGGAATAAATAAGAAGGTTGGCAGCTCAGCAGTCAAAAGTGGTGTCAGTGTTGCAAACAGGTTGGTTCAATTTGAGGCTGTGGCTAAGAGGGGGGTGAAAATGGTGTTGAGGGGACAGAGGCTGAAAAGATTATGGTTTCATTCTTCTCAATGTTTAACTGGAGAAAATTGTGGCCCATCCAGGACTGGATAAGAATGAGCAAGAGGCCAACAACAGAGCTTTGGGGACTCCAGAGACAAGCAGATGGGATGACAACCCCCTGAAAGAGAATATCTGGCTACAATTGGATAGTTACCAGTGGAACCAAGTGAGGGCAGACCCACTACAATGGACAACAAAGGAGAGGTTTTGGTGCTGTTGACAATGTTAAAAGCTGAAGAAAGAGAGGTTGGGAAGGTAAGGACAGAAAGTGCATTATAGTCACAGAGGGTGTGATTTGTGAATTGGATTAGGGCTGATTCAGCATTGTGATAGGAATAGAAAGCTTACGCGAGTAATTGAAATATGCATTGCAGGAAAGATGGACATAACCTAAAGAATGGGAATACAAATTAGCTACTACTCCTGAATTATTTCTATTGAACCCTGTTTGCAACTCTGCAAGGCGCAAACTGACATCTGTGGCTCAGATTTTTTTATTCCCAGGATGTGGCATCACTAGGCCAGCATTTATTGCCTATCCCTAATTGCCCTTGAGAAGTTGATGGTGAGCTGCCTTCTTGAATTACTGCAGTCCATGTGGTGTATGTACAACCACAGTGCTGTTAGGGAGGGAGTTCCAGGATTTTGACCCAGTGACAGTGAAGAATGGTGAGTGGCTTGGAGGGGAACTTCCAGGTGGCGGTGTACCAGGCAGTTGCTAGCACTCTCACCTCAGAGTTGCAATTTTTTGGGTTAAAGTCTTGTTCCAGGATTTGAGAAAAATCAAGGCTGATACTCCAGTAGTACTCAGGGTGCGCTATGTTTCAGAAAGGCCTTAAACTGAGGTCCTGTCTGCCCTCCCAGGATGAATGTAAAAGATCCCATTGCACTATTTGGAAGAAGAATAGAGGAGGTTATTCCGAGTGTCCTAGCCAATAGTTATCCCTCAATCAACACCACAAAAACAGATATCTGACAATTATCATATGGCTGCTTGTGGGAACTTGTTGAACACAAATTAAATGCTGCATTTCCAACATTACAACAGTGACTACACTTCAAAGGTAACATTGGTGTAAAACGCTTTGAGACTTCCTGTGGTCAAAATAAATGCAAGTCTATTCATTTTGGACAAGGACTGGATTGGGTACGGCTGTAAGTGTGTTCTCCTGTCATGGTTGAAGAGCCCCCGCCTAAACTGACTCTTGAGTTTTTATGTGAGATACTGGGGGTGTGTCAGGGGAAGTGGGTTCCAACAAGAGTCATTGCCTTCAGGGGAGAAAGGAGAAAACTGGAAAAAAGGTAAAGAGAAAAAACACAAGATGTCCCTGGAACGATAAAGGGATTAAATCACTCAGGGGCACGGATTAAAATGGGGGATTTGATTTAAATCAAAGTCACAAAATGCAACCCATTTCATTAGTGTCAGAAACAATTATGAAAGCATCTCAGTATTCATAGCTTTACACAGGCAAGTCATTTGCTGAGTTAAGCTCTCTTTCTTTGATAGAATAAACTCTTAAATAGATTATAGAAAAGAGGAAAATAAACATTGATTTACCTCAGGCCTCATCCTCTTGTATTAAAATAAAACATGACCCATTTTCGTATTCTTCAATTTACAAGATTGTTCAGAGATAGCATCTGCAGCCTTCCCATTCTGTAAACCTCAGACATAAATTTGCAAATAAACCTGACCCATGTACTGGTAAGATTTTCAATTCAAGTGCCTTGAATTTATGTCCTACAATGTTACTAATGATAGGGGAACTGTTTCCTTTTTTAAGCATCATTGTTTAAATACCAGAGGAATTTCACACATGCATTGACAGGTTTCAGATAAATATTGGCCAACGCAGTACCAGGGGAAAAGATCTGACACTTTCAAAATTAGGGGTTTCACATTAAGACGGAGATGAGGAGAGTGGTTAATCTTTAGGATTCACTAACCCAGCAAGCAGCGGAGGCTAGGCCACTGAATATATTCAAGGCTGATTTAGATTTTTGATCTACAAAGGAGTCAAAGGTATGGGGGGCAGGCATGAAAGTGGAGTTAGAGCCACAAATGATCAGCTACAATCTTTTGAATGGCGGAGCAGGCTCAAGGTGCTGAATGGCCTACTCCTGCTTCTATTTCTTACGTTCTTATCGTACCTGTACAAAGGCAAGAAGATTTCTGCAGCAGTTTATTCAGCTCCTCCCAATTTCTGATTAATCAACAACTTGTATTTTTTTCCATTTATTAACAGGGTGTGGGCATCATTGGCTAGGCCAGCATTTATTGCCCATCCCTAATTGCCCTTGTGAAGGCGATGGTGAGCCATCTTCTTGAATTACTGCAGTCCATGTAGTGAAAGAATATGCACAGTGCTGTTAGAGAGGGAACCTCAGGATTTTGATCCAGCGACAGGGAAGGAATAGCGATATAGTTCCAAGTCAGGATGGTGAATGACTTAGAGGGGAACTTGCAGGTAATGGTGTTCCTGTCTGTAATACAGCACCATTAATGCAGGACAACATCCCACAATATTTCACCAAGGAGAAAGAAGGGCAGAAAAGCATGCGCTGAGCCAAAGAAGGAGACTTTAGAAAAGATGACTGGAGACTTAGCCAAAGAGCTGACTTTTGTGGAAGGAATTCCAGAGATTGGGAGCTAGTTGGCTAAAGACACAGCCTCCAATAATGAGGCAAAGGAAGGTGGATATGCAAGGGGTTGGAGTCAGAGGAATGTATAGTTTGCAGAACCTAGAGGAGAGAGGGAGGGGAAGGCCATGGAAAGATTTAAACAGGAGGTTGGGAATTTTAAGGCATTAGAGAACAGCTTTTATTTATGATTAGATGTTCTATCCATTCCTCAAACACAGAATGTATGCAATAGTACTTAAAAGATAATATTAACAATCCGACCTGTTGGCTGGGAACCCAAGCAGATTACAATTCTGAGCTCTGTATTTCAGCCTGGTCAAACCTTTATAAATCCAACTGTTCATTACTAACTACTACCTTTTAAACATTCCTCTCAACCCAAATACATGACAATCCAAACACTTCAGCAGAGTATGACGAAATGGAAAGTTAAAATATAGCTACCAGCTGTATCAGCTGTCAGGAATCCAGAACAAACTCATTAGAAGGGTATGCTGATAAGGTGAGATGTAGTAGAGTGGGAAGAGTATAAACCCAGGATGGAGCTGCAGGGCCACAAGGTCTGTCCCTGTGCTGTAAATAACACACATCTTCACATAAGGAGAATCTAATTAAATTTAGACTTTTACAATAGCTTCAGCTAATGAACTGGATCCTTAATGAACAAGCTCTTTCTCTATTGGGTTAGCAAGATCAAAATAATTCATTAACTTTGTTATCTTAATCAATAGGTTTGCTGTAGTTATATATAATTGTCAGATCTTGTGGTGCAGTGGGTAGCATCCCCATGTCTGAGCCAAGTTCTGGGTTCAAATCCCACCCAAGGGTTGATGGCCATGGAAGGTGTGCTTATAATGCAGATTAATTGTATCAACCTGCAAATCCATCCAACACATGCCAATGGCAGACATTAATAGCGGGAGTCAGTCATGTGATGAAAAAAAGTTGGAGCCTCTATCATCACTATCCATAGCTCCAGACTACAATATACAGGTAAGTGCCTGGTGCCACAGCAAGCTGGACTCACTGAGTGAACTATAACACACCACCATCATATATCATTGCTATTTTCCAAGCAAAATCTTTCATTAGAAGCATGCTTTTGATTCTGTGCCATCCAGCAGTGGCTAATTCCCTCATTCGACAGATTTGCCAAGTAAAAAGGCGTTTTTGTTTTGCAAAGCTAACTCTTGTTCTTCCACGACTTGCACCTCTCTGAGACTTAGGAGCCAGCAAGCAATGCCAAAACTTTAATAATGTAACCTCATTAAGTAGATGATTGTCACCAGGGCTGTAAGGTCATTCTCAGTTCAAATGTTTAGTAGTCATGAATTTGAATGGAATCATACTTTCCTGCTTAACAAACAAAGACTAAAGACTGCCATTACCATTACTACAACACAAACAATAACTTGCTTTAATATAGCACCTGTAATGTAATAAAATATTTAAAAGTGCAGCACTGTGGTGTAATCAGGCAAAAATTGACACCAAGCCAAAGAAGGAGATATTAGGACTGATGACCACACTTCATCAAATAGACAGCTTTTAAGGAGGGTCTTAAAAGAGGACAGAAAGTGGAGAGGTGTAGGGAGAGAATTCCAGAGCTAAAAGCCTACATGACAGAAGGCAAGGCTGCCAATGGTAGGGCAAAGGGAATGCTGGGCACACAAGAGGTAAGAATGATGGAATGCAGAGATCTTAGAGAGTTGCCGTGCAGTAGGAGTTTACAGAGATAGGAAGAGGAGCAAAGCCATGTAGGGATTTGAACATGAGGAGGAGAAATTTAAAATTGAGGCACTGGCAGACCAGGAGTTAATGTAGATCAGTGAGCACAGAGATGATGAGCAATCAGGACTCAGGGTGAAGATATATAGGAGCAGAAGTTTGGGTGAAGAAAGGTTTCCAGAGGGAGGATTGGAGCATTAACCTATGGTGCTGCTGGATACCCTGGCCCTGGTGCTATAAGGTTGAGAAGCGCCCACCTCTGGAGTAGCACAGATGAATTCTAGTGCCTCCTGAAGTCTGCTCAGTAAGAGCAGGAACTTTTGAAGCTGTTTGCAGACAGTGTTGCGTGTGTGTGTGCAGTTCTCTTCATGCCAGGGAAAATCCAACAACCACTAATGAAAATCAATATATGTTAAGGAACCACCCAGTTATTTACTTGAATGCCCTGGAACTGGGTGTGAATGGGGTGGATTCCATGGTGCCACTATCTAGAATGGCAACAGAACTCAACCCCCGCCCCCTGCCCCACTTCACACCCAACCACCAGGCAAGAGTCATATAGCCAGTGTTCATTCTCATACTACTACAAAGGGGCCACAGATAGCTCATTATTATGACCGGACCCCTGGGTGAGGTCCCCCAATTTGTTAACTTCCCAAATGGGACCCCAATTTTGTTATGCTCCCAGGTGAGGAGGAATGAGCTGGCTCCCCATCTTTACTCAAACCCTTTAGTTGGTCACAACAAGGTTAACTTAAAAAGGACCCTTCCCTCATGGATACCTTTTCCCAGTCCAAATGTATTTATGTTTTAGAAGGAGCCAATTTAACTAAGCTTTCTTGAGTCAAAGAAAGAATAAGCTTATTGGTTACTAAAAACCTGAGAAAAAATAATAAAAACATGACACAGAATTGCACAGATCAGAAATGAGAAGTTGAGTCCAATTAAAAGTTTTAAAAGATATACAAATCAGTCTTGGGCTTGTCCATGAGGGGTAGATGGCAGTTTAGCAGTTGGTTTGGAGAACTTGGTTCTGCAGGTTGGCTGGAGAAGCGGTCCTATTTCCTTTTTGATTGTGGCTTTGCTGACTTGCCTCCAGCAACAGAAAGCGATAGAAAGAGCCTTTGCCTGAAAGCTGCAGGGGTGCCTAGTTGACTAAACATCAAAAGAGAAAAAGCCAGATACAAGATGAGTGACTCGGACCTCAACCACACTCAAACTATAGGTGAGTATGTGCTGCTCTGTGTGTGTGCGTGTGTGTTTATGAATGTCTGTGCCTTCCTCTGTGTGTGTATCTGTGTGTGCGTGTGTGTTTATGAATGTCTGTGTCTTCGTCTGTGTGTGTATCTGTGTGTGTGTGCCTTCCTCTGTGTGTGTCTGTTGTGTGTGTCTTTGTCTTCCTGTGTTAAGTTGGGTGATTCCAGTAGAGCTGACTTTGGCAGTTTAGCAGTTGGTTTGGAGAACTTGGTTCTGCAGGTTGGCTGGAGAAGCTGTCCTATTTCCTTTTTGATTGTAACTTTGCTGACTTGCCTCCAGCAACAGAGAGCGATAGAAAGAGCCTTTGCCTGCCAGTTGCAGGGGTGCCTAGTTGACCTTCTTTTGCAGTCACAGCACACTAGCACACTCAGACACTAGCACGTACAGATAAGGTCTGCAGCTAGCTTTTTAACCTATTTCCTTGTGTATTCCTGGATGGGAAAAAAACAAACGTCTTTTCGCTCAGAGTCCATTTTCTTTCAACTCAGACCATTTCCACATTCTAAGATAGGAGATGCTTTTAGATGTCTGCTGAGATGCGGCAATCTGTCTCCATTGTCTTCGCAACCACAGGAGATTAAAGTTCAGTCTTTTGCATTTCAGCTCCTCCTTTCAAGTGCCTCTGTCTGAAGTAGATCTTGACACCTTTTTAGGTGCGACATTCCGTGTTCTCTTGGGACTAGTCAGTCAGGTATAATCCACATAGGAATTTTCCAGTAAGTGGTTACTTTACATTCACAGCCATCTTTTGCTCAAGGTCTATGCTTTTATGTCTTTTAAATAAAAAAAATGTCTCCCTTAAAAAGTTCAACATGCCGGTAAGTAATTCGGCATAGTAATCCGCTGTTGTGACATTGTCCACATCGGAATGTTGGGGCCACAAACAAGTTTGGGTTGGGTTGTGATGCTCATTCCACAGTTGAATAGTCTGGCTTTTCCACTTCTGCAGAATTCCAGGTGAGGCTGAGTTTCCACAAAAATATACCCATCCCTCTGGCCAATCTGGGCCAATTTCCTTGGGTCCGGGGCCCTTTTGATAGTTCACACCCCAGTCTTTGCTGGGAACCTGGGAAATTGGTAGGGGGTGGGTGTTGGTGATTGAGTACAACAGGCCTCAGCACTGCTTGGCCAGGAGCTTCTAGCAGGTCAGCAGTTCTTGTGTTCAACTTCAAAGACTTGAGCACATAATCCAGGCTGACACTTACTGTGCAGAACTGAGGGAGCACTGCACTGTTGGAGATGCTGTCATTTAGATGAGATATTAAACCAAGGCCCCAGGAGAACAGGAAAGCTCCCATGGCAGTATTCAAAGAACAGCAGGAGAGCTCTCCTGGTGTCTTGACCAATATTTATCTTCACTCAACATGACTAAAAGAAATTATTTGTTCTTTATCACTTTGCTGTTTATGAGAGCTTGCTATGCACAAACTGGCTGTCACATTTCCTACATTACAACTGTGACTACAACTTTAAAAGTGCACCATTGCCTGTAAAGTACTTTTGGATGTCCTGAGGTTGTGAAAGGTGATATATAAATGCAAGTCTTTCTTTCTTTTCCCTTTGCTAGCCAAAGGAGTTAGAAATAGTTTTTAATTAAATTTTTTTTAAACCTGTGCAATTAATTGTCCTATGATCAAAATTACCTGCTCTCTGACCCTTTACAAATTAAATTACCTCATTGCAACATTGGTTGCCTGTGACTAATGGGCTTTCAAGCAAACTTTTTTTTAAAGCGTATTTCTCTACAATCCACCCAGTCCAAGAACAGCCCAAGCAGAAAGCTCGAGGTATAGTTGTTTGGATGAGGTGCATGTGGAGCTGCAGCAGCAAAGGTCAGGGTTCAGGAGAGGAGGGGAGAAACTGGAGAAAAAGATGACTAAATATTAAAAGAGAAAAAGCCAGATACAAGATGAGTGACTCGGACCTCAACCACAGTCAAACTATAAGGTACATGCTGCTATGTGTGTGTTTATGTATGTCTGTGTCTTCCTCTATGTGTGTATCTGTGTGTGCATGTGTGCCTTCCTCTGTGTGTGTCTGTTGTGTGTCTCTTTGTCTACCTGTGTGCATATGTGTGTGTGTGAGAGAGTGGGTAGTGTAGGTGTGTGGGGGGGGGTATATGTGGGTGGTGTGTGTGTAGTGGGGGTGTGTGTGTGCGTGCTTGTGTGGGTAGTGGGGGTGTGTATGTGTGTGTCCGCGCATCTGTTTGTGTGTGTGTGAGCGGGTGTCTTTGTCTTCCTTGGATTCTCTCTCTGTTTATGTATGGGTCTCTTTGTCTTCCTCTGAGAGTGTCTGTTTGTGTGTATGCGTGTTTGTGTGTGTGTGCGCGCAATGCATGTGTGTATGTGCGTGTGCATCTGTTTGTGTGCGCATCTGTTTGTGTGTGCGTCTGTGTATGTGTGAGTGCGGGTCTGTTGTGTTTGTGTGTGCGAATCTGTTTGTGTGAGTGTGTGTGTTTGTCTGTTTGTGTGTGCGTCTGTGTGTGTGTGTGTGAATCTGTTTGTGTGTGTGTGTTTGTCTGTGTGTCTGTCTGTTTGTTTGTGTGTGTGTGTAAATCTGTTTGTGTGAGTGTGTGTGTGTTTGTCTGTTTGTGTGTGTGCCTGTTTGTGTGTGTGTGTGTGTGTGTGTGTGTGAGGGAGTGTCTTTGTCGTCCTCAGATTCTTTCCATGTGGGTCTCTTTGTCTTCCTCTGAGTGAGTACGTGTTTGTTTGTGTGTGTATGTCAGATGGCTTAACAGCTGGTAGCTGGAATCTGACCCTGTGGGAAGCCTGATCCTGTAACCATAGTGACCAGGGTATTTATTGCATCCACCGAGCATTATTCATTGTGGATTGGTGGACTTTAGACTATAATCAGATAGATGGAGGGTAAGTCGAGCAGTTCTGGATCGCAACAAGAGAGTCAAATACGTTAGTAAAGAAAGAAGAAAACAGGGAGATAGCAGAAAAAAAACATGGTAAAAAACAGGAGAATCTCAGTGCTTTCAAAGTAATTCTTTGTGGAAACCACTATGCAATAATTTTCTCTTGTTCCAATTACAGGCAAAATTTCTCACGCAAGATGAAATCCATGGTGAGTACAACCCCTATACACGACAAGTATATTTGTTTATTTATTTCTTGGAGTCCCCACCATGTAAACTACTGTAGAGAGTGGGCCACCTCCCTTCACTCCTTCCTCCATACCAGAACCTTCCGTCACCACGGCCCTGCTCTCTTGAACTCTCTCTTCAAACTCCTCCGCCATGTTATATCCCTCCCCTTACAAAACTGTTTCATTTTGGTGCCTTCAGCCACCTCCCCTGACTTCTTCCCTACCTCCTTCTCAATGTCTATTGCTACAATGTGCCTTGGGAGCGTTTCATTACCTGAAAGGTACCTGGCAAACAAAACCAATAGAACAATAAACCTCATTTATTAGGTGTACATCTGGGTTAAAATCCAGTTTGTTTGTCCAGAGCATAGCTTGACTCCACTGGTTAATGATTAAAGCTTACAGAGGAGCAGGAGTCAGCCATTTTGCCCCTCAATAAGACCTTGGCCGATCTTTTGCCTCAGCTCCGCTTTCCTGCCCTATCCCTTCAATTAAGGTCTTGACTATTTGTCCTTTGCTGCCCAATCCATTCCTAATGCCGCTTTGACCCTGCCTCCAGCAATAGCGCTCAGCGGAGGGCACACGTTGGGGAGCCGAGCTGACAGCTGACTTTCTAAATTTGCTCCTGGCCCGGCCTCTAAACCCATCTCCGCAGGACCGGGAAGATTCCACCCTCAGTCTTTCTCATGGTTGCTCTGCTGAGGCACTAACTGAAAGCTGTTGTGCACAGGATGATATCTCAGTGAAAATCAGGACAGGAGCATAATAACAGTTCAGCCCTCCTAGCCATGTAAAGGGTTAACATCAGAAGCACAAATGATGCTGATGTAATAATGATGTCAGATCGCATGACTGAGTAGTAAGCAAGATCTTGAAGTGATCAGAAGCCCTCACCTCGTGTGGAGGCCCAAATGTGTAAATACAATGGACAGGAGCAGCATACTTCTGGGAGACTGAACAACCCCCAAAGCCTATCTAAGTCCCTACTACACATCAAAACATGGTGGCGGTTGTCATGACCATGGATCATAGGCCCGAATTACTTACAGACATATTGACCTTTTAAGTGAAACAAATGTTTTTTTTTAAAAAGGACATACAAGCAAAAGCTGGCTGAGACTGTAAAGTAACCACTTGCTGGAAAATTCCTATGTGGATTACACTTGACCAACTAGTCCAGGTAACAGAATGTCACACCTAAAAAGGTGTCGCAGCATACTTCAGACAGACACTTCAAAGGAAAAGATGCAAGGCAAAAAACTGAACTGTAATCTCCTGTAGTTGCGGAGATAATGGAGGCTGATTACCATCTTAGCAGAAACCATCTCCTGTGAGTTATATCCAAGACTATGGACATGATGTGAGTTGAAAGAAAGCAGTTCTGGGCGAAAGACATGTTCGTTTTTTTCCCTTCCAGGAATACACAAGAAAAGGGGTTAAAAGCCAAATGCAACCCTGGTCTCTGTATGCTAGTTTTGATTTCCAGGCCTGGTGTGCAAGTGTGCGCTGTGAAGATCACAGCTGAAGAACATCAACTAGGCACCCCTGCACTTGCAGGTAAAACAATCTCCCTCTCTGATTGCTGGAGGCAAGTCACAAGTCATCAAAGCCACAGTTGCAAAGGAAACAGGACAACTCCTTTCAGCTAACTTGCAGAACCAAGAATCTCAAAACCAACTGTTCAACTACCAAAGTCAGCTCCACTGGAACCACTCAACTTAATGGCTACAATGTTTTACCATCTACTCCTCATGGACAAACCAGAGACTAATTCATATATCTTTTTTAACTTTTGTTTTTTGGACTCATTTCTCATTTCTAATCTGTTTATGTGTGTTGCATTTTAATTAATTTACCTTGTGTTTAGTAACTAATCAACTAACTCTTTCTTTAGCCGAAGAAAGCCTGGTTAACTTGGCTCTTATTAAAACATAAATACTTTTGGACTGGGAAAAGGTATCCATGAGGAAAGGGATCCTTTTTAAATTAACCTTGTTGGGACCAACCAGGGGGGGTTGAATAAAGAAGGGGAGCCAGTTCATCCTTCCTCCCAGGGTGTATAACAATTTGGGGGAACCTTGTCCAGGATCATAACAAGCTGGGGGAACCTCACCCAGGGACCGGTTGTGGCACAGAGTACAAGAACCAGCACAGTGAAATAAGCTATAGAGCTGGCAAAGAAGGAGAACCTTGAAGGAAGGACAAAAGAAAACATTCCAAGGCTCACCAAGGTGCTGGAACATTATGGGAGCAGCAAAGGCAAGCTGTAACACAGACCTGGGGAGCAGACAGCAACGGGCACAGGCCAAAGCAGCAAGCAACAGTGGAGAAACAGGATCAAATGCAGCAACAGTTCCAGAGCTCAGCAAAAGCATGGAATCCACACTACCATTCCCAGAACCATTTCAGAGTGTGGATGGCCCACAGCAGGACCAGAAGTGGCATAACTGGAGAAAAAGGGTCACACGGTACAGAACTGCTTTAGGCTTACATAAAAAAGACCAGAAGTACCAGGTCAGTGCCCTATTTTATGCTGTAGGAACTATTGCTGATAATGTGGTAGCAAGGCATGGGGTTGATGAGACTTCAGCTTCTTATGAAGAAGTCATGCAAGCTTTCAACTCTTATTTCAGTGTCCATCATAATTAAGAGGACTAAATTTAACAGAAGAAAACAAAAACCAGAAAAAAGCATGGATTCATGAATCGACAATCTCTACAGGCTGGCAGGGAACTGTGCTTATGGAATTTTAAAAGACGGGCTGATTTGCAACAGGATAGTTGTAGGGACGAAACATTCTCAGATCTCTTACAGACAAGGGAGGATTTAAAGCTGGTGAAAGCAGTGCAGATTGCAAGATAAGCAGAGCTTATAAAACAGAGTTGGGTGCTCATTCATGGGGAAGGTCCTGTGGAGAAGATTGAGCAAGAACATTCAATTCATTAGCCATAAAATGGAAAGCACACCAAAGCCTAAGCCTGCCAAAAAGGGGAAAATCACACCAAGTGTCATTTTAATATATCTCTGGTGTGGTGGGAACAAGCTTCGCAAATGAGAAGAATATCCAGTGGTGGGGGGAGCAAGAATTAACCTTCTGAGGGGAGATAAATGACACTGAAAACAAGTATTGGTGTGTTAGACTCGAAATGGATGGACATCCCACAGAGTTTAAAATTAGACACAGGAGCAGGGGCTTCTATTTTATCAGGTGAAGTAAAATGGCTCAAACGGATTACATTGTAACTCACATCTATTAAATTACAAAATCCTGAGGTGACTACACTAAAAGTGGAAGGCCAATTCATGGCAAAGCTGAAAAATATGATCAAAAAATCTTCGAACCTCTCAATGTCATTCAAAAATCAAGAGTGCTCTTCCAAGCAGAAAGGCCTGCCTAAAACTGAAATTAATCTGCAAGGTGGAGGAAGTTACAGATGAAAATTACTACACCACATTCCAAAACAAATTCCCAAAATTGCTTATAGGGCCGGGAAAATTAAAGACCAGGTACCACATCACCCGGTGAGGTGATGCTAAACCAATTTGTCTCTTCACCCTGAGAAAGGTCCCCTGCTAACTCTTGATCGAAATAGAAAAGATGCAGCAGCCAAGGGCTTAGCTCACTGGTCACCATGCCAACAAAATGGTGTTCAGGTATGTTTAAGGTCCCAACACCAAATGGCTGTATAAGAATCTGCGTGGGTTTCACTCAGCTAAACAGAGCAGTGGAATATGAGATCCAGCCAATGGCCTCAGTGGACGCAAGTCTAGCAAAACTTGCCAAGAGCACTTTATTTACTAAATTGGATGCAAATAGCTTATTTTAGCAGTCGCCTCTGCACAAAGACTCCAGATTGCCGACCACATTTGTATCATCCTTTGGTCATTATTGTTTCAATAAATTGCCCTTTGGAACTGTGTCCTCTCCAGAAAGTTTTCAGAGAATGATGACCAACACTTTAGAAGGCATGGAAGGTGGTAAATGCCGAATGGACTATATACTCATACATGGATGCATGAGAGAGGAGCTTGATTGCGGGGTCAGAGCAGTCCTGAAAGCCTTACAGGGTGCAGCCTAACACCGAATGAAAACATGAGTTTGCTAAGCCCATGATTAAGTTTCTAGATCACAGTTCAAGCCACGGGAATCACTGTTCATCTGCAAAAAATGAAAGTTATAAAATAACCCAGGAACATAACTGATCTTCAAAGTTTCCGAGGGATGGTGAACCAAGTAGGAAGGTTCCTACCAAATTTAGAAGAGGTCAACAAGCCCTTGAGACATCTTTTGAGACACAGTCCACAGTGGTGTTTTTGAAAGGTTAAACAACTTTTAATATGTTCTGAAATCTTTGGACATTACAATCCAGAATTACCGACCATAGTAGCAACGGATGCATCATCTACAGATCGATGGACAGTTTTATTTCAAGTGCAAAAAGATGGCAAGTGTAGACCAGTCTATCATGCCTCGAGGTCACTGACAGAAACATAACAACAATACGATATGATAGAAAAAAAGCTTTGGCAGCAACATGGGTGTGTGAAAAATTTTCAGGCAATGTTATGGGATTATGTTTCAAAATTGAAACAGACCATAAGCCACTAGTCATCCTGAACATGAAAGAATTTGCAAGGATTCCGCCCAGAATCCAGTGGTTCAGATTAAGATTGATGAGGTACGACTCCATCTCAGAGTATATGAAAGGAAAATGTCAAACAGCAGCTGACACACTGTCACAAATACCAAAAGGAGGAACTGAACAAGGGAATTTAGACTTCATCAAGGACGCTGAAGTATATGCGTCCTTAATCACCCAGCATTTACCAGCTACCGCAAGGAAGTTGCAGGAAATAAATCAAGTCCAGGAACAGGATGAAGAATGTCTTCAAATCCAAGAATATTGTCTGGAAGGATGATCAGGCTACATCCCCAGTAATCCAATACTATGCCAGTATTTTGAACAGCACAAGCACCTCACTGTCAAGGATGACAAGAGATTGTCGATTAATGAATCCATGCTTTTACCTGGTCTTCAACAAGAGATTAGTCATAATGTGAGCCCATTGGCTTCACATTCTTCAAAGACTTCACCATGGACATTTTGGGATTACAAAGTGTCGTGCAAGGGCACAACAATCAATCTGGTGGCCAGGTATTACCTGCTCTATAGAAGAAATTATTTTTAACTGTAGTATTATATTACTTGTGCCGTAAACAGCCAGGAACAAAATAAAAAAACACTATTACCATCTTATTTTCCATCAAGGTCCTGGGAGCACCTGAGAATGGGCTTATTTGACTTTAAGGGGAAAACTTTCCTTGTCGTTATTGAATATTATTCATGAGGGATTGAAGTAAACCGATTGCATGGTTACATGGTAGCAGCCATCATTCAATCCCTCAAGAGAATGCATGGCATTCCAGACATTGTAGTGTCAGACAACGGGGTGCAACTTGCAAATGAGCAATTCCAAAATTTCACAAATGAATATGGCTTCATTCATCTAACCAGTTCACCTATCTTCAAGCGAATGGAGAGGCTGAGAGAGGAGTACTAACGATTAAGGATTTAGTAAAGAAAAACAAAGACCTTCATCCAGCTCTGAGTTATCGATCCTCACTGCTACAGAATAGTGGCTCACTATCAGAGTTACTAATGGGTAGGAGACTGAGAACACAGCTTTCATCTCTGACATAAAATGCTCAATAGCACCACAGATGGCCATGAGAGGGTAAAACAATATGAGGAAGAACAGAGAAACAACCAGGCTCAGAACTTTAATCACAGGCACAGAGCACATGAGTTGGCAGCACTAAAACCCAGGGAGAGAGTCTGGGTTCACGACCAACAGGGGAAGATTACAATCATTGAAAAAAAAACTCCACAGCCAAGATTGTACAAGGTTGAGACAGACCAGGGTATCACAGGGAGAAACTGCAGAGCCTTAATATCCTTGGAGAAAAAGCCAATGGGTACTTGGGCTTACTGCTCAGATCCTAATGAAGAAGAAAGACTCACTACAAGCTCTACAGCTACCCAAGGGAAGAATAGAAGGGAGAGTACGGAATATCCTCGACCTCAAAAGGAGATCAGAATGAGATCAGGGAGATTGTTCAAGGCACCTCAGAGATTAACCCTGCGAAGTCTGAGACTTTGGGGGAGATGTAGGAGGATGTAAACATGATCGGGATAAAGACTTGAGGGGGAGATATAGAGTAAAGGGTTAACATCAGAAGCTTACATGATGCTGATGTAATAATGATGTCAGATCACATGACTGAGAAGTAAGTGAGATCTTGAAGACAGCAAAAGCTCCAACCTTGTGCAGAGGTCCCAAATTGCAAATACTTGCTGCAAATAAATAATTCTGTTTGAAGAGACTATGTACTTGAGCAGCATACTTTTGGGAGACTAGACAATCCCCAAACCACATCAAAACTCCTGCACAACAAAACAGCCAGAATATTCCCTTAGTACATTTACAATAACACTGAATCTCAGGAGTGTGGAAACGTTGAAACAAATCACACCAAAAGAGAAATAGTGGCTGGGATTAGGACCAGAAATTCCTGCCAAAAGTCAGTGGACGTTTTGCTGGATAACCAAATATTCCGTCCTGCCAGTGACACGGGACCGGAAAATCCTGGCTAGTGTTCCTGTCACTGAATGTGGGATAACAACAACAACCTGCATTTATGTAGCACCGTTAGCCTCATAAAATGTCCCAAGGTGCTTCACAAGAGCATGATCAGGCAAAAAAAGAGATATTAGAATAGCTGACCAAAGAGGTAGGTTTTAAGGAGCTCCTTAAAGGAGGAGAGACAGGAAAGACATGAAAGACAGAGAGTTTTAGGGAGGGAATTCCAGAGCTAACAGCCCAGGCAGCTGAAGGCACAACTGCCAGTGGTGGAGCAATTAAAACGCAGAATTCAGAGTTAGAGTTCCAGTCTCCACTGACCAGGACAGTCTGTAGGAGGATTTGAAGTTTATAGAGGCAGCAATGATACCGCTAAATACCAAAGCTTAGTATATGAGTCTGGCATATACAGGGTTAATGCGGGACTGAGTACAGTACTGCCCACCCAGCAATGGAAGAGGGCACATGGTCCTAGACCTAAGGTCAGTGTGGTGTGGTGTTGGCCAGTGACGTGTTAAGACCTAGACATGGAGATAGCTCCTTACCTGTACCTTTTACTGTATATATGTATATAGTTACAGGTAGTTGATAAACACTTGCTGTTATTATACTGAAGAATACGAAGACTTCCTTAACGGACACAATCTGTAACCAACACTATCCCAACAAAAGCCTCAATCCACATAAAAATTGGTAAATTAGCAAAGGTACCAGAGGCTGTTTAGAGCTAAATTCCCCAGTAACAGCCAGCAGCTTCAGGACAGAAGCTGAGAGAAAAAGAGGGGAAGAACACACACAATGAAAAGATCGAACATAATACAATGATCATATTTCTTAGAGACGCACCCACAGAATAATAGAAACTGTTAATTCCAAAGATACTTAATTAGGTTGAGCAGGGGGCAGCTTTGTAGCTCAATCCCATATCAGGTGTTTCAGGCTCAGCTTTGTTCCAAGCTCTTTGATAACTGTCAGAGGTAGTTTATTATTTAACACATTACACTTGATCCACCCAGGCAGCTGCAAGTCTGAATTGAGAAATCGATGGAGGTTAGGGTTAAAGTAAGAATGGCATCTTTCACACTCAGATAAAGGCCTCTCATCAACCAAGTACACAAGGGGATTCAAAATGAATGCAGGGAGGTGCCCAATCTGATCCTAGTCTGTGTAGAGTTAGCTGATTTTAGCAAGAGAGAAGGTGTGGGAATTGTCCAGTGTCTCCAGACTGTTTGAGGGTGCATAGTATCATCACCTAGCAGGAGACAACACTTCAGTTGAGGAGGGGAGCAAACCAGAGGGGATTTAGCCTGATATTAAAGTGCACCTTTATAACCCATTGACCTCAATTCTCCAGTATATCCATTTTAAATCAGCCACATTGCAAAGTGACTAAATATTAAGTGGAAAAGAAAGCCAATAATTTAATTTTGGCTTCACCGGAGCTGCAATTGTAAATCTACATACACCTTCCAATCTGCAAACATTTGCTCACTTACAGCGATTAAGCTCTAAATGACCTCAGGAGGTATGGCAACCTGACTTTGAAGCTTTAAAAAGGCAGGCCACATTGAACACAATGCACCTCAGCAGCAGGATAATAAAACATACTTTGTAAAATGCTCCGTTATAACAAGAATGACAGTGATTCTTGCGTATAGGAAGACATTTCCAAGCAATTTATGCTGACGTGACAGAACGTGTTGTGACATGTCCAATCTGCATTCTTCAGAATTCAAAGAGTGCTTCTCGCTGTATGACAAGACTCGCAAAGGCAAGATATATGCTGGGGACCTGATCACAGTGATGCGATCCCTGGGCACCATGCCCACACCCGGAGAGGTGGAGAGACACCTGCTACATCACAAAATAGGTAAATGCAATTGTTACATAAAAGTTACAGCACAGGAACAGGCCATTCGGCCCCACTAATCTATGCTGCTGTTGTTGCTCCCTCCAAGTCTCCTCCCACCCCTCTTCCCTTAACCCCATCATCCTAACCTTCTATTCCTTTCTCCCTCATGTACTTATCCAGCTTCCCCTTAAATGCATCTACGTTATTCACCTCAACCAATCCTTGTGGTAGCGAGTTCCCCATTCTAACCTCTCTCTGGGGAAAAAACTCCTTTTTGGATTTATTAATGACTATCTTACATTGATGTCCTTAGTTTTGGACTCCGCACAAATGGAAACATCTTTTCTAAATCTACTCTCTCATGGCCTAGCAAGCCACACAATTGTATCAAACCGCTAAAAAGTTTAAAAGGAATGAAACCGGATGGACCACCCGATAGCGACCTAGACACCGGATACGACAATGGCAAACTCAGCCATGTCGACCCTGCAAAGTCCTCCTTGCTAACATCTGGGGTCTAGTGCCAAAATTGGGAGAGCTGTCCCATAGACTAGTCAAGCAACAGCCTGACATAGTCACCCTCAAGGAATCATTACAAATAATATCCCAGATACCACCATCAACATCCCTGGGTATGTCCTGTCCCACCAGAAGGTGGTGGCACAGTGGTAAACAGTTGGATGGGAGTTGCCCTGGGGGGCTCTCAACATCAACCCCAGACCACATGAAGTCTCATGGCATCAGGTCAAACATGGGCAAAAGGAAATCTTCTGTTGATTAACACGTACTGCTCCCCCCCACTCAGCTGATGAATCAGTGCTCCTCCATGTTGAACATCACTTGGAGGAAGCACTGAGGGTGGCAAGGGTGCAGAATTTGCTCTGGGTGGGGGACTTCAATATCCATCCCCAGGAGTGGCTCAGTAGCAACGAGACCGAGCTGGCCGAGTCCTAAAAGACATGGACTCGGACTTGGGCAAGTGGTGAGGGAACCAACAAGTGGAAAAAACATACTTGACCTCATCCTCATCAACCGGCCTGCCGCAGATGTATCTGTCCATGATAGTATTGCTGGAGTGACCACCGCACACTCCTTGTGGAGATGAAGTCCCGTCTTCATGTTGAGGATACCCTCCATCGTGTTGTGTGGTGCTACCACCGTGCTAAATGGAATAGATTTTGAACAGATCTAGCAGCTCAAGTCTGGGCATCCATGAGGCACTGTGGGCCATCAGCAGCAGCAGAATTGTACACAACCACAATCTGTATCCTCATGGCCTGGCATATTCCCCACTCTACCATTACCACCAAGCCAGGGGATCAACCCTGGTTCAATGAACAGTGCAGGAGGGCATGCCAGAAGCAGCACCAGGCATCCCTAAAAATGAGGTGTTAAGCTACAACACAGGACCACTTGCGTGCGAAACAGCATGTGAAAGACAGCGCTAGGTGATTCCACAACCAACGGATCAGATCTACAGTCCTGCCACATCCAGTTGTGAATGGTGGTGAACTATTAAAAAACTCACTGGAGGAGGAGGAGGCTCCACAAATATCCCCACCTTCAATGATGAGGGAGCCCAGCACATCAGTGCAAAAGATAAAGCTGAAGTATTTGCAACAGTCTTTAGCCAGAAGTGTAAAGTAGATGATCCATCTTGGCCTCCTCTAGAGGTCCCCAGCATCACAGATGCCAGTCTTCAGCCAATTCAGTTCACTCCACGTGATATTAAGAAACGGCTGAAGGCACTGGATACTGCAAAGCCTATGGGTCCTGACAATATTCCAGCAATAGTGCTGAAGATTTGTGCTCCAGGGCTTGCCACACCCCTAGCCAAGCTGTTCGAGTACAGCTACAACTCTGGCATCTACCTGGCTATGTGGGAAATTGCCCAGCTATGTCCTGTACACAAAAAGCAGGATAAATCCAACCTGGCCAATTACCGACCCATCAGTAAAGCGATAGAAGAGATCACCCACAGTGCTATCAAGCAGCACTTGCTTAGTAATAACCTGCTCTCAGTTTGACACTCAGTTTGGCTTCCGCCAGGGCCACTCAGCTCCTGACCTCATGACATCCTTGGTTCAAACATGAAGCTGAACTCCAGAGGTGAGGTAAGAGTGACTGCCCTTGATATCAAGGCAGCATTTGACCGAGTGTGACATCAAGGAATCCTAGCAAAACTGGAGTCAATGAGAATCAGGGGGAAAACTCACTGCTGGTTGCAGTCATACCTAGCAGAAAGGAAGATGGTTATGGTTGTTGGAGGTCATTCATCTCAGTTCCAGAACATCACTGCAGGAGTTCCTCAGGGTAGTGTTCTAGACCCAACCATCTTCAGCTGCTTCATCAATGACCTTCCTTCCATCATAAAGTCAGAAGTGGGGATGTTCGCTGACGATTGCACAATGTTCAGCAGCATTCGCGACTCCTCTTGACGTTCAATGGCATTACCATCGCTGAATTCCCCCACTATCAACATCCTAGGGGATACCATTACCAGAAACTGAACTAGACTAGCCATATAAATACTTTGGCTACAACAGTGGTCAGAGGCCAGGAATCCTGCGGCAAGTAACTCACCTCGTGACTTCCAAAGCCCGTCCACCATCTATGAGGCACAAGTAAGGAGTTTGATAGAATACTCTCCACTTGCCTGGATGAGTGCAGCTCCAACAATACTCAAGCAGCCTAACACAATCCAGGACAAAATAAGCTGCTTGATTGGCACCCCATCCACTAATATTCATTCCTTCCACACCCACGCACAGTGGCAGATGTACTGCAGAAGCCCACGCCTCCTTAGGCAACATCGTCGAAACTCATGACCACTACCATCTAGAAGGACATGGGCAGCAGATACATGGGAACACCACCATCTAAATGTTCTTCTCCAAGCCACTCACCATCCTGACTTGGAAATATATCGCCGTTCCTTCATTGTCACTGGGTCAAAATCCTGGAACTCCCTCCCCAACAGCACTATAGCGGACTGCCGTGGTTCAAGAAGGCGGCTCACCACCACCTTCTCAAGGGCATTTAGGGATGGGCAATAAAAGCTGACCTAGTCAGCGACGCCCACATCCCAAGAATGAATGAAAAAAACCCTTAACAATATTAAAGACCTCAATTAGGTCACCCCTCTCTACTTGCCAGAGAAAAGAGCTTGTTCAATCTCTCATGATAATTATAACCTCCAAGTTCTGGTATCACCCTACTAAATCTTTTTGGGTATCTTCTTCCTTGTCCCTGTATCCTTTTTGTAATATAGAGGCAAGAACTACTTGGCCCCTCTAACAAAGTATTAATTTTTACCCCTCTGAGGGCAATTCCATTTTTGTCTTCTACCTGTCTCAGCAGGTGCCCACCTCCCTCAGAGGGGCTGCCGAGGTGCTGGAGCAGCCGGCCTATGATTGGATGGCGAGCTTGAAGACCACTACTGTGAAAATAGCGCCACCCCTCTCCCTCCCACCCCACTCCCCCAGTCTAGCTCCTGGCAGTGCGGGCTTGGAACCTCCATTTGGTCCCAACACCGGTGTCTTAAATCCTGCGGAAAAATCCTGCCCTTACTACTTAGGGTCAAAGGTGGCGAGTATCTGATTGGAAGAGAGAGCCAATGGTTTCCAGTGCCAGGGAGCTTGGCCTTGACAAAGGCTGTGGTGTTATGGAGGAGACTGAATGAGAACAGAACTACAGAATATACAACATTAAAGCATACAGAGTGATGGTGCAAGGTCTGTGATGGCTTAAAAATGTACAAAATGGTCCCATCTGATAATTCAGTGATTAAGGGCAAAGGGGGTTTTCCAGATCATCAGAAAGACCACAGGGTCCCAGGCTCAATCTCTGAAGCTGTGTCAGTCAGTGTCAAAGGGAGTAGGAATTGAGATGCTGCAATTGCTCTCAATACCCCCAAGTAGCAGATCCTGCAGGACGTCTTGTGGTACAGTGGTAGTGTCCCTATCTCTGGACCAGAAGCTCTGGGTTCAAGTCCCACTTCAGGACTTGACAGCCAAATGTGTTGATGAGCAGCCTGTAAATCCTTCCAATGCTGGAAGGTAGGTGCTAAGAGCGGAAAGTTTCCTGGTCAGCTGTACTGCAGAAGGCATCAGCAAACCACTGCAGTACTTTGCCAGGTATAATCATGGACCAATCCAATGGAAGTCCATGGTCGCCAATGCCCTCTTGGGGGCATGGTACCTGAAGGAGGAGGAGGAATGGATCCTGCTCCTCATTCCCATAAAGCAAGGCTGAAACATGTGTGCACGACCAAGGAGAAGGAGAATTTCAAGCAATATCACCTGGAGACACATGCACGCAGACCAAGGCTGCAAGCAAAGGTGAGGTAGTTACAGAGCTGGGGGAAAGGAAGCTGCTCACCTTTGACCTGGTGTCTTTTTGTAACCAGAAAGAAGTGGAGAATTGGATTTCTCAACTTTCCTTGCCATCATCCACCAGCAAAGGCAGCAAGAGGACCCACAGAAGGAGATTCTGGAAGCCATGTTGATGACAGACAAACAAAAAAGAGGCTTCATAACAGCGACTGAACTGAGGACCAAACTGACCCAACTCGGCGAGAAACTAACCAACCAGGAAGGTGAGGAACCACAATGAAAACTCTCTCTTTTGTTTAAAAAAAAATCTTCTACAAGAATTTGCATTTAAACAGCATCTTTCAAACATATTTTACTGCCAATGGTGTGCTTACTGAAGTGTAGTCACTGATGTTGGAAGTACAGCAGCCAATTTGTGCACAGCAAGCTCCCACAAACAAGCAATTAAATAAATGACCAGGTAAACTGCTTTAGTGATGTCAGTTAAGGGATAGGTATTGACCAGAACACTGGGGGGAAATCCCCAGCTCTCCTTCCAGTTGTGCTGTGCCATCTTTTACATTCAGCCAACAGGAGAGATGGGAGATGTTTAATGTTTATTTTCCCTCCCCAAGACTGGAACTTCCAACAGTGTAGCACTCCATTAGTGCTACATGTAGTGTCAGCCTAGGCTCTGTGCTCAAATCTCTTGAGTGGGGCTTGAACCCATGACTTTCTGTCCCAATGATAAGAATGTTACCACCGTACGAAAGCTGACATGTTCTCGTTGCTTCACATCTCCAGTTGATGGTTTCACAAAAACGTGAAGCCTTCTGCTACCCTGTCCCTATTCCTTCTCCCACACTCCTGAAACAATAGTCACTTGGGTGAGAACACAGAGGACCAGTCAGTACCTTTCAGACCATATTCAGGTTCACTAGATTGGTTGCTGGGATGAGAGGATTGTCCTATGATGAGAGGTGGAGTAAACTGGGTCAATTTTCTCTTGTGTTTAGAAAAATGAGAGGTGATCTCATTGAAACAAAGAAATTCTGAAGGGGCTTCACAGGGTAGACACCGAGACATTTTTTCTCCTGGCTGGGAAATCTAAAACGTGAGGTACAGACTAAGGATAAGGACTGAGGTGAGGAGAGATTTCTTCACTCAGAGGGTTGTAGATCTTTAGAACTCTCCACCTCAGAGGGCTGTGGATGCTCCATCGTGGAATATATTTAAGGCTAAGAAAGAAAGATCTTTGATCTCTCAAAGAATCAAGGGAAATGGGGAATGGGTAGGAAAGTGGAGTTGAGGCAGATGATCAGCCATGATCGTGTTGAATGGTGGAGCAGGGTCAATGGGGCATGGCAGCCTACTCCTGCTCCTATTTTTCATGTTGTTATGTTCCCACAAGAGTCAATGCCTTTGGGAAAGGAGGAGGAATTAGGGGTGGGTGGTGGGGGAGATAAGTTATTGGTCTTAATAGATCAACAAAAACAAATGTTTTGTGATGAGTGGACTTGGTTATATGTATTTCACACACGATAGAAACAGGTTAAAATTAAAAAATATACTAAACTGTGCAAATCAATCTTACAGTTGATGACCTCTTGCGGGAAGCAAATATTTCCCCAAATGGCATTGTGAAATATGAGGATTTCGTCCGGACCATCACTCTACCAGCAGCAGGTTACTGATCTTCTTCCAGACAATACATTGGGGAATCCTGACACCACAACTCAGCCTCCCGATGTTAAGCCACCTAAATTATTCATTCATTGATTCAACTGCAACCCAACTGAAGATCAGACAGTGGTCACCACAAGCATCAAGATAAATACAGTTGAAAGGCTTCATTTAGTCCTCCTTGAAACAGCTGCTCTTTTGTCTCCATCACAGTATCTAACTCTCTCTTAAATAACCCCAAGGCTCTTCCTCTCTGCTGCTCTTCCCAGGTTCCATTCCAAGTGTTGAGCATAGTGTGTGTGAAGCAGAACTTATTTTTTTTGTTCATTCACAGTATATGGGCATCACTGGCTAGGCCAACATTTATTACCCACCCATAATTGCCCTTGAGAAGGTCGTAATGAATTGCCTTGACAACTGAGTGGCTTGCTAGGCCATTTCAGAGGGCAGTTAAGAGTCGACCACATTGCTGTGGATCTGGAGTCACACATAGATGGGTTTCACATGAGGATCCGGTAGTTACACGTTCACCATGGTCAACTTCTTGACATTATTCTTAAATTTGCCTTTCACTGGTTGCTATCTGTGCAAGTCTTGTCCTCCTGACATG
Organism: Carcharodon carcharias; assembly: GCF_017639515.1. Classification (NCBI taxonomy): domain Eukaryota; kingdom Metazoa; phylum Chordata; class Chondrichthyes; order Lamniformes; family Lamnidae; genus Carcharodon; species Carcharodon carcharias. Next base: position 28,399,471 of record NC_054492.1, on the reverse strand, counting down.
GTGAACGATGAAAGGGCCTTCTCACAACATGGCTTTTCAATACTATTTCATATCTTCGATGCTGCTACAGAGTCCGCTCCATCACCTATCAAGACAGAGATTGTTGGGCTTTTACAGCAAAGTAACAGCTTGTATTTATGGAGCACCTTTAACATAGTAAAACTTCACAAGGTGCTCCGCAGGAAGGTTATCAAAAAAAATTGACACTGAGCCACCTAAGCAATTTTAGGTCTGGTGACCAAAAACTTGGTCAAAGAGGTGGGTTTTAAGGAGCTGATTAAAGGAAGAGAGATGGGACTCTGCATTGGCTGAGATTGGCTTCAATGGCACTGTCTGTACTGGTCTCACTATCACCATTGCATTCCACGTTCAAAACATTATAAACAGGCTCACTTTGTTGTGTGTGTTGTTGCAACCCGAAATATGTTAAAATGTTTTTAATCCATAAAATAAAGGCAATTTGTTTGAAGAGTGTACATTATTAGACCTTGGCTCCCTGGTGATCATCTGTTCTGGGCTCCCTGAACTGGTTGTGAGAGAAACATAGAAACAGAAAATAGAAGCAGGAGGAGGTCATTCGGCATTTCGAGCCTGCTCCGCCATTCAATATGATCATGGCTGATCCTCTATCTCAATGCCGTTCTCCCGCTCCCTCCCTATATCCTTGATGCCTTCAGAATCTAGAAACCTATCCATTTCCTTCTTAACTATATTCAGTGACTTGGCCTCCACAGCTCTCCGTGGTAGAGAATTCCAGAGGTTCACCACCCTCTGAATGAAGAAGTTTCTCCTCATCTCAAGCCTAAATGGCCTACCCCATATCCTGAGTCTGTGACCCCTTGTTCTAAACTCCCCCAGCCAGAGGAAACAACATCTCTGCATCCAGTCCGTCCAGCCCTGTCAGAATTTTATACATCACTCACTGCCCTTGCTAAAAGCAGCATTAGCTTGGTGAGGAGGTGGGAGCTAGCTCAGTACCGTTTGCCTAGGTGCTTTCAACATCTCTCAGTTTCTTCACATTAATTAGAAATGTTCCCCCAACATTCCTGCCAGCATTCATGTGGTAACCTGAGGTGCAGTGCACCTTTAAGAGAATGTGAGCAGGTGACTGTATTACCCAATTGCTACAACATAAATCAGTAGTTTAGAAAAGGGTCTGGTTTGAGAAGCAAACATGTTAGTGCTCTGTTACTTGTGCTAATAAACAGCATGGGTTTCATCTTACATTGTCCTCTGCGAGTATTTTGTTTACCAACTCGCTCACTAGTAGATAGGCAATGCAGACTTGTTCACTGAGCAATGCGACCCAATAGAAGGAGAATAACAATTCAATTGTGCATCACTGCAAGTCAACAGTTTCAGGAGAAAACTGGGGCAACAGATTATCAAAAAAATAGTATTTACAGCACAGAAACAGGCCATACAGTCCAATGAGTCTTTTCTCCACACGAGCTTCCTCCCACTCTACTTCGTTAAACTCCATCAGCATATCTTTCTATATCTTTACCCTTCAGGTATTCATATAGTAGTGATAATCTGCCTAAGAGCAGATGCTCTCCTCATTTAGCCACACCTCGAGTCTTGCGTTTTCCTCTTCAGTTGCCTATTTCAATTTCAATGAGCAATGGGGAAAAGAATTCGAGCTGGTTTCCTGTTGCCTTCATGTCTGCTTAAAGGAAACACATGTCCTCTTCCCGAAGGATCCTCCACCTGTAAACAGCTGCTGTCCCTCAAGGTTCTCGCTCTTCTGCCAACACTACTGACATTTCACCGGTTCTGCCATTGGCCATGGCTCATAACGTTGAGCTTGAGACCCTTACCTGGGACTGAGTGACTCACAAAAGGGTAGAGATGACCACCCCGAAACCTCAAATACCCCTGCTGCCCTGAAGTACTTATACAGCTTCCTCCGAAATGCATTTATAGTATTCACTTCAGCCACGTCTTGTGATAGCAAGTTCCACATTCTCACCACTCTCTGAGTAGAGTTTTCTCCTGAATTTCCTCAGCTTGGCACATCCTATCACCGTGCCTATCACAGATACATGGGTATTTTTAAAGTTTTATGGTTTCAATTTCCTAGCCTTTTGTCAATTAATAAACCACGCAAAGAATGTTAACTAAAGGGTAAAGGCGATATGTGGAGGAAGGTTGTAGATCAAACATGGTCTCATTGAAACCTGGAGCAGGCTCGAGGGGCTAAGTGGCTTAAGCCAGTTCTTGTGGCATCAGGAGAATTGCGACAACTCAATTGCCTTTCCAAACACCGTAATCCATTGAACCACCTCCCTCTTGCCAGCGTCATCAGAGTATTAGGTACAGGGGATGCAGGAGGGTAGTGATCATGTTACTGGACTAGAAATCTAAAATGTTTCAGCATATAATCCAGAGAATGAGAGTTCAAAATCCCTCATGACAATTGAAGAATTTGAATTCAGCTGGAACTGGTACTGAGTAATGAACTGACCATTGTCAAAGGTTCAAGTGTTTTTAATGTTTCACAATAATTGAGCAACTGAGACTGGCACCACTTCATACAGAGTGAAGTTAACTTAATACTTGTCAAGGCTATTTCAGACGGGATTCTTTGAACAGCCAACAGTTTAACAGCTTTGAATAACTGTATGTCGAAGTATATTTCAAGTCCATTACTGTAAATTGGTATTGAGTTGCCAGCTTCATCCAGCCTTGTCTTCCCAAACTGTGGCAGACGCTGAATCCGCCTCTTCCATCAACACTTGTGTTACCCTGAGAAGAGCTGAAGGTTAATGGCTCTCCATTGTCATATTCCCCCTTTCTCTTGGGTGGCCATCTGCTATTTGTACTTCTGCACACTCTACTCCTTCGGTGTCTCTCTCCTCAGAAACTTGAACAGTTACACACGCAATGATAGTCTTTTAAATGCTTAACGGTTTAAGACTCCAGCTGACTCGGTGTCAACTGTGGTTCAGAGGTCAGCATTCTCACCTCTGAGTCAGAAGGTCAGGCCCCCCTTCCAGGGGCTTGAGCACAAAATCTAAGCTGCTGTTCCAGTTTTGTTCAGAAGGAGTGCTGCACTGTCAGAGCTACCATCTTTCAGATGAGACTTTAAACCAAGACATGGTCTACCTGCTCAGGTGGATGTGGAAACCCCCATAGCACTATTTCAAAGCAGAGCTAAGGAGCTCACCCCAGTGTCCTAGTCAATATTTATCCCTTTGTCAAACAGATGAACTGGCTGCGGGAACTCACTTTGCATAAATTAGCTACATAACAACAATGGCAACACCTCAAAAGCGCTTCATTGGCTGTAAAGCTAATTTAGAAGACATGAAATCGGGGAAGACGCTATATAAATGCAAGTCTTTCTTTAAACTTTCCAGCCTTTTAAAACCTTCATGTTTGGGCTAATTCCCCAAAATGGTTTGAAGGAACTACAATCTTTTATATTTTCGGTTATAAAAAGTACGAGCTACTTTTCTCATCTATTTGTTATGTGAGCAACCAAAAGGGTCCCTCACCCTTGTTAGGAGGCTGCACCCCTTTATTTTTGAAAATATGATTTTTCAACTTTCAACTGACTGGAAATTTTGCAATTTGAACTGAGACAGAGTAAACTACTTAAAAATACAAGGCCACGTTCTAAGGGGAATCACCCTCAAGGGAGTGTGAAGAGAGAGATATTTTCTATAACCCAGATGCCCATCAAAACTTGTAACTGTCTAAGGAAGAGAGATTAAAAATGTGCAACTCTGGATAGTGAAACAATGGCTGCCACAGTCAGACATACCCAAAACCTATTGGAAATATACAATGGGTGAAGTATTTCAAGGCGAGGCTGACTACCCAGCCACCGGACAGAGATTGCAAGTGACGTAGGCGGTGTGCATAAAGTACTCAGCAGAGGAAACAAGCTGAGGGCTCTCTCTCTCTTTTGGAATTGGTGTATCGTCCAGTTCAAGAAGCCAATACTACCAAACTCCTGCCAGTGGAGTTATGCGCTCATAATGATTGCAACATCTTCTACATCTGACCACATCCAAGAAACCAACTAATCTAAATTGAGCGCCATGTTTAAAATCTACGCCTCAAGGACACTGAAAGGACACTTAATTGTATATTCTTCTGTCTTTTTTTATTGGACTCTAATTCCCCTTATTTCTAATGCCTATCCGTGTCTGTGTATGTGTGTGTGTGTGTGTGTGTGTGTATGTGCGCACGTGCGTGCGTGTGCATGTGCATGTGTATGTGCCTGCAGGTGCCTGAATGACTGTATGAGGGCCAAATGCTTGACATCACATTTTTATTTAGTGGTTAATAAATTTGCTCTTTGACTCAAGAAAACCTTGTTTGATTGGCTCCTTAAATAGTTAAGTACATTCTGATTTGGAAAAGGCATATTCTCCGAAAAAAGAAACTTAAACTTTGTTGTGACCAACCAAGGAGGTTGAATAGGGGGGGCCACTTCACCCCTTCTCATCTGGTTGTAACACCCTGGACAGAAATATGTCAAGAAACCACCATGGACAACTTGTAATTAATTGGCCAAAAAGTCAGAACTTCAATAACTCCACAACTTCTACCTTTCACCTAAATTCAGACCAGCTAATGTGAGATGTTATCCAGACAAGGCAGCCATTCATCCAATGGCCCCGACTGTCTCTGCAGCTAGACTCCAAGATACAAGAGTCCTTTGTTCTCCTGAGCGTGTCGTCTAAATTTCCCAGGGTTCAAGGTTTAACTTCTGGGCTTTCCCAGGATTCAGCGGTTTGGCTCAGAAGGTGACCTTTCTCAGGCCGCTTTTACATTATCTTCTTTCCTTGCCTGCCCAGTTGCGATTCCAATATACCACCTGTCAAGGATGCTAAGGAACAAAGCCTATTCAGAACAATCCTAGGAAATATTGATGGGCTACTACTCACATGAAGAAAGGCTAAGTGGATCATTTTCACAGAATTGTACAGCACAGGAGGCCATTCAGCCCATCCTGCCAGCACAATGAAAGAGCTATTCAGTTAGTCCCATCCGCCTGCTCTTTTCCCCATAGCTCTGCACTATTTCCCTTTTTAAGTATTTAGTGAATTCCCTTTTGAATGTTACTATTGAATCTGCCTCCATCACCCCTTCATGCAGTGCATACCAGATCATAACAATTTGCTGTGTAAAAACAATGTCTCCTCGTCCCCCCTCTGGTTGTGTCCTCCAGCTTTTTTTCTTTATTCATTCATGGGATGTGGGCATCGCTGGCTAGGCCAGCATTTATTACCCATCCCTAATTGCCATTGTTCAGAGAGCTCTTAAGAGTCACCCACATTGCTGTGGGTCTGGAGTTACATGTAGGCCAGACCAGGTAAGGACAGCAGATTTCCTTCCCTAAAGGGCATTAGTGAACCAGATGGGTTTTTACAACAATCGACCATGGTTTCATGGTCATCAACAAACTTTTAATCCCACAATCTGCTATGGTGGGATTCAAACCTGGGTCCCTGGAGCATTACCCCGGATCTCTGGAATACTAGCCCAGTGACAATACCACTATGCCAATCACCTCCCTTTACTGACCCCCTTGGTGGAAACAGTTTCTTCCAAAAGACTTTAGCAAAACTCTTCATATTGCTCATCTCTCACAATTTCACAACTTTGTCCCATTCCAGATCATCCATCCAAAAAGACTCCACAACACCATCAATTCTCAAAACAAGCAGCAACCAATTACACCTATATAGACTGAAGAAAGCTAATCATAAACCTGTTCATAAACAATGGAGTAGTGAAAGGAAGGGAAGGAATTCCACAAACTGGGGTTGAGTTAGCTGAAAACTCTACCACTCATGGTGGAGTGGAGGTACATAGGGGCAGGAGAAGGTCATTCAGCTCGTCAGATCTGTTCCAACATTCAGGTAGATCATGGCTGATCTGTACCTCACCTCCATTTTGTTAGCTTGCATAACATACAAACATTCAAAATAGGAGCAAAAGTAGGCATTCAGCTCCTCGGGCCTGCTTCGGCATTCAATAAGATTATGGCTGATCTGTTTGTGTTTCGATTTCCACATTCCCATCTACTCCCGTTAACCTTTGATTCCCTTGTCTAACAAGAATCTCTCTACCTCTGCCTTAATAATATTCAATGGCCCCACTTCCACCGCCTTCTGAGGCAGAATTCCAGAGTTGCACAATCCTCAGAGAAAAATTTTCCCTCATCTCTCTCCTACAAGGACAACCCCTAATTTTAAAACAGTGCCCCCTAGTTCTGGACTCACCCACAAAAGGAAACATCCTTTCCATGTGCACTTGTCAAGCCTATTCATGATCTCATATACTCAATCAAGTTTTCCCTCACTCTTCTAAACTGCAGTGGAAACAAGCCCAACCTGTCCAATCTATCCTCCTAAGACAACCCGCTCATTCCTGGTAGCAACCTAGTAAACCTCCTTTGAACCGCCTCCAATGCATCTAAATCCTTCCTTAAATAAGGAGACCAAAACTGCACACAGTATTCGAGGTGCGGTCTCACCAATGTCCTGTATAACTGAAGCATAACTTTTATGTTCAATTCCTTTTGTAATAAAGGATAGCATTCCATTAGCCTTCTTGATTAAATGCTGTACCTGCATGCTAACTTTTCGCATGGGAACACCTAGATCCATCTGCACCTCGGAACTCTGCAGTCGGTCTCCATTTCAGTAACACTCTGATTTTTCTTCTTCCTGCCAAAGTGAACAACTTCACATTTTCCCACATTATATTCCATCTGCCAGATTTTGGCCCACTCACTCAACCTACCTATACCCGTCTGCAAACTCATTTCTTCTTCACAACATAGTTTCCTACCCATCTTTGTGTCATCTGCAAATTTACCTACCATGCCTTCACTCCTCTCAACTAAGACACTGATGTAAATTGTAAAAAGTTGAGGCCCCAGCACAGACCCCTGCAGGACTCTACTTGTCACATCCTGCCAATCAGAAAAAGACCTAATTATGCATATTCTCTGTTTTCTGCCAGCCAGCCAATCTTCTATCCAGACTAATATGTTACCCCTTACATTATGAGCTTTTATTTTTTGTAATAACCTTTGATGTGGCACCTTATCAAATGCTTTCTGGAAATGCAAGTACGTTATGTTTACAAGCTCTCCTCTATCCACTGCATGTTACTCCTTCAAAGAACTCCAATAAATTGGTTAAACAGTATTTCCCTTTCATAAATTCAAGTTGACTCTTCCCAATTACCTTGAGCTTTTCTAAGTGCCCAGCTATAACCACACTTTAACGATCAACTCTAACACCTTTGCCACATTAGACGTCGAACTAACTGACCTGTAGTTTCCTGTTTTCTTCCTCCCTGCATAACTGATGACCATTCTCTGAACAATATTGTGCCTCGTGTTACTGTAACTCAGAAGGAAGAAAACAGGGTTTCCCAGTTCTGATCCACGGGCTACACCGAGGCAGCTGGTTCAGGGTTGGCAACCCTCCCGGAACAACCAGGAGTTGACTGGAATCTGGCATCAAGCTCCTAGTGGCCAAAGAAAGCAATCTGAGGGATTGGAATGCCACTTTCTCAGTACAAATATTGTGTATTTCCAGCATTCTGTCCTTGGTAAGAGTGTCACATGGACACATCCTCCAACTCAATTTGCAGTACGCTGTATACACTGCACTTGTACACAGAAACACAAACTGTTCCCTCCTGGTCCAATATCCATGCTTCCTTCACTGAGTCTCAGTTACAGACGTACAAGTACCCCTGTGCACTGGTGAGCTCTGTCTGCATTACAAAACAAGCAGGTTTTCGTTTTGGCTATTTTAGATTAACCGCGTGAAAATAAAATCTTTGCTGCCCACGACTTCCTTTCCACTTATAACATTTTTGTGGAGCTTTGATGTCAGCAAGGTTCATTTGTGTGCACGTTAAGGGCTTGAGAGAGAGAGAGAATTCAAGCCATGGAATCACATAACGAAAAGAACAAATTAAAAGTAGCAGAAATGATGAGCAATGTCAACGTTAATAAATGGAACAGAAATGAGATCAGAAAAGGCCAATGTGCATCTACAAAGTTTTAGTATTTTAAGGTTTACAGTTGTTTAGTGTGGTGAATAGCCATTGTTTTCTCTACTTTTTGAATCTAGCAGGCTGTGAATTCATTCTAAAACAGAATTACCTGGAAAACTTTTCCAGCATCCACAGCTTTTTTGTTTTTATCTGTGAATTCATTCTGTTGGGTGAATAGTTTTCAGATGCCTAACTTGTTTCTCAATCAGGTGGGTAGGTGATCCGCCAGTTTTGAAGAGTTGCCCCCTCCTCCCCCAATCCAAAACTGCTCGTGCCAAACCACTGGGTTTCCGTGATTTCACTTCCGCTGACATCTCCCAGGATATGTCCAGCCCAGGTTGGCAACCCTAAGCTGATCCCAGCTACAATGGGCTTTAGCATCTCTAGGTTAGGGAGGGGAAAATTCAGCCAGAGTTGCCACTCTTGATCCCTATCAGTGGAGCAGAGGAAGAGCAAGAGGCCATTAAACTCCCTCAGTGCTGTTCCAGTATCCAACTGGATTATGGTTGACCTGCATTTTAGTGACCGGTCTTGGTTTGGTAATCTTTAAAGCCTTGCTTAACAATATCTCTCAATCTGTGTTTTGAAATTTTCATTTGACCTCCCAGTCACAACTACTATTTGGGGGAGAGAGTTCCAGATTTCCACTATCAGTTGTGTGAAGAAGTGCTTCCTGACATTGCTCCCTCAAAGGCCTGGCTCTCATTTTATGCCCCCATATTCTGGACTCTCCCCACCAGAGAGAAGAGTTTCTCACTATTGACGCTATCAACTCTTTCAATCATCTAGAACACCACAATTGGATCAACCCTTTCATCTTCCACATTCAAGGGAAGACAGGCTTAATCTAGGTAAACTGTCCTCATAATTTAACCCTTTTAGGAGGGGTGGGTTGAGGGTGAGCTGTACAGGGACCAGAGTGGGAACAATGAAAGCATTGGGAACATAGAACTGGAAAAGGTTACAAGGGTGGGGAAAGACTGCTGAGGGATTTCATATTGAGGGCAATGATTCCAATGGTTTTCTCTGCTCAAGAGTCCACTTCACATGTTGATCATTCTTTGTGACAAAGTGGTTGATGTTTCCTAATGTGGTTGATGTTCCCTGGAGTTTAGACAGGTGAGGCGTGATCTAAATGAGGTGTTTAAAATGAGTATGGGATTTGGTTGGGTCGACAGAGAGATACTCTTCAAGTGGGGGAGTTCAGAACAAGTAGGCATAACCTTAAAATTAGAGCTAGGTGGTTCGGGGACGATGTCAGGAGGCACATCTTTGTACAAGGCGCAGTAGAAATCTGGTACTCTGGATGCTGGGAGTCAATGGGAGCAGTCAAGACTGACATTGATTAGGTAGGGGAATCAGGAGCTATGGAGTAAAAGCGAGGGAAATGGAGTTGAGCTGAAGATTAGCTATGATCTGATTCAATGGCAGAAAGGGCTTGAGGGGCTGAATGGACTCTGCCTGCACATGATGTTTCTGATAGTTTTAAATTTGTCTTTTACTGGGTTAGACACGTGTTCTACAGTCACCATATGCGTTCCAGCTTTTGCATTATATTTACTTGTTTACATCAGCTCCAGACACATGATAGGAAGACATCAATTTGAGCGAAAAGCATCCCTTGCCTCAGTCTCTGTGTCAGGCCCTGCACTTGACCCCACATCCAAACACAAAAGGACCTGACTGGTCAGGCAGTGCCTTGTTAAACAGTGACGTCAATGATAAGTGAGATGGAAAAGCACAGCATCAAAGTGCATGTATGGTAGGCTGCAGGCTACGCACACAAAATAATTTACAAAATTAAGAATTGTTATATATAGGCTACTGAAAGCTTGAATACCAGCAGATGTTGTCAATGAACCTCACCACTGGGTGGCAGCATGATAGAAAACTAAGACCGTGTAAGACTCGATTGAAACCATCTGTGGGAACAGTCAATATTTCTCCTTCCTTCTCTTATATCATAGCTTTTGCTTTCATTCTCCAGGAAAGGTGAAAAGTTATAAAATTCTGAGATTGTGTAATTACTGTAGAAACTGGCTCCGTGATGTTTAAGGGCAGTTTCAATAGACATGGGGCAAATCCTCTGAGGACATCAGTGGTGGCTCCCCAAATGGCTCAGTTGGTAAATTCAGCCCTCAGTGTGGTGCAGAGCTGCACAGACCCCAGGTGTAATCCTCAGTGTGTTAACTTAGTTTGAGCTGGGAGACAGCTGTGGTGCAAATGGTCCCAGTGTTTCCGGATTAGAGGGGCAAAATCCAGAAGGATCCCTGGTTAAGTGTGCCTGTGCATGCTTCTGAGTGTGAATGTTTCTAAATGTGTGTGTGTAGGTCACTGAGTGTACGCATGTGTATGTCTAGGAGTCTGTGCTTGAGTATGTGCATCTATCAGTGTGTAGGTGTATGTGTCTGTATGAATCAATATCACCATGCAATTGCAAATGTGTGTTTGTGTCGCTGAGTGTGTGGTTTTGACCATGTCATTGTCTGAGCACGTGTTTGCGTGTGAGAAATTGTGCTGTCAGCGTACGTGTGGTTTTGATGGTAAGCGAGTGTCGTCATCAGCTGTCCCTCAATTCAAGGATGACGTCTACTCAGGCTAATGAGTTTCTGCTTAAGTCTTCATGTGACTGAACATGCACATGGGGCAGGATGTCCCACAAGATAGAGATCCAGAGTGCAGGATTTGCTTCCTTTTTGTTCTTTCTCTGCCACCACTATCTCATTATTAAAGGTGTTGAGACTCAAAGTGTAATGCAGCTTGATGGACAAGTTATCACCAATGTGAACAATTGGTAGCAAATTCCAGCAGTCCTTAATGTCAACGCTGCTGTGCTTCAAGGGGAGCTTCAGTGTCTTATTGAAGCATTTTCTTTGTCCTCTTCTGGAATATTGGCTATTTGAGGGTTGAGAAAACAGGGACTGGTGAAGAAAAATGTTTTTTTTGGCCACCTGGACACAGTGTCCAGTGCATTGTGGTCGATTTTGCAGTTTTGCCTGAATGCTTGTGGGGCTGGCTTCAAGGACAGTGTATGAGAGTCTCTATTTGTGTCTTTATGTATGAGCGTCTGTGTCTCTGGGTGTGGCCTGAGAGCGTGAGTGTATATGGACATCAGATGAGAATAGACTCAAACCCAGTTGGATCTGCTGAAGTTGAATGACCTGCTGACCTTCACTGCTTAGACTCCAAGAGGAAAGCAGGAATTCACAGGGGGAAAGAAAATCAAAACTGAAGGAAGAGATCTTTCCAGCGTATCTGAAACACCTATTTCAGTTTTGATTTTTAACATATCTCTCTCACTCCACCAATAAAACGACCATGTTGAAATTACTCCCAAGTACCCACTCTGTTTTGTACATATGGAGTCAGCACCAACTGAATTCCCTTCAGTGCATTAGAGAAGCTGCAGATTTGGTGATGAGGAACCATAGCTTCTGAACCCTAAGAAGCGCCACCTAGTGATAGGAGTGCAGGGCTGCAAGTGAGACCCTACATTAATGCCCAAGTAAGGAGGGTGCAGCATTTGCAGTAAATTTAATATCCTACACATACCAGCAGCCTTTGTTTATATAGTGCCTATTATATCAAATAATGTCCCAAAGCACTTCATGGAAAGGTAAGGAAAACAAGATGGTAAGCCAAAGAAAGAGAAACTAGGAAATCTATAGAAGGGATTACTTTATCTGCTATTTCGGATTGACCATTTCCAAATCATTTTGAAAGCCGTGTTTAAAGCCTAACTTGTGACTACAGCCAATGGAGTCTGATAGGATGATGTGGAATTAATTAATCTCAGAATTGTGAAATGATACATTCTGGTAGGAAGAACGAGAACAGGCAATATAAAAAGGTAACAATTCTAAAGGGGGCGCTGGAGTAGAGCGACCTGGAGAGATATGTGCACAAACTGTTGAAGATGGGCAGGTTGAGAAAGTGGTTCATAAAGCAGACGGGATCCTGGGCTTTACAAACAGAGGCAGAGATTACAAAAAGCAAGGAAGGCATGAAGAACATTTATACAACGCTGGTTTAGCCTCAACTGGAGTTTTGCATCCAGTTCTGGGAGCCTCAGTTTAGGAAAGATGTGAAGGCATTAGAAAGGGTACAGGAAATATTCACGAGAATGGTTCCAAGGGTCAGGACCTTCAGGTATGAATGATTGGAGAAGTCAGGACTGTTCTCCTTGAGAAGGTTGAAAGGAGATTTGATAGAGATGTTCAAAATCATGAGTGGTCAGGGCAGAGTAGATAAGGAGAAAGTCTTCCCATTGGCAGAAGGATCAAGAACCAGAAGAAACTGGTTTAAAATGATTGGCAAAAGAACTTAAGGCAACACAAGGAAAAAATCTTATATGCAGTGAGTGGTTAGGATCTGGAATGCACTGTCTGGGAGTGTGGTGGAAGCAGATTCAATCTTTTGAAGGGGATAAGCCCCTGAAGAGAAAAGATTGGCAGGGTTACATCAAAAAGGCAGGGGAGTGGGACTGGCCGAGTTACTCTTGCAGAGAGCCAGCATGGACTCAATAGGCCGAATGGTCTCCCTTTGTGCCATAATTATTCCATGATTCCAGCAGGGCTTTAAGGAGAGTCTTTAAGGAGGAGGAGGTGGCATTAGTGGGCTACAAGGGTTTAGGGAGGGAATGCCAGACCACAGAGAATTGTCAGGAGGGGGAGATGCATGAGAAGCTGGAGACACAGCACAAGGGGTTTAGAGTTGAGGGGTGGGGGGCAGTTGTACCTGCTGGAAGGTTACAGAGAAAGGGAGGGGTGAGGCTTTGGAGGAATTTAAATATAAGGATGTGAATTTTAAATTTGAGGATTTAAGAAACTGGAGCCAGTGTAAACGCAGGGTAGAGGGAGGGGGCTGGCATAGATTCAAGATGAATCTTTGGAATTGTTTACCCCAGAGGACTGTGGATGCTCAGTCGTCGAGTATATTCGAGACTGAGGCAGTTAGATTTTCAGTCACTAAAGGAATCAAGGGTATGGGAATAGTACAGGAAAGTAGCATTGAGTTTGCAGATCTTATTGAACGGCAGAGCAAGCTCGAGGGGCCAAATGACTGACTCCAGCTCCTGAATTTTATGTTCTTACAACTGGCAACCAGTGCAGATGCAGAGTAGGATACAAGCAGCAGAATTTTGAATGAGCTGTAGTTTTCAGAGAATGGAATCCAGCCAAGAGAACATTGGAAGAGGCCAGGAAAAGAGCCTGGAATTTGTCAGTAAGCCCATCCCTTCCTGTCAGATGATGTTACAACAAAAGCCTATTTTCTTCTTAATTGAGAAACCTGGGTAAAGGGACAAGGCCCAAAGAACCAAAGCGAAAAGTAAGCGAGAGGGAGGGAGAGGATTACAGGCAATGAGCAAAGGAGAGAGAGATAGAGGAGGAGAGGGTGAGACAAAGGGAGGAAGATGAAGAGGGAGAGAGGAAGAAGGGTAAGAGGTGAGCGAGGCAGAGAATGAAGATGAGAGGGAGGGAAGAGTGAGTCTGAGATGGAAAGGAAGAGGTAGGGAGAGGTGAAGAAAGGGGAACGAAGAGGGAGACATAGGAGAGGAAGGAAGATGAAGAGAGAAGTAGAGAAAGGGAGGCAGAGAGAATGAAGGCAAGAAGGGAGGGGGAAGAGAGATGGAGAGAAAGAGAGGGGGATAAAATGAGAGAGGGGGAATATAGAAACTATAGGTCATACCTGGCAATTACTGCAGAACCCTGGAATATTCTTGCAGAACTGCAATCCGATAAAAATCCTTTTCCTGTTACACATTGATTAAATCACATTGTTCCCCATCATATGATGTTACTGTAACTGTTACTTATCCCAAAGGAGTTTCTAGGAGGTTGATTTCAATTTCTATTTTCAGAAGTTTGACTTTTCACCATCCCTCTGAATCCTGATATATTTTACACTGAATACAGATACGAGTCTCTCCTTATTGAGTTTGATCCTGCATGATGTAGTAATTTCCGAACCTGACCATGGTGCACCTCAGCTAAGGGGCAGGATACAGCTCAACTGTTTTTTTTAAGTGACTTGAACCTAATGATTATGCAGCAGGCTAACTGAAATTTTCAAATATTAAACCCACCATATGCATCACAGGCAATAAGGGCTGCCGGCTGCGTAAGGAGAGACTCGTATCTGTATTCAATGTAAAATATATCAGGATTCAGAGGGATGGTGAAAAGTCAAACTTTTGAAAATAGAAATTGAAAGGAAGCTCCTCGGAACTCCTTAGGGATCAGTAACAGTTACAGTAACATCAGGGATCTGTGATTTAATCAATGTGTAACAGGAAAAGGTTCGTTTTTAAAAATCGGATTACAGTTCTACAAGAATGCTACAAGGTTCCTCAGTAATTGTCAGGTATATTCAATACCATCTATATCTCCCTCTCCCACTGTCTGAGGTCTAAACTCAAGGGGTGTTTAGAATATCCCTCCAGGGAATTAGTGAGGTCATTTGCCAACTGGAAGCCTCATTAATCTCGTACAGAAACATCTGCGTCAGGCTTCCCCCATTGTTTACACACCGACACACACCACCCACACGTTCAACATCATTTCTGTTCTGAATATTCACAGCCTAAATGGGGGGAAAAAAATCTTGCTGGAGAATATTAGAAGAGGTAGAAAGCTTTCCTGAATCTGTAGGCAGCACAGCCTTAAAACAGCAAAGCAGATGCAACATAAATATCCTGGCACAAGGAGCAGAATGCAGACAGAAAGCTGCCATTAACTGAGCCTGAACTTGCATCAAGCAAGCACAAGAGGACAATCCTCAAGCTTTGATGCTTTGTCCAGGTCCCTGTGCGCACACTAGCTTTTTAATTTTCCTTTTCTCTGCAAGAATGTATTTTATTAAAATTACATTTTTGTGAGAATTTGAATGAGTTGCTGAAAATGTTGATGTTGTCGAGAATGAAGATTGAAAAAGGAAACCAATTGCCACTTTGCCACTCTCAGTGAGAGCTGCTCCAATTAGTGACCAAGGGAGGAAAGTTACTGGAGGATTGGGTCAGCTCCAGACTCTGGCACATGTTGTTGCTTCAGGCTTTGGATCTATTAAGGCATCCCAATTCAATTTTACTCCCAGCCCATGCTGATGGACTGCTAACCTGTCACTTCTTATTTATTATTGAGCAAGAATATCATATGAGAGATTACATGACATACAGGGAGCTGGGGGCTGCGGGATGTGTGCACATGCGCGTGTGTGTAAGTGGGGGGTGGGGGGGGGGGGGTGGAACAAACATGGAACAAAAGCAGGATTTGAAGCAGGGTGCAGAATGGGTCATATGCTCCTACCAGAGCTGTTTAAGGAGATACGTCTTTCCTAGAGACTTGGCACACATAGAATAGGGTAATAGGGTAAACAGCAGTCAGTCTTGTGCAGGTATCAATACATATTAGTTAACAACATTTGTGTATATTTGGGTTACATAACTAGGGAAGTAGAGAGGGTTTTAAATTAAATAGTAGGGGCAAGGGATCAAATGGGAAGATGTGGTAAATCAAAGAGTAGAGACAAGGCAAGAGAGAAAGGTATTAATATGGGAAATGATAAACATACTGTGACAGGAAGGGATAGCATGTACAAATCTAAGAGTAAATCAGTAGATAAGGCTAAAGGTTACAAAAATAACATAAGGCCAAAACTAAAGGCTCTGTATCAGAATGCACACAGCATTTGAAACAAAACAGATGAACTGATAGCGCAAGTATAAGTAAATAAGTATGATCTGATAGCCATTACAGAGACATGGCTGCAGGATGAAATAGATTGGGACCTGAATATTGAAAGTTGCATAACATTTAGGAAGGACAGGAAGCTAGAAAAAGATGGAGGGGTAGCTCTGTTAATTAATGGTGGTATTAGCACAATAGAGAGGGATGACCTAAGTTCAGGAAACCAGGATATAGAAGCTGGTTGGGTTGAGATGAGGAATGATAAAGGCAAGAAGTCAGTTGTAGGAGTGGTGTACAGGTCCCCTAATTGTAACTACTACAGTAAGACAGAGTATAAAGGAAGAGATAATGGAGCTTGCCAGAAAGGTACAGTAATCATCATGGGGGATTTTAATCTACATATAGACTGGAAAAATCAGGTGAGCAAAGGTAGCCTAGATGAGGAGTTCAGAGTATTTTTGGGAGTTTCTTAGAAAATTAAACTGAACTCCCACTGAAAGGTCCTCTCCAGCCTTGGGCAGATGTCCCGAACCCTGGCACTGGGCAAGCAACAAAGCCATCTGGGCTCTCGCTCTTTGCTACAGCAAACAGTGTCAATCACCCTTACTGCCACTACATTTGTACTTGAAAGAGTTACATTTCTTGGAGCCAACCAGAGAGCAGGCAAGACTAGACCTGGCAATGAGATAAGATTAATTGATGACCTCCTAGTGAAGGCACCTCTAGGGAGCAGTGATCATATGATGATGGAATTTTACATTGATTTTGAGGGAGAAACGAGTGTGTCCAAAGCTAGTATTTTAAAATTAAATAAGGGCAATTATAAGTGCATGAAAGCAGAGCTAGCTAAAGTGAACTGGCAAATGAGGTTAAGGGATATGTCAACAGACATTCAGTGGCAGACATTTAAAGGGATATTTCAATATATAGAGAATATATACATTCCAAAGAGAAAGAAAAATTCCAAGGGGAGGGCCCACCACCTGTGGTTAACTAACTTGTCTTTAACTTTAAGAAAAAGCATATAATTACGCAAAGACAGATGGCAGGTCAGAAGATTGAAAATATAAAGAACAGCAAAGAATGACTAAAAGATTAATAAGCAGGGAAAAATTAGAGTATGAGAGAAAGCTAGCTAGTAACAAAGACAGATAGCAAGAGTTTCTATAGATATTTAAATAAGAGTTAACAAAGTGAGTGTTGGTCCTATAGAGAGTGCATCTGGGGAATTGATAATGGAAAGTAGGGAGATGGTGGATGCATTAAACAGATATTTTGCCTCAGTCTTCACTATAGAGGACACAAGTGACATCCTGGAAATAGCTGTAAATCAGAAAATGGAAGGGAGGGAGGAACTCAGGAAAATTACAATCACCAAAGAAGTGGTATTGAGCAAATTGCTGGGGTGCAGGCTGACAAATCTCCAGGTCCAGATGGGCTTCACCCTAAAGGTCTGGAAAGAAATGGCTAGTTGCTGCACTGGTTCTAATTTTCCAAAATTCCCTAGATTTGGTGGGGTGGGGGGGGAGGGGGGGAGAGTTCCATTAGATTAGAAAATAGTAAATACAACTCCTTTATTCAGAAGGGCAGGAGACAGAAAGCAGGAAACTATAGGCCAGTTAGCCTAACATCTGTCATAGGGGAATATGTTAGAAGCTATTGTTAAAGGTGTTACAGGAAGGCACTTAGAAAAATTCAAAGCAATCAGGCAGAGTCAACATGGTTTTGTAAAAGGAAAATCATGTTTAACCAATTTATTGAAGTTCTTTGAAGGAGTCACACGTGCTGTGGATAAAGGGGAACCGGTGGATGTACTGTATTTAGATTTCCAGAAGGTATTTGAAAAAGTGCCACATCAAAGGTTATCGCAGAAAATAAAAGCTCGTGGTGTAACATATTTGCATGGATAGAAGATTGGCTAGTTAACAGGAAGCAGGGAGTTGGTATTTTTCTGGTTGGCAGGATGTGACAAGTGGTGTGTCACAGCGATCAGTGCTGGGGCCTCAACTTATTACAATTTATATAAATGACTTGGATGAAGGGGGCCGAAGGAATGATTGCCAAATTTGCTGACGACACAAAAGATAGGTAGGAAAGTAAATTGCAAAGAGGACGTAAGGAGGCTACAAAGTGACGTAGATAGGTTATGTGAGTGGGCAAAGATCTGGCAAATGGAGTATTATGTAGGCAAATATGAAATCATTCCTTTTGGAAGAATAAAAAAAAAGTACCTAAATGGTGAGAGATTGCAGAACTCAGATTCAGGGGGTCTGGGTATCCTAGTGCATGAATCACAAAAGATTAGTATGCAGGTACAGCAGGTAATTAGGAAAGCTAATAAAATGTTATCATTTTTTGTGAGGGTAATTGGTTACAAAAGTAGGGAGGTTATACTTCAGTTGTACAAGGCATTGGTGAGACCACATCTGGAGCAGTGTGTACAGTGCTGGTCTCCTTATTAAAGAAAGGTGTAAATGCATTAGAAGCAGTTCAGAGGAGGTTTACTGGACTAATACTAGGAATGGGCAGGTTGTCCTATGAGGAAAGGCTGGTCAGGTTAGGCTTCTATCCACTGGAATTTAGAAAAGTAAGAGGCTACTTGATTGAAACCTTTTAAGATCACGGGAGCCACTGGGGTAGTGGTATTGTCACTGGCTAGTACGCCAGATATGCAGGGTAATGCTCTGAGGACCTGGGTTTGAATCCCACCACGGCAGATGGCAAAATTTGAATTCAATAAAAAATCTGGAATTAAAAGTCTAACAATGACCTGAAACCATTGTCGATTGTCGGAAAAAACCCCATCTGGTTTACTAATGCCTTTTAGGGAAGGAAATCTGCTGTCCTTACCTGGTCTGGCCTACATGTGACTCCAGACCAACAGCAATGCGGTTGACTCTTAAATGCCCTCACAAGCCTCTCAGTTCTCAAGGGAAATAAGGGATGGGCAACAAATGCTGGCCCAGCCAGTGATGCCTAATCTTGAATGAATTTTTTAAAATTCTGAGGGGTTTTGACAGGGTGGATATGCGGAAGATGTGGGAGAATCTAAAACTAGGGGTCACTGTTTAGAAATAAGGGGTCGCTTATTTAAGACAAAGATGAGGAGAAATTTTTTCTGAGGGTCATGAGTCTTTGGAACACTCTTCCTCAAAAGCTGATGGAAGCAGAGTCTTTGAATATTTTTAAGGCAGAATCTTGGTTAACGGGGGATGAAAGGTTACCGGGGCTAGGCAGGAATTTGGGGTTGAGGTTACAATCAGATCAGTTATGATCTTATTGAATGGCAGGGCAGGCACGAGAGGCCAAAGGGCCTACTCCTGCTCCTAATTTGTACCCAAGCTCAGGAAACCAGGGTGTAGAAGTGGTTTGGGTAGAGATTAGAAATTATAAAGGCAAAAAGTCGCTTGTGGGACATAGATAGGTTAACTGAGTGGGCAAAGATCTGGCAAATGGAATATAATTTGGGAAAATGTGAAATTGTCTATTTTTGCGGGAAGAATAAAAAAAGCATTTTCTAAATGGTGAGAGATTGCAGAGCTCTGTGATAGACGGATTTGTATCCAATTGTAAAAGGTTAGCATGCAGGTGCAGCAAGTAATTAGGAATGTTATTGTGTATTGTGAGGGGAATTGAATATAAAAGTAGAGGTTATACTTCAGTTATACCGGGCATTGGTGAGATGACATCTGGAATACTAGGTACAGCATTGGTCTCCTTACTTATGGAAGGACGTAAATGCATTGGAAGCAGTTCAGAAAAGGTTTACTAGATAAGTAACTGGAATGGGCAGATTGTCTTATGAGGAAAATTTGAACATACTAGCCTAGTATCTACTGGAATTTAGAAGAATAAGAGGCAACTTGATTGAAATATATAAGATCCTGAGGGGTCTTGACAGAGTTGATGTGGAGAGGAGGTTTCCTCTTGTGGGAGAATCTAGAAGCAGGGGTCACTCATTTAAGACAGAAATTAGGAGAAATTTTTTTCTCTCAGGTTTGAGTGTCTTTGGAACTCTCTTCCCCAAAAGGCAGTTGAGCAGAGTCTTTGAATATCTTTAAGGCAGAGCTAGATGGACTCTTGATAAGCAAGGGGGTGAAAAGTTATCACGGGTCGGCAGAAATGTGGAGTTGAAGTTACAATCAGATCAATCATGATCTTATTGAATGGCAGGGCAGCCTTGAGAGGCTGAGTGGCCTACTCCTGTTCCTAATTCATATGTTTGTATGTCAGCCTCCAGGATCGAGCTCCAGAAATTGAGGATTAATCTCCAGACACAGATGGGATCAATCCCAGAGAAGATCATAGGAGCATTAAAAATATACTTGAAAATAAATGCTTCTGTTTATTAGTTATGAAAATATTGGAGATGGAATAATAATACTGGCACTCTCTCGGACTGAGGATGACACAGTGGTCACTAAATCCTAGGGCGAGAGAAAAAAGGAGGGAAAGGCTTTTAGAGATGGGGTGAAATCAGTGCAAGGTAAAGGAGATAGAAAAGGGAAAGTAAAAGGATAAGGGAGAAACAGCATTAAAAAAAATCCAAAATCCATATGCCATTTTGGCAGTCAGTCATGAGTCAGTCAGTCCTTGGTCAATGAGGGATTGTGTGCTTTTTTGAGTTTTCTTCTTGCTCTCGCATCTTCAGCCTTCATCATCCAACCTGCTTCAATACCAGCTACACGATGAAATAAAGAGCTGTTTGACAGTCAGTGAACCAGCTAATTGAGTAATGAAGTCTTTTCATCTCCAATTGGCTGAGGGAAGGTGGATCATGTGATGATGGACACATCCAGTGGCCAATGGCAAAGGTATGGGGCAGCTCATGGGCTGGAAACCTTCAGGAATGTGTTTAACCAGAGTTGGCAATCCTACTATAGCACCTTTAACACAGTAAAATGTCCCATGGTGCTGCATGGGAGGGAAATCTAACAAAAAAAAAACTGAACCAAGAGAGATATTATGACAGTTAATCAAAAGTTCAACCAAAGAGCGGGGTTTGAAGGAAGGCTAAGAGGAAGAGAGGTGGAGATGCTTGGGGTAGGAATTCCAGAACTTACAGCTACGGCAGCTGAAGATACTCAACATGACAGGAAAATGAAGCTGAATTAGACTCTCTGTAGGATCAAAAAGGCACTAATTAGGGTACTTTTCTCAAGTGGTCACTCTCCAATTGTGAGCGCAGATAGTGAGTGTCACTACTGGTCTATGGAAGGGTTGGATAAAGTAGACTTGGCACTCAAACCTGATCCCACCTCACAGAACATCCAACAGGAGTTGCTGGCTAATCATCAGGAACAGGAAGCCAGGCTGATTTTGCCCCGCCCCTGACCCAACCAAGGAGCAGCAGGAACTGTTATTGCATAAGATAATTAATCATCCATTCATGTGGCAGAGGCAAGGCAAAGATCAACAAGGTCAGCTACAGATTTTAGGTACTCTAGCTCTCTCTCAAGGAAAATCCTTTGACCCATTTCCACTGTCTGGGAACATATCCTGAAGCAGTCAGTCTGCCAGGGTGTTCCAGGCCCCAGCTGGTTAGAGTGCAAACATGCAATTCAACACATTCTCCAAGACTAACTATGGCTGGAGCCCCACAAGACAGTTTCCTGCACCTGGATTTCTTCCATCAACAACGACTACTGCAAGAGCAGTGTGGTTGGACTGATATTATCTGGCTTCAGCTTCCTGATGGAAGTGGAGGCAGGGCATTCCAGGAAGCAGGCATTGGCTCAATGGTTAGCATTTATGTTCTGAATCAGAAGGCTGCAAGTTTAAGTCTCACTTCAGAGACTTAAGCTAATAATCCAGACCGACACTCCCAGTACACTACTGAAGGAATGCAGACGGCCGTTGGTGCTGAGTTTGAGCTGCCCTCTTAGGTCGATATAAAAGATCGCCTGGCGCTACTTCTAAAAGCAGCAGACTGGTGTCATAGTCAATATTTAGCCCTCAAACAGCATGACTAAAGCCAGGTTATTTGGTCATTATCATGTTGCTGTTTGTGGGAGCTTGCTGTGTGCAAGTTAGCTGCTGCATTTCATACAATTGTGATTACACATCAAAAGTGCTTTGATGTAAAGCGCTTAGTGGTACTTTGAGGTCATGAAGGCAGTATATAAATGCAAACCAGTCTTTTTTCTCTTTTGGCCTGTTAACACTCTGCTTGGGATGGACAGCCGAACGGATTTGGTGTTCTGAGAGCAGCAAACTGCTGTCCATGGCACTGCTAGTGAACCTGCATTCTCATTTTTGGATTGTGCAAGTGCTGGTCATCATTGCATTAGTATTTGCAACAAATCATTAGACTGGAAACCCAGAGTCTCTTCTCCAACTTCTCCTCCTGCAATTTGAATTGGCAAATAGTGAGCAGTCCTACAATTTTTTTTTTCCATCCTGCAAAAGAAACAGGTGGAGCGAGGGATGAAACTTTCCTTCTGTCTTTCTCTAAAAATAGCTGAAGCACAAGCAACCAAAAGGCAGCTATTTTAGGCACCAAAGTACTGCGTACGCACACACAGCTTTCTGGCCTCTAAGTTGAACTGCTGTGAAATGCACCAGCTGTGTTATTATATAGATCTGTCTGGGGCCCTGCTTCCCTTTCTTTGGTTGCCACACTAATCTCATGCCAATGATTCCTGTGGCCTGGGGGTATTTTTACACACAGACAGTTAGCAAACCTACACAAACATACTGACCCTTCATTCTGGTCATAATAACAACTTATATTTATGTCATCTTTAATGTAATAAAATGTCCCCAAGATGCTTCACTGGAGAATTATAAAGCATATGACAATGAGCAACGTAAAGAGATAGGTCAGATGACCAACAGAAATGGGGTTTAAGAAGTGTCTGAAAGGAAGAAAGTGAGGTAGAGGGGCAGAGAGGTGTTTGAAGGGTAATCCAGAGCCTAAGGCTTAGGCAACTGAAGGCAAAGCCACCCATTTTGGAGCCATTAAAAGTGGGGATGCTTGAGGGGGCCAGAATTGAGCAGATAAGCAGATATCTCAGAGGGTTGTGGAGCTGGAAGAGAATATATAGATAAGAGGGGTGAGGCCATGGAGAGATTTGAAAACAAGTATGAGAATTTTATCCAAGAACAGAAAATGTTGGCAAAACTCAACAGGCCAGGCAGCATCTGTGGATAGTTAACTGAAACAGAACTTCTGATGGTAGGTCATCGACTTGTAACAAAACTGTTTCTCTCCACAGATGCTGCCTGACCTGCTGAGATTTTTCAGTAATGTTGTTCTTATTTCAGATTTCTAGCATCCACAGCAGTTTATTTATTTTAATGAGAATTTAAAAGTCAATCAAGATGTCACTTGGCTGTGAACCAATGTAGGCCAGCGAGCACAGGGATTTTAGGGGATAGGGACTTGGTGCAAGTTGTTAGGAAATAGAGACAGTTTTAAGTTAGTTATATTGGTATTTGTAGATGTTAGGAATGAGTTTTAGCTTTAAAGTTTAAGTTTAATTTGTACTTCTGTATCTGCTAAGAAAGGTCAAATGGAGTTTTAGTTTCATTTTAAAAAGATGCCTACATTTCTAATGAGGCTTTTTTGACATAGAGTCATAGAGGTCTATACACAGAAAAAGGCCCTTCAGTCCATCGGGTCTACACCAGTGAAACAAGTACCTAACCATTGTAATCCTATTTTCCAACACTAGACCCATAGCCTTGTATGCCATAGCATCGCAAATGCACATCCAAATACTTAAATGTTATGAGGGCTTCTGCCCCAACCACCCTTTCAGGCAGTGAGTTCCAGATTCCCACCACCCTCTGGGTGAAAAAATTCTTCCTCACATCCCCTCTAAACCTCCTGCCCCTTACCTTAAATCTATGCCCCCTGGTTATTGATCCCTGATCCCTCCACCAAGGGGAAAAGTTCATTCCTGTCTACCCTATCTATGCCCCTCATAATTTTACACACTTCAATAATGTCCCTCCTCAATCTCCTCTGCTCCAAGGAAAATAACCCCTGTCTATCCAATCTCTCCTCATAACTAAAACTCTCCAGCCCAGGCAACATCCTGGTAAATCTCCTCTGCACTCTCTCCAGTGCAATCACATCCTTCCTATAATGCGGATTCCAGAACAGCATGCAATACTCCAGCTGTGGTTTAACCAGCATTTTATGCAGTTCCAACATAACCTTCCTTATATTCTTATATTCTATGCCTCAGCTAATAAAGGCAAGTATCCCATAAGCCTTCTTAACCACCTTATCTACCCATCCCGCTTACCTTAAGGGACTGGTGGACATGCATACCAAGGTCTCTCAGATCCTCGGTACTTCCCAGGGTCCTACCATTCATCGTGTATTCCCGTGCCTTGTTTGTCCTGCCCAAGTGCATCACCTCACACTTATCCAGATTAAATTCCATTTGCCACTGATCAGTCCATCTGACCAGCCTGTCTATATCCTCCTGTAATCTAAGACTACCCTTCTCACTATTTATCACCCCACCAATTTTCATGTCATCTGCGAACTTACTGATCAACCCTCCTACATTCAAGTCTAAATTGTTTATATATACCACAAACTGCAAGGGACCCAACACCAATCCCTTGGAACCCCACTGGGCACAGGCATCCAGTCACAAAAACACCCCTCGACCATCAACCTCTGCTTCCTGCCACGCAGCCAATTAGGATCCAATTTGCCAAATTGCCTTGGATCCCATAGGCTCTTATCTTAGTTATCAGTCTCCCATGCGGGACCTTATTGAAAGCCTTGCTGAAATCCAAGTAGACTAAGTCAAATGCATTGCCCTCATCTACACACCTGGTCACCTCTTCAAAAAATTCAATCAAATTGGTCAGACATGACCTCTCCTTGACAAAATCATGTTGACTGTCCTTGATTAATCCCTGCCTCTCCAAATGTAGAAGTGTCCCTCAGAATTGCTTCCAATAGTTTCCCCACCACAGAGGTTAGACTGACTGGCCTGTAGTTCCCTGGTTTATCCCTTCCTCCCTTCTTGAATAACGGTATCACACTGGCTGTCCTCCAGTCCTCTGGCACCTCTCCTGTGGCCAGAGGTATTGAAAATTATTGCCAGTCCCCCTATCATCTCCTCCCCCCTTGCCTCACTCAACAGCCTGGGATACATTTCATCCAGGCGTGGAGATTTATCTACTTTTAAGCCTGCCAGGCCACTTGGAACTTCCTCTCTTTCCATGCTAATTTCTTCAATTATATCACAATCCTTCTGCCTGATTTCCATACCCACGTCATCCCTCTCACTTGTGAACACCGACACAAAGTATTCTATTAGAACCCTAGCTATGTCTTCTGGCTCTACACACAAATTACCACTATGGTCCTTAATGGGCCTTACACTTTCCCTAGTTATCCTCTTACTCTCAATGTACTTGTAAAATAACTTTTGATTTTCCTTTATTTTACCTGCCAATGTTTTTTCATGCCCCCTTTGTGCACTCCTAATTTCCTTTTTAAGTTCCCCACCCACACATTCTATACTCCTCTAGGGCTTCTGCTATTTTGAGCTCTCGGTATCTGCCATAAGCCTCCCTTTTTCTCTTGAACCAACCCTGTGTATCCCTTGGCATCCAGGGTTCCCTGGATTTGTTAGTCCCACCCTTTATCTTTACTGGAATATGTTGGCCTTGTACTTTCCCTATTTCCTTCTCGAATGAGTCCCACTGCTCTGATGCAGATTTACCTAAAAGTAGCTGCTCCCAGTCCACTCTAACCAAATCATACCTGAGCTTATTAAAATAGGCCTTCCCCCAATTTAGAACTCTGATTTCTGGCCATCCTTGTCATTTTCCATAACAACTTTGAATCTAACAGAGTAATGATCACTATCTGCAAAAGGCTCCCCCACTGATGCCTCTACCATTTGCCCGGCTTCATTCCCTAAAATTAAGTCCAGGTCTGCCACCCCCCCCTTTCTTGTAGGACCTTCTATGTACTGGATTAAAAAGCTCTCCTGAGTGTATTTTAAGAATTCCACTCCCTCTAAACCTATCACACTATGACTAACCCAGTTAATGTTGGGGAAGTTGAAATCCCCCCATTATTACTACCCTATTATTTTTAAACTTCTCTGAAATTTGCCTGCATATCATGATTTTCTATTTCCCTGAGTGTTTGGGGGCCTATAGTACACTCCCAGCAATGTGATTGCTCCTTTTTTGTTTTTAAGTTCTACCCATATGGCTTCAGTTGAGGAGCCTTCGAAGATGTCATCCCTCCTTACTGCTGTAATTGATCCCTTGATCAATATTGCGATACCCCCACCTCTTTTACTTCCTTCCCTGTCTCGCCTGAAGACCCTATATTCTGGAATATTGAGCTGCCAATCATGCCCCTCTCTCAACCATGTTTCTGTGACAGCAATGACATCATACTTCCATGTGTTAATTTGTGCCCTCAACTCATCTGTCTTATTCGTCAGACTCCTTGCATTAAAGTAAATACCATCCAACATTGCCAAACTCCCTTGTGCCTTAACTGGCCTATAATTTCTATGCCTTCCAGACTCACTCGCTCTCTCTTCAAATTTTGGCTGTGCATCTTCCCCCCCAACCTTGCTGAACCCCCTCTCAGGATCCCACCCCCCCTGCCAAGTTAGTTTAAACCCTCCCCAACAGCACTAGCAAACCTCCCCCACAAGGGCGTTGGTCCCATTCCAGTTCAGGTGCAATCCGTCCACCTTGTACAGGTCCCAATGTCACAGAAATCTAAAGGTCTCCCTCCTGCACCATCCCTCCAGCCATGCATTCATCTGGACTAACCTCCTATTTCTATACTCACTAGCTCCAGGTACCGGAAGTAATCCAGAGGTGACTACCTTTGAGATTCTGTTTTTTAAATCTGTTTCCTAGCTCCCTAAGATCCTGCTTGCAGGACCTCATCTCTCATTCTACCTATGTCGTTGGTACCAATACGTACAAGGATCTCTGTCTGTTTGCCCTCCCCCTTTAGAATGCCTTGTGAGCTGTTCAGTGACACCCTTGACCCTGGCACCAGGGAGGCAACATACCATCCTGGAGTCACATCTACGGCCGTAGAAACGCCTGTCTGTTCCCCTTACTATCGAGTCTCCTATCACTATTGCTCGTCCCCTCTTTTTCCTCACCCCCCCCCCCGTGCAGCTGAGCCACTCAGTGCCATGAGCGTGGCTGCCCTCCCGAGGAACAGTCACTCTGTTTTCCAACACAGAAAAATGGTTCTCGAGTGAAATGCACGCTGGGGATTTCTTAACTACCTGTCTGACACCTTTCTTCTGACTGATGGTCACCCACTCCCCCTCTGTCTGCACTTCCGTAAGCTGTGGGGTGAACACGTCTGAAAACGTGCTATCCACGAAACTCTCAGCCTCGTGGGTGCACCTCAGTGCCTGCAGCTGCTGTTCAAGCTCCGAAACTCAGAGCTCAAGTAGTTGCGGAGGTGGCACTTCCTGCACACGTGGTCGGTCAGAGCGCAACGCGTGTCTAGGACTACCCACATGTTGCAGGCAGTACATAACACGGGACTGAGCTGCCCTGCCACGCCTCTAGTTGAAAAAACCCTTTACATTAAATTAAATACTGTAAAAAAAATTATTTATGTATTTTAAATAAAAACTAGAACCCTTACCTTTTCTTAGCTTAATCTATTTTAAACTGGGGAAAAGCACTTACCCACTACTCAACCAATCAGCTCTGACCTTTGTGCTGACATCACTTTTTGAAGCTTCCCCACACACGCGCTGGTTCGGATCTCTTTGCCACTCTCTCACATTGTCTTGTGATGTCACTCTTGTTATTTTCAACAAGAACTGACTGCAGGACACACTTCCCAGACTGCTTCACCGCGATGCTGACTGCAGGACACTCTTCCCAGCGACTGTTGCAGAGATGGTAAACAAACAAGAGAGGAAAAATTGGGCTGTTGGCTAGCAACAGGAGTGGAGAGACACAGGTCCTTCCCACAGACACACACAGAAAACTAAAGAAACAGCAACTTTAAGTTCAGTTTGAAGCCAAGACCCCAGAGAGACTGGACACTGGCAGAAGGAGCAGCAAAAGGTCCCAAGGCCAAAGGAATGAGACAGAAACAGGGGAAGTCCCAAGCAGACCTTCTAATCAGAGGGAGGACAGGAAACTGGAAAAGGTCCTGTTATTGAAGTGTAGAGTGAGAGGCAGAAAGGCTCCAAGCTTCGGATTTAAAGATATTAAAGCTGCAGAAAACATATTTAAAGCAAGAACAGCTTGCAAGAGGCAAGAAGGTCCAAAGAAACAACTGAAGGTCTGTAACTCTTGCAATGGGCATGTGAAACAGTGGCATACTGTTGACAGCTGAGAGTGCATGTAAGACAGCTTGAATGCGTTTGGTGACCCAGGGAAGAGGAAGGTCAAAAAGAGAGTTTGAAACTCTGGAGGTGAACCCTTGCGGAAGGCGTCTGAAAGTGTCGGAGAAGATTTCAAAGCAAGTCCTTGGAGATTGGAAACCCTTGTGTGAAAGACAAAGCACAGCAAGACCAGTTGGCTCATAGTGTGACAAGCTTCCGGTGGGGGTGGGGGGAGTTGAGGAGAGATCCATAGCATCTGGTTGAGGTGACATCTGTCACTTGGTTTCAGAGTTTGGTGGGTCTGACCACAGGTTGCCATAGATGTACAAAGGCTGGGTACTTACTGTGAACATTGAAGTATAAGAAAGTGCTTGTAACTTGTGTTATCCTTACAAATCTGCATATATCTGTAAAGGTATAATTATGGGTGAAGAAGTATTGTAAAGTTGTTCATCTTTTCCTGCTTAATAAATGTTTTATTCTTTTGTTAAATGTTCATTAGCTGACTACGGTAACTCTCCAGTAGCCCCTGTCCACGTGTCTAAACAAACAAATAAAAGTTATTATCTATCCAGCTGGGTTCCATTCTGGGATCAGGCTTGTCGAGGGGTAACCTTAGCTGGGATCATAAAGTTGAGACTAGGGCAGCAAAGTTTTGGATGTCCTCAAGTTTAGTGAGGGTAGAATGTGGAAGATCAGCCAGCCGTGTGTTTGAATATTCAGATCTGGGGGTATCAAAGCCAGGGACAAGGGGGGAAACATGGAGGCATGTTAGACAAGGCTGAGGCATACAGGTCAAAAACACAACAGGATCATCCCCCACTTTGTGCTAAATTAGTTGTTTGGAAGACTAAGTACATAATCTTGGCTGACACTCAAGTGCAGTGCTGAGGAGGTGTTAAACTGAGGAGCTGTCTCGGAGGTGTTAAACTGATGTCATGCCTGCCCTCTCAACTGGGCATAAAGATCCAATAGAATGGATGTGTCCATGCTAATATTTATACCTCAACCAACATCACTAAAACAAATGATCTTATTGCTGTTTGTGGGAGCTTGCTACATTACAATAATGACTACAGGTCAGAAGTACAGTTTGCCATTGTTTAGCACTTTGGGATAGTCTGAGGTTCCGAAAGGTGCTATGAAAATGCAAATCTTTGTTTAACACTATTCTGTCTGCCCTAAAGACAAGAAAATCCATCTGGATTTCCATTCCTGGTTGCTATCCAGTGGTTCCCTATTGGAAAGTGTACATGAGGAGACAGGGTGAGGAACAAGGTTAAACTTTCCTGTAGTGATCCTTGAATCTAATAGTTTGCCATCCTTCAATTGAAAAGACTCGTGCAAATAAAGGGCACTTGAAAAGTAGTGCAGAGTCCCCACTACCTGTGGAACAGTACAGCAAAATTTGCAGAAGGGGGATATTCCTTGTGGGTGATAAAATTAAAATTACAGAAGGGAAAGGTGGAAGGAAGAATGAGATTGAAAATACATTTAAAACAAAAGCTTTGCAGGCCATCATTGGTTGCCAATGGTTTCACTTCCTTTGGTTGTTATACCAGTCCGGGGATTTATGCACATCAGCCAGGCTGGATGTTTACTGCAAGTAAATTAATGTGTTTAAGGAAACCCAGCATTGCACTTAAGCTGAATGGTGCAATAACATTTATCAGCTTGTGAATCTTTAATCTAATTTTTCAAGTCGTGAGCCAGAAATGTGAAATTAAACCAACATGAACTACTTATAAGGTTGTTATCCCAAGTTAAAAAGGGCTCACGGTTGACAAAGCATTAGTATAAAGTTTGTTTTATTTTGTGGTCCTTATCTGAACTCCAGTTTCAGATTACACTGGCCAACATTCCTCCCTCAGAAAATTATGATTCAAAACAGATTAATCTCATTGCAGTTTCAGGAACATTGTTATGAGAAAACCAGTTGCCTCATTTAACTACATTAGGATGTGACAAACTATCCCTCTCTATTACACCCTGGCAATCACATCTTTTCATTCACTTCCAACTTTCTAATTTTTCCTCTGGTCCCAAAGAAATCCCAAGAAATCATTCCTCATTTGAGAGCCTCGACAGCCAATGCCAGCAGGTGTGATCAAGCAAAATTTGACACCGAGCTACATAGAGAGATATTAGGACTGATGACTAAAATCTTGGTCAAAGTGATGTTCAGGAACGCCTTAAAGGAGACAAACAAGGTAGAGAGGCGGAGAGGTTTAGGGAGAGAATTGAAGAGGTGAGGGCCTTGGCAATTGGCCGCTAACAGTGGAGCAAATGGAATGGGGGTTGCACAACAGGCCAGAGTTAGAGTAGCACAGAGATCTCGGAGGATTGTGGAGCTGACAGATTTTATGGAGATCAGGAGGGGCAATGCCTTGGAGGGATCTGAAAACAAGGATGAGAATTGTTTAATGGAGGCATTGCTTAAGGCCAATCATAGCACCCCACCATTATTCAGCTGAGCTCAGCTAACTCAAGAGAGTAGAGTTCTGATCTGGGATCTTTCTGGTCTGAACAGCAGGACTGGCAGCATCTGTGGAGAGAGAAACAGAGTTAACATTTCAGGTTGATGACCTTATTTACTGGATGGATTTGCCATTAGGGAACCTTAATATATCGAAGTTTTTAACTAAAAAAGAACATTAAATTATAACACACAACTATACAAGGGGCAACTCTTTATATTAAAAAAATCCTCCTCTCAGTGAAAATGCATCTTAAAACATTGGCCATCCAGAATCTAAAAGGACAAAACAGTCTCTCCATCACTGAGTAATAAACCCACCAAGAAATGTTATTCTAAATGAAATACAGCCAGAGGAAACAACTAAAGCCCATCTAACTAAGGCAGAGAAAGTGTCTATATGCACAGTACCAAACAATGCTCATGCCTGCAGGCAAGTCTGGAATTTTGAGTTAACAATGCACATAGCGGACATCACATCACATTCTCCAGAGGGGATTCACGAGTGTAGTCTTCAATTGGCAGTTTCATGGACTTAACTCTTTCAGTACTTTTACCTTTGCTGGCTCACATATTTAAAAAATAGAAATGAGTGCAAAGGTTTAGTAATTATGATACTGAACAAAGGCTGTCAATTCAAAACCTAGCACGACAGATGGCAAAGCTGACTTCAATGCATCTGATAAGTTGTGGAAAAGAACCAGAAAAATAAACCAAGGTAACCCAGGGAAAGAAAACTGCTATACCTAACCAGTCTTGGTTACATGTGACACCAACCAGATTTTAGGCGGTTAACTCAATGTCCTCAGGGCAACCAGACTGGGCAATAATTACTGCTCTGATAGTGTCATCCTAACCCAAGAACAAATTTTAAAATAGAATTGTTGGAGATTCCCCTAATGCCTCAGTCAGTAAAACAAATGTGCAACTAAGTAACTAACTAACAAAGGGAGTGCAATGTAGATTTACCAGAATGATACCGGGACTCCAAGAATTAAGCTACAAGAAAAGATATTAAAAAATTGGGTTATAGCCCCCTGGAATTTAGAAGGTTAAGGGGTGATTGTGTCAAAGTTTTCAAAATATTAAGAGGAACGGACAGGGTAGATCGAGAGAAACTATTTCTATTGGTTGGGTGATCTAGGACTTAGATGCATCGTCAAAATATTAGAGCCAGGCCTTTCAGGAATGAAATTAGGAATCACTCCTACACACAAAGGGCGGAAGAAGTTTGGAACTCTTTTCCACAAATGGCAATTGATGCTAAATCAATTGTTGATCTTAAAATGATTTTGACACGTTTTTGTTATCCAAAGGCATTAAGGGATATGGGGAAGAGGCAGGTATGTGAAGTTAGGTTTCAGATCAGATGATCTCCTTGAATGGTGGAACTGGCTAAACGACCAACTCATGTCCTTATAATCCTACTAACCAGGAAGGACTCACATTCAACCCTCAACTCCTCCTGAAATAGGTGATCTCTGCTGAAGCTGGAAGAAAAACAAAGGTCAGCAGCCATGTTTCCTGCTCACGATCACTACCCAGTAAATCCTCACTGGAAAGGTTGTATGCTTAAATTTCTGGAGAGGAGAACTGTAATGCCTCATGCAGTTGAACAACCAGCATATTCTATGCAGTCCCTGGGTACCTGCAAAAAAAGTACCAAGCCCTTCAGTTGAGGGAGGCAAAACTGAAGATTTTAAAATAGATCTGTTAGTTATGTGCAAACCCTTGAATTCATTTGTACAAGTTTTTGTGTATCATATTAGTGGACTATACAAGAAATCTACCCCATGCCTTAATTAAAATGTCCTTTCTTTAGATGAACCAATCAGGCTGTGGTTTTACAACTGAATCATTAGGGAACTTAGCATGGCTTAACAGGAACAACAACTATAGCCTAGTATAATATGCACTATTAGGGCTGGAAAGACAGTGCATTATGTTGCAGGCTAGGATTTGGCAAAGATAAAGACAGAAGTGTCACGTTTGGCACAGATGTAGAATTGCTCTGTCAGTTAATAAGCCACACAGATGCATACAAGATAACATCTTAAGCGTTGATTCCCACATGCTAAACAGCCTCACTGAACCACAAATTATCAACTAAAACCTTATCCGATTTGTCATCTTACTTCAGACGTACAACCACATGCAGATAAACCTCAATGATGTCAGTACAAGAAGATTTAACTTCCTTTTCAGGTTCTGTACCACCTCAACCAGCCTTCCCTGCCCATTAATATCACTAATGTGGTCAGTGATATTAACTGGGTTGATTTCTTCAATACCTGAAGCATAAATGGCAAAGCATGACTGTCCAGTTGCTGAGATGACCTTAAATCATCACCTTTTCTATTTGTGTTATTTACCTATGGGTATAGCTGAGGCCATATACCACAATCTCAATAGTTGTTTTGTTAAAAGTAGTTCCAAACAGCTTACAAAGGAAACAGCACAAGCTGAAGTTGGAAAGGAGAAGACCCAACTCTACTGCTGGGAACGTTTTGCTTTTTTATTACATCTAAAAGATCTCTACATTAACAGGTAACATTCATTAGGTAAACAATTTCTTTCAATGCATGAAATAAATATTTTCACGTGGTACTTTATACAAACCGACACTGGTCTACTATACTCAATTATTTAAAAAAAAAGCCATTTCTCTGGTTTGGCATGCGGTCACAGAAACCAGCATTGTGAAAGATTTAAGGCAGTAAAATTATTAGAGTTGTCTTTGACACCTTTGGAGAGAAGTGATCACAGAATTTACAAATTCGTAGAAGAGATGGAGTTTCCATGCTTGTGAGAATCCGATTTACAGTGACACTTCCAGTGTAAATAGACTCTCAACACAGCATACTCCTGGATAACCCCACAATACATATCTGGTAAGTAAATAATGCTGTGTACAAGCTGGCTTATTCCTTTAAGGAAAATATACCCTTCACTTGGCAAAATGCAGCACACTACCTGAAAGATCCAGCCATGCAAGATACATTTTACTCCAGATGGACCCATAATCAGATTAAAGCATAACTTGGATCCAAGTATTGTCTTCCGATGAACCAAGCCCATTTTGCATTAAGCCTGGTTAAAACTGGAGTTCATGAAACAAGTAGAACACTAGAAATAAAATCTTGATTAAAGCATAAAGCATCTTCCCACTGTTCAACATCCAGCCAGTCTATTGCCAGACTAGAGCTGTAACAGTTGTGCATTTTTATAATCCAGACAACTTCCTTGAGTATTTCCCACTGCATCATTTTCACTGAGTTGCTAAACAATTGACTCTTTGGACAGTGATACAGATCGGATTACATAATCTGAAATTACAAAACTCCCAGCTCAATTGGAACACCTCCTCCTCCACACAAGTGGTTGAATTTTCTAGAACTCAGCCCAACTGTATTTAAATTATTCATCAAATTTCATTCAGTAGCATCTTTTGGTTGCAACCTGTTATTTGTCAATTTTCTACCCATCTCTCAAAGGTATTCGTTCCTTGGTTGTTATGGTTCTACTGGGGCAGATCACCTTCTAATGCCTTACCTAAGAGACCATTATTAGCCACTGTTTGTCTCCACAGTGAATGTCCACAGGTTACTTGAACTGTAGGGAATAAGAGGTCACAAATCATAGATAAATTGAATCCTGGTTTGATCCCATGTCCACGTGTATATTTTAAGTAGGCGTCACTGGACAGTAATCAGGAGTAGACTGTCCGTTCAATTCCAAGAGGTGCCAATTATAGTACCCAAACAATGCCAAATTGAGATCTGTTAACAGCACAGCTAAGAAATTTAACTTGGAACTTTTTTTGATCTGTATGGCTTAGTGCTACACCGGGTGGTCCTGTACTCAGATGGTGTCTCTTCAACATAACAATTCTAAACAGAGCAGATACAAAAACTAATCATCTCTCCAGTGTACTTGCATATGAACTGATCGAAACAATACACAACAGTAAGTGAGGAAGTGTATGACAAGGATCAAGATTTTTTTTCAAATTTTTTTTTCTTTTAG
Organism: Carcharodon carcharias; assembly: GCF_017639515.1. Lineage (NCBI taxonomy): Eukaryota > Metazoa > Chordata > Chondrichthyes > Lamniformes > Lamnidae > Carcharodon > Carcharodon carcharias. The sequence continues at coordinate 28,364,933 of NC_054492.1, read as the reverse complement.
TACACTTAATAGTCCATCTATATTTCAACTACTTGTTTGCAAATCCTGCTCCATTACATTCAATGGTTTGAGACAAAGTTACCATCTGAATACATCTTGAGGGGAGAATCTGGAACATTCACCTAGAAAACAATCATTTTAGTTGGGCTAATATCACACTTGGCAAGGATTTCAGTGCATGGAACAAGCAACATCAAATTATTGAATTAAAGCAAAACCAAGGTTATGGAAGGGGCAGTATGGTTAATTGGTGTGCTAATAATACGCCATGAATCCCCAAATTCTGGCAGTTCAATATCAACTGGGAAGAACACGAAGTGGACGTTAGGGGCTTGCAACACTGGGCATCAGATACAGGGAGAGCTTTGCATACCCAATCTGGTGATCTTCCTGGGAGGCTGGTTACAAAAGTTCAACAGCTGCTCAAGGAACATTGCACATGTACAAAGAGAAAATAACTTTTCATATATTAAAAAAATACACAATCATTCTGCAGTTAGAGCTTTTCAGGGGACATTGGAAGTAAAGTGAAGTACTGATTTTTTCTAAAATGTAAACCACAATGTGAAATGTGACAGAAGAAGTGACTCCTCTCCATTATTAACTGAAACTTCCTTAATGCTTGAAAAATGCTACTTTGTAAAACGAAAGTGGAAGTGATGAGGAGATAGAAAATGTCCCCCCCCCAAAAAAAATTACCAGAAATGGCCTTTTTTTTGTGGAAAAATTGTACGATACTGTGCATTCTCCAAAGCTACTTCCTGCAAATGCAGAGGGAATGATATGGGAAACAGTCAAGATACTTTACATAACTTAAAAGGTATAATAAAATTATTCTGCACAAAAAAAGAAAATACTATTGTTGTCAACCATTGACATCGCAGGTCTTTCTGAAAGAAAGAATATTCTACAGTGAAGTACAAGAATGAAAAATTCCTAATTCAAATAATGTCAACTGTGAAGGAAATAATGCCATTGAACAACAAATACAAAAAGTAATATCACAGAACAGACAAATACATCGTAAAAACTCTGCTTTCACAAAGTGAACTGAAATAACCTTAAAAGACAGACAGTTCGAATTTATATACAAAAGTTAACTGAAAATATAGTATTTTGTTCTCTGTACATGGTGTCTTTTTTTAATTTTTTGTGTTTATTTAAAAAAGGGTCTCTACACTTCTAAATTTGTTTTTAAAAGATGAAACAAACCAGATTTTCTTTTCCTCTTTCTGCCCCCAACCCCCCCAACCACACAAAAAGCATTATCTTCATTATTTCAAATCTCAGTCCAACGAAATAACATCTGGCATGGCGCCAAAGATGTTACCACTTTCCACACTGCTCCGGTTAGCCCCAGGATGTCCGAGATTTTCCCGCAAGCTGCTGGAGGAGACGAGACTGCTGTTGCTCCCGCTGCTGCTGCCGTTTGTTACTGCCAGCGTGTTCGCAGGTGCCGAGTTTGGCTGCTCCAAGAACATTTGCGAAGAGCCATATGGGAAGAATCGGTTGAGCGAGGAATGAATGAGGTCCTGATCCTCTGAAGCACTGGCTGCAGCAGCTGCAGCAGCGAGGAGGGAGGTGTTGTAATGCTATGGTAAAAGCAAGAACACAAGAGCACCGAAAATTAATATCAGAATATTAATACTGCTTCTTGAGAGGCTTTGTAAGCTTATTAATTCTCCCACTGTCATCTCAGAGTCACCCTGGCTAATTATAACGCGCAAGTATTCAAATATTGACATTTATTATACTCTATGTCTGCATAAAAAAGCAGCTTCCTTTCATGAAACTTAAATTAAATACACTTAACCTTTCATGCACCTGAAACACTTAACAAAGCTCTTTGATACAAGCTGCAATGGTATTTGCATCTGTCACAAGATAGGCCGAGTTTCAAATATTTTCTTGAAGGTAGCCACTTTATATGTTCAGACTTACTCTATCCTGGATTTACAATTGTTCCTCACACAATGCCTTCCTCTGGTGCTATCCTTTCCTCACACTTCCTTCTCACTAAGACAGTGGACCTCTGGTAAAATATTTTTCTTTATTAATTCATGGGATAGGGCAAAGCAAGCATTCATGGCTGAATGGTGAGCTGCCTTCTTGATTAACAAAGTGGCTTGCTTGGCCATTTCAGAGGGCAGGAAAAAGTCTGTGCCTGGAGTCTCTCACAGAATGGGTAAGGAGAGAAGGTTTTCTTCCCTCAGGGACATCGGTGAACCAAACTGCTTTTTACGGCAATCTGGTAGTTACATTACTGATACTAATCTTTTATTCCATATTTATCTAACAAACTGAATTTAAGTTACCCAAGCTGCCGTGATGAGATTTGAACCCATGTCTCTGGGTCAGTAGTCCAGGCTTCTGGATTACTAGTCCTATGACATAACCACTATGTGAAGCATTTTGTTGAAGTATGATGTAGCTTGAATCCTAAACTTATGTTTGGGGGAAATCATCACTGGGAAACCAGGCTACAGTGCACATCTCCAAGCCTGCCTGCACTGTTTTCTAACTATCGCTTCCATGATGTCCCAGTTGGTAAACAGAAAATGCAATTCCCCACTGAACCATACGTAGCAGGGAGGTCCTGATTTCATTCGCAACTCTGTGCACATTTCAGTCAAACTGGGGACAAATCACCTAAGTCCCTGAACTATATCTTGGAGGGACGAAAATTTAAGTCGGGCTCCTAATTGGTCCTGCAATTACACGTGCAGACCTCCGATCTGAATGCAATACATCCTATGGCGGATCAAAATACTTTCTTATACGTCGGGTGACTGTCACAGGGTGGAGCTGATTACGCATGCTGTCATCTCCTATTCCACATTTTGTTAGCATTCTCTTCACAAAGTCTTATTTGAGCTCAAATTCTAAAATTTTGCAACAAAAGGAAGACTTCCACTGACACATCACAATGCTCATGTAAAGAACTGCTACAATCACATGCAAATCACTGACATTCATGACATAACACAAAAACAAGATTTCAATGGCTAAAGTGCCCAGACGTGTTACATACCTGATTGTCCCCTTGTAAGAAGGGAAATAGGTCTAACCCTGTTCAAACAAGGGAAGAGGTAAAATATTAGAGCAAAACACACATGTGCTAAATATCTCAAATTTTAACAAGCCAAGACCCTCTTGCCATCAGAATCCGGGCTTCACCTGTATCCCCATTGCTACGGGCCAAAGAACAAGGTCAAGTTTTTACATCTTTGTTTAGCCTGGGTGACTGTATAGCAATGCCCATGGGCCAGCTTCCCCACATTTACACTGTTAATAGCACCTTATCCTGACAGTATTTTGTACTCAGTCTATGGCTGTGCTATTGGGATAAGAAAGGTGGGTTTGGCAACACCAACGTGGAGCTGTCTTACAAATTCAGTCTTCCACAATTTGAACTGAACAAGTGAGAGATGTGGAAGCACTTCTTTGAACATAGAAAAAGCTGGTTAAAAGCATACTGAAAAATATGGCATCACTTACACGATTAGCACTTGTGCGCTTTTCAAGTGACCAATACTGTACAGAAGAGTTTTTACTGTATGTCTGTTGGTTGACTTGATATGGAGGGATAGAGATGAGATTACATTAGCCTACACACTCTACAAGGTCCCAGGTTTGCATCCCTAGTCTCTTGATTTACCTTTCTGCCGGAGGTGGCATTTAGGGTACTATATGGCTAACCTCAATACTGCCAGGCTTGGGAAGCAGTAAAGATAGATCATAAAGCTTCCCACCACCCCTCCGGTAAGAGGATCAGAGAAAAATGCAGATCAATTGAGGGCAGAACAGGAAATCAGGCAAGAACACGAACAGGGTCCTGCTATGATGATCTGCACAAAGAGCTCACCTACATCTAATATTTAAATTCGCGTGAAGAGTGGTGACTTGAGTGAAGCAAGCCGACTGCTGGGAACTCAAATAGACCCCCAGCCAGCATCAGTGCCTCCAGAAGTGCAGGGAGAAATGAGGATAATTCATGCAGGTATCAGATGTGCAGGAAGGAGGTCAAACAGCGTATTTCAAAGAATCGCACCAGCTTCTAGTAATCACTCACAAATTTAATCATCTTTTACATATTTTTTGACAACCACTTTTTTTTTTTAATTGTACTCCACAAGCTTTAGGGGATTCAGAGTGACAAAGACAAGTTAACACAGCTGATGTACCTTCTGGATTCATGATTGTATTGCTACTGATATTTTGGCCAAATGGTATTGCTCCATTCTTATTTTACAACACCTCAAATGAGTCATTTCTCAGCAAAGCCACAGTTAAAGACACATCCTGCTGCAAGTAACTTACCTTGCAGTTCATATGGCAGAGTTGGTAAGTGGTATGAATGACGGTAGTCTTGAAAAGGAGCAGAGATAAAATTTGTATCCAGGGTCGGTATGCTTGGAGTTCTTGTTACTGGTGACGTCTGATGGTGGAGATTTAAAACCCTGTTTACAAGAAAGACTTTAGATGTTCAAGCCAATTCATTTTTAACTTAGCTGTAATAGATCAGAAAAAAGCAAGTATTTGATTTCAGGTTTCTGATGAATTAGTTGGTGTCAACAAGGATGATGTTCCTGCTTACTTGCCAGTAACCTGTCCTCAGTGGAGGTTGTGTTGGGATCTGATCAACTTAGCCCCGTTTAATACAGCCTAACAATCCAGTAAAACAAAGCATGGTCACTTGGACAAAGCACCAAAGGTGCCAGGTGCTTGTGGAAGTTATCAGTATGTCGATGTCTTCGGAAGCAGAGAAAAGGGTGGGTGGGGGAGCAGAAAACAGAGAAATGACAGAAAAACAAACTAATATTCAGGAAGTCATGAGTGAGGAGACAAGAGTGTGCTCCTGCCTTTGATGTAGAAATGTAACTACAACTCCACTAGTCTTATTGATTCATGGCCCAAGTGCAGTTTTGGGGCCAACGTAACTGATTAGAATGATCCCATGGGAACCAATATTGATCCTTTTTAAGTCCACATGACAAAAGTTAAACTAGATAGCTAAAAAGCCAGATGGTTATTTGGATAATTTAAATGTTCTGACTTTAAACTGCAGTATCAACGTGCACATATTAAGAGTTGCACTGCAATTAAATAGAAAAAAAAAAGTAGCATTTCCAGAGATTAGAGTCAGAGGTCTACAGCACAGAAAAAGGTCCTTCAGTCCATCGAGTCTGCACTGGTCAAACAAGTACCTAACTATTCTAATCCCATTTTCCAGCACTCGGGCCATGGCCTTGTATGCCAAAGCATCACAAGTGCACATCCAAATGTTATGAGGCTTTCTGCCTCTACCACCCTTTCAGGCAGAGAGTTCCAGACTCCCACCACCCTCTGGGTGAAAAAATTCTTCTTCGCATCCCCTCTAAACCTCCTGTCCCTTACCTTAAATCTATGCCCACTGGTTATTGATCCCTCCACCAAGGGGAAAAGTTCCTTCCTGTCTACCCTATCTGTGCCCCTCAATCATGTCCCCCACCCTCAATCTCCTCTGCTCCAGGGAAAATAACCCCAGCCTATCCAATCTCTCCTCATAACTAAGATTTTAGTCATGCAATCACTGCCTAGATTTCCAATGAAGAGCAGCCATTTGGGCAGGAGACAAGGTGCTTTGCTTTAGCGCAAATAAGCACCCTCACAAGAGATCAGAGAAAATTAAGTGAAGATATTAAGAAAATCAAGCGTTTTACAGAATATACCAGTCTTAGAGGTTGAAAATACATGACCATTACTGTCAACAATTAAGATTAGTATCCCGACAACCATTTTGCAATCTTGCTCTTTAAGTGAAATAACACACCGCAACGGACATTTATATAACTGCCTTTCACATATGAAATGTCCCAAGGTGCTCTGCAATTAGAAACTAGGCAAATGAAAGCAAGAGCAAAGAGTTTAAGTTTTGTAAAGATAGAGAGAAAGATAGAAAGTGAATCCAAGCCTGCAGGGGCATCTTGAATGCTGGACGTACCAAAGATCATGATTTTAGAGGGACAAGCACATTTATTTTATTTTACATGTAATACCAGTTTTCAAATGGCCATGGATAGAGATTGCTTAAAGTCCATCAAATTGTGGATTTTTCTTTTGTTGTGTCCAAGGTCACTGCAAACAGAAACAGCCTCACACCAAACTGATTCCAATACAAAACTTACCCCTTATTGATGGGCGGTGATGGAGAAGAGATTGAAGGGTACCGCTTTGCAGGAGGCTCCTCTTCCTCCTCTTCTGATGAACTATCAAGCGTCAGATCAATCACTTCAACTTTTCTATTATCTTGAGATGAATGTCTGTGCTCAGACAAGCTTTTACAAGCACCTAATGAACAAGTAAACCAACAGTTTGTATTTTGGAGAAAAGTAAGGACACGTGTAAAACAGGCTCAGTATCAGAAATTGGGGCATTCACTGGTGATTTTTATCTCTGGGCAGTTTCTTTCATACTTGGTCTCCTTCAGCAACAGTTAATTTGTCCCTTAAACTAAGTTAAATGCACTTGCAATACATACTAGGGCTTATTATTTAGCCTCCACTTGACACAAGACAGGCAAACCTATTTTAAAGTTTCACTACCATTGAAATTTAAGAAACAATGCAACTTGTCAGGCATTGGGGAACATGAGTTTTAAAAGTGGCTTAAAAAGGTCTTTCTGCAGTATTAGTACCATTGCTGGGCTAGATTGTCTACATGGTTCCGAGCTAAAGGCCAAACTTTCAACAAGTTTACCCATGCATAAATACTAAGCAAGTACTGTGGCAGAGAAAAGTCAAGGTTGTCTTTTATATAGTTTGGCTGTACATTTTTGTAGTTTAATATTGCTTGTGCTTTATCTCATTCAATTGTAAACCTGACTGTATATTTAGCATGTTTAGTAGCTGGTTTGCTTGTAGCAGTTTTTGTCTGCTAGAGGTATAAGGTGCATTTTACTAAATGAACCCGAAATGATTAATTAAGACTGCGCTAAACTATAATACATCTTTCCAATCTAGTGGTTGGTGCACTTTGATCCAGACACCATCCCCTAAGATTCACACAACAGACCTCTCCCGATATTGAAAGAGGCTCAATGTCACAGCCCAACTGTATTGCATCCTTTTCCAAACCATACAACTCCTCACCTCCTTCAATCTTTGGTACCTCCAGCAATCAGGTATGGTAGCAGAATGGTTGTTACTGGAATAGTAATCCAAAGGTCTGGACTAATTGATCCAAAGACAGGAGTTCAAATCCTACCATGGCAGCTGGGGAATTTTAAATTTAGTTAACTAAATTAATCTAGAGTAAAAATCTTGTATAATTAATGGTGACCATATAACTAACAAATTGTCATAAACCCATCTGACCATGCTTATACATGACTCCACACCTAAAGCAACACGGTTGACTCTTATCCGTCCTCTGAAACAGCCGAACAAACTACTCAGTTGCATCAAACTGTTTTTGAAACTATTGAAGAAAAAAGCCAGACAGACCACCTGACATCTGCCTCAGTAACAAGTACGGCCAAAGTGCATCCAGCCCAGCCTACCATTGCGGATTTATCTTCACCACATGGACTCCAGCAGTTCAAGGCAGTGGCTCACCACCACCTTCAAGGCCAATTAGGGATGGGCAATAAATGCAGCCAACACTTAAATCTCAAACGAATAAACAAAAAAATCTACAGACTTCTAAATCTTAAACATGGTGTCACCAATGGCCATTTTCAATAACATTGTCTTTCTTTTTTTCCAACTTGTAGGTGACCTATATAAAGTTCTCTAACCCTTTACATAGTACATTCAATTAAATAAAAACCCTGCAGTCTGAAACTTCATTCTATTTCCACTTCATGATTCCATACATTTGAGTAGTGTATTGATTTTGCTAATGTTATACCTCAAAAAATGTAGCTAGCATTTAGACAGCTGCAAAAGCAAATAGGACACTTGCGGTTTAATGACCATCATAACAGGCTGCCAAGGTTTACATTTGAGATATGAACTGTGTTGTTTTACCAGTTTTAGCAGAAGGTAACAATTTGTAGTCAGAAATTGTTTTTCTTTACATAATGTTTCTAACAACTCCCAAACTGGATTGCAGAAGACATTTAGAATCAAAACCAATACTGCAGCCTGTTAAACACAAACAGAAATAAATGACTAATTGATTCTAGTGATTCCCCCTACCCCAACCATCCCCAAAAAATTTCAGACCATCTTACTAGAGGAAGACTGCTTCTCCTCTATCATTATTGCTCAGTTTTTGTTCACGAGTACAATTCCAGTGCGTCTATCTCATGGGTCAGTTTCAAGAATACTACAACACACAATGATGGATTGTAGGGCCTGGTCTTGCTTAGGGAGGGTGGGAAACTATAGAACCAACATTTTACTGGTGCTCCTTCATTTCCTTGATAGAAACGAGGGCAAGCCTCGTTTGTAATAGCATTCCCTTTCTTTCTCAACTCCTATACCACCCACTCTTATGCTATATTTCACATGTCAGTCTTGTAGTCAATAAACTTTTATCCCATCAGAGCATTATGGATTAGAACCAAGAGGTGAAAAGAGTTTCCATGACCTCACCACTATCCATTTTCTGCTAATCACAGGAGCTTGGTACAGGAAGCCATTTGACCCATTGTGCCACATGGGAGCTATTCATCTAACCTGAGCTTTCTGCTTGGTCCCCATTCCTTGTAACAAAAGTACGTACCTTCAACACCATTATAAGTGGAATTCACTTCCTGGACCTCCTTCTTCATTCTCATCGGTGACCAGGCTCCATCTTCCTTAAACTGAATTTCATCACAGTCTGTACAGCAATTGAGGATTTCCATAAATAATCTGTTTTTTTTAAAATAGAAAGAGTCCACAGGTTAATTAACAATCTACGAAACCATTCATCGTTAGTAATGTTATTAAGCATTTGTTAATAAATATTTCAGAACAAGATAACTGCACAAAAGTCATTTCAGTGTAAACATTACTTTGAAGTCTAAGAATTCATCAACATGCAAAAATGTAAATATTCTAAACAAGGTGTCCAAGCTGGAAGGGAAACCATTTCTAAGGACCACTTGGGCATTTTTTGCTCCTTATATCTCTAATCTCTAGGCATTCATAAGGTATAGCCAGACTTTGATCATACAAGTCCTTTAAACGATACAACACAACGCAGCATTTGAATTATGAACAGTAGGCTAAGATGTGCAAATGATATTACACTGACTTGGCACAACAAAAATTACAAAAAAAAATTCTCAGTTACTTTAAACATGTTCAATTACATCAGGCATCAAGTCCATTTATAAAACATACTGCAGCCAACTGCAGTGTATAAGTTCTTTCTGTACTTGAACTCTTACAGCTCCTCAAATTGTAAATATACAGAATCCCCAATGGCCAAGAAAGGCAAACGTTTCACTTGGCATAGCAATAAGCTATAGAGACCAGACAGATTTAAGATTAAATTCCCAATTTGCAACAAGTTAGTTTGTGTCAGTTAGGTCACCAAGTACAAAGGAGGGGGACAATAATGTCCTCTTCTGATTGATATCCAGTGATGCTCGCTGAAAGTGCATATTTTCAGGCAAGGAATAGCTGCGTCATAATGCTCTCCACTGTTGAACATCCCACTGACATTCATCATCTTGGATCATCTAACAGGCTACTGTCACTTCAGGGTCAAAGTGTGATGGGTCAGAGCAAAACTGTGATGTGCTTTAACTAAAATGCAGCAGGAACCAGAGGTTTAAAAATGGCCCCATGCTCATAACACAGCTGAGTACAGACAGGCAATGGAAACAGAAAATGCTGGAAGCACACAGATCAGTGTTCAAAGACATTGAGTTCCACAGCCAATTCTACATCCAAAATGTTAGCCCACCTTCTGCCAGATGCTGACTCTGCTGCATCTGTAGCATTTCCTGTTTTCATTTCAGAATTTTCAGCATTCCAGTTTTTCTTATCTCAGAATATTCAGAGACTGACATTTTTGTCTCCTGCCTTTCTCCCCCCAAGGGCAGAGAGCTCTACAATTTAAGTGCCAACTCCATTGATCCAAGCTGCCAACAAAAGATACTCGAAGTAGGAAAATGGAAAACACAACAAAGCAAATGAACAGTCCAACAGGTGTTAAGATAAGAGGACAATGATGCATCTTACTTAATTCATTTCCTTACATTTCAGTGCTAGTGCTAACTTGCTGTAAAATACCTTCCACTGTCACAAGCAGTTAAGCAGGGTTTAAACCCGCCATTACAAAAGCAATGTTACTATAATTTGGTGAATTTATCTTTGCTGCCAATGCACAGCTGAACTGATCTTTGAAATTAATGCAGATGCCCTTGATTTGGGGGAGAGCATAATGTGGGGGTGGGAGGAAAGGAGGAAGAAAATTCTTTACTTATGCTAATTTGAGTTGTGTGCCGATTTATAGCCCCCATTGAAATAGCCAGTCCCTTCAATAAAAATTTCATTTTATTAATGTAATCTGCCTGCATCTATCTTTATTTTTCATAGCTAGTTCAAATTAAATTTCACAATTTTTCAAGATCGAGATTTTCAAAATAGTGTCAATGTCGATCACTCCACAGGGTCCTTTGCCTTGTGGCTCAGGCACCAGCATGTGTGAATCTCACTCATGCAGCACTCCTGAATTTGCCACATAGTACACGTGACTAGGATTGTGGGCATATGTATGGTATTGGCTTGTTCGAGATATTTGGAGCTGAGTGTGGGACAATCCCATCCACCAGCTTAGTTGGTGAGCTGGGTCGTAGCACAAAGCACTGCCCTATGCTTGCAGGATGCAGTTGCAGCTAGCTGAACTCCAGCAATATCTTTGGCAGCAAATTGGCAAAAGCTGATTTCTTGACGTTTGAATCAGTAGGGCAGGTCCCTGCAGAACGTATACACTCACTCTACAATGAGGAAACGGAAACTCCATTGAAGTGGATTACTCGGTGATTTGGTTTGAAGTCTCAAATTCAGTAATGGGTTTCCATGTATCTTTGACTTGGCTGATCAAGAGAAAGAAATAAGTTATGCCATCCGGTGCAATTTCTCTTAACTATCTGGCACGGATGTATACCTAACACCTCTTTCCAGTCTCATTTTCCCCCAATTTTTTAAGATTGTTGACCTTCAGAAGATTATAAGGTGTTCCATGGATAATCACCCGTCTCTGGCATTTATTGATAACCTTCCATTTAAAACTAATGAAAGTCATCATAACCATCCTTAAAGCCAGAAGTCACTGTGCTTAGCTGAAAGCTAAGTTTCACCTGCCAAAACAAAATGGCAGCAACATGTGGCTTCCAGTTTGCCTTTCACTGAAGGCACTTTATCTCCAGCAGTGCAAGGAAATCGCCTCTTGCTCTGACATTCCATGCTGCTGCAGAGAGGAATGCAATGCAAGCATAGCATAAAAGCTGTTTTTTTTTTATTGGTGCAGGAGCTGGGGACACACATTGCTGAAGCGAAGATCTGCTGCCAACCATTCGAGTGAGTGCAGGGCAAATACAGGGCTGATTGCATAGATGGAACTTCCAGGTAGGGTACTGGAGGCAAAAAAAGAAACTGAATCATTTAAGAGATAGATAGATAGTACTTAAGACTTGTGCTCCAGAACTTGCCGCGCCCCTAGCCAAGTTGTTCCAATACAGCTACAACACTGGCATCTACCCGGCAATGTGGAAGAGTGTCCAGGTATGTCCTGTACACAAGAAGCAGAACAAATCCAACCTGGCCAATTACGCCCAACAGTCTACTCTTGATCATCAGTAAAGTGATGGAAGGGGTCATCAACATGCACAGTGGCAGTAGTGTGTACTATCTATAAAATGCACTGCAGGAACTCACCAAGCCTCCTTAGACAGCACCTGCCAAACCCACAATTGCTATCATCTAGAAGAACAAGGGTAGCAGATGCATGGGAACACCACCACCTGGAAACTCCCCTCCAAGCCACACGCCATCCTGACTTGGAAATATATCACCATTCCTTCACTGTTGCTGGGTCAAAATCCTGGAATTCCCTTCCTAACAGCATTGTGGCTGTACCTACACCACATGGACTGCAGCGGCAATTAGGGATGGGTAACAAATGCTGGCCTTGCCAGTGATTTCCACATCCTCTAAATGAATGACAAAATAATTGTCATTCGGCTACATGATGTCTTTCTGAATGTGAGAGAAATACAAGTTTTCAACTCCCCACTACGTATTCTCAAATTCAATATCACCAGTCACTTCCACAGCAGAGCATGGGTCCTCTATAATCTGAAGAGTACCTTTACTACGCAAAATACAGTTTTATGATGGCATGAACCAGAGCTCTAAGAATATTAGCTTTAGAAAGGCTACAGTGTAGATTCACCAGAACGCAGAGGGCTTAACAAGTTAAATTACAAGGATAGTTTTTATAAACTCAGCTTGTTATCACTTAAGTTGAGAAAATTGAGGGCAATTAAATTGAGATGTTTAATCATTAGGTAATTCTACAGGGTAGATGCAGAGAAACTGCCTCCTCTAGCGGGGCAATCCAAAAAAGACTCGAGCCAGGTCATTTAGGAGTTAAATCAGGAAGCATTTCACTCCACGCAAAGGGTACTGGGAATATGAAACTCGCTCTCCCAAACAACTGAGGATGCTGGGTCAATTGAAATTCTCAATACTGAGATCAATTAACTTTTGTTTCATGCCCCTTGATATTCGTGCTCAAAAAAGACCAGTAAAGCTGAGGGCAGATCATCGATGATCTATTTAGGAACAGGCATGGGGTGCCATTCAACGAGGTTATGGCTAACCTGCAACCCAATTCTATATAGGCACCTTTGCCCAACATCACTTAGGCTAACAAAAATACATCTCAGTTTTAAAATTAGCGCAGAAGTGTATTCCAAACTTCTACCATCCTTTGTGTGAAGGAGTGCTTTTTAATTTCACTACTGAAAGGATTGGGTCTAATTTTTTTTGACCAAGCCCCATACTCCTAGACTCCCCAACGAGCAGAAATAGCTTATTTTGTCTATTCCCTTAATACTTTTGATCAAATCGCCCAATATCACCTTGTAACTGAGTGTCAGAACAGGGCCAAGAGGTAGAATGGCTTACTCTTGTTCTGTGCGCTTTGCACAACGCTTTAGTTTGTCACATGTGCTGCTCCATGTTTTCTTTTCCCATCTTCTGAGAGGTGGGCTGATAAACATTCAAGTGACAAGCCAATTGCAAAGCAGGAAACGGGTTTATTTCATGTACAATAGATAATGGAACAGCTTGTGAAATTTAATCCATTGCCAATTTGTCAAAAATTTATAATTTTTTGCAACATTTAACAAACAGCTCTGATAAAGGCTTAGCAACAGTTTACAAGTCAGTCAGTATTTCTTGAACTAACTGGCTCTAACTTTAGGAAAACTGCTTTTCATCTGAGTGCTTCAAATGCAAAATTAAGTAGGCTCTCTTTTTCAAACATTTGATTGGTTGTACAGAACTTGAGTATTGCTGAAAAGTGACACATGTTGCTGAAACTTTTTGTCTTGTCAGGACAAACGCAAGAATGCCAAATTTCAAACAATCAACAACTTATGCTAAAGGAGAAAAGGATTCTGATTGGTTGGCAAGCTAACTGATTGACTGGGGAGCCTATAGTTCCTTGTTGCTTTCCCATGGCCACGCCTCAGGCAACCAGAGTCAACTTGCCAACCAATCAGCACCTTTTTTTCCCCATAGTATAAATTGTTGTGATTGTTTGAACTTTGGCATTCTCACATTTGTCCCAATGACTGCAAGATGAAAAGCTTTGGCAACATGTCTTTCTTTCCAGCAATACTCCATTTTTCACGGATCCTCTCCCGACTCCGTGCTGAGAATTAGCTCATCAAGCTGGCAATCAAACCTACCATCTTAGTCATGGTAAAACATTTTCTGTCCATCTAGGATTCCTGCTGTGTTCAAAACATGGAAGCCGTTATAAAATTATGTTCTTGAATATGCCAACAAATGCTGATGCCTCCAAGTGATAGAAGCTCAAAATAAAAACGCACTTCTGTCAGCTAATTTGACCACTCACAGCTAATGGATCAAATTCAAAATCCAGATAGAAATTACACACTTATGGGTTGAATTTAATTTAAAAGCACTATAATATAAAATTAACCTCAAACCCCCTCGTAGGCCTTCAAGACAAAAATCTCAAAATGACGAGACAAGGTGGAAATGGCTTAATTCATCCAAAAAAAGTGTATTATAGAACATGACCACCATTTGGCCTGTTGAATCCCATATCCATATTCACCTTGTGAAGGAAATAATAACCTTAAGGCAATCACTAACAGGCAATGCTTATAAATCTAACTTGAGAAACTGCCAAGACGTAGAGTTGAATGGTATCAGCGTTGTATATCAACCATCAAATTATGGATACAAGTTTAATAATTCTGATTTAGTTTTGTTGCATTACATTCATGCTGTGCAAACAATTATATCAATTTGAAAGCAAACAGAGGTCATCCAAAATATACACACACAAGAAAAACAATGTATTGAGATTCTACTGATCTTTCAGAATCTATAGCACTTTTTTTGCCGCAGGCGATTAATTTAAATAATGTAGACCATATGAGCAAACTGGAAACCCAATATTTTAGTTATATATTTACACCAATTAGCAGTAAGCTGATTTTCACCAGAATGTACTGAGTCTCAGGTTTGCCACTCCCTTTCCGATACATTTTTTTCAAAAAAGTGAATATCCTTCACCGCACATCTGGTCCTGGTACTATCAAAACCTATTACAACTCTAGGGAGACATGTGGGAGAGGAATGTCTGAGACTTAAGTCTGCACTTGTGACCTTTCTCTTTTACTTACTGATCTCAAGCGAGTGTTGGTAAAGTATGTGCATGCTTCGCTACATCATTACCTTACCAAAGTGGAACACTGGAAATCATCTGCTGTACAAATCCTCATTTCTGCGCTATCCCCCAACTACATGAGGTCAGGAGCTGTGTCACTCTGTACTACGCAGTCAGAAATAGTACTTTGCTAAACTAGATGGCCTAGGAGACACTTTATTCCTCTCTCCAAGAGGTTTGGCAGGACATGGGAAACCAATGATTGAGTTAAACAAGAGTGTTTCTAATTCACCAATATGGTACATCATCGACTTTTGTTTTTAATGTGAACTATTGACTCTGTTGGATTTTCAGCCTGCATACTTCCTCGTATTTAGTCTTTGCCCTCCTTTCTCCAACTTTCAGCTCTCCTAAAGGAGCTGACTCATGCTGGGGTACAGTTCCCCACTGGGGGCACCAAAACTCTGGAACGTCAGCCAAGCTAAAGGAGAAAATTAAATGAGTGAAGATCACTTTCTTAAAAAGAGCAACACCAGATAGCCTTATGCAGTTTTCAGTGCCACTCATAAGCAGGTGCAAAAAAAAAAGAAAAAGATTTTCCCCACAACCAGCTGACTGGATAAAGCAGAGCATTGACAATTCAAATATGCTGCTGATTTAAAATAAAATCCACTGGCAAGCTTTGGAGAAATGGCTCCTAATCAAAAGGCACACCTAAAAATAATTATTTTCTCACCCCAGCTCCAGTAGGAGTGTAATGGGTAAGTATTTTGTAAAATAATTCCTCACTTGACAAAGCAACTTGCTATCTGGATATTGAGCCTGAAAGAGTTTAAAAATTGATCTTTGGATATAGATGAGAGGCAAAGGGGGAGGAACAAGAGAGCGAGTCAGTGCGAATGGCTTTAACTAGAAACCATGAGAAATCGGGGAGAAGATTAAAAAAGCAAACTAGAGTGGAAAGGAGAAACATCACTTGCAAGCTAACTAGACTGCTTAAGCTTCCAGCTCAAAATGTTCCTTTCTTCCCACCCCTGTCATCCAGCACTTTTTTCCCACCATCAGTTTCTTTTGGTGTTAATTTGCCCCCCTCTCTCCTCTGGAACCCACCCTTGCGCAGGTGATGGCAAGTCATCCATATCTCGAACAACAATCATTATTCATGCAAGACTGCGTGCAGTAATGACAGGAACCATGTTGGCACTGCAGCCAAATCTGAATACTTCAACCAACGTCAACAAGACTTGTTTTCCAGTAGGTCACTATTTAACAGTTTGGAATGACAATTCTGACATTTTTCCCACTCCTTAACCCAAAGCAGAGGATATTTATAGCCACCCAGCCACTGTCCTGGTCAGGATCAACTGAGAGTTTCTGATGTCTATGTTTCAGTGTTCTGCATTTACCCAGTAGGCTTGCGGGCAGCACTTCACCCTCAATGTAAACCACACCAAGTATAGTTAGTCATTCAAATCTAGTTTGTTGATGAGCTAATATAAAGCAAAATACTGCATATGCTGGAGGTCTGAAATAAAAACAGAAGTGCTGGAAAATCTCAGCAGGTCTGGCAACATCTGTGGAGACAACAATTAACGTCGAGTCCAATACGACTTCTTCAAAACTGAAGAGGGGTAGAAAGGTGATGGGTTTTCTGCTGTTGAAAAAGGGAGAGGAGGCAGGGATTCAGGTAGAACAAAAGGGAAGGTCAGGGATAGGTTAGAGGGCGGGGGGAGATTAAAAACCAAAGTGGACTGGGAGAAGTCACTTGTAGGAAAGTCTACAGCAAACCAGTGGGAGTCATTCAAAAAGGAAATAGTGGACCAAAGTGGCAATCTGTGCATGGAGCCGGAGGACATAGGTGAGGTTTTAAATTATTACCTTTCATCTGTGTTCCTTATGGAGAAGGACAATGTAGGTATAGAAATCAGGGAAGGCAACTGTGATATACTTGATCAAATTAGCATTGAAAGGGAGGAGATATTAACGGTTTTAGAGACTTAAAAATGGGTAAATTCCCAGGCCCAGATGAGATGTATCCCAAGCAGCTAGGGGAGGCAAGGGAGGAGATTGCAGGGGCTCTGGCACTAATTTCCAAATCCTCTCTGGCCACCGGAGAGGTGCCAAAGGAATGGAGGACAAAGAATGTGGTACCATTATTCAAGAAGGGTAGTAGGGTTAAACAAGGTAATTACAGGCCAGTGAGTCTAACATCAGTGGTAAGGAAGCTATTGGAAAAAAATTCTGAAGGCCAGGATTAATCTCCACTTGGATAGGCAGGGGTTAATTAGGGATAGTCAGCATGGCTTTGTTAGAGGGACATCACATCTAACAAACTTGATAGAATTTTCAAGGAGGTGACTAGTTGTGTAGATGAAGGTAGTACAGATCATATAGTCTACATGGGCTTCAGTAAAACTTTTGACAAGGTCCCGCCAGGGAGAATGGTCAAGAAGGTAATAGCCCATGGAATCCAGGGCAATTTGGCAAATTGGATTCAAAATTGGCCTAGTGGAGGAGGCAGAGGGTGATGGTCAAAGGTTGTTTTCACGATTGGAAGCCTGTGACAAGTGGTGCACTGCAGGGATCAGTGCTGGGGCCCTTGTACTGTACATTAATGTTTTATTTGTAAATATAGGGGGTATGATAAGTAAGTTCACAGATGACATGAAAATTGGTGGTGTCATAAATAGTGAGGAGGAAAACCTTAGATTACAGGACGCTATAGATAAGCTGGTAAGATGGGCAGAGCAGTGGCAAATGGAATTTAATCTTGAGAAGTGTGAAGTGATGCATTTTGGAAGGGCTAACACAGCAAGGGAGTACACAATGAATGGTAGGACCCTAATAAGTACAGAAGATCAGAGGGACCTTGGTGCGCATGCCCATAGATCCCTAAATGCAGCAGCACAGGTAGTTAAGCAGCACAGGTGGCTAAGAAGGCTTATGGGATATTTGCCTTTATTAGCCGAGGCATAGAATGTAAGAGCAGGGAGGTTATGTTGGAGCTGTATAAAACACTAGAGTGCTCTTTCTGGTTGCCACACTATAGGAAGGTGATTGCACTGGAGAGGGTGCAGAGGAGATTCACCAGGATGTTCCCCGGGCTGGAGTGTTTCACCCCATTGAAGGGAGACTGGATGGGCTAGGGTTGTTTTCCTTAGAGCAGGGAAGGCTGAGGGGGGGACCTGATAGAGGTATACAAAACTATGAGGGGCATAAATAGGGTGGATAGGAAGAAATTTTTCCCCTTAGTGGAGGTGTCAATAACCAGGAGGCATAGATTTAAGGTAAGGGGCAGGAGGTTTAGAGGGGATTTGAGGAAAACCTTTTTTCATCCAGAGGGGGGTTGGAATATGGAACACACTGCCTGAGGGGATGGCAGAGGCAGGAGCCCTCACAACATCTGAGAAATGTTTAGATGAGCACTTGAAACGTCACAGCATACAGGGCTATGGGCCAAATGCTGGAAAATGGGATTAGAATAGATAGGTGCTTGATGGCCGGCACGGGCTTGTTTCTGTACTGTATAACTCTATAACTCTGTCATGGAACAAAAGGCAAACGGAGGGGTAAATGGTGGTAGTAAAGAAACAAACCACAGGTCTAGAGTAGGTGTTGAGAGCAGGATAAAGGTCAGCTCTATCTGAAAGCAAAAACATGAAAACAAGGTACAAACTGACACCTGGAAGATGAGGTGTGGTTGGATGTTCCAATTAGGCACTTTACAGCCTTCTGGACTCAACACTGACTTCAACAACTTCAGATTATGAACTCTTTTCTCCATTTTGAATTTGCTCCCCCACCCCTCCCGAGTGCCAATTTGGAGCTTGTTTTCAAGTTTTTGCTTTCAGCCGGAGCTGATCTTTATTCTGCTATTAACACCTATCTGAACCTGTGCTTTGTTTCTTTACTACCACCGTAACCAGTCCCTTTGTTTTTTGTTCCATCTTTGGTACTTAGTCCCCCCTCCTTCTAACCTATCCCTGACCTACCCTTTTGTTCCACCTGATCCCCCTCGGCTTTTTCAACAACGGAAAAAGCCCATCACGTTTCTGCCTCTCCATTTCCAAAGAAGAGTCAAATTGGATTTGAAACTTTAACTTTAACTTTCTCCACAGATACTGTCAGGCCTGATGAGCTTTTCCAGCACTTTGTTAACAAACAAACTTGTTTTTACAATAAAAACAAAAAAAGGCATCAATTTTCATTTTAAGGCCGTGTGAAAGAATGTGCACAGACTCAGTTTAATTGAATTACAGTAACCACCGGGACAGTTAACACAATGGGTAAAACACTTGAGGAAAACTTAAGCTGCAAATCACCATACAAAACAACACAGTTATTGACTTAGGGTGCTACATACAAGATAAACTCTGCTGCTAGAGAAACGACTTTGAAATTTAGAAATACATTCAAACTTTATCATTTAAGTGGTGGGGGCTCCTGAACCAATCACTTTGCTTTTAGTAATACAAATACTTAAAGGATTTCTCAACAAAGTTAACACAGCTTTACTTTAAAATGCAGGCTAAGGGCTTCTGCAGCTTCCTACAATGGTCAAGTTGGACATCCAACCCGGGCAGCTACCATTTTTCACTTGAGGGTACATTTACAACAAAAGTAGCTCAAAAATGTCACTTTTTGATCAAAAATATCTTTCAAACCAAAGTGACAAACAATGAGAGGAAAAGCATAGTATTTCCTTGGAATGAAGCTCCAAAATAGTTTGCTTACCCATCAATAATTAGATGCTCATAAGGACCCTTTTTATCACAGACCGGACAAACCCAAGTAGGTTTTTTCTCATTCATCTGAATGTAAAGCGTTGCATCAAAGCACTGAAGATGTGAGCAGGTTACTGCACGACACGGGATTGTCAACCGCATTTTGCCCAGCTGAAAACAAAAACACAGAATCTTGGTCATATTATTTGGAATATAAATACATTCATCATTTTTCATGAAACAAATGTTGAACTCCAACTTCACTCACATGAGGTGCTGTGAAATGGACATATTAACTATTTTATTAGTGCTTTAGAAAGAGCAAGAAACAGCTAGTGTGAAGATTAAAAATCCTTTCGAGTTATTAGCGAAAAACCACAGAAGGCATTATGTTTCTAAAAGTAACAGAAGACTATTATCTGTAAATGCCCAATACCGATGCATGATAACCTGAAGGAAAGCCCCACCGCCTGTGTCTGACTTACCTGCCGCATTTACGCATTTTCGATTTGCATATGGTTATAATCATTTTGCAAACACAAACCTAACCCATCCACGGTTTCCTCAACATTCGCCGAAAGTAGACATGTAGTGGGGGAGGGTGGAAGGGGAGCATCTCAAAAGTTCCTTCAAACAAAAGCTAACCCATGGCAAAAGGTGACTAAATCTGAGAAGTTGATATCGATGGTCAGAACATGTAGTGAGTACATTAATGTTAACTTGTACTAATTTGGAGGAAATATAATAGGGTCCAGTTGTTGAAACAACATCAGGCATCAACAAGTACAGAATACATACAAATGGGGCAATGACATTGCTTGAGTGCTTCATTTTCTATAAATCATCCTCTGAATCTTGAATTTTATTTACTTTGAGCTTCCTGACAGTCAGCACCCACTGTGATACAAGTGCTAAGTTATACAGGCCAGCAAGTTCCACAGTCTGTGCAATGTTAGTAATTCTCAGGTGGACCACAACTATTAGCCTCACTGCTCCTGGACTAAGGAAATGAAAACTGAGCTGCAGGTTCCAGTTGTCAACCATAATCCGGCGACACATTCTGGAAAGTGCGCACACAGATGCTGAAGGCAAGAACAGAATAAACTGTGAGATGTTCCCCAGAAATCACAAAAACCACTGACACACACCATCCAGGCTCACACATGAAGAACAGCTACTTGGGCTCCCAGCATTCAGGGGATTGCGCAGCATTAAAAGCCAGCTCCTTTGGAGAAGGAAGGAGAAAGCTGGAGCAGGGAGGGGGAAAAAAGCTAATTTCTGTTTTGAACAACTTCTAACTTTTTTATTTCTGGGAAGACTTGGCACAGGATTGCTATTGCAGATATAGTAAAAAGTTAGAGAGTGCAATGTCTGGTGGTGTCACTTAAGGATGGGGGGCAAGGGGGAGAGGCGCAAAATCATTTGAGGGAGTGGTGCCAGAGGAGGAAAATAAACTAGAAAATGAATTAAATTGCATCAATGCAAACCGTGTGAGATACATTGTTACCAAAACCAGAAACGATTTGCATAACTAGTGTTTGGAAAAATGTTTACATGTTAGAATCTCAGAATCGCACAGTGCAGAAGAGGCCCTTCGGCCCATCAAGTCTGCCCCGACACGTGAGAAACACCTGACCTACCTACCTAATCCCATTTACCAGCACTTGGCCCATAGCCTTGAACGTTATGACGTGCCAAGTGCTCTTAGGTACATGGAGGATTTGTAATTTCAACTAGGAAATTAATAGTAGTACAAAAATAGCACCATCACTAAACTGGAATCCGAACATTTGCATACATTCAGGTGCAATAATCTAAAGTCTAGAGCAGTACATCAGTACCTGTGTGTCAGCTTTTCAAAACATCAAGCTCAAAATAAGAACTCATTCTGAACTATAAACAGTAACGAGTTATCAAATCTATAATTCACAGCTTTTCCAAAGCTAACTATGAATAAATCAGATTGAAAAAAATGCTTCAGCCTCCAAACGGTTAATAAGCACTGCAATTCTGAGCAGGAAGAAGACAAGACAATTTAAACATCGATAATTAAGATATGGCTGTACTCACAGGACACAACAGAGACACCCGTAAACTGGTCGTGGCGATTTCACTATCAGGATCTGCTGTTAATTTCTCTTTGACTAGGCAAGGAAGAAAAATATATATTTTTTTTAAAAATTACTTCAGATAACCGGTTGGGTTTTATTTTAATACAAAAGAGCCATTTCACATTCTACAGGTTTCCCACTCTGCAGAAACGCAGGGTGATGGGGTACAATTCGACAGGGACTGACAACCCTTCATACCTCCCTCAAATGTTATTCTTCATGTGCAAGTTGAGATAGTGAATGTTGGTAGGCTACTCTAGTAACCGCAGCCAAATTCCATTCTGCCCTCATGAGGCATCCACACATGCACTTTCTAGCAGGGGCTATTGCATAGTAACTGTAACGGGGAACAGTAACATGGTGGTTATGCTACTGGACACGAGTTCAAATCCCTCTGCAGCAGCTGGGGAATTTAAATTAAGTTAAATAAATAGACCTAGAATAAAAAGCCAGTATATAAAAAGGATGTAAAAACCTAACTTGTTCACTAGTGTCCTTTAGGGAAGGGAACCTATTGTCCTTATGCCTAGTGAGCCATTCAGTTGCCATGGGCAATTAGGGATGGACAATAAATGCTGGCCTTGCCAGTGACACCCACATCCCGCAAATTAAGAAATTAGAGGTACGAATGCTAGTTTATTTTCCCCTCTTTCTCCTGTATCACGGAGCCAATTGTAGCATCCAGGTGATATAACTTAACAGCGGAGACAATAAACAAACCTGGAACATTCTGACCCATATGTTATAGTGTCCTTTTACATTGTGCCTACTAGTGTAAAGGAACCAGGCTTTATCTGAATACAATCAGAAATATCTATTGTACAGATGTAGATGGGGTTTGCCTGTTTGGCAGATACACTCTGAACATAAATATTTTTTTAATGTCTGAATCTAGCCGACATTTCCCATGTTGTCTTTTCCTGATACAGTCAAGACATCACAAAACCACTGCACATAATCTGCCTACACAGGATAAGCCCTGTGGGGCTGAGGGGAAATGGGAAGCTTCTCGCTACAAGCAACCTAAATGACAGGCAAGTCTCCTGCTAACTGAACATTTTAGTTTACCTCTACAAAACAGCTCTTGATCAAGATTCTCCCTCTGCCTGCCTCCTCTTCGCTTTCTAGACATTTTGCCCTGTACATAGTCAACTACACTTTAAAGAAAAAATACAAGATTGGAAATTAAAGCACTCGACATAAAAGGGCTGCTAATGAGGAACAGCCATTGTCTCATTGCTTTCACACCCAGCAGCGCCCAGCATTCCAGGCCTAGCTGCCAAAAACATGATGAATTTTTGTCAAACATATTGCAGTTGAACAACATTCCGATCCTCCCCTCTGGAGGGAGACAGAAGGGCTGGAGGCAGGGAAGGGGAGCAGACAGATCAGAAGTTCACCCTTTATCCGAATCTGCCTAAGGGAAGAAACACATTTCATTAGCTGGACTTGATTTCTAGTGACTAGTTGCTGCAGTACCATTACCCACCCCCACTCACAATTATTGTGCAGAGACAATTTTGGAAGCAGCCCTCCAGCTAAAGGCAGAGCATGACACGTCCCACTTCTGGGATCAACTCAGAAGTGTAGGTCTTCCAAAAAGATGGATCAAGCAAAATCACCGTTTATAGCAACAAATGGGAGACAAATTATGGGTTAACACAGCTTTTATTTACTGTAATAAATGGGAGGGTTAGAAATTACAGCCAGAGACAGAGACTTCTCGACTACTTTCAATGAGCAGGTTTCATTCGATGTCGGGCAAAGTACATTAAGTTGCTTTTGCACTGTGCTAAGACTCCCGCTAGTGGCATCAAAGCTGGAAACCTAAAGTAAACTTAGTAGTATTTGCTGAGGCCAGTAAGTTTACTCTCAAG
Organism: Carcharodon carcharias; assembly: GCF_017639515.1. Taxonomy (NCBI): domain Eukaryota; kingdom Metazoa; phylum Chordata; class Chondrichthyes; order Lamniformes; family Lamnidae; genus Carcharodon; species Carcharodon carcharias. The sequence goes on along the minus strand of NC_054492.1, from coordinate 28,341,368 downwards.
TTTCTGCTGGCCATACCAGCAATGGCCAGCTGGCAGGGACAGCATACGTCTTAACACAACATGAAAATAACAGCACTCTTGAGTGGGGGGAGGGGATGGGAAGAGTTCAGAGATAAGACTGACAGAATGAACATGAGAAAAACAGCAGCAAAACATTTGGCAGGTCAGAAATTTGTTTAAAGGGACTTAACTCCTTGTTACAAGCTAAATGCTATAATTCTAATTAACCCTTTCCCTAAAAATTGAATGGGTAAAAGGAATCATAATGATCCATGCATAATAAGAGTGTTTTGACGATCTGTTTCTTTGGAGCTTTTGGATTCATCTAGGACAGGAGTTGGTAAAATACAACTAGCTTTGGCCCCTGTACAAAGAGGATTCAGGAAGAGAGAAGAAAAAGTTACAATTCTCATTCTTAATCACTATTCACGAACGCTTGCTGGAAATTGCATGTATGGACATTGGAGGAAAACAGACTCAAGCTCATCTGTGATGTAGTTGACAGATGAATAGCCCACATGTACGTGTTCAGATTCAAATGTCAAAATTTGCCCCTTGGGCAAGGTACCAGACGGATTCAGGCATTTGTGAAACTGTGGCCCAGCACATTCAGAAGAAAAAATTGAAAACAATAAGTACACTACTTATTCTTCGATTTCAGAGATTGCTACTCCTCTGATAGGTCTACCACAGAGGAAGGGTGGTATCCAGATTTCTATCACTTCTTGCATCTAGAATTTTCAAAATCATGTTGTGAAATGCAGTGGTTTTGTAAAAATCAAGTATGTGGCAAGTGTTTGTCTTTTTAGGTTGCATCCTGTCTAGTTGAGCAGCCCAGTTTGTTGTAAGCACAAACTACTGAAATAATTACAATCTTATTAGTAAATCCACTCGTATTAAAAAAGGGATAAAGTAGGGAAGAAAGTTTTATGCAAGCTTAATTAACTCTGTATAACTTGATTTAGGATGCACCTAGATCAAGTAAAAGAGTGCACTGGAATCCACTTCATGATCATGAGGATATAGCACTCCAAATAAAATTTGCTGAAGCTTGGTTGTATTAAATTGTAGATTTTCTATCCAATCTGTTTTGTGCTGGAACCTTCACTGCTATTGAGCAGCAGTGATTTATAATTTGAACAGCTGAACAAATTAGATACTCAGTCTCCCACCAATGCTCTCCCACTGGTGGTGCTCTTAAATGTTACTCCTACTTTTAGTTGCTCATTTTCAGCACCAAACTAGCAAAGCTGTGAGCTCTTCAAATAGCTGAACTGTATTGTAAACAGAAATCACTTAGCCTGATCAATCAATTAGCGAGTGTTTGGGCAACTGGCCAAAATAGCGACAGTTAGATTCTACTGCGACATCAGTAGGGTAGTTAAAGTCAGCAAGGTAATCAAATGCAGAAGAGTATGCTTCCACAGGTACCAGGTTTTATACAGTACCCTGCCCATGTGGCAGTTGTTTATGTGCTACGCGCTGCAGTTATCACAACTGTTACCAATCCCGTCCTCACCCAATGTTCAGAAATGTACTTGCTGATGGATAAGAATCAGAAGTTGACTGATTTCCCACCCCCACCCCCCTGAAAATTATTGGTTATATTTTTAGAATCAGACCAATTTGGAAAATGTTTCATCATAAGTGAGTTCTTCAAATTGGTCTGGTTCTAGAAATATAACCAATAATTTTCAGCTTTGAATCCTGGAGTGCCCAAATGAGACAACAAAAACACCCAGGTAAATCCTCCAATGAGTCACTTAGGGCACAATACAGACCAAAATGGTCTCAGATTCTGCACTCAATCAATCTCAGCTAGAACACTACATTTCCCCTTTGGCTTGGCGTGGGGGTGTGGGGGGTGGGGGTATGGTGAAAATCAGTCAACTTCTGATCGTTATCCATCAGCAAATGTATTTCTGAACACTGGGTGGGGACAGGATTGGTAACAGTTGTGATAATAACCACAGTGAATAGCACATAAGTAACCGCCACACAGGCAGGGTATTGTATAAAATCTGGCACCTGTGGAAGTGTACTTCATTGCGGAACAAACACGCTCAAGAAGAAAAAAACTGGGGAAAATTGAAAACAATAAAAAGCTAGTGTTCCATTGATCCCCACCTCTCTTGGATCAACATTCAACTCACATATGAGTGCTAGAGAACTGTGCCAATTAAATTAATTTACTTCTGCCAGACAGTAAACAACAGGCACAATGAGAATACTTTCCAGAAATCTTCCTCCATGATATACTGCAGAAGGTGCGAATAACATGGTAGAGTGCCATACAGCCCATGAAGGAATGGGGTTTGGATTACTGGCCAATGCTAAATCAGCCACCAAAGTTAACTGCAACTGATAAAGGTTTTACAACAAATCTGAATAGATTGATCTAGAGAGAAGGAAAAACCCAACTAGGGTTCTCTCAACTTGCCAATCAACCATGCTGCAAATTGAGTCTGTAGGCAATGTACGCTAACAAAATCAGACTTGGCTATGACAGCCACTCATTACTGTCAAATAGCCTCACTGTCTAACCTCACAGGGGAAAATCAATGAAACATGGGGAAGGTTCTGGCGGGCTGCCCAGAGCTATGTGCGCACCGCCGCGCCCCCCCCCCCCCCCCCCCCCACCACCCCCACCTGAAAGTTAAAAATTTATACTTTCATAAGAAACTAAGAAATAGAAGCAAGAGTAGGCCAGATGACCCCAGGACATGCTTCACCATTCAATGAGATTGTGGTTGATCTTTGCCCTCACTTCCACTTTCTCACCTGATCCCCATATCCTTTGATTCTCCTAGAGTCCAAAACGTGTGACAATAATAAACGTTTGACTGACCAATTCCGCATTTTTAGTTACGTTCAGAATAAATTCTTTAATTCAATGGTTAAAACCAATATGAACAGAAAGGAACAAATGTTACGAACTGCATTGTGGGCTTTTATCTCACTAAGGAATTGCCAAGTTTGTCTATGCAAACACCTACTTGCCCACAATTTGTACATACTTAATGCTCTGGAATGGTCCGGGTTCCTTATTCCTTTTGCCCGCAGTCTTTGAAGCAACACTGCAGAAGACAGCTGCTTTACAAGGTAAACTGCCATGGAATAGTTCTGAAAAAAAATGTGCATGCACATCAACCATGATAACCAATTAACAGCATCTACCTTCAAACACATTATCTCCAAACATTGCAGTTTTATCAAATGGTCTTATCAAATCTAAATAGCCATATTTTCCTGTAATTGCAAATTTAGAATTTGCATTTTCTTTTCTGGATTATGAGTACATTAACATTTTAAAACTAATTGAAACGAAGACAAGCCAGTTTTATAGATTAAATACACTCGACATTTTAAGTTATCTACATCCAATGTCGGAAATGTTATTGCCCCATGTAGTATTGCATCATAGAGGGGAGACTGCAGTTTTGATTCCTACTTTATTTCAGCTTGCAATGGGGAAACTGCAGCTGCTCTTGGTGTTCCTGATTTGGTGGCAAAAACAAAGATCAGCCATGGTTTCCACTCCCAGCAGTTCCTGCTAGTGAGAACAAGGTTGGGCTTGATTGTAGTGACCTCTATGCTCAAATTGCCTACTAGCACTAACTGATGTGGCTCACACAGGAGAAATGGTCAACTGGTTAAGGCACAGCTGACCTGGGCGAACCCTTGCTCATGATACCGAATTTCAGTCAGTACCTTTACTTTAGAAGGGAGCAAGCTGGAAATAACATCTCAAATAGCACAATGTGAAGAAGTTTCCTATATTGAGTTTAAAACAAGGGTCTAAAGAGAATAGTTCAAATTTCTTTAGCTAAGGTAGTTAGTAAATAGAAAACCCAAGCCTACTTCAAACTGATATCCAATGTGGTTCAAATTTACTGATTTATGCTTGGTTAAGACATTTCTGATCTGCAGCACTGGCTTCCAAACTTACCTGTGTGGGGGGACCCCTTTCAAATAGTGACATGCTCCTGGGGCCCATTACTCCAACTTCTAAAATGCCCAAAGTACTGCAGATACTAAAACTCAAAGCAAAGCTGAAAATACAGGAAATACACAGATCTAGCAGCAGTTCTAATGGAAGGTCATCAGCCTGAAATGTCAACTCTGCTCATCTCTTCAGATGCAGCCAACCTGCTGCGTTATTCCAGTATTTTCTGTTATTATTTCAAAGAAAAAGAATGTTGTTGCAGAAAATGCTTACTAGCATTATTTTTGCTGTAAGCTATAAGTCAACTAATGCAGAATACAAAATTGTGTTCACTTCTGTTCATGGCACGCTGCATGTCTAGTTTCAGTGACAGAAAATGATACTGCAAAACCCCTCCCCAATCACCCCCAAGGACGCATAATATGCATGGATTGCAGCTAATAAATCCAAGATTTAGAGTAGCAATCAGCATAACTTCCTAAACCAATTATATCTACACTGCATAGATAAAGGGCATTTGCTGACAAATTCAAAGAATTCTGCTACTTGTTTCAATGGCAAAAGATATGAGTTGAACTGTATAGTTAGATGCAGGAACAGTAGTCGTGTCCAACCAGGATCATTATAGGCTTAAAAGCTGCATGGTGCCTCAAGTATTTATAACAAACTATATGAACTTATTCAAACAGAAATGCAACACTTCCTTGTTGAACATGTCCAAAATGTATGTCTACTGGTTTAAGAAATTAAAAAAACGTTTTAACCACATGTTTAATAAGAGTAGATTTTTGCTTTCCCAAGATCCTAAACATTTTGCGAGTGAGATATGAAGTAATTGATTGAGGGCTGACCCATTTGCTGTCCCATTACTTAAACCAATCAACTTCAGAATTATTTTATCTTAATCTCAAACGCAGAAGCACCGTGGCCAAATTGCAGATTCTCAGATTACATAGTTTTCTCTAAGAACACTGTTTATATTGCAACCAGCAAAGCACTGCAGTCTAAACCATCAGTACTAATACCTGCAGTGAAAGGTTTAGTCAAAAACCATAGCAGGGATGATCAAAGACAACTTTTGATCTTACTTCACTGAAATTTGCCGCACATAGATATGATAAAAGCTACAATTAGCAATCAGAAGTTCCACTTTCTGCCACGAATTCAAATAGTTAAAGCATGCCATAAACTGTTACCACCACATCTGTCAACAATGTTATTATCTGAGAATAACAGATGGCGCTGAGTTGCAAAGTATTCCGTCCTAGATCAGACTTGCATTCTTACGCTAACCATGAACAAAAAGATTAAACAAAGCAATCCGCTCATGGCTTTCACTGCTTAGTAACTGCCCTGCCCACATTATCACCAAAGCTCTCCAAAACCAAGTCGCTCTAGTTTGAAACTGAAATGCTACAAATATTTTCCATTTCCAAAGGCGCTTCTAAAACAACTATTCTTTACGGTGGCATTAGTAAATTGAACGAATCTCAGGCAGAGGCCTCAGCAGAAGCAGCACAGAATTGCACAGACTTTCAAGAACTATCAACCCAGAAGGAAGTGAATACGAAGCACAGAATTGCATTTACCACAGGGCAATCCCCCTGGGATCCCATTAAGTAATTTGCACTAATTCTGTATTGCAAGAAAAAACATTTTTTAAAATACAAGTGCAAAAAAAATTTGGATTACAAAATTTTATATAGTAATTTTACCACAGGATTCAACAAGTGGATAAGAAACTCAGCTTGCAGGTTACCTTTATGAAAAAGATCTGCTCACATTGTAATTATTTTCCCTCCGCTTCATCTCCACCTGTACTCTTTTTGCGCTATGCATCTTTCCCACTTAAGACGAAAACGTGGGAGACAAACTCCTGGGCTGCAGCCATCTGCTACATAGCTACCAGGGGATACGGAACAGCACCTAAATCTGACTAGTCCTTACTCTAGGAATACGCCTGGCCTCCACTTAACATTTCCACAAGTCACCAATTAAGATTGGGTTGAACTTACTTTGAGGAAAGTTGCAAAGAAGTTCAAGTTCCACCTTTAGGCTAGCATGTAACTGTCATTTAACTTGCATTTCTGCAGGTGTTCATTTAACTATATCATCAAGCAATAATTATCCCTTTACTTAAGGCACCTTCCTCTCCCACCTATTCCATAGGTCCTGACTCATCTTCAGCAAGGTTTCTCTGTGCCTCAATTAAGTACCCTTCGTGTGTGCGTCTAAACACCAAGTGTTGACAGACAGTTCTGATTCTCACTTGTTGCCCCCACATCTGTAGGAAGACACCGGAAAGCAGTTAGGAAGGATAACTCAGATGGATTCTTTCCTTCCCTGGCCCCAGGCCAACTCTAATGCCCAACTGCTGCTCCAGCTGAAATCAGCATACTCAGCATATACTGGTAATTGAAGTTGGAACCCTAGCTATGGTTTCCATGGTTACTTCCTTACTGGACAGTGTAATTACAAAATCAGCTAATGAGGAGCTCACCCTCTATAGAGTGTTTTCACATAAGGCTTCCCCTCGAACAAGCCAATAATGTTATGAAATAGTACACTCGTGTTTATTGTGTTCATTAGTTCACATGTTTTTCCTGCATTTTGGATTACATCATGCCAGTTTTCTCTTCTACAGGGAGGATACTTGGTGCCTTGAAACTTTAGTAAACTTTTGCACAGTATCTATCATTGCTCGTAGGAACAAACAAAGTCACACTTTAGCCAGTAACAATTCTTTTGTGATGATCTTCATTAACCTCTCAAATTGTTGACAACCAGGCAGCCATTAGCATCTCACTCTAGTTATACAGATCAAAATGCTTAGAAGGTTAAAGCATTAAATTGCATTACTACATGCTTTTGGTACTTTTCATTGGAAATGGTACAAAAAATTCACACTCGTTAAGCTCCACTGATATCTTAGGATAATAATGCTAGTGTAATATTAGGTTTTAATACAAATTGGCATGTTGGAAAAAGACTGAGGGCCACATTCATTTTAGTTAAACAGGGCTTCCAAAATCTGTTCCTGAGTATTACAAAACCCAGCATCTGAGCCGTAATGTGATGTGCTGTTGCAATTCATTACTTTGTAAAGATGAAGAAAAGCTTACTCTTCCGATTTCTGCTGACCATGAAACCACAATAGTGTTCGGCACCGTCGTGGACAATCTGACTAGTGAGGTAATATTGATTGGTCGGCTAGGTCGCTTTGGTTCAACACCATTTTTGGTTGGTGGTAGGTAGCCCTAGGATAAAATCAAAAAGTTACTTAACTCTCCAAAAAGAGTGAGCCAAAGACAGACCCAAGAAGATCAATTACTTTAATACTTACAGGAAGGTTACAAGTTTTTCCATTTACTTTCACACAGAGATTCGGTGGGAAATGATCTTCCTGTGGACAACTCGTTTCTGATAAACAAAACCTTGAAAATGAAAAAGTGATCCATTACAAACTTCAAATGATATCCAGCAATTCTGACCTGCAATTGTTAACCAATACTTGACTGGCTATACTGAGGACGCCATGATTGTCTCAGCAGGAAGTCAAGCCTTGTCATTCAGCACCTCAATATACACAGCATCCAGTACTGGGGAAATTCTAAGACAGTTTCGTAACCTTTCTGAATCCCTTAAGGTTACTAAAATATGTCAATCATTCTATAGCAAAGAACGATAAATTTTAGAGAATTATACCAAACATTTTTGAAAACGTGCCACATAATACAATCCATATTCTAGGACTAGGCTGATGCAATAAGGATATTTATGAAATGCTCTTGTTCTTCACTGTTAAGCACTTTGCATTTCCTCACTATCTCTTCTGAAGGCTTAGAACATGGATCCTGAGGTGCAAGTAGCACTCTAGTTAACCTCAGTTAAGAATTCATTCTTGAAATGTAAACCTTGTGGCAACAGATCCTTGTGGCAACAGATTTTTCACACTAAGATCACAGCCAGACACAATGTTATCCAAGGCCAATACCCATTATTATACACTTTCTAGCAAGGATCACAATCAGGTGTGCTAATTACCTTCCTAACCCAGAAGCAGCTAGGTCAACCGTAGCTTCCTAAATGCTGCCCAGCTGAGAATCACTGTGACAAACTCAGCACAGACTGGGAATTGGACCTGGAACCATACAGTTTGTATGGTTCCAATGTGACTTTAGGTACTGTCTTTGATTATTAGGCTATCCAGGAGCCAACAGTCTCACCACATTCACAACAGAAGCAAAGTAAACACAGATGAAAAAATTTCAAGCAGAAACTTCTATACTGTTTTCAGGGCAATTCCAGTAATACCATTGAATTGTTTCTCCAGTGACATTTGCTTTCAAACATTATCCTCAGGGAACACAAAAGGTTTCAAAAAGGTGTGACTTACAAGAGGATATCTCCCTTACTATGCATTACATTGTAGTACAGCAACGTGGCCATCATTAAATCTGTTCTTCGCACTATTGTTACAAAGCAACTGTTAATGCATGGGTTTCCCATTGGAGGGAGATTCCAGCATGCATAAGGTTTTTTTTTAAAAAAAGAACAGAACAGCATTTCTGCATTGTTAACTATAACACAAGTCACATACTCAAAGGATTGAGCCCCATTCCACTTCAAAGTCAATTTTGCATAGTGCTAACACTGACCTTAGCACTGGCTGCTGACTTTTATTGAATCAAATCTTTTAGAATACTAATCTCTATTTTTATTTAAGAATAAAAGAATTAAACCAGATACTAATCTCTTTTGTTTTATTTAAAAATATAAGAATAAAACCAGAGTCAAAAAGATTTTTTCCAGATATGGCTATCTTCACTTCTCCCAAAATGTAACGTTACTGCAGGATTATCACACCAGCTTCATCTAATGAAATCATATTTCTGCGCATTGTTGATGCAGCCTTCTTCCCTAAACAACAATTGCCCAAGAGAGAGAAAGAGCAGTAAACAGAACAGCAAATGAAGACGAGCCAAAAACATAATATGCATTTACCTTAACTGAACCTGAACTGTGAAGTCGCACTTGGTCCCAGATATGTCCCTAATTAAAATGGAAACATTTTTCACACATTTCACTTTTATATTTGTAGAAGAAATTGTACAGTACATATGAAAATAGCCTTCAAGGGTACTGAAATCGAATAATTCATACAGTTTGCTTCTCGATGGTCCATCAGAAACTGCAGTCCAAACTAGTTTTTACAGAGCTATTAAAAAAAATGGCAATATTAACTGAATAAGTTCCTGTCTCTTCTACTGAATTTATACATTGATTGAAACAAGTAGTAACCAACAATTGAAGAACAGCAATCATTTCTAATTCTGCATCAGAAAATTTCACTCAACAGCTTTCCTTAGATCCTTGAAACTATAATAATCAGCAGAGGAGGTGGCAGATTGAGGATATGGATACCTAATAATTACTCTGTTGTTGAAGCTCAAAACTTTGCGATAAGGGACAGCTGGCTGGCATTGTTATACAGAGTTGCAAATGTCTGGGAGTGATAAAGCAGAATTCAGGGCAACACAGGAACAGTTTAGAAACTCATGTAAACCTCAAGAGTTTACATCTTGAAATCATGCTCAACTGACCAGCATTTTTTGCAATATATTGACCCTGTTCTGTCCTTAGAATGCAAAAGCAAGGAAGCACTACTACTGTTATACAGTGATGGTCGAGCCTCAATTGCTCTACTGCACTCAATGTTCCACCATTGAAGCGTATAGAGGTCCTGGAGAAAGTCCAATGATGAACCATCAGGTCAATACCTGGATAAAGGGCTGAGCAGCATGTGGATAAACTGTGGTTAGATGCCTGGAGATTATGAGCTTGAGAGACTGGAACATTTAAAATAACAAGACAGATAGTGAATCACTCTTTCCAGAACAAGGAAGAACAATAATAGAAATCAAGCTAACCTGGTTCAAAGCAAATCCAGAAAAGACTATATTCACACAAAGGCTGTGAAAACGTGCAGTGATTGTCCTAGAGGTTTGTGGATGCAAAAAAATCAACACAGGCATTTAAAGGGGAGTTAGATATTGGTATTAAGGGATACAAAAAAAGGGCAGGGAATTGGGATTAAGAGGTGTTATGGCTAACAAAATCGCAGAGCAGATTCAAAGGCTTCCTTTTGTTCTTAGGTGGTTTTCATTCTAGGCGTCCACATTGGGGAAGGGGTTGTGGCGGTTTTATCAGCAGATTGTACCATGGCATAAAATTTCATAAACTGTATTTTAATTCTCAAATAGGTTTATTTAAGCAAATACATTAAATAGTTTAAATTAAACTAAAACACAAAGTATCTTATTTGTCTTATCAATTGCACTTCAAACTGAGTAATAATGATTTCTCTCCTCTCTTCCCTGGAGCAGAGGCCAAATGTAGGCCCAGAACAAGAGATTATCCGCACTCAGCATCTTAACTATTTTATTGGGCAAATTAAAACAGGCCAGCTATTTAAGTTTTGAACTGCATTCATAAAACTATAACATCCTTGCTTGAGCCACTCGTCAGTTAAAACCAAGCTATACAAAACAGAAAGACATCTAACTACTTACATTGAATTGCTAATCTGTTGAACTTGCTGAGGTGTCAATGCAAATGCGAAGCAAGTCTCCTGAAACCGCTGACCATTATCTGAAGCTTAAGGAAGAAAAAGAAATCTTGAGTTTACAGATAACACTTTTTAAATCTGAACGTAGTTTCAGATTGTGATTGAAATTAAAGCAACATATGGTGAAATTAGTTAGTTCAGTCAATTGCTCTAATCTCAGTGGAATAATCTCTAACCAGTAAAATAATCTGAGTAATAACAACTGACATGAATCTGTCGAAGCAGATTTATTGGCTACAGGCTCGCCATTATTCGCATGCTCAGCAACATTTTCTCTTAGATAAAACGGCTATCTTTGTAGAATTTATCTTCCTCTGCTTCCCCTCTGCACCTCCAGTGTGATAAATGGGTTAATTTAGAACATTGGCTCCAAAATACCAGTGCAAAAATGCAACTTTGTACAGCACACTTCTTTTGGGATTCTCTTCAATGATCTCCTCAACCTCTGTCCAAACCCATACAAGTGATAAAACCTATGCTATATCCTAGTATTGCACAATTCAAGGTCTCCCCAGATAATAATCTAACTTTAGAAAGTGAACATTTATAAGTATATTGTTGGGTGTTCCACGCTTCTCACTCTTCTTGTTACTGAAATTTTACTAGCAAACAGTAATTGTCATTTCATATTCCCATATTTGTAGAATAAGTTTCCTTATAGGATCAGGTATTGCAACATCACATAAATGAGCAGTGGACTCGCCAATTATTTACACAGATGGTCACAAGAAGTGCAAAAGAGGGTCAAAAACCAAATAATTCTGACACAAAATTCAAGCATATGGAATGTATTATTAATTAGCTTAGCATGACAATTTCAATGCTGAAATATAACATTATCCAGGGGTATTTATAAACAGTACAATTATTACAGTTGATGTCATCACAATCCTTCAAATAAGTTAGTGCCCTGCAAGTAATAGTTTTTGGGGGGGTGCTTCCAAAGGGGAAAGAGAGATGGGTATATTTTTGTGTTCAAGATCAATGCTGACCAACAAGATGTAATGGGGTTTTGTCAGCTTTAAGCACTAAGAAGGGCATAGCACAAGTTAAGAGGCAAGGTCATTTATTCGTTACCCAAATCTAGAAGTGAATTATTCCCTTTCAGCCATCCGTGTAACCTGAATGAGATCATCATGTTTTTGACAATTTAATGCCAAGGATTCATGTCCTCTAGGAAACTGAAGGCTATTTTTGGCTTAGATTAAGCAAAGTATTGGCTGGCATGGCACATAAGGATTAAAAGCAGCTTCACTTGCAGAAAATCATGTTCTAATTTATTTAATACAAATGTTACAGATCTTAGCAGATTTGGCTCAGACACATGTCATGGAAGAACCACACCATCCAATTCCAATACAGTATTTCAATTTAACAGCTATTTGAATTTATCCGGTCCCAATTACTCTTTGAAGGTATTTATCAGCCTGCCTTTGTTCAGATGAAGGGACCCATTTGGAGCCTTCAGAGAGATGGTTAGGCCAGGCAGCTTTAGGTGTGGAGCATAAATGAGCCACTAAGTAAAAATACATTATAATTTAGTGAAATAGTCAGGACTATTTGTTATCTTCTAGTCCCTCAAGTAAACAGCAAAGCTTAAGAATTCTGCCGGCATTTACTTATTTCTTCCAGCGCTCAATAAATTTGTTTGGCAGGTTAAAGGCTATGTCACAGTCTAGCAAATATTATTAAATATTGAGGATACACTATTAAATATAGTGAGGGCACTAGGAATAACAAGCCAGAGCGCTTTCCTAAACCTTAAAGCTTTTGAAAGAATAAATCATGAAAGGTAAGCTGGTAAAACCAGGGTGCCCATTGAAAGAGCAACTTGGAAAACATTTATCTACGCAATGTTATTACAGCATGAAACACTTTACCACAAGTGACTATTGGGGAAGAAACTATATAATTTAAATTGGATAAGTATTTGGAAATTAATAGCATGGGGAAAGGGAGGAGAAATTGAATTAGTGTAGATATCTCCAGAACTAGCAGCACCGCAGGCATAATGAACTGATTTGTGTGCTACAATTCAAAAATATGCTGGTGAGAATCATCTAGTTCTTAAACCTTGGCATGTTATAGGATTTCAAAACTATTAGGATTCTGTTAAAACTCTGACAAAGTCTGATTTTATCGTTTATAGAAATTACTAGCGCTTCCTAATCAAGTTGAAAACTGAGTTTCAGTGTTCAAGATTTAAATTGTAACCAGTGCACGTTAACAAATACACAATACAATGAATATATCACCTTTCATTGATTTTCACTTTAGTTATGTTGTTATACCTAAAAGGTAATTAAAAAGAAAATAATTTTCTGGTAATTCTGTTGAAGAGTCCAAAAATTGGTCAGTTTTATCGTTATGACGCTGGCTGCTTGTTTCCAGCATTTTTTGGGTTTGTCAACTTAGCACATCCTTCCAACTGTGTTTTTTGAAATTTATTGCAAAAAACCAAGACAAGTAAACTCAACTAGTATTTTAATTTCTAAGCTTACGCTAACATAGTTACTGCATTGCATGGACTTCTCGTCCTTTGCCAAAGAAAATATGCACCTTGTGAAGCAATTGTAATGTTTTACATACACTGCATTATACAAAGAACATTATGCAGCTTAGGGTTCCCAGAGGGATACTGACTATAAACTCATTAGGAAAAGTCCTAGGTGGAACATTAGCGGATAAAATATTAGGAATAAAAACAATGTGCTCTTACATATTCTGGGAGGAGTGGCCCATACTGTATAACACACTTTCCTCATCATGTCTCAGACAGCTCCTTAATTCTTGTAAGAATCCTACAAGAAATTATTTTGGGCAGCTCAACCCAGTTCCTAGTCGCCAATGGTCCAGGGTCCAAAAGAACCACATCTCAACAACTGGCAATTTCAAGGAAGCCACTGGATGGCTGGTGTCAGAAATGGAAAAACACAGTTATGGAATAATGGTTGCTCTTCAAGGGTTATTGAGGTGCTTTGCTCTACATGCAGAGCAGTCTGATACCAGTCTTTCTTTCCCTTGCTTCATTTTGCTTTCTATACCTGTATTGACATTAAATTTAATATTCTGACACTTCCTAGTTCAAACATTGCATTGTGCCTTCATGATTCTTCAATCTATTTGGTTTAGATAATACACAGTTGCTTGCCCTGTTCACACAGCTCCTTGATGTCCTGTGGAGGGTGCTGCACTTTTGGGTTCTCTGCTTTCCTATGGGATTTTCAACTGGAACTTACTACAAATTAGTCAGTGAGTTCAAGTGCACCAAAGGGCTTGTTTGTTTGCCACTGAGAGCAAAACTCAATCTATCACCATAGCATAGTCAAGAAACAACTTTTGCATCCTCAATTCTGCTACATCTTCCATTGTTTAAGAAGCCTCTGCTTTATAGTTCCCATAGATAATTCGTTTCACTCCTCTTTCAAAGGCACTACTACTTGCTTGGATCCAATTTCAACAGCAGTTCTCTTGTATCTTGCACAAACAGCCATTCTTCATGTAGAATCCAAGACAATGAACATTAGGTTATTTGACCAAGGAAGCATCATAATAAAGGCAAAATACTGCGGATGCTGGAAATCTGAAACAAAAACAAAAAATGCTGGAAAAACTCAGCAGGCCTGACAGCATCTGTGGAGAGAAAGACAGAGTTAATATTTCGAGTCCATATGACTCTTCTTCAGAGCTGAAGGGAAGTAGAAATGTGGTGAAATATATACTGTTTAAAGGAGGTGGAACCGGTGAAGCTGGATAGGCCAGCAATGGGTGGAGGCAAAGGAGAGATTGCGAAAGGTGTCAAAAACAAAAAGGTCAAAGGGTTGTTTATAGTGGCACATATGGGTGTTGGGAGAGGGCAGGATCATGCCAAATTATGATGCTTCTTCTTTGCTATGATGCACCTCCAGGTACTGGCTAAAGGAGGCGCATCATAGCAAAGAAGAAGCATCATAGTTTGGCATGATCCTGCCCTCTTCCAACATCCATATGTGCATTTTCCTTTAGCCATTGCTGCTGTGACCAGAAATGCGAACCGCAACTCATGTTGCTGACTTCTCAAAGTAGCATCAAAGGGAAATATGAAAAATCGTGCCAAGGTGCTTCATAGAAAACCACACCTGGCAAATGTATTTCTTTCCACAGAGAAGCTACCTAGTTTTCATTCTATTAGCCTTTGATACTATTCAGTGAAGATTTATTGCCCAAATACATATTAAGCCAATAAAGCTAATGCCTCTTCATATTTGATGTTTTGATTCAAGGTTACAAAACAGCACATGTAATACTGAAAGTAAAGACAATCAAAACTTTTTCCTGACACTGGCCCTTCAGCTACTGAATAAAATCATGACTTTACAGCAATCTCTGTGCAAGGTATTGTCATGACTCACTGGAGATAGTGCGCTGTAATATCAAGCCCCACTGTCCGCGAGCCATGACAAAAGTGAGAGTCTGATCAAAACACCAGATTGCCACAATTCTACGTAACTGTTTAATTTAGGTTAACAGAATAAGAGCACCAAGTTTGTAAACTTAATAAGTAAATAACTGTTATTGAACAAACTGTCGTAACCCAGTGGCAAAAGAAATAAATATGAACTGCTAATTTCTAACTCTAAAACCTAAACTCTACCCCTTCTTAAATCCCTAAACACACACATACAAGACACATAAGACACACAAAAGGATGGACTAAAACAGTTCAATAGCACCAATTCCGGAGTATAGGATTCAAAGAGTTGATTTTGATCATCTTCCAAATTCCTTTCAGTTCTTGTTGATGACACGAGGTGGCCTTCCAGCACTTTCAGTATTTAGTTCACTGGTTCAGCACTTGCCTTTCAATGTCTCTAACAGTGATTTTTCCCTTTGCCTCTTGACAGGGCTTTTCAGAGAGAGAGCACATTACAGAAAGATGAGGAGAAAAAGCCAGCTAGCAATTATTGTAGGCTTACTGGAATCTTACACACACGGGAGAGCGGGGTTTTAGGTCTTTTTCCTTTCAGGCTAGGAGCTATTCTGCTGCACTGCTCTCACACAAAACCTGGTCACTTGGTCATGAGCCAATTAAAACGTTGTTGCCAGGCAGCTCACTTGGTCCAGGACTCCTTTCTGGCACCATCCTGTCTTTCATGACACATACTGTTCCAAGACTGCAATATTGTATATATCTCTCATCCTGTTCCAGTGGACATGTCTTTCAAACTGCAGCCACTGTAATTTTAATCCATAGTCCAACAGAAAATAAAAAGATATGTTCTTTACAATATATTCCTATTTTGTTAGTTAATATAAGTACACCAGGCTCAAAAAAGCTGTACCTTTTCATAGACCTCCACAACCCATCACTCACAACTTTCAATCCTAGCTCTCTCCAGAAATATATCCATTATCTCAAAACTAATTTTTGTCATTTCAAAGGAGTCCCTGGTAATGTATCCTACAATTCTACTTATCCTTTGTGTAAAAATAATTCCATCTGACTTAATTCCTTACTTTTTAAGCTTTAGCATAGCTACATTTAGTGTACACTAAGTCGAAATGTGGTAGTGGAGGCAGAAACTCTTAACTCATTTAAAAAGGTACCTGGATCAGCACCTGAAGTACTGTAACCTGCAAGGCTACAAGACAAGGTGCTGGAAGGTGGGGTTAGAATGGGCAGCTGTTTTTTTTTCCTTTTTTCTTTTCCACCAGCGCAGGCACATTGGGCTGAATAGCCTCTTTTTGTGCTATAACTTTTCTATAGTTCTACAACAGCCTGAGGAGAATCACTCCCACCCATGATACTTAGAATAACCGCTAACAGTGTCAACCAACATGAACATGAATATGCAGGATTTTGTCTCTCCTCATCTGCAGAAACCAAGACTAAACCAGTTATCTCAACCCTTGATCCACATTGCTCAAGTCAAACAAACAATCATGCCAAGAATTCTGGATGAATCAATGCACTCCTCATGTAAGCATCAATCAAATTGTACAATCGCTCTATACATATTTCAGCACATTTGAGAATTCAAGTAAAAATTATTTGTACTCTCCACAATCACGAGCAGATAGCAAGAGGGAAATTTCTTCACAGGAAAAATCAGCATAACTTCAGATTTGTATCTTATTTACAGAATAAAAAAAAGCAAAGAGCACCTAAATAAAGTTTTTTGTGGTCTTTTTCAAAAGAAAATTAGGGCAAAGTGCTAAGTGTTTCCTTTACAGGGTGGAGCACACTGTAACTAAACTCTGTTTCCAAGACACTAGTAAATCTTTAAACTATAGTGAAAGCCAACTTATTACTGCCCATCCTTGACAAGTTACATGTATCAAAATACATTTCTGCTGGGAAACCATCTGTAGGCCATAAATGAGGAGGATTAAATAACAGTTTTTGTGAACGGATTTAGCTTCAGTATAAAGCATCAATATTTGAATAAAAAATTTTATTTTCTCCATTTAACTTTAAATCTCAGCCCTCTCCCTTCCCCCTAGATTTTTTGAAGGCACTGATGAACTACAGTACATCTCCATAGATACCAGCAGCCCTCTGGTTCCCCATCCAAGAGACTGTCCTTCACGTGCATGACTGGAGAGTGTCAGCAGACTATACGAGTAGATTGCATAATTGCCAGCCACAATGTTTCCAGACAACATCCACACACACACACACACACACTTTCCAGTGATCTTCCAATCAGCAAGGCTAATGCACACAAGGCACCGACTACCCACTAGACTATTGAGGAGTTCTCATTCTCTCCTCTTCATACACTAAAGAATGACGGCTGCTGAAAAGAGCATGTGTGGGGATTGGGTTTGGCTCCCGTAGGAACAGTAAGTCATTGAAGCATGGTCAAATAGTCCGATGACATTCATTTTGCGGAACTACATATGAAAAACAGCCATCTTGAGGTACTCACAGACAGCCAGCGTCCACTTACCCTAACTCCAGTGTGTCAGCATCTTTGGAGGAGGAGAATATTGGCAGGGGACGGGGGAAAATGAAACCCTACCTATGGAACAAAACTGCACAACAATTTTGTTGAGATCTAAAATTGAATATCTAACTTGACAGCTATAATGAAACACCTCTTGTTAAAAAAAATTTAAGTTATGCTTTCACATGAACAAAACCTTTGATACAAAGGTCTCCTGAAAGAACCCAAAAGCCTATTGACAGGTCTTGCTGTAAGTATTAAAGTGATTTCTTCAAGCGGCATGCTTCCAGGATTCCATGCAGAAATATGGAGACAAAGTTTCAAGTTACTGCTGATAACAACATAGTTCACAATCTACCCATCTGCTATAAATAACTTGGGCGTTAAGTATCTTAACTCTTAAGCCTCACTGCTATCAGGAGTGCCATGTTCCTGGAGAACGAAGTCCTTGAAGTGAACTTGTGACTTCTGTACTATCTCAAAATCTGACTACAAATGAATAAAATGCAGCAAGGAGGCACTTAGCTATACTCAGGAACTGAGGCAAGTGCCCCGATAGATTATAAAAATGAGAATTTCAAAAACATACAAAAAATTGTGGTGGAAAAAGTACACACTTTCAATTCACAAAATACAAGTGTCTACTCTCCAAAAATAAAAAGTACACAATTGGCATAGCCCAGGTTACAAGCACTGCACTAAAGGGCCAATAGCTTGATAACAAGGTTTTCCAACTGCAGTCAGTGCATTCCAATTGGTTTGGGCTAATGCAAAGGTTTATATAGTTCAAAAAATGTAAACACATCTATCAAAGTACCCATCTCTAGTAAACTTTAAAGCACAATAGACATTACAGTTCAACATAGATAGTACCCTCGAGACAGAGAAGCTGAATTCCTAAATTAGAGTGGAAGTAAGTGACAAAATGAAGCAACTTGATTAATTTACACTCCTCCAAATTCAGAGATAGCAATGTTAAACAACACTGTTGATCAGGAATCAAATATTGTGAAAAATGGAAAAGGAAGGCAGAATAAATTTGAAAAACCAGAAACATCAACTCTCAGCAAGCTAGTTTGGTAAGAGGATTTGTGGCTGGGGGCAGGAAGCAGATGACTGAAGTGTAGAAGTGGAAAAAATGCATCTCAAAAAAAGTCAACATTTGGCTCCTTATTTTCTAAATTTACAGCAAATGGAACACTAGTGATAATCATGACTCCAAGAAAGTACATACTAGTATGTGAAAACTAATGCATAAGAAGTCACCTGTCAATCCTGATAAACGCACAGAGGGACACAGGATGATTTTGCAATAAGGTGTTAGTGAGCAATTAAAAAGACAGGATAAATAACATTGAAACAATGACTGAGCAGCATGTAAGGTTAAAGGGGAGAGTGCAACGTACAAGGGCATTATGCCCTGTAACAAACTTCAAACCTGGAAAGGTTGTAACATTTTGAAGCTTATTGAAACTGTGTGCAATACTGAACTGTGGAGTGGCCAGAAGTTAGCTAGGACAGATGGCAAAGCTGAGGCATCAGTGGCCCTGGTTGCGATAGTCAAATGATGTATTGATGAGATATATTGACTTTGCAACTTCCCAGCTTACATTGACTTTTCACACTTTGGCATCCTACATTATAGGCCTTCAGATTTCAAAGAAATAAATATGTAGCTCTTTCTTTAGAAGAACATAAGAAATAGGAGCAGGATTAGGCCATTTGACCATTCAAGCCTGTTCCGCTGTTCAATAAAATCATGCTGGCACTGCTACATCAACTCCACCTTCCTGCACTCTCTCAATTCACTTAGCATTCAAAAATCTATTGAGTTTTGTCTTAAATATACTCAATGACTTAGTATCCTGGCTATCTGGGTGGAGCATTCCAAAGATTCAAAACCCTCTGAGTGAAGAAATTTCACTATCTCGTTCTTAAGTGGATGACTCCATATTCTGAGACTTTGGGCGCCTAATTCCCTAGCCAGGGGAAACCAGCTGTCAGCATCTATCCTGTCAAAGGTCTTGAGAATTATATGTTTCAATGAGATCACCTCTTATTCTTTTAATTTAGTTTATTTCCAAAATCTAATTGCAAATAGGCATCAGTAAATTTACGCCCAAGGTCACAAAGATTATTAATTTGGATTTATATATTATTTTAAATATCCCACGGTAATTATAGAGATGTAACCAAAAACAAAATACATGCCAAGCCAATGTAGGAGATATTAGGGGTAAACAAAAGCTTGGTTAAAGAGATGGAAGGTTTTGAGGATTCGAAGATGGGGGGGCTCAGGGACAGAATTTCAAAGTATGTGGCCTGTTGCAAATCTCAAATCCATAATTCATTGGTTTTAGAATAGGAATTTTAGTTTTAGAAATTAAAGCTTGAACTTTACAAAATGGGGGTATTTGATTGAGAAATTGGTAAAAGCAACCCTGAAGTAAATGCGATTCAAACAAGCTTGGAGTCTATTACACATAAAAGGAAGGGGTCGTGTTAACTTAAGAGATTAACAGCCAGAAAGTTATCATAAAACAGCAGTTGGGCTCACTTAGCTAAAGGACTGGAGACATGATGTTTGCAACTATGCCAGTAAAGGACAAATTATTCATGTGGTTTCTCAGAATTAAAGAAAACTTTGGAATTAATAGGTTTGCATTTTGAGAATTTCAAATTTGCATTTCTACCTGGGAACAGGCTGTGTATCACATTGCCATGGAGATGGGTGAAGCTTAGTGAGATTCTTTGTTTTGAGTTATCTCTGCGAATTAGGTAAGGCGTTGCCAGGAGGCAAGACTGGTCGAGAGATGCAGCTAAGAGACTGTGACAGCTTTGGGTGTTAGGTAACTTGCAGCTCCTTGGAAGTTGAGAGATAAAGCCAGATCTACACCTGAAGTAGAGTAAATGCTAAATCTATTGCCCATGATATTGCTTGCAATTGGGAGCTAGTATTCGGTATAAGACAAAATTGGTAAGGGGAAAAAACAACTGGAAGATTTGTTTAGCTGAAAGGAAAAAAAATCTACAATAACCTTCTCCATAAAAGGCAGTTAACTTTCTTGCAGTTGGAGCTCTGGATGAAATCAGCTTGGTTGAAACCATAGCAGTGGACTATTGGAAACCAAGGATGGTTTCTGATGTTTTAAACCACTGCTCGGGGGTCACAAGGAGGCTTGTGCTTGAGCTGTAGAATCTAGAGTCATGAGATTAGTGAAGGAATTGGAGGGTTGCTTAGCCAAAAGCTAATGGAAGGATTCCCCACCATGAAATCTTGTACCTTAGCAAATAGCTGGAAAACTAGGAAGCAGTAAAGTAAATTCCAGAGAGCTGTAAACCTTCTGAGTTGGTCCCAGGAAAAGTGAATGAACCTTAAAGATTTCATAAGACAAGGGAACTCTAGAGGGGGAAATAGAAAGTAGCACTGGGTTTATTCATAAGCTACAGGGTTAAGTAGTAGTGTTTGCTTTGTTTAATTTCTTTTTGTATACAATAAAGTTTGCTTTTGTTTAAAAACAAAATCCTGTGGTGTACTTCTGTCAGTTAACTGCTGAACGCTCAGATTTCTTAAACATGTTAACAATTCCTAATTGGATCATAACAAGCCTATGTAGCTAAAGGCAGAGCCATCAATGGTGAGGTGAGAGAAGGAAGTACATCAGGTCAGTCAGGGGAATGGGGGATTTAGGGTTGTATAGCTGGAGGAGTTTAGGGTTAAGGAAGGGCAAGGTCATAAATGGAGTTAAGCATGAGTATATACATTTTAAACCTGAGGCATGGAGAGGAAGACCCAACATATGTCACGAAGGACAAGAATTATTGATAAGCAGGACTTGCTGCAGGATAGGATAGGGGCAGCAAAGTTTTGGATGAGCTGAAAATCACTAGCCTAGAGGACAAGGGACAAGCTTGGTGAGGACTAGAATAGTTGAGTTTGAAAATGGAAAAGGCATAGTTGAAGGTCTTAGCAGGAACATACACAGGCATGCAATGTTACAGCTATGGAAGTTGCTGTTTTATGATACAAACAACATGGGGTCAGAAGTGCAGCTCAGGGTCAAATAGGACATTGAGGGGGTGCACAGTCCAACTCAGCTTGAGACAGTGGCCAACAAGGTAGAAAGAATGATATGGAGTTTGTGGAAGGGACTGAAGTTTTCCTTGGAAATGGTTTGAAGACAGGATAGCAAATAGACATTCTGTCAGAGAATGGATTTTTTAAAATATTTTTGAAGAATATTATATTTTTTGTAAAGGTGGCTGGATGTCTGTTTGCGTGTGTGTAATTTAATTAACCTGAGCAAGAGACTGATAGGAGTCAGGTTGTCGGGGAGGGGGGCGGGTTGAAACATGAAAAGGGCAGAGGTGTGTTAAGTTTGGGGTACAAATAAGTAGATTAAATCTAACAGTTGCATTTTTAGATAAGTGGAAAGCTTGTTTGAATATCAAAGGGCAGTCAGAGGTGACAAGAAACAGGACTGCATCTTCTAGGAGTTCCATAGGTAAATTGTAGTGGTGTTATTATATTTTATTGACCTGAAAGCAAAGACAAGATAGAGATATAAAAGATTTTATATTTGGAAGGATTGGAGTTCCAAAGAGGTTTGAGAACAATGGGCCAGAGATGAAAGCGTTACTGTGAATAGCTGGGGTAGATGTTGAGATGGAGCTATGGAGATAGCTGGAGCTGAGCTAAGGGCTGTTAGCTCTGAGCTGGGAGGAGGTACAGTTTGAATCAACCATCCAGTCAAGCCAGAAAAATTTTGGGCTGCAACATGCAGTTTCATTCTTAAGTGGATTCCACTGCAGAGTGGAAGAGGGTAGAAGGTATGCCTGTATTGAAGCTACAACAGTTTGTCTTGTGTAATATTATTGGATTTCGTATTAGACATCTATAAGGGAGTGTTGCCTGGAGGGTGTTTGTGGGTTTCACTAAGTATAGAGTGTGCTTTAGGAAATGTTATATAAGACTAACCTTAATTGTATAACTGTAGTCTTGTGTGCTTAAGTTTTCTTTTATTCTTGTTAAAAGAATTCTTACTTTTTAATTTTTAAAATCCCAAAGGGGTTACTGGACCTCTTATTGCTGAGATTGGTATGTCCTTTTTTGTATTCTGAAAACAAGAAGGAAAGGTTATGGCCCTTAGGCCAAGTTTCCCTTTGGGATTTGTTTTGTGCAGCAATTAACACCAGTTGTAGTCATAACAGGTTGAGATAGGTGGTAGAAACATGGTAGGGTCAGAAGCTAGATTAAAGAGATATAAAATCGAGTTGTGGGAAAGGCGACATATTCAATAACTTTGAACATGAATGGGAAGCTGGAGATGGGGCAATAATTTGCAAAGAAAGAGAGGTCCAAGGTGTTTATTTGTGTTTTTTTCCTGAGGATAGGGTGATGCAGTCATTTTGAGGGGGAAAGGACAGTACTCAAAGACAGGGAGCCATTTAGAATATCAGCTAGTAAGGAGGTCAGGAAGGCAAACTTGCAAGGGAATAACTTGTCAGATAGCAATGCTCATTGACTTCTTTGAAGAGGTGAAAAAGAGAGATTAGACAAGGATAACACGTTAGACTTAATATGTAGACATCTAGATTTCTAAAAGGCCTTTGATATTCATAAAAGACTAATGAATAAGATCAGATCATGCTGAATCATAGGAAAGCTCCTTAGGCAGTACCTTCCAAACTCTCAACCACTACCATCTAGAAGAACAAGGGCAGCAGATACACGGGAACACCACCACCTGGAAGTTCCCCTCCAAGCCATTCACCATCCTGACTTGGAAATATAGCGCCATTTCTTGACTGCTGCTGGGTCAACATCCTTGAACTCCTTCCTTAACAGCACTGTGGATGCACCTACACCACAGGGGCCGCAGCGGTTCAAGAAGGTAGCTCACCACCACCTTCTCAAGGGCAATTAGGGATAGGCAATAAATGCTGCTCTAGCCAGTGACACATCCCGTATAAGAATAAAAAATAGTGGCAGAATGGAATATAGTTGGCTGAAAGACAAAGGGGGGAGTAGGGATAAAGGGTAGTTATTCAGAGTGGCTTAATTGGAAACTGGAGTGCCCCAGAATCAGTGCCAGGATCATAATGATTTAGGCTTTGGAATAAAAAAAAATTCTAAATTTGGGTATGACACTAAATTGGGAGGGATAGTCACTGGTTAGGACTCAACAAATTACAAGATAACATAAATAAACATGCAGAATGGACATGAGTTTCAACATAGATAAGTGTGAGGTATTACATTTTGGTAAGAAAAATCAAGAGGTCACAAGACTTGAAAAATAAAATAATCACCTGGTAGTACAGAAAATTAGATAAAAACAAAAAACTGCGGATGCTGGAAATCCAAAACAAAAACAGAATTACCTGGGAAAACTCAGCGATGCTGCCAGACCTGCTGAGTTTTTCCAGGTAATTCTGTTTTTGTGCAGAAAATGAGTATTGCTGAGAAAGAGAAACATACTTTGTGTCTTGTCCAAGCTTTTTGTCTTGCACTCAATCAGGACAGGTGCAAGAATGTCAAATTTCAACGGGAGAAGCAATTTATACTACATGAGAATAGAGCGCTGATTGGTTGGCAAGTCGACTCTAATCAGTTGAAGTGCTGCCATGGAAAACGCACCAAGGAATTATTGTCCCCACTCTCTTGTTTATCTTAAAAAATATACAATGCCTGGACATGCTCCTTTTGCCTACAGAGGACAGGTATTTGCATATGAATATGTAGCTCCTAGCAAGCATAAGTAAGCCACATTGTAAACCCAACTGATAACCTTAAATTAGTTGTCAGTGTAATTCATAGCACACTTGGGAGTGTTCAGCAAATGCTGTCCAATTGTGGAGAATGTACCTTCCTGAACATATCCAGGCATTGCACATATCCAGGGTGGGGGACAACAGTTCCCTGGTGCATTCTCCATAATAACACCTCGAACAAAGTCCACTTGCCAACCAATCAGCACCCTCTCTCATGCAGTATAAGTTGCCCCCTTTGAAATTTGGCATTCTTGTGTCTGTCCTGATGAGTGCAAGACAAAAAACTTCGACAGCATCGCTCTTTTTTCAGCAATACTGAAAAATAATCTTAAGTGGGGTTGAGGGTCAAAGGGATCTACGAGTACAAATACATAAATCATTAGAAGTTGTAACATAATATAGCCATAATGAAAGCAAAGTGCGTACTAGAGTTTATTGAATGATAGAATGAAAAGTAGAAAAACTTTGTTAGTGCATCAAACCATGGTTAGACTACGCTTGGAGTTCTATGAAGACACTATTAAAAATGATACAGACACTAGAGAAGGTAAAAAAAAAATTACAAAGATAATACCAGAAACAGCAAGATAATCTCCATCAGGAAAGGATGAACTGGCTGGGTCTCTTTTCTCTTAAGAGAAGCTGAGGAGTAACTGAACAGGTATTTAAAATTTGATAGAATTGATGCAATACATAGGCAGTGGTCTTCCACTCATGAGAAAGAGCAAACTAGAGTACATCAATATAGAGAGGAATCAAGAGATCAAATAGGGAATTTAGGAGAAACTTCTTTACCTAGAAATTGAATAGTTGAGGTGAATAGTAAAATGCATTTTAAGCTGGAAAAGTGTATGAGGGAGAAAGGACTAGAGGGTTATGCTGATAGTCAGATGAAGAATGATGGGACAAGGCTTGAGTTAAGCATGAACACCAGCATGGACTGGTTGGACCAAATGGCCAGTTTCTGTGCTGTATACTCTAATGAATCTATCCATATAATTATACAATGTAACATTGTGCCCCAAAGCACTGGTTTTTCATCAGGTGGAGACAATTAAAAAACCTGGGCCATGCAAAACAGCTGGACACAGGCTGAGAGCATAAACAGTAAATTAGTGTATGAGCAGAACCCTAACCTCTTCTTGAAATACAAAATAGTAAATTTGAATAGAATTCCATTGTGGTGTGTTGACTTTGAACAACAGATAAATACATTTCGAAACGTACTCCCAATATTGCTGAAAAAAAAAAGAGACATGTCTAAGCTTTTCGTGTTGCACTCATCAGGACACTCACAAGAATACCATTATAAAAGGGGAAAACAACAATTTATACAGGTGCATCAAAGGCATCCTGCAGGATAATGGCTACCCTGATCAGATCATTTCACAAACTTAGAAGAGTAAGAGGCGGCTTAATTGAAGCCTTTAAGATCCTGACAGGGCAGATGTGCAGAGAATGTTTCCTCTTGTGGGAGAGTCTAGAACTAGGGGCCACTGTTTAAAAATAAGGGGTCACTCATTTAAGACAAAGAAAAAATTTTCTCCTAATCTCTGAGGGTTGAGTGTCTTTGGAACTCTCTTCCTCAAAAGACGGTAAAAGCAGAGTCTTTGGATATATTAAGGCAGAGCTAGATATATTCTTTATAAACAAGGAAGTGAAAGGTAATCGGGGGTAGGTTACATTCAGATCAGCTATGATCTTATTGAATGGCGGAGCAGGCTCGAGGGACTGAGTAGCCTACTCCTGCTCCTAATTCATATGTTCGTATGTACATCACGCAAACTCATGAATGGGCCAAAGGCCGTCACTTTCAGCCCTGTAAGGTGCCTAGTCTACCTCAGATTACCCTGGAAGGGAAAGGTGTCTTAAAGATTTGAGCAAGTGAAGCTAGCTGTTTCAAATTTCTACTATGCAGTAGTAACACGAGTGGTATTTGCCACTAACAGGATGCTGCCGTCAAGAGACGGTCCAGAGAAGGTTCACGAGGTTGATCCCGGATATGGAGGGATTTTCTAATGAGGGGAGGTTAAAAAGGTTGGGCCTGTACTCATTGGAATTTAGAAGAATGAGAAGCGACCTTCTTGAAACACAAGATTCTTAGGGGGTTTGACAGGTTAGATGCTGAGAGGTTGTTTCCCCTTGTGGGATAGTCTAGGACCAGAAGGCATTATCTCAGAGTAAGTGGGCGCCCAGGCAGAGATGCAGAGGAATTTCTTCTCTCAGAAGGTAGTGGAATTCTTTACCAGAGGCTGGATCGTTAAGTGTTTCAAGGTTGAGATAGACATATTTTTAATCAGTAAGGGAATCAAGGGTTATGGGGAAAAGGCAGGAAAGTGGAGTTGAGGATTATCAGATCAGCCATGATCTCAATTTGAATGGGGAAGCAGACTCGATGGGCCGAATGACCTACTTCTGGTCCAACATCTTATGGTCAAGCCAAAAAGACGCTCTATCACACAAATGAGTAATGTGGTATATTAATTTCAGTGCCAGTGTGATACTAGGTGTGTAGGCTGTATGTCCCAAAGACTGGCGGATCGTATCAAACAGCATGTCCCAGCCTCTGTTCACAACGAGCATGGCACAGACTGTACTCAACCAGTCGGTGCTTGCAAAACTCAAAAGGGTCCAACATTAGATGTGATTCCATGATTGGACAACATATGCTAAATAATCCCCAATGTGCTAAGAATGATGCTGACAATCAATTTAAGATTGCCAGTCAGGCTCGCAGTGTGGTGCATTTGCATGTTCTGGAAGCTACATATATTAATACACAGGGCCCTGTTCTTTGCAGATTGAAAGAACATAACATACATTGCGCCTGTTTCAGCTAAACAAAATAAGTGACAGCCATTCACTGACTCATTCATCAGGGCAATGCCTTGGCCAACCAGGGTTAAGTTGGTTTAATTTTCAAACAATGTTTGGCAGTTAACTGTCAGTCACCATCAGTGGTGCATTCTCCATGGCAACACCGCTTGCCAACCAATCAGCACTCTCTTCACATACAGCATAAATTGCTGTTTCCCCCTTTTATGGTATTCTTGACTGTCCTGATGAGTGCAAGGCGGAAAGCTTAGACATGTCTTTTTTCAACAATACTCAAGTTCTGTATTACCAAATTACTATTTGTGTTCCCAATACTTTGGTAGGCATTAAAGGGTGACCATAATCAGAGTATGTTCTATTTTGGATATACCTGGGGAAAGAATAGGAAGAATATGCTTTAAATAGCAAGCTAGGTATTTCATAAACCAGCCAAGTGCAAATTATAAACAAAAGTGCTTGATGACCATAGTGTGTTCAACACATGCATTCACATAGACATTAGATCATCAAAAATAAGGGTAGAAACTAGATATGGAACCTGGTACAGTAAGGGAGATAGAATGGCTACTAAATTTTAGGATAGCCAATGAAAACCAATAAATTTTGATCTGATAAGCCACTTATTATACCTTCATAAGGAACACAACTATACATCTACTCCTCTAACTATACACCTCTAATTTTTCAGGTATTACAAAGTACTGCATTAGCAAGTTACAAAAATGCACCAAATTGTGAAAGGGAAATATTGCACAGCTGCATGGTTTTGAAAAGCTATTTTGAAAATATGGAGATGTCAACTTGCCAATTGAAGATCAAATTAGATCTGGGAATAAATGATAAGCTATCATTCATTCCTGAGACTTAATTGTTTGCAACTGTTGAATCCCTTTGAGCTGAAGGACAAATTGATGAGTTTGTTTGGTAGGGGTGCAGGTAGGAGAATGTAACGATCACGATAAGCTTACTGTGTCAGATTGTCTGATGTACTGCATTGCAAATTCTTCTCCTTTATCTATTGACCCCAAAAAATATGAACAAAAGGTCATAGCTTTAGATATTGCCCTGCATTAACACTACCCCATTCTTTCTACAAGTACCAGTGCACTCTTCAAAATACAATATAAAGAGTCCAAAGAAAATGGAAGTTGCAGACACATCTCCCTGGTTGCAAAATCATGCCATGCTTCTTCCTCAAGCAGCAAGCCAAATTCAACTCAAAGTATAATTAGCATGATAAAAGAAAAATTATTAAAATAGGTTTCAAAATTGGACATTGTTCTTAGGTGGGCATGCAAGTGCGGATGTATAATTAAATTTATCATTTCCTTAACAGTTTGTGTTGGAGAAATGATTGTGGTGACTAAGTAAAAAGCAGAAAGGCTGATGAATAGTCACTCATCTTAAAATAATCGAAATTTATGATTAAGAAATTTCATTTCAGCTGTTCATAAAACAAGTCATGATAGATATAACGTAAATTTAAGAAAACTTTTAAAGTATTTTCAAATAAGATAAAATTAGTTTATTAAATTAGGTTTCTTATTTTCACCTCAATGGCAACAGTAACAAAACAAGGCTATTTTGGACATTGTTTCTTACCTAGACTAGTTGGTTTAATCAATTCATCAAGAATGTCATAAAAGGGCAGTTTCTGCAGTTTTACATCCGGGTGGACAGGATGGAGCGATGATGTCAGGTGCGGCAGGTCTAGTTCATGTTTAGGTCCCAACAGAGAAACAGCAAGTAGCGGAGATGTTGTTGCATGCCCATCATAGGAGAGCTGTGGGATAGCAGCTGGCGACAGTGGCGTAGTCATGGAAGTTGGAGTCGTATGGACAGAAGAAAGGGTCAGGTCAGCGGGGGTCACAATCTTCTGTGGGAATCTCCGCCTATATAGTTCCTTAATTTTCATCTGAACAGCTGGGCTGCAGCCAGCTTTCAACAAGTGCAGTGCCTTTGTCAGGAGTTCGTGTTTACGACCGTGTTTATTCCGTCCAGCATAGCCCAATAACACTTGGAGCTCCGACACTCTAAGGCTCATAACCATTTGCTTTGAAGAAGGAATGGAAAGAGGAGAGAAAGAAAATCATTAATAGGAAAACGTTGTCTTGCGATGGATTAATGCAACGTTCTTTTCTCGATGGGCTTTCTACCACAAAAAAATTACACCTCATGCACCCAATCACAAATCATGAAGATTTCAAATTAGGAACCAATTCAAGCAAGGTTTGACACATTAGCCAGCATTCAATATCCTAAAACAGACCTAACCTGGAAGCAGCAAACAGCCTCAGTTAAGTAATTTTTTTAAAAATTGAATTCAGAAAAGTTTACTTTTTTTGGTTTTAGTGTATTACATTCACCTCACAAGATGCTTGCAGATATAAGGAAGGCTGTTGACCAATCTGAGCTCACTTCTCCAGAATACCAACCTGACTGTATCTTCGTTTAGCTTGCATTAGCACATCATCTGACAGCCTCTTTGCTTCAATTCAAATATTAATACTGACTCTTGCTTATAATTGGATAACAATGTAGGAATTAATAAACTGCGTGACCAAATTTTACAAGTCTACCAGGTTAGCCTGCTGTGGGATACAGTTTTGGATGCAAGATTCAACATATATTTCTCTTCTTTTAGATCTGGAAAAACAATCCTCTTCATAGGTTATACGGTAAAGTAAGATTCTACTTTTTGCTACTTTTGCAAATTATTCCCTTTCTGAAAATTCTTAAATAAACTGTTATTTGTTGATGTAACCAAGTATGCACTTGCAGGTTTCCAGGTGTGCACTGGTAGCAAACATCTGAATGTTTATCTAAACGTACCATGCACACACTGCCATATAACAGAACAGGAGAAATACAGCATGGAACTGTTAGTGCTGTCACAACACTAATTGTGTTATTTCTCTTCACAGGCAAAATGGCATGCAACAGGAAGGCATAGTACAATGGTGAACTGCTTTTAAAGAGGATATACGATAAATCAGCAG
Organism: Carcharodon carcharias; assembly: GCF_017639515.1. Taxonomy (NCBI): domain Eukaryota; kingdom Metazoa; phylum Chordata; class Chondrichthyes; order Lamniformes; family Lamnidae; genus Carcharodon; species Carcharodon carcharias. The sequence goes on along the minus strand of NC_054492.1, from coordinate 28,311,257 downwards.
CATGTTCAACAGATCTGCAACCATCATAGATCTAGCGGAACTTTTATACTAACATGATTGTATGCAGCTTGTAGCAGTCATCAGTTATGAAAGCTGCATAACAAGTTTTACTCAACACTGCCGTTTGTCTCCTGTGTTACTGAAATCAGCTACAAGCTTCTTGATGCACTGTCTACACAAATTGATTTTGGTTGTCAAAACAAATTCAATTTCATGAATAATTTTTAGCATCATGCATCTTAAAATACACTCAAATTCAGAGCATAAAAATGTGGATTCCCCATTACTTTTAAAATATAGTGTATCGTAATTAGCCATAGACCACAAAGGGCCAAAGACCCCTCTGTTCATTAAAGAGAGACAATCGGTTATATATAGCTTGAGGGGCACCACTCTGCAAGCATGGGGCAAGGTGAAGAGGCAGGTTTCCAGGAGCTACCACAGCTGGTTTGGGGATTGAGCTCACGCCATTGGTATCATTCTGCATCATACACCAGCCATCTAGCCAATTGAGCTAACCAACTCCCATGATAATGTATATATGCATGTTAAAAACATGGCACCACTTTTGGCCAGTTTATTTGCTGTTGTTACTTCCTTGCAATCCATTAGCAATTTGTAATTGTTCCCAATTGTTCAAATGTCTGTCAGGACGTGGAACCAACTGAAAGTGTCAGTGGATTTTGGATAAGGCAGGCATTCATCAAGTTTGAGTTTATGATGCAACAACTTGTGCAAACATTCATAAATCCAAAGTCAAACCTGTCAGACTCAAAATTATAATGAATAGTGTTTGATGTTGGAAACTCTTCAATCCCTGGTTTCAGGCATGTTTCTGAGGAAACTGCTGTTGCAACAATGTGATTGGTCTTGCTGTGACATCACTGATCTAACTGTGATGCAATAAAACAATAATTATTTTTAAACATTTGTGTCTATGTTAGTCTCTGCCAAAAGATAAAGTGATACAGCAGCACATTTGAACACAGGGAGATAGCTTCAAGAGAGAAAGCCCATGAGGGAGTACAACACATCTCAGCCTTGAGCCCACAATTCCTGGCACAAGAGATGCACTTGTTCAATTTCAATGATTTAGTGAAGATGGAAAAGGTCTGAAGATACTTCAGTTAAAACCTACATTTTCTAAATATATTATAACAGTTTTTTTTTGTCAAGATCCTGACAGTCAACAGAAAAGGAAGAAAGCAAAAACCACTAGTCAGATTCATGGTCAGGCTTTCAGTTTCCCCACAAACTGAATGGACACCACAAAAGCTATTTTGTTAACTGTATCGAGAAGAGTGAAAAATTAAGTATTTATCCTCCACTTCCAGTCAAGCTTAAAATATAGTCAAATACTTAAAATGAAAATTCTCATTGCAGAATTCAGTTTTCAGTTTCTCCGAAGGCATCAGCTGTGGCTCAGTTGGTAGCACACTCACCTCTGAGTCAAAAAGCTGTGGGTTCAAGTGCCACTTCAACTTGAGCACAAAAATCAAGTTTGATCATTCCATTGCACAGAGAGTGTGCTGCACGGTGCCGTCTTTCAGATTAGATATTTAGACAAGGCTGCCTGCTCTCTCACGTGGATGCAAAAGATCCCTTGGCACTATTTCAAAGTAAAGCAGGGAAGTTCTCCCCAGTGTCTTGACCAATAGTTATCCCTTAAGTGTGGTTTTTAGTGACGGCCAACATCACATTGCTGTCTGTCGAGTTTACTGTATGTCCCATTTCCTATACAACAACAGTGACTGTTGTACCTGGTTTGCTGTGAAGCAGTTCAGGATGTCCTGAAGTTGCTATTTGGCCAAACTGGCCCTTGCTGGTGTTCATGCTCCGCACGAGACTCATCCCACCCTACTTTAACCCTGTCAATATATATCTTGCTAATCTGTTCTCTCTCATGTTGTCTAGCTTCCCCTTAAATGCATTATTGCCATTTTGCTTACGAATATAGTCACAGCTAGAAACCTTGACTTTGCGATTAAAAGATTTAATTCTATCCCCTAAGCCTCAATCATGTTCAATGTAAAATACTGAAATTGTATCCTTCACGTTAGATTAAACAACTTGTTTATACCGAGAACCTTAACAGGGAGGTAGAATCTTTACACCATAGGTCTCTTTTATCAATAGGAGGGAGAGAAAGAGAGACATTTCCAGCCCCTCTCTCAGTCAAGTGATAATGAAACCTGTTTAAGATATAGTTCCTCTTCATATCATTCTGAAACCATCTTGAAGAGACAAGAAAGGTTCAAAAAAAAAAGTGCATGCTCTGTATCTTAACTAAAAAGAAATTGTTTTGTTTTCAGTACACAATGTGAGAAGAACATTACACTTGCACATCTTTCTAACCACTTCAAAAGGTGATCAGAACAGGAAATAAGAGTTGGCAGTAATAACTCTACTACAAATCTGATTGGGGGTCTGTGGGACATAGGTTTGGAAAGATTGCTACATTTACAGAATTCAAAACAAAAAGAAAGCAGCATGCTTATTCTGATATCTCAGGATGGCTAAAGAGAAATTGGTTCAGTGCTGGAACTGAGTAAAGGTAGCACCAAACGTTCCCCAGAATCAACATACCTTAGGAATTGGTCAAAACACGTAAAATGGTACTAAACAAAAATAAAAATACCTGGAAAAACTCAGCAGGTCTAGCAGCATCTGCGGAGAGGAACACAGTTAACGTGATGCTGCCAGACCTGCTGAGTTTTTCCAGGTATTTTTATTTTTGTTTTGGAGTTCCAGCACCTGCAGTTTTTTGCTTTTAAAATGGTACCAAGTTTTGTTGAATCACCTTCAGCAGCTTCCAAAATTGCAGAGTTCACATGCAGTGATGGAAGCACACAATATTGATACGTGCAGGATGTCAACATTTTTGTGAAGTGTGTTCAGGGTGAAGGGTATTGGGGAAATTACATTCCACATTGTGTACCCAGTTTAAGCAACAAGCATTCCCAAGTCAGGTACAGCACAAACCGAAGCAGAGAACATCTCCTTTACATTGTTGAACAATCTGCTTCAGCCCAAACTCAGAAAAACATTTCTTATTACACCAATGTGATTTCCTCCAAAACAAAAACAGAAACAGAAATACCTGGAAAAACTCAGCAGGTCTGGCAGCATGGGCGAAGAGCACAGTTGACGTTTCGAGACCTCATGACCCTTCAACAGAACTAGATTTCCTCCAACCTGCATTTCTCACATCAACAATCCTGTGACCTTTTCAATTTAGTACAAATTGCAGACCCCAAGACAACCAAGAACTGGCTGGAGGTTTCCCAATCTCATTCTACCTAGGACCTTTACTATCAAAAAGCAGAGAAGGCCTGGAACCCATCAATGTGGCCTGGATTTAAACTTAAGGTCCAGAGATGGAAAGCTCAGTGTGTCAATTGACACACTGTATTTTATTCAAACTGGAAATATACAAAAGCTTCTTCCACCCCACCCTAAACTCTTCTGCGGTAAATCCATCGCATTGAAGCTAGGTTTTTTGTGCAGCTCATTGTAATAGAGCTTGGAAACCACACTTCCAACTCACTTTTCAAAGTCTTATTGTGTAAAATGTAAACCCCACCAAAAGTTTAATACTGTGTGCGGAAAAGGAGAACAGGCAGCCACGCAGCATGACATTTAACTTTTCTACTACATTGTGGCTTTTTAGTTTGCTTTTAAAACTTAAACGCTCCTTAAAAATACACTATTTAAGTAACTAGAAGAGTTGAGGAGAAAGCAATAAAATTCCTGATAATTAACTGGCAATCAGTAATTTTATAAACTACAATTTAGTTGACACCAGGATGTAACAATGTTATGGAATCTCATAAGGTAGTAAACAAAGAAACTAATTTGAAAACGACTATGTCCCATGGAAGCAAGATGAAAATCTCTCATCCCACTTCCTAAACACCTTCCTATTCCTGGTAGAAATTTTCTTTTTCATTATATCATTTCCCATTAGCATTATGAAGCAGAACATGTGGACCATACAACTACAACTTATATTTAGATAATGCCTTTAACGTAATAAAACATCCCAAGGTGCTTGACGACAAAAATAAATGGCTTCCAATGGTGGCGGGGTTGGAATCAGGGATGCCCATGAGGCCAGGGAGGAGTGGAGATCTTGGGAGGGTTGTAGGTCTGGATTACGTAAAAGAGAGAGGGAGGGTCAAGGCATGAAAGGATTTGAAAACAAGGATGAGACATTTAAAAATGCAGTCATTGCAGGATAGGACATTCAATGCCAGTGTGTAACACATTGCTACCACCCAGCCCCAAATATTGTTATTTAATCCTCTATGTTGGCATCAGCTATAGAAAGTGCCACATCTGTACACGTTTCAAGCGGTTCTGTTACCAAGGTATTAACCACTTCGGTGAGCAATTGTGCTAAAATGCACTCACTGACACTATTCTGCATATTCATTCCATTTCTCTCAGTAATTAGCTTTTGTCACTGTATAGCCAGAAGTTAGGATATTTCAGAGTGTCAAGGGTTTTTGGGGGAAAAAAAAAAAAGGTTAGGATCTAATTAACTCCTACTCAGATATTTTTCACTGCTGGCACAGTGAAGTGAAACAGCAGAAACAGGATGGAGGATTTAAGAGAAAATCACCACACACAAGTGAATGGTCAGAGTACATCTGATATTAGCAAAAAACTGCAGATGCTGGAAATCCGAAACAAAAACACCTGGAAAAACTCAGCAGGTCTGGCAGGTGTTTTTGTTTTTGTTTTACATCTGATATTAAACAGATTATTTAGGTGTCTATCTCAACTCTTGTAATCACTTACTGGTTATGTAACCACTATATGCTCGTAGCCCAGAAGTCCCAGTTTCAATCCTTGTTCTTTGCTGTATTACCTACCCTCAACAAGTTCAGCATTACAGTCATCAGAAATGACCTTAGAAACACTGGATTGTGTAGAAGACTAATCAGTTTGGTGTTCTGATCCTATTCTTTGGCCTCTTCTGGGATAGTGCATAGATGTGAAATGCTTTGAATCAGGCTCAGCTGTGTACTTCTCCACACTTAAATTATGCCTACATTTACCGTCTACAGTCACACATGAAGATTGACCACTTGGGCAAGAGTAGTACTCATGCAAATATAATCCAGCAATGATCGTCTTCAACAAAGAACAAACAAACAATTCACAAAAAATGAAGATGTTTTATTAGATTGAAAAGTCAGTAAAATGGTTTCAGTGCATCTGTTCTAAAGCTAATGAGCATTTACAATCTATTACCACTATTAGCTCCTACCAACAAATTTAGGTCCGAGCATGTATTCACAGGGAATTCTCAAAAACAAAAATTACAGACAAATTAACTCGAAAATATAAAGTATCTGAGTAATGTAAAGCCTATTTTATTTGATTGGAAGGCGATGCTGCATAATCACACCTGTGAAAAATAAATTTGAAGAAATCAAGTAATATACTTAGGCAAGTGTAACAGGTGCATTGACACTGGTATTGCAGAAAAGGCAATTCTTCTTGCACATCTTTGCTGCTTCAAAAAAAAAATGATATCCTTGCAAAGCTTTGACATTTCTACAACAGAATAAAGATGGCATTACCCTTTATAATGCTGCCCTTCATATATTTTAGACTTTGCGATTAGGATGTAAAAACCCCAAATCACTTCACAAAAATAAATGTGCATTATCTTTAAAATTCACAGGAGCTAGTTACTTTCCAATCAAGTTTTTAAATCAAATCAAGCAAAACAATACACAAGATATTACAATTATTGATAAAGGATAATGTCATCAGAAACAGTACATCTAGTGCCCATTTTCTGTCTAACCTCCGAGTTGCCTTGCCAGTCACACATTTTTTTTTAAAAATGCTACAGTTCTGACTTTCAATTTAGAAAAGTCTGAGCACACCCAGAATTTACTTAACAGCAATTAGACTTGTGGCCTTAAGGGAATACAGAGTCACAGCAGCAGCAGATTAATGCAATCTGTGTTACAAAATATACAACATGGTCCTTATAAAACCATCATCTAACCTTCCATGCATGTCACAGGAGATCCAGCAATCTAAAATCCACAAGGCAGGAAATCAGTATTACACTGGACAAATCTACTTGCTTGGAACAAACTGGCCTAAGGCCATTTTATTTGCTAAATAAAGTTAAATGGATATATAAATCAAGAAATTTTAAATATACTGAAAGCTAAGACGAAGAACTTTCAATCCTGAACAGCAACATTAGGACTGATCATGTCTAAAGGTTGGCTGACAGACCAGTTATACTGAGCCTCAAGGGTTGTAATCAGAATTGCTGGGGGTGGACGAATGGTTATGTGTTTTCAGTGCTGCAACTACTGTTCGTCAGTGTGGAAAAGAAATATTCAGCCCAGAAAATACAGGTTCAATAGGTGGTCTGTGTTGTCGATTTTAGTTTGGGGGGTGGCAGGGGGGTCAACTGAGGCAAGTCAATCTAACGACTGCTGGTGGAATGTGCAAACCATCATATACCAAGGACAAAACTAGTTTCAGCTACCATATTGTCCACAGTCAATTCATATCATTGAAATTAGCTGGCTTGGTTCACAAGTGAAGAATGCCTGCTTCAAAGCTGTGGATGCCTGTGGAACAGGATGAGCTTCAGTTAGTACCCAGGAGAGGAGGGAAGAAAATTTGGGGAGAAAAGAAAAACAGTTTGATTGTTTAATGTATACTGCGCACAATGGTAAAATGAAAGATTAAAAACACATTCATTCAAAAGCTTCTGCTAGTTAATAAGCTTTGTGATTGGTACAGCAGGGCTATTTCTTAATGAGGGGAACTGTCAGAGTCATTCCTGTCATAAAATAATTTCATGCAGAGAAAGATTCAGGTGTGAACATGCAGAGTGTGTTCTCTCGCTCTCCTGCAGTCTGATCGAGTTCAATCTTTCTGGAGGAAGGCAAGATCAGCAAATAATTCTCCTCCAACTCTAATTTTCGTCCTTCTTCTAAGCACTGCTGCTTTCTAATTCATCCAGCCCTTCCTGTTAGCATTTACTGAAAAACTATTTAACAAAAATGGCAACACATCCAAAAAGCAATCCTAACTTCACCCAATAGCCAAATATGTGCACCTCCCAGCAGGGGTCACTTTGGCTTGTTACAGCAACTTAAAATTTTAAAATGTTTTAAAGTTCCCTTGAGTTCAATAGTCATTTTTAAAATGATATAGCAAAATCCCTAAAGGTATAATTAAACTAAATCCCATTAAGATCACAGCAGTCAAAAACTTGGGCTCCTGAGGAAGAGGTGGTAAAGAAGTGGAAAAGATATCACCAACCACATGTTCATTGGAAACAGTATTCTTCAAGCAGCATTTATGTTGGTACTCCAGCTCTGGCTATTTTTTTTTTTTAAAAAGCTACACTTAAAACCTATAAATAGAATGGCTCATTAACAATACAAGGATCTGCCATTAAATCTCTACTGACTTATCTACTTCAAAAAAAAACTTGGTCACCAACCAGGCTTCCTGAATGGCCATGGATGACAGAGAAATTGCTGAAAACCTCACAAGCAAACCAGCTTGATTCCAAAACTTTTAATGCCAGGAGTAAAGGTAAAGGCGACAGAATTTTTTGAAAAATATACTTTATTCATAAAATATCTGAAAGAACATTACAAAACATTTCAAAATGGTCACCACAAAAAGTACAATCATATTCAAGTTTTCCACATAGATCATGAGGTGCTTCAAACAATCAATTAGCATTATAGACATTTCAATATGGTCGTAACAGACAGACAGTCAGTGCAATGGTATTTATGTTATCTACACAGATCATGTTGCACTCTGAGGTGCTTCAATACAAGCAACAGAAAATGTCTTTCAAGTAGAAACATACACAAAAATGCACCTCTGTCACTATGCCTTCTCTGTGGACAGGAAGTTCATTCCATACTGAGCCTTACTGCACTGTTTTCTAAAGAAAAGGTCGGTGTTGGACCCAAAACATCATAATGGCATGTGCAACATGGTAACTTCCTCATAATGTGGGACTGGTTGCACTTGGAACAGGTGGAAAAGCATGACCCTGAGCATCAGTCATTTGCCATTTTAATCCCCTACCCCACAAAAGCACAAACAGCAGCTCGTCTTTCGGTTGGGCATTTAACTAGTCTTCTGGATTCAACAGTGGCTAAACAATTTCAGATTATAACACTGATCTCATTTTTGTGCTGTTGCCAGTTACAACTCCCCTCTTCACATTTTTGTTCTTTATTTGTCCAATATCACCCAATTCTGCTTTACATCATCCCTTTTGTTATTTAATGCCTCCTGCCTTCCACCCTATCACTGACCTTCTATCTTTCCTCCCCTTTCTTTGTATCTGTACTTAAAATCTGTTAAACATCTGTAACATTTTCCAGTTCTGATAAAGGGTCAAAATTCTCCTCTCTCCACGGATGCTGCCTGGCTTACTAAGCATTGCCAGCAATTTCTGTATATTTATTAGAAAAGCTGGTGTTTGTTTCAGCATCATATTTTGAGATCTTAGGCCATAAAAGGTTAAGCAATTATGAAATGCTCTTTTAGACGCCTGCTTAGCAACCACAAGAGATGCCGCTTTCTGCCACTGTTATGCCAGCTTATTAAATTTATAATAAATCATGAGAAATACCAAAGAAAATCAAAGCAGTTGCAATACATTTCCTTGGATTACAAAAAATACTTTGTAGAAACTGGATTATAAATAGAATGTGCCTCTTACCTACATGATAAATAGCTTCATTTGTTAGACAACCATAAGCCATTAATTAGGTAATTCACACAAATATATCATAGGCATGACAAGTATTCATTCCTTCCAATTTGCCCTCCTATTCTGAAAATGTTGATTCATAATGGGATACAGTTCCTTTGGCTTTACAGCATCTCAAAGCGCTCTTCATGCATTAAATCGTTTGAATGTCAGCAGGTTATTTGACCAATGGTACCATCACAGTTAAATACATGCTATCCTTGTCCATCATCCACATATATCACTTGCCAGGAGAGGGAATGCTGCCTGATTTCCCAGTAGTACAGAAGCTAATCATAGCGCTCCTATTATCCTGAACAAGATCAGCTAGCTCGGCATGAAACAGAGATCGAATGTGGAACCTTTTCAGTTTATTGTCACATAGGGAAGTGCATTTAGCAAATGAGCTGTCAGCAGAAGCTCAGGTGAGGAAAAAGTGGGAGAACAGGAATATTTTAAACAAATAGTGGCTCTGATTTAGAGCTTTGAAACAAATTATTACTGTAACATGCAATTCTGAAAACCTTCAATCTGAAAGACATGACCAGCATAAGAGAATCTACATGGTCTACATTATTTTACTGCAGTCATGGTATTCACAAGCATATTGAAAAACAGTTTTTATGCAAGTGTATATGAAGGAAACTTTTGACAGTAGGAACAACCATCAGGTCTGGTTTTCACACTGTACCACCTGTTCAGAATTTCTGAGATCCAACTAGATTAGCCCTGATCTGGCACCAATATTCTGCAGTCTTAACCCTTTCAATGCCAGGTCTGAGAAATTTCTATTTTTCACATGTGGAATTATTCCAACTTCTTTTTCAGAAAATCTCCCCACAAAGAAAACTTTCCACCACATATTAACCAAAAACTGAAGTTGAACACAAACATCTCAACTCCCCCAACAAACATGCTGAGAAGCAAGGTTCCTGACTAATAGACACCTACAGAAATGGAACTAACTGGAAATGTGCAAGTGTCCCACTTTCATTTGCACTTGGCAGGATAAACACTCCAGACTCAGATGACAAATGGCATTGCTAAACCTCCCCCAAAATGTGGATGGTCATGTACAGTTCCACCAATATCTAATGGGTCTTAGCCTAACACCTGAACTTAAAAGTAAAGAGGGAAATTGATGCATGAATCATGGAGGAGGAAAGCAATGAATAATATAAAAATATTCGAGAAAAGAGCCAGCACATACTCATTCTGCCCAAAAGGATGGACTTAAATCAGCACCTTAAATTGATCCCCTCACCATTACTTCACACTACTGCTACAAAACTCAAAAATTTTCTCCCGAGACACAATTGAAGGAAGGACAGATTCTATTACAACATGCTCACCCGCAACCCCCCCCCCACCACCACACACACACACACACACACACACACACACACACACACACACACACACACACACACACACACACACAGTACAAGTGCACAGTATGAAAAATTCACTTAACGATGAGATCAATTTCAATTCAGTGAAATGCTCAACTTCTTTCAAACTCTGAGGGATATACAAGAACGAGTGATACATAACACAAATCTCTCCTATATTTCCTATTGAAAACATCATGTTTCTGTATCACTGCACTCTATTCTTTGGTAAAACATGGCAACTCCTTACTTTACAGCAACAGTGGCTTTAAAAGGTACAGAGGATTCAAGGTGAGAGTCTCCCCACCAGGTTTTTGAATTTGTCAATGTTAGACAATGGTGAGTTTACAAGCAGCATACTAATTTGGCTGAATCCAACAGCCATTTGAAACACTGAACATGGAACCTGAAAAATGTAGTTTGGAGAATCTGATACAGCTTTAGAGGTGATGGTTCAGAAATAAATGGTTGGCTCTTAACATTCAAGCTTTCAATCATGAGGGGAAAAATTGAGCTGAAATGGAAAAACGCACATCTTATAAAAATGCTCATCCCTTCTACTCTCCCTTCAAACATTCAAGGTTCATGGGAACACTTCTGTTTTCAAGCAGACAAAAAAAGCGTCAGCCTGGGCTCAGTGGGTAGCACTCTCGCCTTGGAGTCAAAAGGTCACGCCTGTGGGGACAGCATCTCGCTGCTGCGCTGCATGTTACAGAAAAGCTATCTGAAACACACCCTGTGAAGAAGATGGTGGGAAACAGCAGGGCTACAAAAATTGGAAGTTTCTTGTTGTTGAATCAAATAATTCCCCATAACTTGACTTTGTAAAATCACTGAAAGAGGGGCAAATGTTATAAACTACACTTTAACCATAGTTAACAAGGCTCTCGTAAACTCTGTAAGAGGACATTTAAATCCACAGAGAAGCTATTTTAATAGAACCAATTTCATTTGAATGATGGGCAGCAAAAACTTTAGCTTATAAAGAAGAACAGAACATATTTTCCAATGGATGAAACTGTAATTTGTCTGTCAAAAGCATTACAGCAACATCCCTGTTGTGACTGGATGTCAACTGAAATTCACTGCAAGAAGGTAATTTCAGTCAACCTGATTTCATTTTTACTGACTATTGCATTAAAGTAAACATCTGCTTTTAAACAAAATTTTCCAGAAAATTCAATTTTCAAAATTCCAAATTATTGCATAAAAATGGTGGAGAATTGCAAGATTTTTTTGGCAGATCTTGGAAGGTACCAAGTTGCTATTTTTTTTAAACAATCATTGCCAGAGTTAACCCTTGTAACAGATATCAGGGGAGTCGGATGTACAGGAGATCTAGTTTTCAACTTGAGGAATGTGAAAGCCCAAACACAATGGTACACATTTGCTGAATCTCCCCTACAGGCTGCAGTATTCGCTGTTACTAGCAGGTACCACAAGGGTCAATGCTTGGGCCACAGCTGTTCACAACCTATATAAATGATTTGGATGTGGGGGCAGAATGTAATATTTCCAAATTTGCTGATGATACAAAACTAGGTGGGAATGTGAGCTGTGAAGAGGATGCAAGGAGGCTTTAAGGTGATTTGGACAGGCTAAGAGAATGGGCAAGAACATGGCAGATGGGATATAATGTGAATAAGTGTGAAGTTACCCACTTTGGTAGAGAAAAAAAACAGAAAGGTAGAGTATTTCTCAAAAAGGTGAGAGGTTGGGAAGTGTTGATGTCCAAATGGACCTGGGTGTCCTTTTTCGTGACTTACTCAAAGCCAGCATAAAACCATAGAAAAGTTACGGTGCAGAAAGAGGTCATTCAACCCATTATATCTGCACGGGCCAAAAAGAGAAAAAAAAAAATTAGCCGTTCATTTTAATCTCACTTTCTAGAACCTGGTCCATAGCCTTGCAGGTTACAGCACTTCAGATACAGATCAAGGTACCTTCTAAATGAGTTGAGCGTTTCAGCCTCAACCACCAATTTAGGCAGTGAGTTCCAGATGCCCACCACCCCCTGGGTAAAAGGTTTTTCCTTAAGCCCCGTCTAATCTTTCTGCCAATCACCTTAAATCAATGTCCCCTGGTAATTGACCCTTCAGGTAGGGGAGACAAGTCTTTCCTGTCTCCCTATCTAGGCCCGTCAATTTTGTACACCTCAATTAGGTAACCCCTTAGCCGCCTCTGTTCTAAGGAAACCAACCCTAGCCTATCCAATCTCTCCTCATGGTGACAATTTTCAAGCCCTGGCAACATTGAGAACCCTGCCCATATCTTCTGCATCAACCCACAAGTTACCATGTACATCTTTAATAGGCCCTACCTTTTCCTTAGTCATTCTCTTGCTTTTAATGTACTGACAAAACATCTTGATATTACCTGCCAATATTTCTTATCCTCTCTTTGCTTTCCTAATTTCCATTTTTACTCCACCCCTGTACTTTCTACACTTCTTAGGCTTTCTACAGTATTAAGTCTTGTGACTGTCATAAGCTTTCTTTTTCTGCTTTATTTTGGCCTGCATGCTTCTGGATAACCAGGGGCTCTAGATCTGGCAGAACGACCCTTTTTCTTTGTGGGGACATGTCTACCCCAGCATGCAGGTACAGCAAGCAATTAGGAAGACAAATGGTATGTTGACCTTAATTGCAAGGAGATTTGAGTACAGGCGTAAAGATGTCTTGCTGCATTGTATAGAGGCTTGGTGAGAGTGCATCTGGAGCATTGTATACAGTTTTGGCCTCCTTAACAAAAAGGAGGATGTATTTGCCATATAGGGAGTGCAGTGGAGATTCACCAGACTAACCCCTGGGATGGCGGCATTGTCTTATGAGGAAATAGGACCTGTATTCTCTAGAATTTTGAAAAATCAGAGGTGATCTCATTGAAATCAGAGGTGATCTCATTGAAATCAGAGGTGATCTCATTGAAATCAGAGGTGATCTCATTGAAATCAGAGGTGATCTCATTGAAACTTACAAACTTCTTACAGGGCGTGACAAGGTAGATATGAATAGGATGTTTATCCTGGCTGCTGAGTCTAGAACAGGGGATGCAGTCTCAGAATAATGGGTAGGCCATTTAAGACTGAGATGAGGAGGAATCTCTTCACTCAGAGGGTGGTGAATCTTTGGAACACTATTCTCAATTGTTGAGCATGTCAAGACAGAAATCAATAGATTTCTAGATAGTAATGACATAAAGGGGTATGGGAAAAAAATGGTGTAAGAGGTAAAGCTGTTTGAAGGGCAGAGCAGACTCGACAGGCCTAATGGCTTACTCATGCCCCTGCTTCCTATATATCTCCATTGGTTGAGGGTTGAGACCCAACCGATGCTGTGCAAGAGACAAAGCTACTTCAGAATATGATGAACTACAACTTAAAGTGGCTTACCTACAGTAAAGTGATAGGCCTATACCAGTAGATTTCAAGTATTTGTGCACTTAAAAGCTGCATGCGATGGGGAAAGGTCATTTTTTTCACCATAAGATTCCTGTGCCTTCAGCTGCCAAGGCTCAAGCTCTGGGATTCCCACCTTAAATCTCCCCTGGTCTGGAATCGCTATGTGGCTGGGTGTTAATTTTGCTTTATAACACTCCTGTGAAGTGTCTTGGAACATTTTGCAATACTAAAAGCACTACTGATGCTGAAGCATAGAAATGCAACAACTTCCAGACCAAATGTAAACATTGTTAACGGTGTTCTTTTTTCAAATCCTACCTTCAAAATCACTGTCAAATCTTTGCTCCCCAAAAAATCCATCCTTGACCCAATCATCTGATCTTGGAACATCCCATTCCTCTCTGAAGGCCTTTGAATGTATTGTTAACTACCACATCTCTCCAACCCAAGTGCCAAAATGGTACCAGACAATAGTGAATGAAATTTTCTGTAGCTGCGATGCATCAGCCCCACCTTGTTCCCTCAACCTCTACAGCAAGTGACACGGTTGATAACATCATTCCCCTTCATCACCTCGCCTTCAACATCCAGTTAGCTGTACTGCACTTCCACGGTTCCACTCCTATTGGAATGCAGCCACCAATAGTTTCTTTTTCCTTCCCATACTATCTTCACCATCAACCAAGGAATTTTCCTCACATTTCTCCAAATACTGCCCTTACTGACATTATCTGTAGTCATAAGGTCAGGTTCCATACTTATGTCAAGGACACCCAACTCCACCTCCATACATTCAAACTCTTCATCTGAAATTGTCAAGGTTGAATCGCTACTTTGTCCCAGAGGAAATAGGAGAATTAACTAGTGTTATTTTCTGACTTACTCATGCTGACTAAGCCTGACGGGACCCCACAAGAATGCCAGAGCCAAGCTTTGATAATTTACTGGGTGCCAGTTTCTAAAAATAAAATGCACCTAATGCTTTTATGAGCTAGGAAATGGGGTAAATACAATCTGTAACAGCACAAAAGCATCATATACAAGCAAGCAAATAAAAGTAAAAGCATGAAAAATACAAATGCTTCCTTTTAGCTGGCGACTGGGTGTTCTTCAGTGAAAAACACCAAGCAAAATGGCAAGTGGAATTTTCTAGCCTTGTGTATAAAAAACTCAATATTGTGTAACAACAGCCTTATGAACATGCTAACCAAGAGGGTGGTATTTAGGATACAGCGTGAACAATTATATCCCATCATCCCCATTGGTTTCTTTCACAACTAATTTTTTGAATCTCCTACAGCAACCACAGCATCTCCCAGCTGCAGTAAAATAGTTTTATGGTTCATTATCTTTTAAGGAAACAGTCATAAATGACAGGTGCAACTGTCTTTATGTTTAGTTGCTGGAATTATGAATAACAAGAAGTTAGTATGCAGGTACAGCAAGTGATTGGGAAGGCAAATGGAATATTTTGTGGTTTAGTGAAAGGGGAATGGAATATAAAAGTGGGGATGTTTTGCTATCATTGTACAGGGCATCGGCGAGACCACATATAGAATACTGTGTACAGTTTTGGGCTCCTTATTTAAGGACCGACCTAACTGCATTAGAAGCAGTTCAGAGAAGGCTCAC
The DNA here is from genome assembly GCF_017639515.1 of Carcharodon carcharias. Classification (NCBI taxonomy): domain Eukaryota; kingdom Metazoa; phylum Chordata; class Chondrichthyes; order Lamniformes; family Lamnidae; genus Carcharodon; species Carcharodon carcharias. Next base: position 28,296,061 of record NC_054492.1, on the reverse strand, counting down.
TCGACTAATTCCTGGGATGAGGGTGCTATCTTATGTGGAAAGGTTTGGGCCTGTATCCAAGGCAGTTTAGAAGAATGCGGTGTGATCTTACTGAAACAGATAAGATTCTGAGGGGACTTGACAGGGTGAATGTTGGAAGGGTGTTTCCCTTTATGGAGAGTGTCCCCAGAACTAGGGAACACATTTAAAATCAAGGAGTCTCCCACTTAAAACAGAGATGAGAAGAAACTTTTCTCTGAGGGTTTTGAATCTGTGGAACTATCTTTCCCCGAGAGTGGTAAGGCAGAGTTATTGAATATTTTTAAGGCCGAAGTACAAAGATTTTTGACTAACAAGGGAGTCAAGGGTATTGGGGGAAGGGAGAAAAAGGTGATTTTGAGGCCACAGTCAGAACAGCCATGATCTTATTGAATGGCAGAACAGGCTTAAGGCGCCAAATGGCCTATCCCTAATCCTAATTTTATGTTCATATCTGCCCCACAATGTAAAATAAGTGGCTTCTACAACACCTGGGACATGAGGTAGCATTGCAGGCAGATTCCTTACAAATTTGAAATTAAACCCAAACAGTTACTGCAAAGGACAAAGGCAGATGCTGGGAACACTACCACCTCAAGTTCCCCTCCAAGCCACACACCATCCAGACTTGGAACTATATCACCATTCCTTCACTGTCGCTGGATCAAAACCCTGGAACTCCCTAACAGCACTGAGTATACATCACATGGACTGCTGCTATTCAAGAAGGCGGCTCACCACCACCATCTCAACGGCATTTAGGAATGGGCAATAAATTCTGGTCTAGCTAATGAAGCCCACATCCCATGAAAAAATATTTTTAAAAATTGGGTTAAATAAATTCAGGGAGCAACATGTGAATGAGAGTACGTACTCATTCTTTTTAAATTATTCATTCTTGGGATGTAGGTATTGCTGGCAACGCTGGCAATTATTGTTCACCCCCCTGGCTGCCCTGAACAGCTTGAATGACAGTGTTTGCAATGCCATTTCAGAGTGCAATTCAAAGCCAACCACATTAGTGTAGGATTGAAGTCATGTACAGGCCAAACCAAATAATGACTGGGCATGTTTCCTTCCCTAAAGGACTTTAGGGAAGGAAATAATGTGAGTCCAATGGATTTACTATCAACAATTCACATTCACTGGATTATCAATCCAGGTCAACGGACTACTACATTTAGTAGCCTAACCATTACACTGTCCTCAAGTTTGTCCTGCATATTCCCCAAACAATGTACTGAAGAGCTAACAAATCCAACATTATATATATCTAAGAGCACCACATTCTGGTGTGTGCCAAGTTTGCACCATATCTCAATGATAACACCTGAGGTTTGCTCAAACAGTTTACACATCAACTTATCAAAAGTGTTGATGCCTTATAGCATACTGCAAGATGTGCATTGCACTATATATAACCTATGCACTGTTCATGTTTCACGCCAAGACTCCAAAACAAAAATCCAAAGAGTTCTTGGTTTTCTATTTCTTTTGTCAGATATAAATATCAACTGGGAAGCTTTTATACTCAACAGCAATATTAGGTAGTTTATCTTGGGAGGTACAAAACAGGGGTCTGTTAGATACCAAGAGGAGGAGAAAAAGCTGGCCAGAACGCTGCACCACTCACCCATCTCCTGCTACCCGGTTACAAAACAGATAGAAGCCTGGCAACACATTACTCACCAACTCTCTTGTCCAGGATCCGTGTTGGATACAGGGAACTTAAAAAAAAGCTCCTTCTTTTGTCATTGCTTTTGCTGGGATGGAGATTTTTACAACTTTTTGGAAAAAGATAGTAAAGGCTAAACAAATGCTAATAGAAAACCACCCAGTCTCTAGTAAAGGTAAACAGTGATTTAATTATTTCCAGCAAAAAGAATTATGAAAGTCATTATACTGTTAAAACCAATCCAACAATAAATCTATCACCACATGTTTGTCAGGAGTTTACCCCCAATATCCAAACACAACTGGGCTCCTGTGGAGACATCACATGGTTAGATTCTGAAGTAGAAAATTAGGGGAGCAGACATTCTACCAGATACTGTCACAAACCTCTTAGTAGGTAATTTACAGTAGAACTAGCATAGGTCTCAAGCAGGTTAGACATAATTTAGTCTTCATACATGTGCAAGTGAAAAAGAAAAATCTGAATTAATTGGCGTCTACTTCATGAGTGTAATTGTTTTTTTAAACAAGGTTTAATTTAGTGACATTGTTTGCGCAGAGTGAAGTGACATGCTCCAATTCCTTACAAAATGACTGTCTGCAAAGTGAAATTACTGCTCACTTGGTAGAACTGAATATATTCAATTAATCCCTAAAATAGCATTGTAAGTCACTGAAACAAATTGCAAAGATGACATATAGGAAAGATCCTAAATTTATGAGCATGCAGATTCTATAAGTTATTGAAAAGGGATTAGCTTAATCTTCCCCTTTATTAATAGCCATTTAATATATCAAGCCTTATGTTGTGCAACAGATCACGAATAAGAGATTATAACAAACAAAATGTCACCTTGGGCCTGAGGCTGCACTGGGATAGGGAAAAACACTCGGATCTTTGGAGACCAACTTACTCAACAGAACATGACTGTCATGAAGACATGTACAGTGCTTATACAAAAGCTTATAATTTACAGCTGACCCATCCTAATATTTCTTTTGGGAGACAGAGGAGGGTACACACAAAACACACACATAATTCAGTCCTAGGATAAAAACCACAGAGAATGAAATTATAAATTTTACTTTATTTGCAACCAAAATTGGGAAAGGAGTCTTCAAGTCAGAGTTGGAACCAAGCTTCCATTTTTATTGATCCACCAATGAAACACACAATTACTGCACAAATGTGGCTGCAGGCACAATGGGGACAATTTTAACTCACCGAGAGTGGAAATTGAGCAGCCATGCAGCTAAAATTCCCTCCAAAAACTTCTCTCCATTCCCATTCTTTTGACTCTGTAAGGTGGCTGACTCAGACGAGACAGCCTCATTAATCCACGCAAATCAAGGTCCCACGATGTAATTAGGGCCCCAGCAACATCTTAACAACCAACTCAGCAGGATACAACACAGGCAAAATCCGCACTTAAAATTTGAATTAACTTTTTTTTTTAAAAGCTTCATTTGATATTACCTACTCCTGAAATGGTGACCAGACAAAAACAAATACCAGTTTGTCAAATATGCTTTTACTTCAGTCAAATATTACTGCTTCACATGTTGTATCAGAAAATACACTAAAACATTGTTGTCATCAAGGTTCCTGTTCTATTCATCCCTCTATCCCATCAGAGCATAAACATTGTTAGCGCACATTATTACAAGCCTTATCACAGTACTGACTTTTGATTGAGTGGCTAAAACATGAAGTTACTATAGTTACATGTATTCCTGGGACTCCATAACCTGATCATAGTACTACCTGAGGGAACAATCACCATACAGTTGAAGCCTGTATCAAAACACATACTTGAGCTAAGTAGCATTCTCTTCCTGATTCAAGTGTAAAATTATCAGTCCTTTTTGTCAGGATTTAACATGCAGGTCTCAGACAGAATGGCTGAACAACACATTGCTTCAGAGGGGGTTTGTTTACCACACCCAGGATCTCACTCAACACCGAGGAAACATCCAGCAGTATCTATCCATTTTCCCCACAATAACGGAGCACCGCAGTATCTCTAAGAGTCTCCTGTATACACCACAGACACATGGACACAAACCTCGATAACATGATAAAAACAAAAGGCTCGGCAAAATGCTGAACACTTCTTCCACCACCTTCGTCTCCGTGCTCACTTCTTTGGGCAGGAGTCTTCTCCCTATTCAACGGATCCTTTTACCCACTTCCAATATTCTCCCTCCATCTGGACCCCTCCCTCTGGATTCTTACCTGCCTTGATCTTTTCATTGAGAACTGTCGGCATGACATTAGTCGTCTCAATTTCTCTGCTCCTCTCACTCACTCTAACTTGTCTCTCTCTGAACTTACTGCACTCCGTTCTCTCAGGTTCAACCCTAACCTTGTCATCAAACCCACTGACAAGGGTGGTGCTGTTGTCTGGCACACTGACTTCTATCTCGCAGAAGCTGAGCATCAACTTCTTCCGACCTCTCCCTGGACCATGACCCCACCACTGAACATCAAGCCAATGTTTCCAGTTTTGTCACTGACCTCATCTCCTCTGGAGATCTTTCTCCCACAGCTTCCAACCTGATAGTTGCCCAACCTCCGACGGCCTGCTTCTACCTCCTACCCAAAATCCACAAACAGGACTGTCCCGGTAGACCGATCGTGCCAGCCTGTTCCTGCCCCACGGAACTCATTTCTCGTTATCTTGACTCCCTTCTCTCTCCTCTTGTCCAGTCCCTTCCCACCTACATCTGTGTTCCTCTGACACCTTACGTCACATCAACAATTTCCAGTTCCCTGGGCCCAACCGCCTCCTCTTCACCATGGACGTCCAATCCCTCTACACCTCCATCCCCCACCAGGATGGTCTGAGGGCTCTCAGCTTCTTCCTCAAACAGAGGCCCCAACAATCCCCATCCACCACCACTATCCTCTGCCTGGCTGAACTTGTTCTCACAATGAACAATTTCTCCTTTAACTCCTCTCACTTCCTCCAATAAAAAGGTGTGGCTATGGGTACCCGCATGGGCCCCAGCTATGCCTGTCTCTTTATGGGGTATGTGGAACATTCCTTGTTCCAGTCCTACTCTGGCCCCCTCCCACAACTCTTTCTCTGGTACATCGATGATTACTTTGGTGCTGCTTCATGCTCTCGTCTGGACTTGGAAAAATTTATTAATTTTGCTTCCAATCTCCACCCCTCCATTATCTTCACATGGTCCATCTCTGACACTCCCCTTCCCTTCCTTGACCTCTCTGTCTCAGTTTCTGGTGATAGACTGTCCGCCAATATCCATTAAAAGCCTACCAACTCCCACAGCTACCTCGACTACAGCTCCTCACACCCCGCTTCCTGTAAGGACTCCATCCCATTCTCTCAGTTCCTCCGCCTCTGTCGCATCTGTTCTGATGATGCTACATTCAAAAACAGTTCCTCTGACATGTCCTCATTCTTCCTTAACCGAGGATTTCCACCCACAGTAGTTGACAGGGCCCTCAACCGTGTCCAGCCCATCTCCCGCACATCCACCCTCACGCCTTCTCCTCCCTCCCAGAAACATGATAAGTGAGGACAAGGGGGGCCCTATCACCCCACCAGCCTCCGTATTCAAAGGAACATCCTCCGCCATTTCCTCCAACTCCAGCATGATGCCACCACCAAACACGTCTTCCCTTCACCCCCCCCCCCACCCCGGCGGCATTCCGGCGGTCATGAGGACTCGAAACGTCAACTGTACTCTTCTCCACCGATGCTGCCAGACCTGTTGAGTTTTTCCAGCTATTTTTTATTTTTTGTTCTCGATAACATGACAATTGAAGTAGCACTATATTAAAAAAATGTCGCTTCAATTTTAATATCAATGCAAATATCCACTCGGCATTGGTGACAAAACTTGCTGCTGCCTCTGTTCATGGAAGTTTTCCACAACAGATTCTCTGAATCTGATCCTTGTATGTATGAAATTCAAATCCAGAATTAACTATTTGTTCACCCAGTGCTGTTGCACTCTTTCAGCTGCATCTGCAACTTTCCTTAATGCTGCTCCAGCACAATTTCTCTTTTGCATCCCAGCACCACAATGGTCAAACTTAAAAGCCATCTGTCCTGTGGAAGGCTACAGCTGCATCCTGTTAAGCCATATAATAACTAAAAATATATTTATGACCCCCATACATAGCAGAGAACAAACTGTTCCAACATCATTTTTGACTAGATTTAACTTTTAACTACAGGCATATTAAGTAGCATGGTCTGGTGTACATATGCCACACCACTCTTCGTCCAAGACTCTTGCAAATCAAGCTAAATGTCAACCACAGAAAGTAGACTAATGACATTAATTTATTGCATTTCAGATAGAAAGACATTCAAATATTTTGAAAACAAATGCCAACAGCTTTTTTTGGTACATCTGCGGAACAACTCTTGCATGGAAAGGTCCTAACTTCAATTTCCAACCTTCACGATGTTAGCTAATTTCTGCCATGTCAGAGATGGGTACAATCTGCATGCAGCAGTGGAGGGGCTAAACAACCAAATAGGTCAGTTCCCATTTTTGATGTCTATCCTATCACCTTTGATGAATACATATGAGTGGGCGACAGCAGATTTGACTGCAATCTGATTATTGAATTTATCTGACACATCCTATTGCACATCAACGAGGTACTAGCATTCAAGCTTTCCTTCAGGACATGTAATTAAAACATTGGGCAAAAAAAAACTAGAACGAAAATGAGATTACTACTTGATCACCGCTCCCACACAAGAATCATTATTGTCCCCAGTAACTCACTATTCTCCACACTCAATCCTGACGTCTGGCAGGAATTCTGCCTATTTCACATCCAGTCTACCATGAGTAGGGTAAGCAAAATGAGAATGCCATGATAGTGATAAATTAATAACTATAACATGGATAAACCATAACAATGTTGCTTCCCCCCACCTCCATTGTGATGTTTACAAAGAAATGGGAAGATTAGCTTGAATGTCACATCAATTAAAAAGAAAACTTTGTCAGGATATCTTAACACGAAAAGCAACATTGACTTCTTCATTTGAAAGATAACATGATTGTAAGGGTTTATCCCATACCCCACCATCCAAAACAGCTTCCATTTTAATACCCCGAGCTCAGTTTGCACCGCAAGACTACGGCCAGTATGCTTATATGAATTAGTAAATTAAGAAATATTTGTTCATTGAACTCTACAGGCTTTTCACAAGCCAATTCAGATGTTGAGCAAAAGACTTTTGTATTAAAACATTAGTTATAGAGATCTGTGTGCCCATGTGTCTATGGTGTATATAGGAGACTCCTGGAATTACCGCTGTGCTCCATTATTAGGTTCATTTTGTACTGCATATTTGTCACCTTGCCTCCTGAAAATAAGGCAATTCTTCAGAATTTAAGAACACAATTCACTAGAAACACGGATACAGTTATGCTAATTTTGACTAGCTAGAAAGAGACCATCTGCAATTTTTATGTTACATATGAAAGGCGGGATTAATTTTAAAAAGGATTTTTCATACATAATTTAGAGTATGAAAATAGACGTGCATTAATATTGTAGTTTTTTCACTGGGAATTGATCAGAGAAACTGCCAAGACAATGGAATTAGTTAGGAATCTTTTTGTGCCAATTTTGACATTAGCTTTGTCCTAAAGGCCAACCAACTGATCTAAAATGAGGCTGTCTACATTCATTTTACAGCTGATAAGAACACTTCATCCCATCTGTCTTGCAAATTTCAATGCCAAGGCAGAAGCCATGTTTTGCAACCACTGTGCATTTAACAATTCATTACCTTCCTTCCCGCCAATTATTCTTTCATTTACTGCAACAGGTAGAATCTCAATAAATCAGAACAAAGCAAAAGCATGCTGTATGCAGGAGGATTTATTTTAACACAAACGCGGGTATTTATATTCTGAAAAAAATCCTATTCTGGCTTAAACTCTTAGTGCCAATCAACAATGAAATAGGCTGAGTCAGTGACGATTTTCTAAAAAATCTGTTGTAGTCTGGAGATATAAGTGTGTATATATAAACACATGTAGAAATGTGTAGCATTTCTGCAAAAGCATACTGGTTATTGGCCTGCGAGCCAACATTAGCTCTAACTGCAAGAAACTAAAGTGCTGGTCAAGTCATCTGCCTCTAGAAAAAAAAAACAGGTCAAGCATTAAGGCATTCAAAACTGGCAACAACTGTACTACCTTGGATCTAACACTCAACAGCAATGCTGTGCCTCTCAGATTTAAATAATTCAGTTTGAGCCCTGAATCCAAGGGAGAAAAAAAAGAGGAAGTGAAATAGCTATTTCTAGTGGAAAGGCAAAAATGTTTTTGAACATCTCAACATGCTCCATGGAGAAATAGTTCCTCTTTTCTCAGAGGCCAATGAGATGGCACTATACAGCACAGTGCTCAAGACAGATTTTATAATGTACTGGGTGTAAGGTTGCCATGCATTGGATGTGTTTCAAATCATTATCTGTTCCCCTGTTGCATTTTTAACTTTCAATGGCCATCCTTTGAACCATCTGCCACAGCCCAGTATCATTTGGCATGCCCTATGCATCTTAATCCTCAACAGACCATATCATTCCAGTGCTTCCTACCCAACCCCATCAGTATGCAACTCCTGCTTACCTCCATCGCACCCATGTGTAATGGACAGGGGTATCAAGAAAGACTGACAATGGATTTGCAACAATAGATGACAGGAAGCTCCCAGATGGCTCAATTGTGAATGCAACTTGCAGCTCAACCATACAGATCAGAGGGTTCCAGATTCAATTCCCTGCACGAGTTGTTAGCAGTAGGGGCGGTTACTCGCCACCATCCACAAGAAAGCAATTCACTTGATTGGCATTCCTGTCACTGAACTCAACATCCACTTCTTCCATGAGGAGGGGGCACTGTGGCTGAGTACATAAGGTCTCCAAGATCCAGTGCAGCAACTCACCAAGGTTACTTCAACAGCATTTCCCACCCTGCAACATCTACCACGGAGAACAAAAGCAGTAATATTATGCAGCACCCACCAGTCTGACTTACATACACATCACCATCCTTTCATTATCATTCAGTCAATTACCTAACATCAAGGAGAAAGGTTGCCATCATCATCAGTAAGGGAGATAGGATAGAACTCTTTCAGATCAATTTAATTTTACTATGGCACCACCGGGCCAAAATCAGTACAAGCACTTAATATACAATCCACCTTTCTGTTCTGTGCAGCATTATTTTTATACAATAAAAAGCTTCTATTCTCTAAAAATGGTGAAGAAACAGCAGAAATAAATAATAAAGAATTGTCAGAGGGGATCATGGAAACATAAGAGAAACAAACAACCAATGGTTCCACCACCTCTAGTTATCCAGATACTAGTGTTGGAAAATGTACCTATGTGCAAATAACAACATGATATAATTCAGCAGATAGTCTGGACAAGAAAGTCTGTGTCTGAAATTGAAGGTGATTGATGAGAAGAAACCAGCTCCCAAGAAGGGAGCCAAGAAAGTCTTAACAAAACCGGCAGCAAAGGGTGGAAGAAGCGGCGAACGTCAAGGAAGGAGTGTTACTCCATCTACAAAGTGGTGAAGCAGGTTCATCCCGGCACCAGCATCTCCGCCAAGGCCATGAGCGTTTCGAGCACATCGCGGGTGAGGCTTACTGCCTGTCCCATTACAACAAGCACAGCAACAACAGCTCCCGCAAGATCCAGACCGCCATGCCGCCCGGGGAACTGGCCAAGCACACCATGTCGGAAGGGACAAAGGCAGCGACCAAGTACACCAGCTCCGCAATGGACTGAAAAACATTCAAATGCAGCCAGTCACTTGGACCAGACACCAGAGCACAACTGGCAATGAAAGAATCGTATTTCAACAAGAATCAGCGCCTACATCATAGGGAGACAAAATTAGAAAAAAAGAAAACCAGCATGGTCATATGGGGTTAAACTACAGAAGGCACATTTTGAAGATTACTTGGTATCATCCCCCACAACTGCCTGTCCATTGTACTTTGGTCAAAGCCCCTAAGAGACACATGTTTGAATGCATTTAAAATTGGCACAATCACACTGAGCTACACTATGTGAACCGAATAAAGGTTTATCCTTTTGTTTGGAAACTGCAGTAAAATAAAACAGGTAAATGATACTAAGGAGAGTACAGCACATCCAGTTGATAAGGTAATGTCCATTTTCAGATAAACAGTAAAAATCAACTCAACAGTCAGAACTGGATGCTATATCTCAGTTTCAAGGAACAAAAATCGTTTTAAAAAAAAAACTTCAGTCTTATTACTCCATTATAAACTTTAGATGTGCTTGAGTGCAACTGGTAAAGTGTTAAATACAAGAAAACAACTCCATTTTCAAAATGCAATAATAAAGAATTCATCTCTGGAAGCAAACAACTATATTAATGATGTTAGATTAATCTCCTGGGCCTCATTTATATTCATAAGGTTAATCCCTGATGAGATTCACCAGTACTGTCAAACTGCAGTGTTATGCTTTTTGGTTCAATTCCAAGACGGTAGTCAACAACCAACATGAAAACAGATATCACTGTATAAATTTACACATGGGCAATCTAAAGAATAGAACACCTCATTGAATAATAAATTTGGCAACCTCTTAATACCTGACCACAAGGGGAGTCAAACTTAAGATTTTTGGTGACATGAAAGGTTTACACAGCTAATTTGTTCTTTCAAAGATCAAGATCACAATACCCTCAAAAAGTAACTTTGGAACATATTTAGGTGACTATGTTTCAACAAGATGCGAAAAACAATTTCCCATTATACATAAATATAAGCCAAAAAATAATTCCATCTCTTCTCCATACCTCTCCTGAAGGTGTGAGCATGTAATCTGTGCACAGCTCCCATAGGAATAACCAAGCTGTAACCAGGGGTAGGAAACCCAGCACCTAACAGAAACAATGATGCACATGTGTGTGCATGTGCAGTGATTTTTAAGCTGACCTTATAGGACACGAGAATTGAGACTTTGTTAAAAATATTTTCAAAGTCTAGCTAGTAAATATTCGTATTGAAAAGGCTTGCACTGGGCACATGTGAACAAGTTTCGATTAATGCTAAACATTAGCATAACTCAAATAATTATTTTTTACTGGCTTCTGCCTGCTCCACGCCTTTAAGAGTTCTTTCAGTGAGCAATCAAGGCACAGCTCCAGAGAGGGGGGTCAAGGTTTAATCTGCAGCCTGCTCAGATTCCAAATAGGACAACAGAGAGGAGATGGTGGTAGCACCCCCAGGCTAACAAAGGAGAAAATGCACAAGAGTTCTCACTCCCGATCATTATCCAGCAACTGCTGCAGCGACTGCATGGCTATCAGAGAGTAACAGAGTCTGAGCTCCATATATTCTGCTACTGAATAGTTTCTGACACATTCACCAACGTTCACATCAACAATGACAAGGTAAAGGAAAGCAGAGGTCAAGAATATGTAACTCTTTCGAGTACAAACACATTTCCATCTGTTTCAGATGAAGTTACATTGTTTCACAGTTTGCCACTGTGAGATTTGAACTCTTGATACTCTTTTTGAGTAAACCTGTTTCCATCTGTTTCAGATGAAGTTACATTGTTTCATAGTTTGCCATTGTGAGATTTGAACTCTTGATCTTGGGGTTACAAACCCAGTACCATAACCACTTGGCTAATATGTACTCTAGCAAGAAGGCAACAGCTTCAGGACAAAAAGGAGAGAAAATTAGCAATGAGTATTGCAGAAAGCTGATAACTTTTTATTCTTTTCATGGGATGCGGGTATCTCTAGCAAGAGCAGCATTTGTTGCCCACCCCTAAATGTCCTTGAATAGAGTAGCTTCCCAGGCCATTTCAGAGTCATTTAAGGGCATTTAAGAGTCAGCCACATCTGGAGTCACATGCAAGCCAGACCAGTAAGAGTGGCAGATTTCCTTCCCTAAAGGACATTAGTGACCCAGATTGGTTTTCACAACAATCAATGGTAGTTTCATGATCACCATCACTAACACTAGCTTTCAATTCCAGATTTTATTAATTTAATTTAAATTCAACTAGCTGCCATGGCCACACTGTAGGGAAGTGGAGTAAGGCAAGAATAAACAGAAAAGGCTGTGTATGGATCAGAATACTACTTGAACAAATCAAAGTGAGAAGGGAGATTCTGGGTTAAACACTAGGGAAAGCAAAGAAAATTACAGCTGCCTGACAAAGTTTTTCCTTATTTTTAATAAAAAAACCTTAAAATATGCATTACTAGTCCAGTGGCACTACCACTATGCCACCATCTCTCCCTACTAGTGGCAAAGTAATTTGGACTGTGACCAAATTAGTCAAAAGTGCAGTCTTTTGCAATGCAAGATCACTAAAATCAGTTATGTTTTATTTGTTGGTGAAATTAACAATTCATTAAAAGCAACACAGATGTCAGGAATAAATGTGACCTAATAGTTTTGCACCTAGAGGAATGTTCACATAATTAGGATACAAAAATTCACTTCCACAAAAACTGATTTCTCAACACCTCAATCTGGGCCAACAAAAAAGATGAGGAAACAGGATAGCAAAGACAAACATGTTAAACTAGATCTGGGCTGAATAAACAACAATTAGTTGCTTAATTGCTGCAAATTCTGATGGGTAATTGAGCGTTTGATTCATGGACAGTTACCTATCACAAGGCATGTGCATGTTGAATCCAACAGTTATGCAATCTTCCAAAAAGTACAGCCAGAATTTACTACAACAATTCTTCATTTTTGATCCTGGACATAAGTGCTAAAAACCTTTTTCACTGTGAAAGCAACACAACCAACCAGAATCTTGGGTTTATCTGACATCTATATATGGTCACTTCACAGGATCACTGGACAGCAAACAGGAGGAGAAACCTGGGTTAATTCCGTCCACCTCCAAAACCCATCCACCGTGATCTAGAGGCAACATGGCCAACTGCAGCAATTCCCATTGGAGAGAACTTAGTTTCTGCACATTTTGTCACAGCTAACATAACTATTTGTCAAAGGCAGACTTACAATCTTCACTGTGGGGAAATGAAAACTAATGCCTTAAAATGCATATTTTAAGGGTTTTTTTATTAAAAATAAGGAAAAACTTTGTCAGGCAGCTGTAATTTTCTTTGCTTTTCCTAGTGTTTAACCCAGAATCTCCCTTCTCACTTTGATTTGTTCAAGTAGTATTCTGATCCATACACAGCCTTTTCTGTTTACTCTTGCCTTACTCCACTTCCCTACAGTGTGGTTCTGGCTTTCCTCATTTTCATCAGAGTCCTACAAATGTCACAAGCTAAAAATAATGCTTTCTGCAAGCCATGGGCTGGTGGATAATTTAGCAGTCTTGCAGAAAAATTGTGCAATATTCCAATTCATGTAGAAAAAGTTTAAAAACCTAGGTTTTGAATGTGCTGCTTGCCCTCCACTCCATCTTTTTTCTACTGTATTTTTATTTTAACTTTACTTCTATTTTATTTCTATTAAATAACTCTGCTTAGTCCTCATCAATACAGTGTGGTCTGGCAAAAATTCAAACAGTTCAGCTTTGAGTAGCTACATCAACTCAACAGCACTTAACAAGTCATGCACAACACCCACATGGGAAAAAAAAGCAAGCAACACACATACTCCATGAATCGTGATGAAATGCTAAAGGAGAAAGTCTGAAGTAGCCAAGGGATCTTGATGGACTCCATGTTAAACATGGCCAACCAACGCAGAACAGGATCAACAAAGCCAATCAATTCTTTGAACTTCATGGTCAAAAAAAAGAGGAAATGCTGATCAAGCTATCAAGTTGTATAATGTTCTGGGCAGACTACAAGGTACAAGATGGGAGAGGCAGTGCAGAGGGAAGAGCCACAAGCATGTGCTCTATTGTTATAGGTCTGAATCCTGAGGAAACAGTGGAGAAACTTGGATTTTCCAGCTTAAATGGGGGCAAGAGAGGTGATTGCAGATATGTAATTAAGCACGTGAAAGGTTAAATTGAGGATATCATCTTGAGTAACAGAGTTGGTGGACAAAGAGACAGATTCAAACCAGTAAAAGGCAAATTCAGGACTGAAATCTAGAAAATGCTCTTCACACTAGGACTCCTGGATAAAATAATGCAGCCAAAAAATCCTGGAATAATTTAACAATTAGATTATGCAATTGAGGAAGGAGTGAGTATGGGAAATAAATGGAGCATCTTGATAGGCCAAAAAGCCTTCATCATCCCACGGGATGAGCAATAAATGCCAGCTTTTGTCAGCAATGCCCATGTGCCGAGAATTAATAAAAAAAAGAACTGAGACAAAGTTTCAAAATTTAAATCAAGATTTAAAAAAGCACTTGGAGCAAGGAAGATTGCATGCAGAAAACAAAACAATGTTACAGAATGTTTTTAAGTTTTTACTATACAAAATCATATACAAAACATGGCTTCTTGATTTCAAGTAATTTTTAAAATTCCTCTTTCATGAGGTACACGATAAAGGAAGCCTCAAAAGCCAATGCTAAACAATATTTGGCACTTTTATATTGATATTGTGCTGCTGGTAGCAGCCATGTGGCAACATACTGTTTCATCAACTGCACACTAATTTTGAAGAGGCACACTCGGGACCTCAGTGTCCACAGCTTGACATGGTAGGAGTCCCCTGGGTAAAAGAAAAATGAGTGCCCTTTTCTACTCTCCATCTTACAGGTGCTGCACACATGAAGCAAAATGGAAAGGCTAAGCTGAATACAAAGATCAGAACATACGAGAGTTAACGCAAATTCAAACCACACAATCAAAATAGACAAAAACTTTATACAAAGCATATTGAATTGATAATGACATTCAAGCACCACACGAGCCTCCTCCCACCCCTCTGCACCTGACCCTAACAGCATAACCTTCTATTCCTTTTTCTCTTATATACTTACCTAACTTCCCCATAAATGTATTTATACTATTCATTTCAACTACTCCTTGCTCCACATTCTAACTACAGGGGTACCGGGCAAGTAAAGAAACTTCTCCTGGATTTCCTATTATACTTATTAGTGACTATCGTACGTTTATTCCCCTAGTTTTGCACTCCTGCAAAAGTGAAAACGTCTTCTCCATATCTACCCTATCAAACCCTTTCATAATCTTAAAAACCTCCAGTCAGCCTTCTCTTTTCTGGAGAAAAAACTGCCGCATCCTATTCAATCTTTCCTCACAGGTGTAAGCTCTCAGTTCTGGTATCTTCCTTGTAAGTCTTTTCTTCACCAATGCCTATGTATGAATGCATGCATGTCATTTAACATTTGGGTTAATATTTCAACTGATAAGGTTAAGATTCTGAAGTAGATATTTTCAGTTAACCTAGTGAAAGCTGTGGACTTTGGCAGTAGAAAGGGGTAACTAAAGACCTTTAAAGATCAGATGTCACACATCACTTGCCACTAGTAGATAAAACACAAATGGGAAACTAAGTATCAGCACTAGGGGGTTTATGAAAAAACATTCTTCGCTAGTGATTAAACAAAAAAGTCTTCATTAATGGCAATTTCAGTTCTTCTAGGAGACAGAAAACAAAATAGAACCTCTCATTTTTGTACATCAGCTTTCAATACACCATCATCTAGGTAAAGAAGGTTGCCAATCTCTCAGAAGCAGTTATTAAAATTATGAGGACTGCAATAAATAGCATAAGGCCAAGTGATGAGGGGATTATAGGAAAAGCAAAGGAATTAGCTTGTTTCTGGCTCATTTGCAATTGTTTCTAAAATTTGAAGAAAAAGTGATGTGACAATTCATGCTTCTTTCCAACACTCATATTCACAGATGAAAGGTGGTTTCTATAAGAAAATCCACCACCTGTTAACCAAAAACGTTTCCTTGAGACAGGCTATAAATGAGATAATGTACCACAGAATACACAGCTTAACACACCAGATACTACATAGGTTGCCCACCATGTTGTGCACATGGTGGGAAAGTTTCCTTCAGGTTAAAACTGATAAATATATTTAGTTTCATAATCTGCAAGACTCAAAGGTAGTGATCTTTCATAAACTTTCTGTTGCAAAATTTATATGTAAGGCAGCCTATGAAGTCCAAGAAATCTCCAGAAATTGGGCCAAAGTAGTTAACACTGAATTAATTATAAAAAGCTATATTAACACCTTTAATCCAAAAATGGGTCAATGCTACATCATGAAATATTAGTCAGCTGCCTCTCCAAATATTCCTGATTAATTCATTAGTGAATTTGCCATTCTAGGTGCTCCACTTTGCAAACTTGTCCATGCTAATGACAAAGAAAAGTTCTGGCAAACAAAAAGTTGACCAAATTATTTTTAATACAATGCATCACCAACAAAGATGTCAACTGAATCAGGATAATTTTGTCTATTGTCTCCAGGGACTTGAGTCTTCATCTTGTGGGCTAGCCATCCCATGATTTTCCACCCATTCACTTTAATAGAGGAAGATTCAAGCGTTGTCAAGTGCAGCAGCAGAAAACCTCAGTGAGGAAGTATTACTTAGTGTCACAAAACACCTTGCTTCATATTTACTCTAAAAGACATTATTACAAAAGAAATACCTATTTACTACAGGCTGGAAACAACTTTGGGAACAATGATTTCCAACTTTTCAATACAAAGGAGCGAGTTCAAAAATTACTACTGTCATCGAGTGCATCTCTCTTTACGCAAGTCTTCAACCACACCTTCTTGTCCACTTCTTAATCTCTTTTGCTATTTGAGTTCAATCAAATTTTCCATTTCATTAAAGCAAAATAAGATCATATTCTGCTGTTCTTCCCCAACTTGTATCCCTTATCTGAATTCTTGTGCTGACATTCTTTCTGTTCTCTAGCAACAAATAGTTAACATTTGAAAGCAGGCCATGCCAATCTCCTCACTTGAAGTGAAATGACTTTAAAATGTTATATAGCTTTCTTCCTGGGGCACAACTGAACCATGCCTATGCACAACAAAAATCTGTCACTTACAAAGCAAACAGGAGAGGAAATGAAATGTATGAAATCAGCACAGCAAATGAAAAAAAGATGTAGAGGGAAAAATGAGCAAAGCTGCGAAATGTTTGCTTAAAGTTTTATTTGGGCAAATTAGATTTCAATAATTAGACAACATATCAGTACAAAGTGTTTTGTACGCGCTTTTTTCCTTGTATTTAAGGTACTGGGCTGAAAACCAAACCAAAAAGGAAGAAATATCTGTAAGCTGCTTGAGAGGGAAGTGACTTTTAAGTGCACAAACTCCAAAATTCAAGATTAAAATCTCAACCATCCAAATACAGTGTACGAGCTGATGGAAAACTGAGATAATTCCACACCAAATCGGTTTAATGTTTGATTATTTTAAAATAATTTGCTAACCACTCCACCTTAAATTCTGCTAACAAAATTACATCCAATAGAAATTTTGTTTTAAAAACAAAAATCAGACAAGCAGATTCATGTGGCAATAATTTCATACTAGGAAATAACTTGTATAAATTAAAAAGGTGTAGAAACAAACAAAAAATTGCAAAAACGAAAAAAAAAATGTAGGCAGCTACATTTCATTAATTTAAAAACATAGGAGATGCAGTATTATTTTCTGAATCTTACATAATGCACTGTGACACCAGCAGTGGAGGTGCCATATCTGAAGACTATACTCAATTCCATGTGTCAGGGTTTCATTTTAGGATCATGTACGAGGGGAAAGGAGAGAAAAGACATCCCATAGCAAAGAAGCAAAGAAACAAAAAAGGAGCACATATGTTAATAACTACTTTTAAAAAAGATCCTATATCTAAATTTATATGAAATACACTTCTTTGAATCTTTGTGGAAGGCAATGTCTTCCTTTTCTCCAGTCAAATCTTCTAATTTTATAGTTTTGAACAAATAAAATATAAGATAAACTACAAAAGAATTTGATTGAAACTTTAAGAAATTAACAATGGAGAAAATCTACTGCAAAAGCAAGGCGTTGCCATAAACTATGATGCAGCAATTTACAACACAGAAACCGTTTCCAGCACCTCCACATACCAAGATGATAAGCCACCACAAACTAATCTCGTTAGATATGTGATCAGAACTTGGGTGCACCCTATGAGTCAAGCACATAAATCTATAATTGGCTCAATGTCATTGTCCACATACAAATGCCTTAATTTTGACCTTTTGGGTAATCCTAATCCTTTTATTCTCTCTAATCGCCCATGCTTAATTCACCTTTAATAGTGGAGCATTTATTTGCTTCATAGAAAATGAGTTTCATTCTTGTATTTCAAGGATGTTTCTACATTTAACTTTGATATACAGATATGGTCTGTTACTGAGCTCCCATCTAGCCCATGAAATAAAATAAAAATTATACAAATCAACAAATGTGGTGGTGAGAAAGGCTGAAGGAAAATCTTTAATTTGTTACCTTACATGTAATGAGCCAAGAGATGAAGATCCTCTTGGGTTAACCAAACTGCATAAATTACCTGCTTTGAATTTGTGTAGATATGGAATGTAATAGAGACTTTGACAAATGTTATCAAAACGTAGAGACCATTACACCAGCCTGACTACCCAACAGTCTTCTCCATTCCCGCCATTTAAAGCATCTGGATATCCGCCCAAAATTAAAATAAAAATGCTGGCTCCATGCCTTACTGAAAAAAATCCAATGTAAAATATATACAGCCAAACACAAAACAGGGAATTTAAGATTTAAAAATAAACCACAGAACCTTTCAGCTTTAAAAATATGATCATTTTTAAAAGTAAAACAAAAAAATACTGGTCTCGGCTGAACATAATCAACCACTGAAGTAAATGAATTTAAGGCCAGCATGACATACTGATGGGTACAAGGCAGATTTATGCCTACAGAATCTCACACATCATTTGCAATCACAGTGGGGATTACCCAGTAGTGGGCGAGCACTTCTCCCACGGGAAATTTGATACCCCAAGGCTCTTCTTACACTTTTTTTTTTAAAAGCAACAGTTCCAATGCAGCACTCGGTTTCATCTTTGTCATCAACCAGGGAAAGCTGCAAAGATGCAATACATATTAAAACAGTGCCTAACTAGAATGAAAACTATCTTAAAAACTCCAAACCCTTAATTTCAACATTACCCTCCATCACTTAGCACAGCACCAGCATACCACAAGCACAAGAGGAAGAGGAAGATTACATGGAGTGGAGCCATTTTCCATTACAAAAATAGTTACTGAGAAATGTGATCCAGATTAACTGTTAGTTACGTGGGTCTTAAAATAATTGCCATTTGACATTTTGCCTACAGTTACATTGGATTCCACAAAAAAAAACAAATACTAATTACACATGCAGTTCAACCATGATCTTATCGAATGGCTTGAAGGGCTGAATGGCCTACTCCTGCTCTTAGAAATTCAAAGAAAGCAATAACCAAAAGAGACCTTTATATGCTCTAAACCAGAGGTGTGCAATTCAACATGCCAGTTAGGATTCATTTCTAGTTTTCACTTTGTTGCGCAAGCATGTTGCGATGAATAGAAAGGTGACTTATTATTTAAATGGAGAGAAGCTTCAGAATGCTTCAGTGCAGAGGGATCTGGGTGTACTCGTGCCTGAATCGCTTGAAAGCTAGTATGCAGGTACAGCAGGTAATAAGGAAGGCAAATGGAATTTTGGCATTTATTGCTAAAGGAATAGAGTATAAAAATAGGCAAGTGTTGTTGCAACTGTACAAGGCATTGGTGAGACTGCACCTGGAGTACTGAGCACAGATTTGGTCCCCTTACTTGAGGAAGGATGTAGTTGCACTGGAGGCGGTTCAAAGGAGGTTCACAAGATTGATTCCAGAGATGTGGGGCTTGTCTTATGAGGAGAGGTTGAGCAGTTTAGGCCTATACTCACTAGAGTTTAGAAGGATGAGAGGAGATCTAATTGAGGTATATAATGGATGTACAAAGTAGATGTGGAGTGGATGTTTCCCCTTCTGGGGCATTCTAGAACAAGAGGCCATAGTTTTAGGTTAAGAGGTGGTAGATTTAAATCAGAGATGAGGAGGAATTACTTTTCTCAAAGGGTTGTGAACCTGTGGAATTCACTTCCTCAGTGCAGTGGACACCGGGACACTGAATAAATATAAGGAGACAGACATTTTTAATTAGTAACAGGTTGAAAGGTTATGGGGAGAGGGCGAGAAATTGGAGTTGAGGCCAAAATGAGGTTAGCCATGATCATAATGAATGGCGGGGCAGGCTCGAGGGGCTGAATTGCCTACTCCTGCTCCTAGTTCTTATGTTCTTATGTAAGCAACTAAGTGAGTTTAATGCATACCCACCCTGTCTCCAATCCTTCATTTAATCCGTCTTTATCAGCTGTACCTTTTTCTACTCAACTAACTCATCTCTTTCAAACAGTAAGTGATTTGAGGTTTATAAAGAAAATTTCATCAAGTAAGCCCATTCAAAAAATTCTACTCAAAATAGTTATCCTGATATTTAGCGAAAGATTCTGCTACTGATTTTACATGGACTTCTCTTTCACAAATGTCAATGGTCTGCTAGAACTAATGATACAAATCGACACTGTGCTCTAATTTACAACAAATTTGAAGTTCCCTTTTTTGGTAACTAGGGATACCCCATTAGTTTACCATTTCAGTATGAAACACACTGACCAATCAGTAAAACATTGCACAGCCAACCAAATTACATTACCAAATGCTGCACACCCAGCTCAATCTTAGATAAACATATTCTTTCACACCAAGATAACTCAACCAATGAATACAACTTATCATCTTATGCAAGGCCCATAAATGTGGTAAATAAGACATCAACATTACTTAAGATCACACAATACTTTAAGTGGTGTTGGTATTCCTTATGCAATTTCTGAAACAAACATCTGGGAAGCGTAGTTGCATCAAGACTTCTTATCCCAAAACCGTAGAACATTTTTCAGTAGTTTGAAGTTCAAGAGAATACCAACAAACAGACCTGTGCAAAGTGTGCAGAAGCAACAGATATACTTCAGTGGTGAGAAGAAATGTCGACAAGGCTAATATGGCCACAGGGTTAAAAGGTTGTCCACATTAACATGCCAACAAAACACAACTTGGCCAGCAACACTGTTGAAGAAATACATCTACTAAATGGAAAATTTACACAGCAGTTTCAACAGCTACCTGAAGCCTCATTAGCCTAGAAATGAGTTGATTATTGCTTATTATCTTTTTCCAAGCCACAATATTAACTCAACTGATTCAGAAAATTATGCAGAGACAATTAATGAATTTTGATAAATTATGGCACTGAAGCAGAGTGACTATTCTATAATTCAACATTTACATTCCAAAAAAGAAACTAATCTAAGGTCAGAGATAGGAGTTAACATATTCTAGTTACATTATCTGGTTCTCTCTAGGTTGAATGCAGCATTTCAGACACATCTCTAAAAATTTTCCCTCAGTGTAACTATGTCAAAGTTTCAGAAATCCTGTGATACTTTCAATAGCTGTTTTCCTTTTAAACTAAGACATTTTGAAAAATGTCTTTTCCCCTTTTCAAAGTAAAGCTCAGCTGGAATTGGATGCAACTCACACAAATAAAAGCTAAATGATCAAATATTAAGTAAGTGCTTAAAGCTCCTACTTAAATCTAGAATGCTGTACTTAAGCTTCAGACTTTGGATTGTTTTATGCCTTCAAATGAGACTGCACAGCTGCTTTTAAAGCCTCCAATACCCAGCGTAAAGGCAATTTTCAGTAATGTCTTGGGACTGAATTATGAACTTGCAGAAATATAATTGCACTTCCCCAGAAAAAGGTGAGTCTATGATTCTAACATTGTGAAAAGGAGTTGCATTTAGCAAAGTTAGCTAGCACATAGACACAAAGGGTCAAAATATCACCTACCCCACCCATAGATAGGGCTCATTTTGGAGAAAAAAAAACTGCCCAGCTTAATTTTGTCAAGGGTTACTTTGTGCTCTTCAGGGCTATTTTTTGATTTTGCGGTGAGGACTGAAATGAGATGATAATCAGGATTTCAGAAAGAGAGGCTATGGTAGAGAAGAAACAACTAATGACAATGTCAGCATGGCAGTGGATCAAAGGTGGCAAATCTCACCTAAAGGGGTACTGCCCCTTAACTCAGCTCTCAGTGGACAACATTTAGGGGGAGCCAAAGGCATAGTGGCATTGGCGCTGGACTAGAAATCCAGAGACTCAGGGTTATGCTCTGGGGACCAGGGTTCGAATCCCGCTTCAGCAGGTGGAGAAATCTGAATTCATTATAAAAATATCTGGAATTAAAAATGATCATGAAACCATTGTCAATTGTAAAAACCCAACTGGTGGGTTTAGGGAAGGAAATCTGCCATCCTTACCTGGTCTGGCCTACATGTGACTCCAGGCCCACAGCAATTTGGTTGACTCTTAAAAAATGCCAATAAATGCTGACATGGCCAGCAATGCCCACATCCCATTAATGATTTTTTTTTAAAATGCAGAGCTTGGAAAACATCAATATATCTGGCAATCATGAGTCAAAAGATCAGGCACACTGGAAAGGAGCTATGAAAGTGGTTCCAGATTACCAATGAGCCCATTGCTCATGAGCTACGGTTGCCTGCCACCAGAAACGTCTCCATTCATCATCTAAATACAACTCCTAAAAATAAAACATTACCTCCCCCACCCACAACTATCACCACAGGATAAAAGGGAAATTTAAATATGACGGACCTTCTCTCCACTGGCTGCTATCCTTGAGGATATTCTAGGTACAGGCAGCTCCTCAGGCCTCTGCCTGGCTTTTTATTCATTTACAAGATGGGGTATCGCTGCCCATCCCTAACTGCCCTTTAGAAGGTGGTGGTGAACTACATTCTTGAACCGCTGCAGTCCACGTGGTGTATGTACACCCAGTGCTTTTAGACAGGGGATTCCAGAATTTAACCCAGTAGCAGTGAAGGAAGGGTGATATATTTCCAAATCAGGATGGTGAGTGGTTTGGACGAGAACTTCCAGGTGGTGGTGTCCCATTTATCTGCTGCCCTTGTCCTTCTAAATAGTGGCAGTCATAGGTTTGGAAGATTCTGCCTAAGCAGCCTTGGTGAGTTTCTGCAGTGCATCTTGTAGATGGTACACACTGCTGCCATTGTGCGTCGGTGGTGAAGGGAGTGAATGTTGGTGGAAGGGGTGCCAATCAAGTGGGCTGCTTTGTCCTGGATGGTGTCAAGTTTCTTGAGTGCTGTTGGAGCTGCACTCATCCAGGCAAGTGGAGAGTATTCCATCGCACTCCTGACTTGTGCCTTGTAGGCGGTGGACAAGCTTTGGGGAGTTAGGAAGTAAGTTACTTGCACATGTTTCCTAGCCTCTGACCTGCTCTTGCAGCCACAGTAGACCATAGGTTGTAGAAGCAGAAGTAGGCCATTCGGCCCAACGAGTCTGCTCCGCCGCTCAATGAGATCATGGCTGATCTGATAATCCTCAGTTCCACTTTCCTGCCTTTTCCCCATAACCCTAGATTCCCTTATTGATTAAAAATGTCTATCTCAGCCTTGAATATATTTAACGATCCAGCCTCTCCAGCTTTCTGCAGTAAAGAATTCCACAGATTAACTACCCTCAGAAGAAATCCCTCCTCAACTCTGTTTTAAATGGGCACCCCCTTACTCTGGTCCTAGGCTTTCCCACCAGGGGAAACAACCTCTCAGCATCTACCCTGTCAAGCACCTAAAAATCTTATATGTTTTAAGAAGGTCACTTCTCATTCTTCTAAACTCCAATGAGTACAGGCCCAACCTACTCAACCTCTCCTCATAAGTAAATCCCTCCATACCCGGGATCAACCAAGTGAACCTTCTCTGGACTGCCTCCAATGCCAGTATATCTTTCCTTAGAAAAGGAGCCAAAATTGTTCACAGTATCCTAGGCGTGGTCTAACTAGGCCTTGTATAGCTTTAGCAAGACTTCCCTATTTTTATACTCCATTCCCTTTGAAATAAAAGGCCAACATTCCATTTGCCTCCCCTATTACCTGTTCAACTTGTATGTTAGCTTTTCTGGGATTCATGCACTGGGACTCCCAAATTCCTCTGTGCTGCAGCCTTCTGCAGTCTTTCTCCATTTAAATAATATTCAGCTCCTCTATTCTTCCTGCCAAAGTGCATAGCCTCACATTTTCCCACATTATATTCCAGCTGCCAAGTTTTTGCCCACTCACTTAACCTGTCTATATCCCTCTGTAGGCTCCTTGTGTCATCCTCACCAACTGCCTTCCCACCTATTTTTGTGTCATCCACAATCTTGGCGATAGTACATTCACTTCCCTCACCTAAGTCATGAATGTATATTGCAAATAACTGAGGCACCAGCACTGATCCCTGTGGCACTCCACTAGTTGCAGGTTGCCATCCCGAAAATGCCCTCCTTATCTCAAATCTCTATCTTCTATTGGCTAGCCAATCCTCTATCCATGCTAATATACTACCCCCAACACCATGGGCTCTTATCTTATTAAGCAGCCTTAATGTGCAGTGCTTTATTGAACACCTTTTGGAAATCTAAATATATTACATCTACTGGTTCCCCTTTATCTATCCTGCTTGTTACCTCCTCAAAGAATTCTAATACATTTGTTAGACATGATTTCCCCTTCACGAAGCCATGTAGACTCTGCTTGATTAGATTATGTATTTCTAAATACTCTGCTATTACATCCTTTATAATAGACTCCAACATTTTCCCAATGGCAGATGTTAAGCTAACTGGCCTTTTGTTACCTGTTTTTTGTCTCCCTCCCTTTTTGAATAAGGGTGTTACATTGGCCGTTCTCCAATCCTCTGGGACGTTTCCAGAATCTAAGGATTCTTGGAAGATTACTACCAGTGCATCCACTATTTTTGTGGCTATTTCCTTTAATATCCTAGGATGCAACCTATCAGGTCCAGGCAACTTATCAGCCTTTAGCCTCATTAGTTTCCCTAGTACTTTTTCTCTAGTGATAGTTATTGTATTTATTTCCTCCCCGCCTTTTGCCCCTTGATTATTTAGTATTCTTGGAATGCTATTAGTATCTTCTACCATGAAGACTGAAGCAAAGTGTTAATTCAACTCCTCTGCCATTTTCTGGATCACCATTATTACTTCCCCAGTCTTATTCTCTAAAGGGCCTATGTTCACTTTGGCCTCTCTCTTTTTTTATATTTATATTTAAAGCAGCTCTTACTGTCCATTTTTATTACCTCTCCCTCTTATCTTTTTGGTCATCTTTTGTTGTTCTTTTAAACCTTTACCAATCCTCTGGCTTGCTACTAATCTTTGCCACATTGTACGTTTTTTTCTTTTAATTTGATACTGTCCTTAACTCCCTTGGTTAGCCATGGTTGGTTTATCCCCTTCCTTGAATCCTTCTTCCTCAATGGGATTTATCTTTGTTGAGAGTCATGAACTGTTTTCTTAAACATCTACCACCGTTCATCAACTGTCTTTTCTACTAAACTGCTTTCCCAGTCTACTCTACCCAAATCTGCCCTCATTCCATTGTAATTACCCTTACTTAAGTTTATCGCAGTTGCTTCTGACCTAAGTTATTCACTCTCAAACTGAATGCTAAATTCTACCATATTATGGTCATTGTTTCCTAGGAGATACTTTACTCAGATCATTTAGTAAATCTGTCTCACTTAGTCAAGGGGAACTGACCAGGAATCACTAAGCTAGAGTTTTAAAGGTTGTATAAGGAAGGAAAAAAAGGTCCAAGGCACACCAAGAGACCTATAGTTTTGAGCTCCAAAAAAATGGTAGAAGTTGGTTTGATAAGTCTTGTTTCTACACGTTAAGTCATATTTACAATTGTATTTAATTAATGGAAGTGTCAAGAGTGGTTCTGGTTATCTTGGATTTATAGACTATAGTTTATTGATTCTGTCTTCCCTAACCACAGATCTTTTAACTAACCATATGGCTTTTAATTACCAGTAATTGCAACAGGCTAACCATTAGCCTGGAAACAAGGCTATACTGCAGTTTTCAAAGTTTCTTCTTCTCTCCCTCACTGGTTATGTATTCCTTCAGTTGGAGAAGAGTAAATACATCTGACTCTGACGTACCTAACCTCAAAACTCTTGATGAAAGCATGACTTCATGAAACAAAGCTACTTTGAACTGGTGCCTCATTTATATGGCTAGTCTAGTTCAGTTACTGGTCAATGGTAACCTCACCCAGGGTATTGATAATGGGGGATTCAGCAATGGTAATGCCATTGACTGTCAAGGGGTGATGGTTATTTTCTCTCTTGTTGGAGATGGTCATTGTCTGGCACTTGTATGGTGCAAATGTTACTTGCCACTTGTCAGTCCAAGCCTGGATCTTGTCCAGGTCTTGCTGCATTTGGACATGGGCTTCTTTTTCTGCTTCGTCTACTCTGCCCTGGACCTCCAGTCCGAGAGGATGTCAAATAGGTTGGACTTATCATCCAGGATAACTACTCCTCGACCTCAAATCACAGGTTTCCACCCTCCCGCTCTTGCTGCTCCTCCAATCATAGATTCCATCTCTGAAGGAGTAAATGAGCAGCAAGAACGGAAGGGAGAACCTGTGATTAGAGGGGCTGCAGCAGCATGCAAGGGAAGAGACAGAATCTGAGATTGGAGAAACAGCTACTCACAGATTCTATCTCTCCCACGATCCCCGCTCTTTCAATCAAACTGCATTATTTTCCTGCTTTCACGGAGACACCTGCAATTGTTGAACCATAATGTAAGCTAATATGTATAGGGGCGACCATTCTTCAATTTTTTTGCTCCAGTCTTTGATTTTTCACAAGCTATTTATGAGGTTTAGGATGAATTCGCCCACCACCCTTGTGTATTTTGAACTGATAGACACCCCTCTCCTGTGATCTAAACTCAGTAAAGCACCAGTGCAAAAAGTGCTTTAAAAGGGGAAGTTCCTTGACTCACTTGCCCACAGCAGGATTGTAAAAATAACCCCAAAATAAACATTGCATCTGCTGCTTTTAATTCAAAGTTGCTCTAGTTAAATTATCTAGTGATTCCACCTTCTTTTAAAAGTACCAACTTACTATTTTGCTGTATTATGTAACTTAATTTAAATTACTACATAATTTGAAACATGTTGCTTTAAAAGAAATTTTAATTATCAGCACACTATTTAGTTGTGCTTTTGCACTGAAGTTCAATAATTTTCTTTTTTTATCCTTTTCTTGTCTCAGCACTGATCCATAGATACCAGCTATGCCTCGATACCCCATTCCAGATCTTCGTAAGCAAACCAAGGCAATGAACATTACCAAATTATTCAAGTGCAAACCTGCCCTTGCCAACATCCACACACATTTCCACCAGGGGAGTCATTGGGTAGCTGACTTTTGCCATCCCAATCCTGGGATTGGAAGTCAATTGAAGCTCCATCAGAGGTCAGTTAATAGCACAGGCCTGGAATCAAATCAAATCTAAGATCTTTTGGTCTTTATGGACATTCACACACTGTCTTTATCAACTGAGTCAGCAAAGGAGCAATGTTTGTGTTCAAACTGACATTTGCTGGAGAAGGCTTTACAGATGAAAGAGCAAGTTGAGCCAATACCATTATTTATTCAGGAGAGTACTGTTTTGTGCAGTCAGCAAAAAAGATGCCCAGCTAAAATTCTAGTAGCAGTTCTGCAACTTATAATTTGCTATTATGTTTTTGTTTTTTTTCACAGATTCACTGTTAAGTAACTCAGCACTGAAACCTTTGAACAGTGACGAAGTATTTTAGAAAGAGCATTAGTCAAGTTTATCCCACTTCACTTAAGTCAATGTACTGGGTCACTGTGGAAATGTTACTATCAAGGTCTCAACCTTGTGCCAGGTACCTAATTCCCATAAGTAGCATTACAGGGGGAATGCAGTCTGGAACAAATTATTACGTTAGCTTGAAGTTCTGTAATCATAAAAAAAATTCATAAAAGCAGTCCCGATTTTCAAACTATAAACTTCATGTTTTTAATTCCAAATGAAAGCTCAAGAAAAACTGGGAAGTTGGTATGAAGGGGCTCAGCCTCTAATTTAAGACATCACACAAAGCTGTAAAGAATCATTTAGTCGAGAAGAACCAAGTAGGAGTCACTAGAGTTGTAAAGCCTCAAAGTTGTACGAGGAAGGAAAAAAGGTCGGTCCAAGGCACATCAAGAGATCCATAGTTTTGAGCTCCAAAAAATGGTAGAAGTAGTTTGATAAGTCTTGTTTCTACACAGTAAGTCATATTTACAATTGTATTTAACTAATGGAGCTTCTCAAGAGTGGCTCTGGTTATCTTGGATTTCTAGACTATATTTTATTGATTGTCTTCCCCAACCACAGATCTTTTAACTAACCACATGGCTTTTAATTGCCAGTAATTGCAACAGGCTAACCACTAGCCTGGATATAAGGCTATACTACAGTTTTCACTCAAGTTTCTTCTCTCCCTCACTGGTTATATATTACCTCAGTTGACGAAGAATAGATACATCTGCTTCTGCTGTACCTAACCTGAGAACTCTTGACGAAAGCATAAGACTTCATGAAACAAAGCTACATTGAACTGTTGCCTTATTTGCATTACAAATTATGATTCGCAAGAGTCTGATTAGGTAGGGCCAAAACTTCACCTAGAGGCTTCTGGGGGTGGGAAGGGGTCAGCAATGAAATGAGGGCGGTGAAAAGAGGAAATAAATGGAGAATTTTTTTTTTTTTTTAAGTGTCTTCAAAAGGAAAACTTTTGGGAGAAAGGTTTAATCTCTTCAGGAATGTGGCTCACATTAGCAGAGTTATTCAGTGTACAAGAATCCCCATGTTCCTTACAATTTTCACTGAAGGGGGCAGATTACATTTGTTTGTCCGTGCCCAGTGCTGCAGACTAATGGCAATGGATTTACTCAAGCTGGTAAAAAGGAAGAAAGAAAGAAACCAATTTATTTTCCTGGACTGCATCCAAATGACTTGCTAAAAATCACTACTAGGGATAGAATGTTGTTGCAAGCCTATATAAAAAAAACAGGGAAATAATAAACAAGATTTTTTGAAATCTATTGATTTAATTGAAATTGTGTAACAAGCAATAGTTAAAATAAAATGGAACAGGTAAGAACATTCAGGATTTACAGACAAAATGATGGCCTGCGCAGGTCCAATGGACCACATCTAATAGCAACACAGCTCTGTCATGTCTTGAAATTCCACAATTTTCCTTTCAAGTCTGCTGAAAAAGGTTTTTTTTTTTTACATAAAAATTATATCCATATAAAAGCTTTGAGATGAGAAAATCATGTGCAAATCCGTGTCACTTTTTAAACAAACTATTCTTTAAAAGTCTATCCTCTTGTTCATTTTCATGGTCTTTAATTGACCTCAGAATCTGCTAGATAGCAACTAGCCTCAAACTGATCTCACAAAGGTCTTGGTTAGGACTTGTGGTTTTGAAGCAACACAGTGACCTGCACACAGCTCCACCTCAGCTGCAGCATGTCATGCATTACCAGGTGCAATGTTGTAATTATAAATTATTATAACACCACTGGAGACTTGCTAGCATTCATCAGTGAGTCATACTATCCATTTCATTCTCAGTTCTTACCTTTTAGTGTCTGTATTCCTGTTTGGGAGCTGACTTCAGGTGACTGTCGCATTTATCCAAAATTACAAGAGTCCAACGAAAACAAATCCCCAGATAAACTTCGGATTCAGTTTAATGGACAGTGTTTGCTCCCATCACAAGGTTCCTTCCTCTCTTGAAAGCACTTGGTCTGCTTGATAAAATTCTAAAAAGACACCACTCAGCCTCCAGTACCTTCCTAAAAGGTCAATATTCATGTACAGCCCAGTGGTGGGCTTTTCCAAGCTATCCAACACCTATTTCATAGGTAAACCCAATGCTGTCCTCATCTGACATTCATACATAAGCAATTTCCATCTGGAATCTTTGGACAGTGACCAGGAAGAAGCATGGCTGAATTTTCAGTGGGCAAATGAGGCTAAATTTCTCAAGCACCAGTTGCCTTACTGCTCCCCTGTTCCTTCACCCAGTCGGCCTTTATCCCATGTCTATGCCTCTGTGTTGGCAAGCCAAATGCTGTTCTCACCCAAGACCCACATACGTTACACTTCTAGCAGGATCCTTGCCATTTTGCTTTCCTTAACCCAATAACTGAAGGCAATTAAGAAACCATACCATTCACTGCCTGGTATATTGCTCAGAGACAGGGGTATTACCCTCAAACATCAGAACAACCTTGCTCTGCTACACTTTTAATGACATGAAGCTTGAAATTCAGAAGAAGGTCTCTTCAGCAAACAGGTTCCTGACTGAACACTTGTTTATGTACCATGGCGAATACAAACATTTGCTAGGTTGGTTTCTAAATCAATTTTACTGACTGAAGGCAGACTTATAAAAAAATGGCAAAATTAACTGACAAATCTTAATTAGTTTAGTTTAAAAATCAATTGCCAATTTACTAATGGGCAAAGAGAGCAGTGCAAAAATGTAATACAGCTCTGATATTCATGAGAAGCTGGGAACCAGCAATTTCCCAGCCTACTGTGCTGTCACTAGTTATTCAAAGATCTATTTTAAGCTACCATAAAACCTGGAGTGCATGCTCTGTTTTACAGTTGCCATCTCCATGACAACATGGCGTGAAACTCAGATTTTATAGCAAATGTACACTACTTGGATTAAATCTCATTTATAGATTGAGAAAAATAAAGCTAGTTCAAAATAAAGTACTAGGCTTCTCCCGACACCTTCGAGCAAAACAGAGAACAATACCACCTGCTTCAGATTACAGCCTATCCTCGTTGCTTCCACTAGACCCAACTACTTGTACTTACACATAACAGTAAATTTTCAATGATCAGAAATCTCTACAATATGCAACAGAATCCCAATGCAAAAGCCAAGACTCTAATCAAATCTTGTGGATAGTGTAACAAGTTATGCAGCAAAGCTGATAACGAATAAGAGATGGAATTATGAAGGAGTCTGACATAACAGTAAAGAAAAGGACGAAAATAAAAATAACAGAAAAAAGAGTCTAGAAGCAAATATTTTAAAAGGAGTAACTGACACCAATTGAATCAGGACAATATCTGAGAAGTAGGGTGGGGATATTCATGGAACTTCCTCCTCGTAATGCCCTACACTCTTTCACATCTTGTCAGGTACATTGGTGGACAATGAGGCAACTGTGAGGAGGATCTCCCCAATCTCAGGTATGGTGAAATCCAGCACATGTGTGCGAAAGAGGCAAGTGGTTTCAAGTGTCTTCAGCCAAACAAGTGTCAAATAGGCAATTCTTCATGAACCTCTACAGATGATGAATGGATGCCAATGTCACGCCAATTCCATTAGCACCTAATGGTGTTAAGAAATAGTTGACTGCACTGGGCACAGCAAAGAATATGGGCACCGACAACATCTCAGCTGTAGTCTGATGTAGTACATAAGACTGGTGTACCTGAACCAGCCAAGCCTTCCCAGTGCAGCAATACTACTGGCATTGATCTGACAATGTAAAAGATTTCCCAGGTATACTCTATCCACAAAAAAAATAGGATGAATATTTAACTCCAGTTGATTACTCTCCAATAAGCTTCCTCCCATCATCAGTAAAGTGATAGGTGTCATCAATAGGCTCATCAAGATCATGGATGTCAAATCAGACTGTTTAATATGTAGGCAACAAGAGCAAAATTTAAAAAGGTTGTGTGTGGGCTGGCATCAATTTAATTTTGGATGACCCCAAGCCCAAAATCCACAAAATGACAAGTGCATTCAGAACCCACAATTCAAATATTCTGAATTTAATGAGTAAAATGAGGTCACCAGCTGATGCTTTTGGGGAACACTGGAGAGTCACTGGCTTTCAATTTCAATTTCTAAGCTCACCACCAACTGATGGTGGTATCAGAGTAAGCTGTAACCAGTGGACTCTGTCAATAATGGGAAGCATCACAGTCAATCCAGCACATGCTAAGTAACTCTTCTAATAGGAGTTACTGAATAGCAATTAGGATCAGCAGCCTCCGATTTTGTGTTTCCTTCATGTGCAGTCTATAGAAAATTTGGTCCAAGTACAACATTTCCTGGCAAACAGTTGCAAATATCTTTGGAATTATATTTACCTTAAAGCAATAAAGTTGAAATTGCTGTTGAATTGGTTCCAGTAGGAAAAAATTAACTTGGGTATAGGGCAACACTGGGACACTCCAGCATACTGTACAACATTGTGGCATATAACAGGTCAACAGATCAGTAAGTTCCCACACAATAACATCCTGGGTGACTTAGCGGGTAACTGCACCAAGTGATGTGTAACTGAGGCATACAAAGCACAAGGTTTAATCCAATTCTGGTCTCTGAGTTAAGGAAGGGAATTGGAAATATCAACACGGCTTCTGGCTTTTGATCACTAGTAAGTGACTCCTGAAGTCTGATTTAACAAGACGTGTAAGGCCCAATGTCAGATCTGGTAAAGCAGCGGATCTGCTGAAAGGTGTACGCTACTCTGGAGCCAATAATAAGGCTTTTAGTTGTTTCTCTCTCTCCCATCCGACCCCTCTACTGCTGCCCTCAAGGTCAGTTAACAAAAACCAGGGATTGAATGAACTTTAGCAGATAAAAATATGAAGTATCCAGCTAATAAAACAGAGTCCAATATTTGCACATCACCAGAGCATGCATTACCTCACTTGTATAGGGTGGCACTGATGTTTTGGCAATTAACAAGTAAAACTCACCAAGCATCAACAGAGCAGGAATTACAACAGTACATACTCACACCACAGCCACTCCTGGAATCAGTATGTATGGACACGCACAATTCCAGCCACTAATAAATGCCCTCTTGCTACCAGAATCAACCATGTATACAATATCCTTCATACTGAATGTGATATGTCAACATAAAAAGGACAATACAGTAAATGATATTAACATCTGCGTAAAGCAGTCTGAACAAATTAAAGAGTTGTATACAGCATTGCACCACACCCAAGCTGGCATCTATGACTTCTTAAAATCAATTCTACAGATATCAACCCAATCGCAGCTGACTGTTGATATAATTTCACTGTACTAGTAGGTCTGCAAGATTCTTATTCTACATCCAGTTAGATTTGTGTAAAACTGCCCTGTACGAAAACAGCAAGATTTTAGTTACACAATGGGTCACAAAAACGCACCTCTATCCACATTTGAAAATAAAGCTGAGCTATGCATCTGCATTTATTTTTTTTTTTTAAAGCTTTGCTTGTATCTCTGTAACTTGCCACTGCACAACAGCAATCTGAACAAATTAAAGAGTTGTATACAGCATTGCACCACACCCAAACTGGCATCTATGACTTCTTAAAATCAATTCTACAGATATCAACCCAATCGCAGCTGACTGTTGATATAATTTCACTGTACTAGTAGGTCTGCAAGATTCTTATTCTACATCCAGTTAGATTTGTGTAAAACTGCCCTGTACGAAAACAGCAAGATTTTAGTTACACAATGGGTCACAAAAACGCACCTCTATCCACATTTGAAAATAAAGCTGAGCTATGCATCTGCATTTATTTTTTTTTTTTAAAGCTTTGCTTGTATCTCTGTAACTTGCCACTGCACAACAGCAATCTGAACAAATTAAAGAGTTGTATACAGCATTGCACCACACCCAAACTGGCATCTATGACTTCTTAAAATCAATTCTACAGATATCAACCCAATCACAGCCGACTGTTGATATAATTTCACTGTACTAGTATGTCTGCAAGATTCTTATTCTACATCCAGTTAGATTTGTGTAAAACTGCCCTGTACGAAAACAGCAAAATTTTAGTTACACAATGGGTCACAAAAACACACTTCTATCCACGTTTGAAAATAAAGCTGAGCTATGCATCTGCATTTATTTATTTTTTTAAAAATGCTTTGCTTGTATTTCTGTAACTTGCCATTGAAACTTATATATATCTCAACCATGCAGTTAAGCGTGCAAGCACAATAAAATACAAGACTTTGAACATACCCAATTTCAATAAGAACTAACTTAGAAGGTCAGTGCTATATAAAGCATTGCAAAGGAACATCAGTACTCCTAATATCTTCAATTAGCTAGCTTCGAATTCTCACAAATCTGACAGTTACTAAAACATTATGTAGGTGCTGTTCAACAGTTCTACAAAGGTTACACAGATCAACCATGTAGCTTATTCTGTACTGTGGGAATTTCTTGTAATGCTCATAATACCAAACCATTCATTCTCTTTGTATTGCATTGTGTTTGCCCTCTGAAGGTTATCACGTCTCAAAAAAAAACCTGACCTCCAATCCAAACACTCTTCATAGCTCAACCAAAATATCAATTCCAAGGCCTAAAAACTAAACGTTTGAATTAATTTTCCTACCTCGATATCAATCGCATATCAACATTCCATTTAAACAAACCTCCCAAGCAACTGAGTAATATCTCAAATGTTGTGTGTTTTGAAACATTTCAACATTTATGAGGCGCTGTAAATTTCCATGCATGAAAAACAATAAGTAAACAGAAGAGTTGAAAAGAAAGTGTATCATTTGTATCCAAGGAAAAGATATGGAGCAGAGGTACAAGAGTCATGTGCTCACCACCACAAAGCCAGTAGATAATTTTTACTTTATAATTTTTAATTTGTTAATTTAAAAGAATTTGAGATAATGGATAAAATTATGTCCATATTACAAAACATCTCCACTAGAAAATCTATGGAATAGGTGCCCGAGGGAGATGGCAAATGCAGGTAGTGCTGATTCTTTCAAATGCAAATTAGGTAAGATTTCTTTTGGAAAACATTTTGGGAAATAGCATATAAATTGAAGCATGACATGTGGCAATTGTAGCACGCTTGGAAGGAACAGGTGAATTTGGATTTCCAAAGCTTTATGCCACTGGGGGCTTCCTTGTCTCATGTCTTGATCTGTGTAAACTAATTGATAGTGAATGCCATGATTTGTGAACAACTATTTATGTCCCTAACAGAATGGTGGAAGGCAAATTGTATGGGCCTTGGTCCTTTTTTTTGTCTAGCAACTCCTATGCATTCAATTCTGACAGATAGAACAAAGCTGAAGAAAATGTTAACATTACAGGTGTCATTTTGTATGAAAAACACAATTTACAAAACTGAGCTGTAGGATTATAGAACATTTCATGACTATTTTTACCTCTGCCGCTGAAGGTGGGTGGAGTTAACTTTTTTGCCCGTTTCTTAGTCTGTTTGCCTGTAAACAATATCTCAAAAACTAAATAAGCAGATTTCACTGAAATGTGGTACACAGATAGGGTATGGATCATGGAAGAATTGATTAGTTTTTGGAGAAGATGCTGACCTAGATCCTGGAGATAGGGCAAATTGAAATTTATTAAAGAAATACTGTAGGTTATTTTATTTAGAATGCTGTTGAAAGTTTTAAAATGTCATGGATTGTCTCAGCTGCACTGGTGGAATTAGACAACTATCAAAATGGGAGCAGAGTTTTCAGAGCAGATTGTTGGATGTGGATTGGCCTGAAGCCCCCTCAGTGAGATACTAATAAAAAATATTTTTTTACAGCTTTGTAGCTACAGACCATCAACCAATCAGGGAAATGTCTCAAGGAATAACTGCATAATTGTAATAACATTGAGTTAACACAGAATGTTAGAGGTATGCTTACAATTGAGTGCCTTCTTCACTTGTATCTTCCTGTAAAGAGCAGGTTTTCAAGGCTCCTCTCCAAAAGATGTTCTTCTGCTCTCAGACTGTAGTTCTCTGCTGCTGAAAAGTGATTTCTCTATCAATGTTTCTTTCCTTCTACAGGCGGATCAACTCTTTTCAGCACAGCACACCACAGATCAGAAACTCAATGGAGAGAGGGAGATGAAAAATGCTTCTTCGCACTCTAATGGTACTTTGCACTGGTGCTCCAATACAGCACACTCAATTGTTTTACCAATCTGAGATAATTAGTTCAAAAATACTGGAGTTTCATCAAGTTATACGGGTTCATAATTTTGTGGAGTTTTTGATATTTATTTGCATAATAACAGCAATTCAATTTAATTCCTATTTGCTGCCATGGGTAAAAATAGTGCAGATGTCTGAAAAACAAATCATGCCACTGAAGACAGAGTTCCAGATGGGACCAGCTAGGGGAATACAACATGGCGTATACCAGGAAGCAGAGAACAAAATCTTGCTATCACATTTCATTTTGGTGCCCTTTTCCTCCTTTCCTAAATATATCTATCAGGTTCTTGATAGGGAACAGTTCCACTGACTATGTCAGCTGGTTAAAGTGCTCTTCCTTGCTAAAATAGTTTACAAATACCAACTCAGCTTGTAAACAAAGGATAACTACTAGGATCATGCTTTTTTCTAGTTTTAGATAAGTGCAACCTTTTTAAAATTCAATCCAGTTTCACCTCTCCTTATCCACTTCGCCACCCATAAAGCCATGACTGTATTTTTTAAAGGAGTAAGAGGTAAAAAGACATCCAAATATATTTGAATACCAATTAGTAACATTTATTTTAACTTGTGGAATTAGTGCATTGTCTAATTTTGCATAAAGTTTTGATATTAAGATAGCATATCTATGGACGGTCACAATGGTTACTAAGCATCAGCCTAATTTGTTTTTTTAAAAAGTGTCATTTTCAGGAGGTCTGTACCATTGGCAAAATTCAGCATTTGTCTCTTCATAGCTACACTGAGAATGTGCTGCTGGGCCAACTTCTTTGAACCACTGAGTTTTTTGACACAACTGTCAGGCCATTTCAGAGGGCAGTTAAGAGTAAATCATGTTGGTGTCGAACTGAAGTCACAAAAAGACAACAGGTTTTTATTTCCTTAAAAACATTAATGAAGCAGTTGGGTTTTTTTAAAAAAAAAGATTCAACAGTATCGTGATCATCTTTCAAGATATTTTAAAAATGAATTGAAATTCTCAAACAGCCATGGTGGCCTTTGACCTCATGTTAATTAGATTGTTACCCAAGCCTCTTGATTACTGGTCCAGTAACAATCATCAAAAAACCATAATCCTACCACTTTAATTTCCAAAAAATAATTTTTTGAGGTGAGGGATCAAAAAATTTAAAATGAAAATTAAATCCAATTGGAAAAAAGCAACCACGATGGTAAAGAATTACAGATCTAAGTCATCAAAAAACTCGAATGCCATCTAGCTAATTTTTTGTGATTAAATGCACCATCTGCATTGAGCCACTTAAACTCAGCTAAAAGATTGAGGGACAAGCCACAGGCTTTGAGTTAGCTCAGCTCAATGCAGCAGCAGAGACACTGCAGTCTCTCAACAGGGAAGTATGTCAACCAAGGACCCTGGTGTTACATGGTGGCCAAACAGAGAAAACGTGTTCTGTGGCCATTAGCAAGAGGCTCAGCTGTAACATTCGCTGTTATATATTCTGTAGATTTATAAATGAAGAATGGCCATGTTGACAAACTATAGAAGGGCTCTTTGGATGAGGATTCTGCTTTTTCTTCCTTTTGAATATTACTGTCCATTTTTTTTTCAGTTCTGAAGGGTGGCACAAACTCAAAATATTGACTGTCCTTTCACAGATGTTGGCTAACTTACTGTGTTTCAAGTTTGTGTTATTCCCACTGGAGAAATTCATCTCTGCCAGCACAAAAAGTACTCCAATCATCAGTCAAGCTGAAAACTAGCACCTGGCAGTCAAATTCAATTGTTAGAAAAGGCTATGGTCCAAATACACCACAGCTAAAGTTAATGGGCCAACCTTCATCTCTCCAAATTTATGAGCTGTTCAACTGCACTCACTGGTGACAAACTGAACGTTTTCAAAATCCTATTTATTATTTTCTTGCAGGAAAAAAAATTCTCACTACTAGAGTTATTGGAAAAACGAGATGAAAAGATTTGTTTAAGCAACTATGATTTAATGCAATACTAAATCATTAACTGAAACGATTTCCACCTATATTGCAACCATCAGTACTTCAAATCAAATCTCAAAATAATTTCTGCAAACACTCAGGTTTGGAGGGGCAAAAATCTACGGAAGACAGTACAAATGCAAAGAGTATGAAAGCTGAACAGACCATTCATATATAAAAGTAGTAAAACAATTTAGTAAGGGAAAATATAAGTTAGATTAGAAAGATGAACATGGCTTGTGTTCTTGTGACTGGCACATGAATTGGATTATCATGAGACAATTGAGCATTGTCAGCCTCAATCTCTCCTCCTGACCTATCTCAGTCCAGTGGCAAGACAAGTCGAGAAGGCTGGATATAGATCCTGATGCAGTGGGTGACCAGGGAACACAACATAGGGCTGAACCATCTTAAAGACCTTTGGGCTTAGAACAGTCTCACTCACACAATCTGGCAGAACCAGTCTACGTGTGCAGAGGTAGACAAATCCTTAAGTTACCGAGAGTAAGAACTCAACAGCTACTCTTAGATAAAAGCAAAATACTGCGGATGCTGGAAAATCTGAAACAAAAACAGAAAATGCTGGAAAAACTCAGCAGGTCTAACAGCATCTGTGGAGAGAAAAATAGAGTTAACATTTTGAGTCCATATGACTCTGAATTCTATGCTCTGAAGAAGTCATACAGACTCAAAAAGTTAACTCTGTTTTTCTCTCCACAGATGCCGTTAGACTTGCTGAGTTTTTCCAGCATTTTCTGTTTTTGTTTCAGTTACTCTATTAGACCTACTTAAGTTCTGGTGCAGCCACTAGAATATTTCTGGCATGCAAATTTACTTAAATAGTAATGCTGTACAGAATTTCACACGAATAAAACTCTAGAGGTCAATTTAACTAGGGGTAGCACAGTCAAGCCAGAAATGCTCAC
The DNA here is from genome assembly GCF_017639515.1 of Carcharodon carcharias. Taxonomy (NCBI): domain Eukaryota; kingdom Metazoa; phylum Chordata; class Chondrichthyes; order Lamniformes; family Lamnidae; genus Carcharodon; species Carcharodon carcharias. The sequence continues at coordinate 28,257,452 of NC_054492.1, read as the reverse complement.
CCGGCATCCACACATGCATATTTTCTAGCAGCTGTAAACACAATTAGGATCAGTGCCTGATTTTTGTCTCCTTAAGCCACAGCGCATTAAGACTTCCAACTCTCTCAACATAGACTGGGAATCAATCCTGGGAGATCTTAAATGTTTACAAGACAGGAGCCATTTAATGAACATTACAGGAAACCCCAGCTTCTTATACCAAGGTAATCCTTCTAGCAATTTTGATACAAGAATTGCACAATTAACTGAATAAAATATATCTGTGCCTTATGGTTTAATAAACCTGATACATCACATACCATCAAGAAACATTTCTTTCGCTGGCTTCTAAAATCAATTCTATTTAAATTTTGCCTTCCCACACCACAAACTGCATTGAGTTAGAAGGCTAGTTACTGGCAACAAGTTCCAAGGGCGAGTGGGATGTCACAGTCAAAGTACTACCTACGGTAGTTTCCAAAATGAAGGCTTTTACCACACATTAATACATAGCTTTTGAGCCAATCTAAATTATTCGACTAATGGATAATATACTTCAGTAATTTCCAGTCACAAATATAATTCACAAGATAAAAAGTGCAATCTGAACAGCAGTTGCTCACTTTTTAAATAAAAAGAGTTCTCACTCTCTACTGCCACAGTTTTAATAAATCCACAAGGAGAGCCAACAATGACCTAACCAGCCAGTCAGTTCACTAGGTAAACTATAAGTATTCTCTCTCCGATTTCAGCAAAACATGATAGTTGTGTGAATTCTTTCGACGACAACTGAGAAGATACACCCCGAACAATTATAGACATGTGTGTAACAGTAGGGGAAGTTATAGTTAAAGGTGTGAGGAACTAAAATTAACCAGCATATGTAATGGCTTGAGGTGTAATTTTTCCTCTTCTGCCTGCACCAAGCACTAAAGGTACCTTAATTCAGATTAACCCACTCCATTCAGATCCACATATAATTATTTTTGAACAAAAGCAAAATACTGCAGATGCTGGAAATCTGAAAAGGAACCAGAAAATGCTAGAAATACTCAGGTCAGGTCAGGCAGCATCGGTGGGGAAGAGAAACAAAGTTGTTGTTTCAGACACCCTGGTCCACACCTCCATCACCCCCTACTCCTCAACCCCCTCCTATGGCACCACCCCATGCCCACGCAAAAGATGTAACACCTGCCCCTTCACTTCCTCTCTCCTCACCGTCCAAGGGCCCAAACACTCTTTTCAAGTGAAGCAGCATTTCACTTGCATTTCCCCCAACTTAGTCTACTGCATTCGTTGCTCCCAATGTGGTCTCCTCTACATTGAAGAGACCAAACGTAAACTGGGCGACCGCTTTGCAGAACAGCTGCGGTCTGTCCGCAAGAATGACCCAAACCTCCCTGTCACTTGCCATTTTAACACTCCACTCTGCTCTCTTGCCCACATGTCTGTCCTTGGCTTGCTGCATTGTTCCAGTGAAGCCCAACGCAAACTGGAGGAACGACACCTCATCTTCCGACTAGGCACTTTACAGCCTTCCGGACTGAATATTGAACTCAACAACTTTAGGTCTTGACCTCCCTCCTCCATCCCCACCCCCTTTCTGTTTCTTCCCCCTTCCTTTTGTTTTTTTCCAATAAATTATATAGATTTCTTTTCCCACCTATTTCCATTATGTTTAAATATTTTTAAATCTTTTATGCTCCCCCACCCCCACCAGAGCTGTACCTTGAGTGCCCTAGCATCCATTCTTAATTAGCACATTCGTTTAAATAATATCACCAACTTTAACACCTATGTGCTCTTTTGTTCTGTTGTCTGTGACATCTTTTGATGATCTGCTTCTATCACTGCTTGTTTGTCCCTACAACCACACCACCCCCCTCCACTTCTCTCCCCCACCCCCAAACCCCCCACCTCACCCCACCACACACACACCTTAAACCAGCTTATATTTCACCCCTTTCTTGGATTCACTCAAGTTCTGTCGAAGGGTCATAAGGACTCGAAACGTCAACTCTTTTCTTCTCCGCCGATGCTGCCAGACCTGCTGAGTTTTTCCAGGTAATTCTGTTTTTGTTTCAGATTAATAACTGACAAAAGGTGGATGTGGAAAAGATGTGGAACATTAACTCTTTCTCTCACACCAGATGCTATCAAACCTATGTATTTCCAGTGTTTTGTTTTCTTTTCTTAATTATTCAATATGTATTTCCCTCACACATGTTGACTCTTCTTTAGGGAATCCTAATTTTTTTCCACAACCTACTCTGGGAGAGAAAATCAAACAACACTATTAATATGTTTATCACCCTCAATACAGGTAATGAGCCATAATTGATTTGGCCCGATTTTAAAGGTATTAATGCACTGCAAGAGTTAATTTATGTCAAGATTGTTAAAAACTAATTTCAGCTTTGTTTCACATTTTAAATGGTTATAATCAACACTCCAGCATTTATAATGGAAACCCACACCCCACCCTGTATTAGAACACAAGGCAGAGGCTACCAATTCACAGAGAGCACTGGACTATTTAACATGTATACAGTCATTTCCTTAAGCAGTCCCTCAGGATCAAGGATGACTTACTTCCACTCCAGTTCAATGGGTTCTGAGATGTCCGCTAAGTCCAACGCAGGATCTGCAGACTCTATCACATGCAGGGCAGGTGGTGCTTGAAGGGTCAGGTAGATGAGTTGTTTGGAGGTTTGTGCACTCTCTTCGATGCCTCAACTTCACCTCTGCATGTTCCCAAATTGCCTTCACAAACGAAGGTTCACCATTTTGATCAGTCATAAGCCATGAGTCAATGGGAATATCTGACCTCTTTGTGGACATGCCTGAAGTGTTTCCACTGTCCTCCTGGGAGTGTCCTGCTGCAACCATGTTCCAAGTAGAGCAATTCCTTCCAGATTCTGATCATTTGTATGCCCAACATGTCTTGCACAGCGGAACCGATTTTGAATGATTAGTACCTCGATGCTGGGAATGTTTGACTTGGGAGAGAACACTGCTGTTGGACCATCTTTCTTACCACCAGATTTATTCTGCCACCTCTCATACCTTTTACCCCAATGCACAGCCGATCCAATGATTAAATCCCCAAACTGATGAAATATAGCAAGGTGTTTAACTTAGGCACAAGATCCTATGAGAAATGTATGGCTAGACACTCTACTGGACACTACTAAAATATGACCTAGTCAAACTTAGTTATACATACAAATTTATTACAGTACTGCACAAACATCTCTTTACCAAATCCAAACATGTTTAACTTGGTCAGAACATTCAAATCCTCTTAAAATAAAGTAAACTCAACATGACAATTTCCTGAACCAAGCTGTTTTTATTATCCCCCCAGCTCATGTCAAATTATCTTGTAATCTAGGCCATCTATATTTTGCGAATATTCTTTATTAAAATGTTTATATTATCTTATTCACATTTTTCTTTTCTTCAGAATGCTGGGATGCAGTTCCAAAAACAACAGCAGGCCAACAACACCTCACCTACATGGTCATTCTTCATAATAGACAGAAAGAGTAGCAGATTAGTAAACCATGTGCAGTACAGCCAAGCCTGATTCTGTCCAGATGCACACCTTCCAGCAGAGAACAGGGATTAGTAGTAGGAACCATAGCTGGTTTTCCCATTTCCTAGCCTAGAGGTAGAGGCCCACTATGGTAACCCCTATTGTCATCTTAGTGAGCTCACCTAGCTCGGGCATCATGCCTCCAATCTTCTGATGACTTAGGTTTTAAACACATGGTGCATTTGCCTACTATCTGACCCTAGAAGCTCATTCAGCTATTCATTTCAAATTTTAAATTTTAGAAAATGTAAATTTCAGGAGCTGTCAAGGTTAAGCTTTTACTTTTGTTCTAGACATCTTCAATGCAGTAACAAAACTATTTTAAAGGTAGACCCATTACAATGGCATAATTTAAGCTGGTGTCTTGTACGCCCTATATTTATTGTCTCTCTTATACTTTGTACAGGTTAAAGTGCATTACTGGGACTGCAAATGAATCAATCAGCATCTTATTTTTGCCACATCTAATTTTAATCATTAATTTTTATCAAATATTTCATGATCCAAAAGAAGTCTGGTGTTTCCATTTGCACATTAGAGGGTTCAATATACTTAAATGAGCAAGTGGTCAATCTATGGAAGTGTCCCCAGGAGATGATGGAAGCAGTTTATATTGATCCATGCAAATTAAACAGATTTTATTCAGAGACTAATATTTCATGATACAGTATATATAGGAGCAACTTGAGACTTGACACATGGCAAAAAGTAACATGCTTGGGAGGAAAAGGGTAACTTTGGACTTATGGTTCCCAAAGCTCATCATCACTGGGATTTTCCTTGTGCCATGCCTGGGTTAGCGACTGATTGCTATGGTTAGTCAACAACTCCATTATCATTGTAGCATATAATTACCAAGATTGATAGAAGCCGTAGCAGATGGATCCTTTCTCATCTCAATTCCTACATTCCTAGTGGTGAAGTTGTGGAAGCTATTAGTGCACTACAAGGCACAGCACAAATGTTAACAGTGCTCTTCTCTCCACAGATGCTGCCTGACCTGAATATTTCCAGGATTTTGTTTTTACCCTATTTTCAGCATTGTTCCACTGGTGTGAGAGTGCTTACCAACAGCCAGTCTTGCTGTCAATTATAAAAATTTCCAGAAGTTATGTAGCTTCTGTCTCAATTAAGCTGGTTCACGCAGCTGCAGGAACTCAGGGCTTCTCACCCATTACACATCTCAAATGAGAGAGATTTTTTGTTGCAGGTAGGTTTAATCACTTTCTTGTAAAGTTTGGAATGCTATTTTAATCTTTATTTCCAGGAGTAACTTTCTCAACTAGGGAGTTCAAGCTGCTGGCTGAAAGGATTGTCAGTGGTTTTCATTCCTAATTGCCAAATATATACCCCCTAATTGTTCAGTTCTGATTTGTTGTTCATCTTGAATTTTGTATTTACAAAACACCAGGTACAGTCCAAACAAATAGACAAAACATTCAGGATCTCCCACAGCACTGCAAGTCAGATAATCATGGAGTCAAACAATTTTACAGCACAGGAAGCAGCTATTTCACCCATCTTACCCATGCTGGCCCTTTGAGAGAGCTAACCAATTAGTCCCAATCTTCTGCTCTTTCCCTGCAATTTTCTTCCCTTTACGCAAACGTCCAATTCCTTTATGAAAATTACTATTGAATCTGTTTCCACCACCCTTTCAAATAGCCCACTGTAGATCGTAATTCTCTGCATAAAAATAGTTCACACCTTACCTTTGGCTCTTTTGTCAATTATCTTAAATCTGTGCCCTCTGGTTTCCAACCCTATTGCCAATGGAAACAATTGCTCTTTACTTTATCAAAACCCACCACGATTTTGAAACCCTCCACTGAATCTTCCCTTAACCTTTTCTGTTCAAAGGAGAACAATCCCAGTTTCTCTAGTCTCTCCACTAACTGAATTCTCTTGTAGCATTCTAGTCAATCCCCTCTGCAACCTCTGATGCCTTGACACCATTCCTAAACCATTATAGAGACAGGAGTACCTGTATAGGAAATCCATACAGATTTATTCTGCTATCGTGGACATGTCTATTTACGCAGGAAGCTAATCACATGCTGATTTCTTAGTGATTTGGATCTTAGTGTTTTCTTATTTTATAATTGGGTTTCATAATTCATTCAAATTTAATTGCATTCTTCTCTCTTGCTCTTCTGCTCTCGCTGCCATTCTTCTGCATTAGCAGAGGAATTTGATTTCTGAGACTGTAGTCACGCGACAACAGCTGAGCACAAAGATAATTAATTTTGGGACGAGTTAATTATATATACACAAGATCAGGCAGAGGAAGGAATCAGATTTAGGGAGATAAGAATGAATTCTGGGCTATAGCTCTGGCAGGGTAGATGACCAAATGGACATCCTAAAGGGTGGGAGGACTGAAAGGAGTGAGGAGTCATGTGATGCAGATCAGCCACACAGAGAAAGCAGGCAAAGTAGCCATGAGTGTTCAAATTGAGGTTTATAGGGTTATGTTTTGGGACAGTAGCTTTAAATTTAGGGTAAATAAAGGGGGTCATAGGCCTGCTCTGGATTCTACCTGACAATACGCTTGGGTGGTTTGATTGAGAGAGATCAAAGAACAGTTTAGGTTACTTCACTGGGAAGAAGGTGCAAGGTATTTACATTAGAGATAATAGCAGCAGTCAGTTTAAAATGAGCAGACTCTTGAGGCTCCCGAGGTCCCAGAAAGATGTTGAAGGTATCGAGTTGTAAACAGTTGTGCTGTAAGCTGTCCACTTAATTCTAAGATGAGACACAGTTGAGTGACAGGGAACTAATTAACCTTTTATCTAAGTAGAAATGGTAATATGTTTCACTTTGCCATGGGGAAGCGGACAGAGGAAGCCACCTTTTGAGATCAGGTTACAGGCTTCCCTCCAAATCAATGAATATTACAGGCAGGGGCCTGTTCCGTTTCATTTGCAGAGGGGAAAGACTGCTTCATTTGCAAGCTACCACAGCTGGATGCAGGAGGGAGACGATCTCTAGTCAAAGAGATGCATCCTGCAGCCTTCTACAGATTCTTGGAAATTTATTCTGGTATGGCCTGAGGGAAGAACAACCATCGGAACAGGTTTACTGCTGATGGTGGAATTAAGAAGCTCTCTGAAAACTAAGGAAAGTACATGGAGATGGTCAAAGTTACCACTTGGCAAAAAAGGGTACACGGGAACCCACTGGAAGCAACTGTGGACTGCTTGCTAAAAGGACAGTATTTCCATGCAGAATGCGATGGGTGAAATGTCACTTTCTGCACTTTAAAGAATAAATACCTACAAAAGGAAGATAGCATTTAGTCAACAGTGTTTTTTAGTCATTTGGTACAGTGAAGTTTTAAAATGCAAAATCCTAATGAGTTATTGTTTCAGTTAATAACTGGAAGTTCAAATCTCTTTTTAAAAGTTATTAGTCTCTATGGATAACACTCATGGAAAAAAACCTTTTCAAGGGATTAAGTTTGAATAATAATTGAGTTAATTTTTCACAGATTCATGTCAGTCTTATCTAAAAACGTGTTTACATTGCTGCTTTCTATATTCAATTGTGATGCCATTCTGTATTATAAAATTGAATTCACCTTGTAATAGGCTAGGATGAAGTTTACATGTGAGTCAAACAGGTGTAAGAAATATACGCACATTTAAACATGACAGAAGCATGACACAGGGTATGCAACATGGTGGACCGGAAATCAGCCCAGCTATCCAATGATTATACAACATCAGATCGCATTGAGCTCAAGTATATGTTCTTTTACGCATTATGTCACAAAATAATTTATTATTAGGATATTAGGACAATTTAATAGATAAAATTGAATTTTCATTTGATTGTACTTGGAGATTTTCCCATTTCTGTCCATTTTTTATGAATATTAAGTTAGCAGGGTTATGTTCCTTGACTGATATACTGCATTTTTCTCATCTTTGTTGATTTCCAGGATACACAATAAGACTATGTAAATGAAATGGGATATAGTTGCTGAGTTGAGGATGTCCAGGGGTTAATGGAAGACACCAAGGTGAGTGAAAACCAGAAAACTCAGTGGAAAGTAGCTTGAATTTCATTGTTTCAAAAGAAGGGTGGCCGCAAGTCTCAAGTGAAATTGTTTGCAAAGAAGTTAGAGTTATGCAGCCACTACCTCTTTAAAACATACATCAAATTCAATTTTTTTGTTATTTAGTTCTGAAAATAGTTTCCCTTAATCACAGCATCAGAATATGAACAATCTGTTTGAATTCTCAGTATAAACAGAAGAGCACAGATCCTGTAGTTATCTGCCTCTCAAGCAACAAAAGGCACTTGAGACTCAAAAATTTCCAAAAAAATTGTTTCTTTTCAAATTATTTAGGTAATGAAACTGAGAGAATACAGTTTTAGCCTGAAAAAAGTAGATTTTTATGTAAATATTTAATAAAAATACTTGTTTTAATCTTTCATGGGATTTGGGTGGCTGGCAAGGCCAGTATTTGTTGCCTATCCCTAATTGCCCTTGAACTGATTGGCTTGCTGGGCCATTTCAGAGGCCAGTTAAGGGTCAACAACATTGCCATGGGTTTGGACTCATATGTAGGCCAGACCAAGTAAGGCCGACAGATTTCCTTCCCTAAAAAGGCATTAGTGAACAATTAGGTTTTTACAACAAACAATGATAGTTGTCACGGTCACCATTATTTGAACCCAAATCTCCAAAGCATTAACCTGGGCCTCTGGTTACTAGTCCAGCGACATTACCATTACACCACCGTTTCCTTCCAAATATATAATTTATGTAGTACCTTTTACAACCAGCAAATGTCCCAAAGCACTTTACAGCCTATGAAGTACTTTTAAAAGTGTAATCACTGTTGCAATGTGGGAAATATCACAGCCAATTTGTACACAGAAATGTTCCAAAAACAAAAATGTGATAATGACCAGATAATCTGTTTTGTGATGTTGATTAAGGGACAAATGTTGGCCAGGACATCGAGACTAACTCCTCTATTCCTCATCAACACAATGCCACTGGGTCTTTTACATCCATCTGAGGGCAGACTTGATTCAGCTTCTCATAGATAGCATCTCCAAGTGTCAATACTCCCTCAATACCGCATCAGATTGCCAGCCTAGATTTTTATGTTCACGTCCTTGAATTGGACTTGAACCCACAATCTGCTGACTCTGAGACAAGAGTGCTACCAACTGAGCCACAGCTGATATGTTTGCCTCTAAACTTTTAAGTATAAGCAAAAGAAAGCAACTGTCCCCTCATTGTGTTACCCACCTCTCTGAAACAAAGAATAAGCATCCAAAATAGTTTGAAATTCTACTGCAAAAAAAATAGAAAAATTCATATTATAGCTGGTTTTAAAATCTTTTGGTTAAAATATACTGTTGAGCTTAAGTAGAGAGAAGCTCACTGGTAATTCTCCACACTGTTTTTGTTCAGCCTGCAACATCCTGCGAACACTGGTATGGGTACAGCAGGTAATTTACTTCAGTAAATGATGACAGAACGATGGCTCAGGAAAAATATTAATTCAGCATAGAATTACAAAAGGGATAGGTTAAGAAAATATATTTTTTTAAATAGAGGTGTATGGGCATGAAATGCTTTAGCATGAACAGTGGCAAGTAGAGTTTATCACAATTTGTAACAGAAATAACTTTCCAAAGTGTTTTAAAATAGTGTGGGAAACAGAAAATTAGACTAACTGGACAGATCGCTGAAAGCTGGTACAGGCTCAACAGACTAAATGGAATCACTCTGTGGGGCAATATTTTGTGATCCTTGGAGATATGCAGCAAGAGAAAGACAATTTGACCCAACAAGGCTCTTCCCAAATCACTTTCTAGTTGCTTCATTATCAAAGCGTATAAAATATTATCAGAAAGAAGGTAACCAATCTAGAAAAACTTCCAATTTAATTGTGTGAAATCTTTCACTAACACCGAAAGCAATCCAGCAAGACTACAAGTTTTAATATTTCCATCAATATTATTCAACACTCACATTGTCTGCGTTAAAGTCAAACCACCAAAGCCATTGGTGCTTACATAAAATTAGCAACAACAAATATACATACATACAAATTAGGAGCAGGAGTAGGCCACTCAGCCTGCCACTCATTAAGATCATGGCTGATCTGATTATAACCTCAACTCTACATTCCCAACTACCCCCAATAGCCTTTTACCCCCTGTTTATCAAGAACTTATCTACCTCTGCCTTAAAAATATTCAAAGACTCTGGAAGAGAGTTCCAAAGACTCTCAACCCTCAAAAAATTTCTCATCTGTCTTAAATGGGTGACCCCTTATTTTTAAACAGTAACCCCTTAGCTCTAGATTCTCCCACAAGAGGAAACATCCTTTCCACATCTACCCTGCCAAGACCCCCCTCGGAATCTTATATGTTTCAATCAGGTCGCTTCTTACAATGCCCTGTATAATTGAAGCATAACTTCTCTACTTTTGTATTCAGGTCCCCTTGGAATAAACAATAACATTCTATTAGATTTCCTAATTACTTGCTATACCTGCATACTAACCTTTTGTGCTTCATGTACTAGGATGCCCAGATCCCTCTGAATCTCAGAGCTCTGCAATCTCTCACCACTTAGATAATAGTTCTTTTCTTATTCTTCCTGCCAAAATAGACAATTTCACATTTTTCCACATTATACTCCATTTGCCAGATCTTTGCCCACTCACAACCTATATTTCTTTGTAGCCTTCTCCTGTTCTCATTCAAGGGAGCACCAAGAACGAGAAGGCATAGCTTCAAAGTAATTGGCAAAAGGAGTAATAATGATGTGAGGAAAATCTTTTTCACCCAGAGAGTGGTTGGAGTCTGAAATGAACTTCCTGAGAGGTCGAAGCAGGTTCTATCAAGGTATTTAAAAGGGAATTGGATTGCTTTCTAAAAAGAATATGCAAGGTGACAGGGATAAGGCAGGACAGTGAGACTAGATAGAATGCTCTTTCAGAGAGCCAGTGCAGGCTCAATGGGCTGAATGGCCTCCTTCTGCACAGTACAGATTCTGTGATAATGTCCTCTTCTCAGCTTACTTTCCTACCTTTGTATCATCAGCAAATTTAGCAGCCATATCTTCTGTCCTTTCACCCAAGTCATTGATATAAATTGTAAAAGTTGAGGCCCCAGCACTGATCCCTGTGGCACACCACTCGTTACATCTTGCCAACCAGAAAATGACCCACTTATGCCTACTTTCTGTTTCCTGTTAGGTAGCCAATCTTATATCCATGCGCGCGCACACACACAGAAATCATTGGCTTAGCAAGCACTCAGACTAGACTAGCTGAAATTCAAGTCTGAATTGTTATGCCACTTCATAGCAATTTCAGGCACCTGGGGGTTTAAACTAGCCAGTCATCTTCCAACTCACTTTCACTAAATGATGACTGATGCCCAATTATCTCTATTTAAAAAAAACAACTCTGGATCTAATAAGAATAAATACAGACGCCAATCCAGTAACATATTTCATTTTAGTTATATTACCATCGATACAAAAGCTGCTGTTTGTATACAGCTCGCTTGCTCCTCACCTTCAAAAGATTGAAGCCATTAATCAATGCAGTAGCGGCTGGTTTTGTTTGCAGCTTAAGCAAAGACTTGCTTCACTCTCTCCAGTGCACTCTAAAATACTACATTGTTCCATTGCAATAGTTGTGATTTGAATGAGTGTTAAAAGCTGCTGCCATTAACATAAGCTACAGATGCCACATAGGGAACTGACAAACCTCTACTCTGCTTTGAAACAGTGAAGATTAACTGAGAAGTACGTAATCTTACAAATCACCGATGAATGGGATCGGTTACTGGCCCAAACTTGAGAAACTGAAAATAGAAACATTAAATACTTAATGTCCAGAAATCAAATCAATATCTAAGGCCTAAGAGCAATTTTTGGGTTGATTTATTTTCAGCTTTCTTTGATCATCTAAAATCTTGTCAAAGCTCTTCAAACAGCACAAGTTGAATCACAATGTTAATTAAAATGCTGCATTTGAAGATGGTCAAAAAGTTAATTGTTCCCTAATTATGCCAGTCAATGATCTGTGAAGTAGTAGTAAACTTTTCCATACATAGCCCCTGAAATCAGGTTGAAAACAAATGCTTGGAGAGGTGGGGGGGAAGAGAAGGCACATAGATAAGATCATAATAGATGAGCATTTGGAATCTGGTTTTGGCCACCCAAAGCTTTCACTTAAATCAACTCAATTTGCATAAGCTTCCCCACAAACCCTCACCATGGGCCTATTGCATAAAGGCATCACCTGGTGAAGTACTAAGGAGGTATTTATTTTCAACTGCAGAAGAACACCATCCATGCATCAGCCTTACACAGTTAACACAGCTAAAAACAGGCTGCCTTACACTGGTGATAAGATAGCACACACATCCATGAAAAGCTGATTTCACAATTCTGCTAACAGAGTAATCGAGATGCTTTTAGAGGGTAAACATGATGGGCTGAGGCAAAAAAACTGTTTTGGCAACCTGAATGCTAAAAATTCCATATACAAACCAAAAGACCAATGAAGAGCTGCCTGAAATTGCAAGAACAAAAAGAACTCCAAAAACCAAGATTCCCCCAGAAAAGAAAATGTCAGTATTTCAGACATTTGATCAGAGCTGAAAAGCTAGAGATCTCTTCTAGAGGGCAAAGTGGAGAGCAGCAGAAAAAGGGGTTGACCTAGGCGTAGTCGGATGACGGATGTCACAGAGCGGCTGTAGGTGACCTGCAGTGGATGTGTGAGAATATTGTAAGACAGATGAGCATGACATACCAAGGCAGATGATCTCCTGGCAGGAGTAGCTGCAAGCAACAGCAATCTGACATAAATGAAAATGCCAATGTAAAATCGCCAATTGGCCAGATATTCCTTGGGCCAATATATAAAACAGTGCCAGCTAACTGGCTGCTATCAACAGCAGCAAAAACCAGCACACTACAAATGACCTGGGCTCCTCTAGTTAAGATGATGTCAGCTGGACTGTTGCCCCATTACACCTGATAGAAAGTGCATTCATATGGGGAAAGTGACAGGCCTGGGCTCAATTGTTATGCGTCCAATGGTCAAAGAACTCAGCAACACTCACTGAGCTACACCGTCAAGAATACCAAGGTACCAAAGGGTGGCCACCACCTGTAGAATTGGACAATTGAAGGAGAAACCACCTCCAGGAGAAGGGAGAAAAAAAAAAGTGCATCTGTACCTCTAATGAAAGTGTAGATATGCACGTGTGACTGGCAGAATACTTAAACATGGAAGCTAATGGATCAAACATAGTTTCACATTCTAAAAGGAACCTGATGAAATGTCACATGCATGACTGGCAACAAATTCTGAACTCAAACTGAAAATTAGTAGTAACTAAAAATGTGCTATATAGTAGGAATGTAATTATAAGCAGACATTATTACAGCAAACTAGAAAAGCAGCTGCTGCGAGTTCCCCTGGGATTGCACATTGAACCTCCACAGGTAAGAAATTTAATAAAACTGGAATACAAAAGACGGTTGAACATAGTTCGTAAACTTGTAGATACCACAGAGCTGGGTGGGAAGATAAGTGTACTGAAAAAGGGACAGAGTTATTCAAAAAAAGGATATAAAGAAGTTCAGTTCTCATTGAGAGTATTGAGAGTAGAAAATGGTATTTAAGACATTGAGTATGGAAAGCCAAGGGAAACTGAATTGAAATTGAGAACAGTCCCAATAGTGTAAGATACCAGTTACCAAGAAACAGAAAGGCAGGATGCGTTGCCAGATGCAAATTCAACTATTGTTAGCCCTTTTGAAAGGGCTACAAAATAAAATGTGGCTCACTAAAACAATATCTTTGAGAGTAAAGTTTACAAGGCCCATATACACCAATAAATGGATTAAGGTCGATATTTTCAAGTCACTGATCATAGCCATTGAAAGTTAATGCTCCCTGTATAGTTTACTTAATATAATGAACATTGAATTTTCCACATTCAGGACTCTAACAAAATTAAGGACTACATTCCATGTGATGTTTACCCTGCCTTGTAAGAATAGACTTGATTGTCTAGAATAGACCCTTAATATTACAATGCGGTCACTAATAGCAATCCCAATCTCTCTAACAGAAATATAATATAAATTAAGCAAAACACCTACAGAATCGACAAACTCAGTAGATGATTTTCCCAGACTCCAAGATACAGAGCTGAAAAAAATAAATATTGATCTGATTTGGCCAGCATATTTTCTGGCTACAGGCAGGCAATCTGCCCATACAGGCCTAATCCAGACATGAGGAACAGTTCACAGCCAAGAAATTAAATTTGTAATTATGACTCTGCGTATCGAATGTACATCAAGCTGATTGCACACTCCTGATGGCCCAAGCATAATACAACACAAGTGAGAGCTGTTGTACAATATAAAGAGGACATTAGTAAAAGCATTTAATTACTACATTCTTTACAGGCATCCATAACTCCACAAATGGTGAAGAGGAAGCCCAAATAGAAACAGACTTGAAATAAAAATGACTTCACATAAATTTGCACAGCAGGCAAAGTGGAAAAATACTGAATAATCAAAAATCAATTTACAGTAATCAAAGGATTCAAAAGTTAGAAAGATGCAGGCTGAACAGCAATGTATGCTATCTAATTCACCTAAGCAAATGTTGAGCGTAGATTCTTGAAAAAAAAAAGGGGGGTCTCAGATTCCAATTGAAGAAATCTTTACACCTTGAGAAAAACTGAATTGATCAAGGGGAAATTCAAAACCCTAGACAGCTTTGAGACTAAAATAGGTTCTTACTCCACTGATTGGGATTATCTTATCAGGACCATTTTGCTGGCTTCCAGCAACATCTACATCCAGAGTAGACAGATCAGTATCATGACCACCCACCCATATGAATAATTTCCTTTTTTGTACAGTTGATAATAAAAATCCTCAAAAACTTCAAAGTTTGGCTTAGGTGATGCAAATTCAAACAATTCCAGGTTACCAACTGAATTTTGATGAACTGCTATAGTGGGCATTGCCACCCAATATTTGAAAGGCTTCAAAAACAGATAATGCTGGAACTTCACAATATGCAAGACAGCTTCAGGTGTCCTACACCCAGACAACAGTACTAGTTTGGTTTACAGGTGCTGGCTGACAGGCTGTATACTTTACGCATTTTAATTTTTGTTTCAAGTTTATCATTTTTGTAGCTTCTCTTTTTGTATGCATTGTGTGAAATACCAATTTTATTTCTCTTATACATTCCTTTTCTGTTACCTCTACAGGTTGACAGATAATCAGTCTTGCCTCAATAGAGGCTATGTTTACTTGTATTGCTCAATTTCATTTCTGCTAACGAGTACAAGTAAACTCCACCTTCATTAGCATGCAACTAAATTCTTTCAACCTGCAATGAAAGAAGAGAAAAAGACATGGACCTACTTTCTGGACTTCTTAAGCATCTCTAAGCTTTATTCGTAGTTCATCGCCTTGATACTTGGAATCAGTCTTATTGCTATATCCTGTATCATTTTTTCATCTTCTGCTTGTGGTGTGTTGACCTAAATTGAAGATGGTATCCTAAGTGTAGCCTGTTCAGTGCATTACAAAGCCTTAGCCCAGCTTCTGTAGACTATACTCTGTTTCTGGGTATATGCACTAGTAATCCATTAACATTAATTACTTTCACCACATTATCTGGTATTGAAAGTGATATCTATTACTGTTAGATCTCTTTCATCACACACCTATATCCCATTTTTTTTCTTTAAAATGGAAGAGTTTAAATTGTCTTTAAATGTAGTGCTAACATATATCATGAATGATACAGCATTCCACACACATTAAAACTAATGTGAACTGGTACAGAGTCCATAATACAAATGCTGCAACAGTCACTGTCTTTCAGCAAAACGTTCTACATCTGTAGGGTGGATAACATTTCAGAACAATTTCCATACCAATTTAAAGGAAACTGAATAATTTTCTAAAAATATATAAAAAAGTATTTGTTGAGAGTAATACCAGAGAGAAAGAGATTTAAAACATTTAACATCAGCAAACATTTGCCCCTTCTGGTTCTAACAACATAATACACCAATATCAAAGCATAGCAGGCCATATATTATGTTGACATAGCATGTTGTGCTCAATATACTGTATTTAACGAGCCTCATGACCACCATGTTACTCACATTACAATTAAAGCTGACCCGGCTGATAAAGCTACTGTGTCCCACAGCAGCTATTTTTCCCCTACTTCACACATTTTTAAAAGAAATATTCTTGTCCAACATGACCAGACAGACTGTGAAGGTCCTGGGTGTGTGATTAGCTGATTTGGACAGTTGTGGGCAAAACTGGTGTCAGTATACAGCATGGTCAAGCAGGGCTCCCCTTTCTAATCAATACCCAGTAACTCTTGGGAAATAACGCGAAAGAGCACAATCAGGCTTAGCTATGATACACTTCAACAAACAAATAGCTTTCCTGTTAAACTCTCACATGGAACAGCCAACGGGTGAGGAATGAAGGACTACTGACACTTGGCAAAACCAGGCCCTAATATTTGTCTTTGCCGTCAAGAGAGCACGGAATGAATACAAAGAGTTCAACCTGAAAGTTGTGTTTTTCTAAAAAAGGCCTTCTGAATCTTTGTAGCTGAAGTGATCAAACAAGTTTTTTGCCGTGGTGGTTAGTTTCCACAACAAACGTTTGCTTTACTCAGTACAAAACTCTACTTTTCATTTGTAAGCTCCTGCCAATCAATGAACCATAAGACACAGTGTCAGAGGTCAGCAGCGTGAGCACATAAACTGCATTCCGGAGAATGGGTACCTATGGCACAATGCTTTAACATCTCAGTTAAAGATTTATTGGCTTCATCTACTATGTACAGAAGAAAAAAAATCTTAAATGCGAGACACCACTGTTTTATTCCTATTCTTTCCTCCCAACTAAAAGCTATAAATTCTATGTAATAGTGCAAGCATATCCTTTTTGGACAGGGATATTACTTGTACAACCGGCATAGACATATCTCAATCTCCCTATATTAAGATGCAGGAGGCTGCTCAACTGTTTGCTGACTTCTCCCTCAGCCAAATCAAACTAAGGTTGGGAACAAATTATACATAAACTTTAAATCTGAGACTGACAATATCTTCAGATAACAAAATTCTCAGGGATATGGATGAGAGGTAGATAAATGGAGTTAAGTTGCAGATCAACCATGATCTCTCTGAATGGCAGAATGCGCTCAAGGGGCTAAATGGCCTACTCCTGTTACTAAAACCATGAAAAGCTCTGACCCTGTCACTTTTGACATTGCACTTCTGTGGAAAATGCTGGTCTATCCAGCAACTCAATATCTGCATATTTAGCTTTAATTTCAAACCCAATTCAAGTTATCAAATAAGACCAAAGTACTGTGGATGCTGGAATCTGAATTAAAACACAAAACGTTGGGATACTCAGATGAGAGAAGATATGGCAGCATCTCAGACAGAGAAAAACAGAGTTCAATGACTTTGATGAAGGGTCATTAAACTGAAATGTTAACTGTTTCTCTCTCTACAAATGCTACCAGACCTGAGTGTTTCCAGCATTTCCTGTTTTTACTCCAAGTTATCTACTTTTTCCAATTGTTTGCCTTTTCCTAAAGCCCCCTTTTGCCTTAGCTATTCAGGTGTCTTTTTGATGTGTTTAATATTGTTTTTCACTACTTTACCATGATGATCCTTTTAGGCATCCAATCACATCAATGATATTCTTTGGTCATTTTTTAACTTCTTTACCCAAAATGATGAAATTGTGGAACATGCTGCCACAAAGAATAGTTGAGGTAAATAGAACAGATACAGTCAAGAGGAAGCAAGATAAACAAATGAAAGAGAAAGGAATAGAAGGATATGCTGACAGGATGAATAAAGTTGGAGGCAGTTCTTGGAGCATAAACACAGGCATGGACCAGCTGGGCTAATGGCCTGTTTCTTTGCTGTAAATTCTGCAATACTTTCTCTACAATTAAGTTTCCCCACTCTCTGCCCCCAATTTTTCTGACTATTAATATGCTCGTGCTCATTTTCTATTCTGAACAGCAATGTCCAAAACATCAACTGACTACTCTCTCCACAGATGGTGACTGGGTTTTTGTGTTTTGTTTCAATATCCTTAGCTGTCAGCATGACTATATGACTAGTAGTGCACTTTAAACCTTATTATAAAGACTGAGAATACTATTTGCTATATCAATTTTATTCTCAACACCATTTTCAGGGATTAGCTCTAAGCATTTTTAGCTACCAATTTCTGTGAACCATCATATTATTTAGATAGTTAATTCCAACACGTGGGAGAAAAAATGAACATTGCTACTGCCATTTGTAACCCTCATGTCAGCCCCAACTAAAGCTAAATTGAGCAAATGTGGCAGGAATAAAACAGAGCAAAAGAGCACATACACAGTATTTTTAACTTTTACTCACTTTTTTCCACAGCTCCTATCAAAATCATGCAAAGTAGAACTACATAGGCCCCATTTAAAACATTTGAAAAGCCGCCAGGAACTCTGCATAGAATTGGGAACTATTTGCGTAGTCAAGCATCACTAATTGTGGTAAATGGGAGGCAAAGGGCCATTTCTGAGGGAAAATTTGGCATCTGTCGACCACTAAAAGAGTAGAATAGCTGCTGACCTAGTCAATTGTCTTTGATGAGTTATATCTGATACTAAATAACTGGGCAGATATATTGTGAAAACAAGTAATCTGCCTGGCTCCCAACAGGATATTACAGCAGGGTATTCTTTCAAGTACTGTAGAATCATTATACAACAGGTATGTTCTTGCACTGCCTCTACTGCCAGCTTCAGAACAAATGCAGACCTATTGATTTGAATTCACACATATTACATTCTGACAAACAAAAGCCATTCTTATAAAATAAAGATCCAATAAGTATAATTTCAAGAGTTTTTTTTTGTAAATACAGACAGGAAGAACCCAAGAAAACATTTTTCAACAATGAAGCCATGACAGTTTTCAGAATAAAGATCAATATCAGGACAATGCAGTTTATGTACTGATTGTATTTGTGCAGCTAAATCTGCAGTTCCTACAAATTCTACACATACCATACACTAAGTGAGCATCCCAAGAACTTACCTCTACTGTATAATCTCAAATGTTCTTCAGGAGCTGTACTAGAGAAAGCATTTCACAATGGGATTGTATCTGATCAGCTGACCTTTCCCTTTGCAGTGCTACTACTTTAGTGTCCATTGCAATAGAAAGCATGATTAAAGATTTACACAACAATGCTGACCTATCTTTCTCCAACTATATTTCTAGGTATTTTCTTTTTTGCTACTGAAGAGATTATAAGTCGCAAATCACAAGAGTACTAAAAATGTTGACAATTTGTTTAAATGCATAAAAAATTCAAAAGACATGTTGCATGTTTACAAGAATGAACACAATTTGGACTTTAAAAGCAATTGAAGCTAAAGTGTAGGCATGAGACTAGGAATATAAATTATTTAACACTTGCATTTTTTTCATTTTTGACAAGCAAAATGGAGATATCAGTATTGAAGGATATTGTTTTATTTTCCATTTTCTGGCAATCTGCAAATAATTCCAGGTTAGATCAGGTACAGAGCAGAGGTCCTTCTCTAACAACAACCTTCTTTTTCTCATTAAGCCCAGTTTTATAAGAACATCAACTTCCATACCAAGTAACACTTGTGCTATGCAATGTATCCTCTGCTCAATAACAGCTAAGGCTGCCCAAACTCACTTTGCATTTGATGCTTACAGCTGAGATCCAGCCATTGCTTCAATGTGAATTTACAACATCAAACCAGAGAGATAAATCCACTGCCACACAAAACCCAATAAAAGCCACTGATTCTCCCTTTACCTCCTGTCCCTGCAGATACAATCAGAATCTCTTAAATGAGATTCTTGACCCCAATCTTTGCTCACTTTCCATCATCCTCACTGAAAACCTGGCCAGATAGCCCAAAATAGTATATGACCCATTTACTTGTACATATACCAAAAAAATTGGCCCCAAAAGCATTACCACGATTCACTCGCTATAAGATAAATTCAATCTACTGAGGCTCACTAAAGAGACGAGAAGTCAACTAATGTAATCACTTTGATATACACATATTCCATTTAACTCATCAAAATGGTTATTTTATGGATTGCATCGATTCTGGTGTGTATCTAACATCAAGCCACATTTTTTCCTGAGTACCAACGACATAAATAGCGGTGTCATATATAACAGTAGCAATATTTCGCCTGGTTTTCACATTAACAATTTAAAAACGCACAGGGCACTGAAGGGTCCGAATCTCTCGAGTGTAATTTGGTAGATCATATTAATGCTTCCAACACTATTTACAAAACACACCGTCCCACTTTAGTCAATACAATACATCCTATTAGAAATGTTGACTCTGCTCAACATTAAACAGCTTGCAGCATATTAAAAACACTCAAGTGTTAAACCGCTGATCAGAAACAAAACCCAGGGAAGCAGGAGCACGAACAAAATGCGATCAGGAGAGTAAACTACAGCGCGCCGCTTTCAGAGGAGCAACAATGTTTGGCGAAAATAAACAAAAAAAAGAAGCGAGACTGCCACCAACATGGATGTATCAAGAGACCCCAATATGTTAACACGGGATGGTCGTTAAACAGGAAAGAAGAAATTGGGGGGGAAATTGGTTGCAGCCTTTTAAAAAAAAATAGAAAATCTTCAGTTATAAAAGAGTGGACGGTGCACTTTTAAAATTTTAACGGGGGTGTGATTTTTTAATCGAGAGAGCGGGGTGTGATAAAATAAAAAAAGTGGTTGCAAGTTAAAGAGAAACAATGGCAGGATACAAAAGCAAAGCGCACAAATCGCCATCATCCTTCTGTCTTGAACTGTCGGCGGCGCTGCCCAGGGTCAAAGCCTTTCGGATAGCAGAGAAAAATCGCCCGCTCACTTCCACAAAAAAACGGGCCCGGGGGTTGGGGTGGGGGGTGGGGGGAAGGAGGTTGTCCTCTGAGAGAAATATGCGTTTGGTTTTAAATTTAACAGATCGGGTGGCGAAGGCGACAGGGCAAAAGCTCCCTGACCATCACCACCCCTCAGGAGGCGTTCATGTCCCGGCCTCTTGCACTGTTTGTTGTGTTTTAACTTCCAACACGCGATGGCGAGAGGAAGGAGGGAGGGACATTTGGGGGGGGTGGGGGGGAAAACTACAACTTGTCAACAGCCACCACCTTAAAGAGCAAAGTTCCGCGCCTTTTTCCCACGCTCTGTCCGGGGACCCGGTACCTCAGTTTGATTCTCTCTTGTTTCTCGGTGTGATTGTGAACCGCGGCCTAACCCTCTCCTCCCCTCGGCCGCCTCCTCGCTCTCTCTCCCTCTCTCGCATGCACTCTGGCTCTCCCTCTCCCCCTCTCTCTCCCACAATAAAGGGCGCACAGCCAGCGACCCGAACTCCAGCCGCAATCCGTCTGCGAAATTACCTTCAGTTCCGCACTGTCCGCCATCTTCTCGCGCTTCTCCGCGCACGCGCGGTTGTGGGGGGGGGGGGGGGGGGGGGGGGGGGGGGCCCCCTCCCCCGGAATCGGTCACGTGGCGCCGGGGAGGGCGGGGCGGGAAGGGGGCGGTGCCGTGACGTCAGCCCACCGTTTGAATCTTCCCGCTTTTTTTTAAACACCCCCCTCGGCCCCGCCCCCTCCCTGCGCATCAATCAAATGCGCTGGAGGGAGGCAGGCAAAGGAAAGACTTGCATTTGTATATCGCCTTCCACCCCTTCAGGACGTCCCGAAGTGCTTTCCAGCCAATGAAGTGCTTTTTGACGTGTAGCCACTATTGCAAATTGGAAACATGCCAGCCAATTTGTGCAGAGAGAGATTCCACAAAGGGCAACTCGATAAATGACCAGCTAATCTGCTTTTGTGATATTGGTTGAGAAACAAATACTGGCCAAGACACAGGGGATAATACCCCTGCCCTTCCTTGAAGCAGTGCCCTGGGATCTTTTACACAACCTGAGGGAGCAGGTGGTGTCTCAGTTTAACCCCTTTATCAGAAAAGCAGCAGCACTAACAGTGCAGCACTCCCTCAGTACCACATTGAATTGTCACTTGAGATTTTTAACCTCAAGGCCTGGGTTGGGTCTTGAATCTACAACCTACTGACTCTGAGATGTGCTACCAACTGAGCCACAGCTGACATGGCTGCCTCTAAACTTTATAAATAAAGTATAAATAAAATGAAGCAACTGTCCCCTCATTATGTGCCACCCACCACTCTGAAGCTTTGGTCTATGTTTCATGTGAAAGACAACACCTCCAGAGATGCAGCACTCCTTCAAGTACTGCAGTGGAGTGTCAGCCTTGATTTTGCACAAGTGGAGTGGGACTTGAACTCACAACTGCCTGACTCAGCAGTAAAAGCGCTACCCACTGAGTCAAGGCTGGTACGTAAATAAAGAAAAACCTGAGATTTATATTGGACCTTTACAGCCAATTTAGTACTTTTTGAAGGGTTGTTACGTAGGCTACTCGATGGCTATTATGACTGGGCAATAAAAGCTGACCTTGTTGGTGACATTCATATCCCATGAACGGGCAAGAAAATAACTTTTTTGGAGCAAATTAAGCTTATATAAAAAAAAGCATTTTTTAATCCAAATTTCATTTGGTTTTGAGCTTAAGTTTAATTCATGGTCAATAGTGAAAATATTATATAAAGATTCCATTGTTTTTGTGGCTGAATTCTTTATTAGTTGTGCCACATGGGAAAATTTTGTTTGATATGCAGCTCACTGGAGAAAACCAGAGTTTCCCCATGGATTAGTTTAAAAAGGGTTGATAAATACAAGGCGGCTTGTCAACAAGTCTCACTCATCTATGATATATTAGATTTGATGTGCTACATATTCATGATATGGACGTTGCTATTAGCTCCAAACTTCTACCATTGACTAATATCTAAATTAATACAGATGCATTCAAAGGGAACAAAAACAGCTGGAAAAACTCAGCAGGCCTGACAGCATCTACAGAGAGGAACACAGTTAATGTTTCAAGTCCATCTAACTCATCAGAACTAAAGAAATATAGAAATGTGGTGAAATATAAGCTGGTTGGTGGTGGTGGGGCGGGGGGGGGGGACAGGTAGAGCTGGATAGAGGGCCTGTGATAGGTGGAAGCAAAGAGGACATTGCCAAAGATGTCATAGACAAAAAGGACAAAGGGGTGTTGATATTATCTAAGGAATGTGCTAATGGTGACATTAAGGGTAGAAAGCAGGACCAGCAAGGGACGGATGGCCCTAGTGGGGGGGCGGGGGTGGAGGAGGGATTGAAATTGGCTAAATAGGTGGAGATAAAACAATAGATCAAAATAAATTTAAAAATAGGTGGGAAAAGAAAAATATATTTTTTAAAATATAAATTATTCGAAAAGGGGGGATTGAAAAGGGGGTGGGATTGGAGGAGAAAGTTCATGATCTGAAGTTGTTGAACTCAATATTCAGGTTGTAAAGTGCCTAGTCAGAAGATGAGGTGCTGTTCCTCCAGCTTGCTTTGAGCTTCACTGGAACAATGCAGCAGGCCTAAGATGGACATGTGGGCTTGAGAGCAGGATGGAGTGTTGAAATGGCAAGCGACAGGGAGGTCTGGGTCATGCTGGTGGACAGACTGAAGGTGTTCTGCAAAGCGGTCACCCAGCCTGCGTTTGGTCTCTCCAATGTAGAGGAAACCGCATTGGGAGCAACGAATGCAGTAGACTAAATTGAGGGAAGTGTAAGTCAAATGCTGCTTCACTTGAAAGGACTGTTTGGACCCTTGGACGGTGAGGAGGGGGGAAGTAAAGGGGCAGGTGTTGCACCTTCTGCGGTTGCATGGGAAGGTGCCGTGGGAGGGGGTTGAGGTGTAGGGGGTGATGGAGGAGTGGACCAGGATGTCCTGGAGGGAACGATCCCTGTGGAATGCTGCGGGAGGGGGGGGTGAAAGGAAGATGTGTTTGGCGGTGGCATCATGCTGTTTTTGGCGGAAATGGTGGAGGATGATCCTTGAATGCAGTGGCTAATGGGGTGATAAATGAGGACAAGGGGAACCCTATCATGGTTCTGGGAGGGAGAGGAAGGAGTGAGGGCAGATGAGCAGGAGATGGGCCGGACATGGTTGAGGGCCCTGTCAACCATAGGGTGGAAAACCATTCAGAGGGATATTTGCTTTTACTTCATTTAGTAAGCAATTGAAAAATGCGACCTAAAAAACCTCAATGGTATAGACAATTTTGACCCACCACTCCAAGCACCATTTCAAGGAATAAAAACCATAAGAAATAGGAACAGGAGGAGGAGGAGGAGGCCATTCTCTCCAAGTCTACTGCACCATTCTATAAGATCATGGTTGATCTACTACCTCAATTCTATACCCAAATCCCTTGGTGTCCTAAAACCTAACAGTCTTAAATATCATGTACTAGGAAAAGGATGCACAATTTAAACTGCTGAAAGAAATTTATAGAAATTCCAATCAAGGAAATTAGCAAAATCTTTAGAAAAGTTGATAGTCTCAATAATGCTTACAGCTCAGTTTATTTTTATTCTTTCATGGGGTGTGGGTGTCACTGGCAAGGCCCATCTGTAATTGCCCTTAAAGTGGTGGTGGTGAGCCACCTTCTTAAACTGCTGCAGCTATCTGGTGTAGGTACATCCAAAGTGCTGTTTCCAGCAATAATGAAGGAATGGCAATATAGTTTCAATTCAGGATGGTGAGCGGCTCAGAAGGGAACTTGCAAGTGGTGGTATTCCTATGCATCTACTGTCCTTGTCCTTCTAGATAAGAGAGGTCTCAGGTTTGGAATGTGCTGTCGAGAGAAGTTACAACACATTAAAACACATACAATAGTAGTAATTTGTAGCCATGTATAACAAATTCCCAAACTGATCTCCATTAAGGCAACAGCACCCATACACTTAACCAGACAAATCATTTTCACCTTACAAATTCAAAGTGAGGTTCCTTTCACTTTGGTCCCTGTAGAGACAGTGGTAGGCTCCCTGTAGAGACAGTGGTAGGCTTACAGCTGCTTTGATCTTACATTGCCTGCCTCTGCCACCACACAAAAAAACTTCTGCAGTTATACCTAGCACAACTCATTGAATGTAAATTCTCATTTTATCACCAGCCCCTTTGAACTCCACCTCTAACAATAAAACCCCTTTGAGTACCAATTTTATTAGTAATATAAACAAGTTGCTGGTCTCCTGCCTGCTATGTGCCAGATTTCAGCCCACTTCTTGAAAGCTCAAGCTTCAAAAAAAAAAACGCAATACACTACCTCTCATATCTCAACTAGTATCCAAAACACCCAGACTAGCTTTCTTTAATCCAATTAAGACACACCTACAGATTAATGTTCTATTTTTAAAAGAGAAATATTTTCCAATAATATTATATACATTAATTGCTTCATGACACTTGTATATAGTGCACATTGCTGCCACTGGAAGACAGTGATAGAGGGAGTGAATGTTCAAGTTGATGGATGAGGCACAGATTAAGGCCTGGATGGTGTCAAGCTTCAAGTGTTGTTGGAGCCGTGCTCAACCAGGCAAGTGGAGAGTATTCCATCAGACTCCTGACGTGTGCCTTGTAGGTGGTGTGCAGGTTTTGGGAAGTCAGGAGGAAAAGTTATTCACCACAGGATTCCTAGCCTCTGACCTGCTCGCCTAGCCACCATTTTTTTTTTTAAATTTAAAATATAGCTGATTCCGTTCAGTTTCTGATCAATGGTCACACCCCCCAGGATGTTGATAGTGGGGGATTCAGTGATGGTAAAACAATTGGATGAATGAGAGATGGTGGGAGTCTCTTGTTGGAGATGGTCTTTGCCTGGCAGTTGTGCAGCATGAATGTCACTTGCCACTTATCAGCCCAAAGTGTTGTCCAGGTCTTGCTGAATATGGACACAGACTGCTCTAGTAGTTGAGGAGTTGCAAATGGTACTGAATATTGATGGTTGCACAATGAACACCCCTATTTCTGACCTTATTATGGAGGGAAGGTCACTGATGAAGCAGCTGAAGATGGTTGGGCCTAGAGCACTACCCTAAAGAACCCCTGCAGCAATGGTCTGGGACTAAGGTAACTAAGATGATAGACCATGACACATCAAAACAAGTAATACTAAGTGGAATGAGACAAGGGCTTGTTAATTTGTATTGGACTGTCAAAAGTACATGTGTAAACTGAAGAATACAATATATATTTAAAAAATAAAGATGAATCTTCTTTTCATTAACACTATCAATATATTTTTCCATTCAATAAATCCACCTTATTCCCCCTTCTTAAAAAAATATATGCATAGAAACGTCCACTCAAAGAATGATCCCTTTGTCTTCAAAAGGAAAAGTAGTCCCTCTGAGGACCTCCAATAACTTTTTGGAGCTCACTCCTCTTTTCATGAAGCAGTTAGACAATTGGTAGCTGCTATCAATCCATTTGATCTTAACAATCTCCTTATCCTCTAACATCCGTTTTAAGCTTGCAATGTCAACTCACAATCTCTTTTCATTAACGCACATTGTAGAGTGAACATCTTCCCCAAAGTGACTTATTGTCTATAAAACATTTGATAGATACCATTCCTGAATATCCTTTTCCATTCAAAATTTCTGCCAGCATCTTTGATATAAAGAATGTCATCTCTGCTGCCTCAACAAGAGCAGAAGTCTCCACTGCCAATGTACTTTTTACAACTTTGTATCCTTGCCAAAGTGCAACATTTACCCACTATCTCTTCCCCTTCTCCCCACCCCCATGAGAAATATTATAAATCCTCCTGCACTCAAATTCATCATAGATTTGGATAAGATGTGTCACTAAACACTTTCATTTTCTAAGACCACTTAAAGATGGGAATTTCAAAACACACTTCCATTTTTAATTTTGTCAATGTTTTGTTTGCTCAAAATGATTTCTTCAACCTTGAGATCATTCATTTTAGTGCTCAAATCCAAAACATCAAAACTGACATCCGGCCTTGTTTGTTTGCCTAGCCAACTGAGTTGCCCAATTAGATTTCAGAGTTCCTCTTCATCTGTATCAGAAGCCATTGTATCTTTCTAGGAGGCCCTACCACTACTAATTGCAATGGGATTGGCATTCCAAGTAGGACTGCTGATGTAAAAAATGACGAGTGATCCACTCTGCCAAACTCCATTCTGAACCCATTAATGACAACTATTTCAAATTTGCCACCACCACCCCACACAAAAAAAAATTGTCTACATGCGTCATAAAGATGCCTGCAAGTTTCCCTCCATGGTGTCAATAAAACATTGCTGGGTCTGCTTCCAATTGAAGAGAGCCCAACTTCAACAAAACAGATCTGAGAAATACCAAACTCTGGAGGAGTCATTTAAACTGTATACACATTTTAGTTTCCAAAGTATCCCTTCTGCATTTGGCACCTCTTCGGTGGGTGGAGAAAAACTTCTTTGAAGTTGGTGTCCCTGCAAAAAGGCAGCTTTAATATCAGCTGACTTGCATTCCCAAGCATTTGTAGCTTATAGAGCAAAGATGATCCTCAGAATAACTTCCTGCCCTAAGTGAATCTCCTCTTATATGCTGGTCACCCAATTTTTCTTCAAAACCTTGTGCCACTAACCTCACTTTAGCTTTACAAGTCCCATCAGGAAGCACCTTTTCCATGCATATCTATCTATGAGATACAGCTGGTTGTCCCCTATCTGGCACCTCTGTATATACCCTATATTCTTTCCATAAAAGCAAAATACTGCAGATGCTGGAAATCTGAAACAAAAAAAAACTAGAAAATCTCAGCATCTGTGGAGAGAAAAGAAACAGTTAACATCGAGTCCGTATGACTTCTTCAGAGCTCTGAAGAGGAGTCATACAGACTTGAAACATTAACTTTTTTCTTTCCACAGATGATTTTAGACCTGCTGCATTTTTCCAGCATTTTCTGTTTTTGTTCTATATTCTTTCCAGCTATGTAATTCTTGCTGTTTGTCATCCTTTACCAATTTATCATCCAATTTGTTTGAAGCTACTAAGACTTCGACCACATGGACTTCTGCTCCTAGTAGCATTATTAGTCAGTGCCATATTCCTTGACCTTAAGCTATGTCCTCTATCCTACCTTCTATCACATTCCAGACTGTTACTGCTTGATCTCCCTCTCCTATTTATAGATGTTATTTCAATTGTACATGATCTCTTCCTAGAAGCACGTTCACTCCCAGACCCACTGTCCAAACTGACACTACGTTGCCATGCCTTCCATTTTTGTATTTCCATGTTCCTAATCCAAAGACCTAACCTCCTGCCCTTTCTCATACATTTAACTAGATTTTGCATTGTCCCCATGGCTTTCCCTGTTCTACTTACAATTGTTGCATCCCTCCATTGGCTAGCCCCTTCTGGCAAGTATGTAACTTTAGTGCCAACTTTTGGCAGTTGGCCCCTGGGACAAATTGCCTCATCTCATTCACCCAAATTACTGTGTCCATCTTCAGATGCCCTGTCAACCTCAGCAACCTGGTCCTCACAGCCATACAACATATGAGTTGTGAAGCATATGGTTCCTCATCACTTCCTAAAGCTCTTTCCAGACCTGCAAATTTGTAATCTGTGCCAACTAACCTTGATGAGTGTACCCAAATAGTCTGGTTCCGATGCTGTAAAAATTAATTTTACCATCTTTGCCTATAACTAGGGCTGATCCACTTGTTAAACCGTTCTCTTTTATGGTATACCATGTCTCCCGATTAAAAATAGTTTCCAATGTCATACATCGTGTCTTAGAGTTCGCAGAATTCTTTCTGAAACTTCAGCTTCAAGGAATGCCCTACCTGCATGTAGTGCATTTAAATGCTCAGAAAAGGTAGAGCTAATTATAGTTCCCTTCCAAGCTGGGAAATGGTCACTCAAGACTGAAGGAATTTTGGGGTTTCTACCAAAAACCAACTGATATGGACTATAGCCCCCAACCATCTGCAGTGAACTCTTTACATGGAAAGCCTATGCTAGAGCTGATAATTTGCAGCTCGGTCTATCTGCCAAATATTTTACAGAGCATTTCATCTATCACCCTGTGATTCCTTTCACATGTTCCATTACTAAAAGGGCTTTCTGCTGTTGTATTCATAGTTATTATATTCACGTTTTCGCACATATCCAGAAACTCATTGATATGGGGGGCGGGGGGTGGTTGGACAGAACCTCATCTTCCGGCTAGGCACTTAATAGCCTGCCGGACTTAATATGGAGTTCAACAACTTCAGATCATGAACTCTCTCCTCCATCCCCACCTCCTTTAGATCCCCCTTTTCTAATTATTTATATTAAAATATATTTTTCTCTTCCTACCTATTTCCATTATTTTTAAATGTATTCCCATCCATTATTTCATCTCCACCTTTTAGTCTATTTTGATCCCTTCCCCCCCACCCCCACTAGGGCTATGTGTCACTTGCTTATCCTGCTTTCTGCCCTTAATGTCACCATTGGCACATCTCTTAACTAATATCACCACCGTCAACACCCCTTTGTCTATGACATCTTTGGCAATCTCTTCTTTGCCTCCACCTATCACTGGCCCTCTATCCAGCTCTACCTGTCCCACCCTCCTCAACCAGCTTATATTTCACCTTATTTCTATTTTTCTTCAGTTCTGAAAAAGAGTCATATGGACTCAAAACGTTAACTCTGTCTTCCTCTCCGCAGATGCCGTCAGACCTGTTGAGTTTTTCCAGCTATTTTTATTTTTGTTCTGGAAACTCATTGTTAGCAAATTCCTCCCCCACACCCATGATCAGGGGAATTTTGCCGGTGGGCCCAATCCACTTTTCCATTATCTGATCCACAATTATTTTTTCTTTACAGTGTATGATTGTTGACTGGTTAAGCCTGGTGGCCAAATCCATGCGAGTGTAAAATAAAAACATTCTTTTCTTTATCCCACACCTTTAAATCCATCACCACAACTTCATTGAAATCCCTTGCTAAGGGTAGACTCACTATGGGCCATGACAGTATCCTTCTGTATTTCTTACATATGTCACTCACTCATCTCCATAAGTTTAGTGTACTCCCCATCCCTTAGCAAAACTTTAATCTTTGTGAAGAAAGGTGGGCAAACTGCCAGTGCAATTTTAACATAAATTAGTTTTATCTTCTAAATTCCTATCCCCTGACACTAATAACACTTCTTTAATCTCTTTAGTAGAAGTTAGGTTCCATTAAAGAAGTACAATAGCATGGATTTGCAATTTACACAATCTGGACAGGTTTTCCAAATACAATAACCTCATCATTCTCCACATCCAGCTTCATTTGCTTTTTTCAATCGATGGCCTGCTCAACAGCAACAGTATTTCGCCAGACACTACAGCCATACTGATGAACTCCAGCTATCTTACAGGGAATCACTACCCTTTTTAAAGATTTTAGGGTGTTACTACCTCCAAATCTAAAGCTTGTGGAACTCAAATTCCTTAACCTTATTCCTGTCCTTGTCATTTAAAGCAGTCCAGGTAGCATTTTAACCCATCTACTCTACAGACTGGAGACATGCATCAGCTATCTAGTACCACACACTTGAAGGTCTCTGCAACAAGACATTCATCACCAGGTTGAAACTTCTTGTAACTAACACAATGCCCTCTCTTTGGTTAATATCTCCATTATCTTCTTCAGAGTCTCCTGTTTAATATTGAACACCTTTTATCATTTAGGACAGTTCATTGCATAGTTGTATTTTGAATTGCATCTAAGATATCGATTGACCACACCTGGGCAATTCTGGGATTTGTCCTTTTGTTGTTATTTCCCCAATTTTTTTCTCCTGCCATAATTTTCAAAGGGGTTTCTATCCTCATCATTTCTGGTTGCAAATCTTCTTTTGTATTGACACATGCATCTTGTTTCTAGATGACCTCGCCATACTGTTAACATTGTATCCTGTATCTTCAGTCTTACCGCCGAAGGACCCATTTGCACCATGAACACTGCCGGAAAGGAATGTTTTCCGAGGGTTTTTTTTAAAAAGTGCTTCTGACATCTGTTCTAGCAGCATGCGATTTTCCGCAAATTTAACTCCTGTCAAAACTAGGAGTCTGTCCATATTCAATACCTTGGCACAGTCTAGTAACTTAAATGCAAGCACTGACTGGGGAATTTCTAGACAGAACTTGTGTACATTGCATATAGTCTACTGAATTCCATGATGTAATCTTCAATGGAACGATCATCCAACTTTTGAAATTTGTCAAAATCTGACCACGCTTCATAAGCACTTAATAAGTCATCCTTCCTATAGATCTTATCCATAAAATCTAATAACATTGCCAAACCTTCATCCGTGTTCAAATGCTCAGGTTCCAATTCCAAAAATACTTTGCATCTTATTTTGCTTTTGTAAGGTAAAAAAAGTGCCAAGGCCATTCCTTGTTTCTTCTTCAGCAAGGATGTAACTAGCGTCCACATAGTTACTTCATTCTTCCTTTGCTCATAAGGCTTACTCTCAAAATAATCAGTGGGTAATCACACCCCGAAACTCTACATTTTGATTCTGCCAAAGTTAATCCAAATACAGTCTTATGTCTGAAGAAAGCTTAGTTTCCAATCTTTTGCCAACAAGCAGGAACCATCTTCTACTACCACTGATAAAGTCACATTACCTGCTTGGACTAAAGACTGGCTTCTTCCAACAGATGTTTTATTTTTGGTCCATAAAACTCTACAGAGAACTTGCCTCACCTGTTTTCTCTTTTATACATTCAAAATGGTACTTAGCTAGTTAACTGATAATTACCAATTGAACTCCTTGTGAGTTAACTGTTTCCTTCTCCAACACCTCTCTGTGGTTGTATTTAAGGGTAGCCCTTCTAGTCTGTGTGTCACAAATCTTATTTACCATGCAATATGTTTACCCACTAAACCATCAGAATCCATTTAAAACATCTTTGCTCCCCATTGTCCTCCCTTCCCCATTTTCCCTGAAGCTGTAGACTCTGTGCCCAGATGGAAGCTATGCATACCTGGGAAAGTGGAGGATTTACCTTTGGCTGGGGACTGCTTTGCAGCAGGAGGTATATTGTTGCTGTTTCTGCCTCCACTTAGTGAGAAAACACCCCAACTATCTTGTGCTCCTGTCTCGCTCCTGATCAACAATCAAGTGGCACTGGCACCATGGCAAACAATATGCCCATCCAGACCATGCCTCTCCTGTGCTGCAAATACTTTGAGGTTCAAAAAAGAGCTTTTCCTGCTACCTTGAAACAACTGACGGCAGCCTCGTCTCCTCGTAACTGAGGCACAACCACACCCGCATGAGTGCAGCAAGATCCCAGAGTTCACCTGTCATTGTTATATTTAATCTGAGCAGTGGTAGGTAATGCAAAGGAGAACACAAAAGTTTTGGTGCTGATTTTTAAGATGAAAGTAGGGACTCTATGTCATTGGTTCCAAAAGTTCCTCTTTACATAAAATGTGAGATGCAGGCGGATGGCCTGCATGTTGATGCTCTCAGGATTTCAACTTGGAATTATCTTTTACTTCAAATAGTAAATCATAACATCTGAAGGATCTCATCAGATTAAGAAGATAAAAATTAAAGGTGAAATGTTTGAAAAGCCCTAACTTTGTGTAATTTGAATCAAAATTCCAATATTTTCATGAAAAATATGATGAATGGTGATTCAATCTCTCAAGAAATTCAAAATTGTGTTACTTGTGAAGTGTAATACATCTGGCCCAAGTCAGGCGAGAAGAAAACTTTACGGAATGACCAACAACAGCAGCTTGCATTTATATAATGCCTTTAGCATCGTAAAACATCCCAAGGCACTTGATAAGGGCCATAGTCAGACAAGAGTTCACGCAGAGACAATAGGACAGGGGTGAGGCCATGGACAGAATGGTTCAACAAGTGTCAACAGAAAGTCAGTACATCACATGGTCATTTAGTGCATGTGTGTGTCTGTGTGTGTAGACCACAGTGTTGACATTCCTTTTAAATGCAAGGAGATCTCTGTTGAAGGGTCAACTCTTTTCTTCTCCACCGATGCTGCCAGACCTGCTGAGTTTTTCCAGGTAATTCTGTTTTTGTTTCAGCTCAGCCTTGTCCCAGATTAGAAGTTATAACCCTGAATGATTTTTGCATCCAAGTGATATGTGGTGAGATCAGTTAACACAACCTGTATTGACACACTGCATGAGTCACAAACCTAATATGTTTACCCACTGAACCATTGGGATCAGCTTAAAACATCTTTGGCTCCCCAATATTCTCCTACCCTCATTTTCTCTGAAGCTGTAGACTCCATGCCCTGGTATGGCCCCTCTCTGCTGAACTCCAGTATTGTACCTCACCCAGGTGGTCAATATTCATGTCTGCAACTTGATGGTGAGAATTAGTAGGGTTACTTATCCCTGTTCTTAGGAATATTAAATGTAACACAAAATAACATTTCAAAATTATGGTTCAACTAGTTTATCCAATTGGTAGCTGAGCAACTAAGCAAGGAGGTGCCAGGATTTAATCCAAGCTCTTTGCTAAATTGGCTGATTTCAGGCAGGGCAACACTAATGGAAACAAGAACATTTATTACAAGAAAACAAACAATGATCAGGCCAAGTCCAAACTTGTACATGTCTGACAACGGTACATTTCCCCTTTCCAACA
This sequence comes from Carcharodon carcharias, assembly GCF_017639515.1. NCBI lineage: Eukaryota > Metazoa > Chordata > Chondrichthyes > Lamniformes > Lamnidae > Carcharodon > Carcharodon carcharias. The sequence goes on along the minus strand of NC_054492.1, from coordinate 28,224,121 downwards.
AGGTAACTGCATAGTGTTATGAACAGGGTGAGAAAAAACTATTGAAAGCCCTGTTCCCTTCCCTAATGTCCATAATCAGTACGCTTTTGAAAAGGAAGATATGTATGATTCTTAACCCCTGCATATGCTGTCACGACTCACTGGGGACAGTGCGCTGTAATATCAGCCCCACTGTTCCCCAAGCCACAACAAATGTCAAAAGTTTGACCAACTTACTAGATTGCCCCTATTCTACCTAACTGTTTAATTTAGGCTAACAGAGTACGAACACCAGGTTTGTAAACTTAATAAGTAAATAACTGTTCATTGAACAAATTGTCTTTAACTAGTGGCAAAAGAAAGAAATATGAACTTCTAACACTATAACTTAAACTCTACCCCCTTAAAACCCTACACACAGAAACACATACACACACACACACAGAGAAACACACACACACACACACACAGAGAAACACACACACACACACACACACACACACAGAGAAACACACACACAGAGAAACACACACACACACACACAGAGAAACACACACACACACACACACAGAAACACACACACACACACACACACACAGAGAAACACACACACACACACACACAGAGAAACACACACACACACACAGAAACACACACACACACAGAGAAACACACACACACACACACACACAGAAACACACATACACACACAGAGAAACACACACACACACACACACACAGAGAAACACACACACACACACACACACACACACACAGAAACACACAAAAACATGGATTTTAAGGGTGGGATAAAACAGCTCAATAACACCAATCCGGAGTGCAGGATTCAATGGGTTGATTTTGATCGATGTCTTCCAAATTCCTTTCAGTTCTTGTTGATGATGTGAGGTGGTCTTCCAGCACTTTCAGTATTTAGTTCACTGGTTGAGAACTTGTTTTTCAATGTCTCTAAGAGTGGTTTTCCCCTTTTCCTTTTCACAGGGGCAGAATTTTCTGCCTGTCGGGCGGGCGGGCCTGACCCAATCTCCAGCGGGTGGGGAGCCGATCCCTGCCAGCAAAGCGGGCTCCCCCCGCCATTTTACGTGGGCAGGCCAATTAAGGCCCACCCAGCGTGACATCTGGCGGGAAGCGCTGTGTGGTCCCTGTGTGGTCGGGGGAGGAATCCCTGAAATCGAGAGTGCGCTCTTTTGCACATGCATACAAAAGAGCGCACATCTCCCTGAGGCTAAGTGCAGCCTCAGGGAGATTGAAAAATATTAAAAATAGAAAAACAAAATCCCTTACATGTCCCTCTCATGTGACAATGTCACATGAGTTGGGACATATTCATAATTTACAGAATAACTTTATTACAGTCTTTAAAACCCTGCATGAAACTTCATCCCACCGCTGGATGAGGTTTCATGTTTTCTCTATTTGCCGCTGGGACTCCTGGCCTGCTCACCAACCTCAAGGTTGTACGGGCAGGTCCGTTAATTGGTTAAATGATCCTCTCAAAGGCCTCAATTGGCCATTGAGACATTGGCGAGCCCACAGCTGATTTTGCTGCGCCCCTGCCTTCCTGAAAATTTAAATGGGGCGGGGTGACATCGGGGGTTCCACCCAATGTCATCCTGCGTCATTTTATGCGTCGGCAAGCGGGCCCCACCACCTGCTCGCCAATGGCAAAATTCTGTCCCAGGGGTTTCCTCAGGAAGAGAGTAGGTTATAGAGATATGAGGAAAAGAGATTTTAAATGTTTTCTTTGCAGGCCAGCAGCTTTCTGCTGCCCTGCTACCACAAAACCCTCATTACCTGGTCAGGAGCCAATTAAAATACTGTTGTCAGGCAGCTCCCTTGGTCCAGGACTCCTTTCTGGCACCGTCCTGTCTTTTACAGGGTTGCAACATTGTATATATCTCTCATCCTGTTCCAGTGGACATGTCTTTCAACCTGTAGCCGTTGTAATTCTAATCCACAGTCCAACAGAAAATAAGAAGATATGTTCTTTACAACAGTCCAACAGAAATAAAAAGACATGTTCCTTACAGTATGGATAATTCAAATAACCAGTAGCAAGCTTTTCATGGATTAAAATAAAGAGGATTATTTATTCACACACAATCCCAAAAATCTAACACTACATCACTAGGTCTCGCAGTCACGCACATAAACACAATCAGGAAAGTACAGTTAAAGAGAATAACGCACTGTTACAAGTTATAGACAAAAAGAATCATTCATAATTCACTTGATTGGCTCATCTTGGAAAGCACACGTTGCAGGTCTGAAGAAGAAGACGGTTTTGCTCCTGAAGTGTAGTCTCGGTGGATTTAATAGCTGAAGCCCTCAGAGTCATTGCAGGATTCTCTCGAGGCGATGGGCTGGAATTTTCTGGCCCTGCCATGACAGGACCTGCCACAGGCGGTGCAGCAGCCCAGCCAAAAGTACACTGACTTTCGGCAAGAGCGGATGATCCCAACGGCAGGCGGGGCTGGAAAATTCCACACATGGACTTTCTGCGGGTCATGAAGTTAGTTACTTGTAGTATCATTACCAGGAGGTCGGTTTGCTGTAATGATGGACCTGAAAATCAACAGGCTTCGAGACCTACGCTCTCTAGTTCTATATAAGTTTTTCTGCCCTTTCTGTTGCTGTTACTGTGTCTTTCTGAAGACAGCACTGAAAGATTAAGTAGGGAGGCCTTAACATGTGGTTCCTCACCATTCCCTTTTCCAAATATGGTGTTGGGGCTTAAGTTGATTAACCACAACTTAGGTTATTGTTTGAAGACATTCTCTTGTGCAATGGGGGCAGGGGTGGGTAGTTGAAACAATCACTGTCTTGATTCCAGAACAACCCATTCAGATCAGGAAATATCTTTTGGATGGTCCAGGGAGATTTTTATTTTATTTTATTTTTTTATTTTATTGCTCATTTATAGAAGAAAAGTCAGCTCCAGAAGATTCCACACCCCAGTACAGTTCAAACTTTAGAGTTATGAACATGACACGCCTTTACTGGACATGACAATAACATATCGGAGGACGGGTATCTAGCGGTTATAGTACTGGATTATTAATCCAGAGGTTCTGAGTTCAACTCTCACATTAGTACCACTATTAAGCTATGGGCTAGCACCAGGAAATGCAACAGTACCTACCTGCCCCCTCCTTATCTGGTTTCACAGCCATGTGACTCCAGTCCCACGCTTGGTAGTAAACTTTTAAGTATCCTCAGGGCAATCAGGGATGGGTGGTAAATACTGCCTTGCCAATGTGACCCAAATTTCAAGAACAAGTGCTTACAAAAGCAGTATTCAGAACATTTTTTACCTCTTTTGCAGGATGGTGAGATCAAGGGCGGAATTTTCCCAGAATTGCACTAAGTGCAGCAGCGGGCGGGTAAAATGGAGTCCTAACCGCCAACGAGTATGGCTGGTTTTCACGCCATATCGTCTCGAGCCTGTCTCATTATTTATTCGCTCTCATTCGCCCGCCTGCCATTACCCCACTATTGCATCATGCCAGCCGCCATCTTTAAAAGGCAGCTGCCAGCAAAGCGCTCATCACCACCAGTTAACCACCGCGGCCAGGGATCATGGTCAGCAAAGGAAAAAAGACTGCAGCCCCCAGCTTCAACGACGGGTCCCTCGAGTGACTGCTGGATGCCGTGGAGGCCACAAGATGGGTAGCAAAGTCACCAACCTGGCTTGGGAGTCGGTAGCAACGCAAATGCCCTGCAGTGGAGGACAGCCAACCACTGCCGCAAAAGGATGAATGATCTCCTCCGTTCCTCCAGTGTAAGTCACTCTTTTCATCAGTCCCGACTCACACACTCACAAACCCATCACACACCCACAGGGCCCTCACTCACTGCCAGTGCAAGAGCCATCACCATTCACTCTCTCACACTCGCCGTCATTGTCCTTATCCTGTCCATGGGACCACTGACCACACAAACAAGCCTTATCATACTTATCATCTGGCGCGGCAGGCATCCTGCTACACTCTCCCCAACTCTATCCATGCAGGGCAAACTGGTTCACAACAGGAGGTCAAGGTCGCAGACAGGTGGAGGGATGACGGAGATCAAAGTTCTGACAGAGTTCGAAACCCAGCTGGCCGGCAATGACCGGGTCCAGTCCTGTGCTGATGGTTAGGATCCAGCAGTGCAATATCTATCAGACAACCATGCTGTGAGTGATGTGTCCTCTTTTATAGGCCACTGCCATGCACTAATTATCTCCCCATTCTTTTGCAGGCACATCTGCCAAACAGCAGACAGAGTCCATGACCTCCAATCTAGCCCTGAAGAAACCTCTGAAGAGGAATCTGAAGGCACCCACCCTGAAGTCCCATCACAGTGTTCACCCACACCCTCCACCAGTGTACAGGCACAGACCTCGGTGGAACCTAGCTTTAGAGTAGCCTTGGGATCACGATCTGATGTGCATATCACACTTCTGATCCACAGCAGGTGGAGGCAGGGACTTCCCAGGTCCCCGGCACGCGGAGGACTGCTGGAGCCCAGAACGTTGCTGAGTCCGAGTCAGATGATGAACCTCTGGATTCCGTCATGTCACAGTTGCTGGAGCTGCAAAGGCAAGCTCCAGAACATCAGGAATAGATGCCTGCTGCATTCCTCAGACTGTAAGGGACGATGGAGGAGTCCATCTACCTTCAGGCTTCAGCATTGCAATGCACCAAGGTCAACACTGGCAGGATGGCAGCTGCCATGGAGACCTTGGTCCAGGACATTACTCCTACACTGCTGCACGGGCTTAACTCCATTGCTGATGCCATAGTTGGCCTCCAACAGTGTGTACACGAGAGGGGTGCTGAGCAGCTCGATCTCACTCCAGCTACCCCTTTCACTCACTGGAGTCAACCAGAGGCCCTTGGGCACCCATAGGCAGGAGGATCAGCAGGTGCACATCCCAGGGCCATCCATCTAGGTGACTCTGGGAGTGACTGGGTCATCTGAATTCCCTCTTCCTATGACCTCCTCAGCTCCAGCTCCACAGGCCGTGGAGGGTGCCACTGCCACACAGCAGGAACCTGAAAGGAGGCCAGGGCCCACCAAGTCTCGGCCCTCCAGAGGACACCCACCAAAGTCATCATAGACAGGGTGTCACAGTCAGCAGGCTGCCCCCACCTCTGCTGTGGATGTCCGGGGAGCACCGAAATGTAGCAGCAGGGTTAGGAAAGTTAGGTAAAAGTAATTGAACAGTCTGCGCACAGGCGTTGATCACTGGCCCTCAGCCAGACAGGAGTCAGACATTCTCAGAGGCTACGTGAAGCTCTATGGAATGTCCTCGCTGCACGTTGTCATCATTCTCCTGCAATTGAGCAACTATTAGGGGCGTCCACTGCATCTCCATGACAGGAGCATTCTCACAGAGGGTATTGACGCTGCCACAAGCCAGATTGGAGTCAAATGCTCACAACTGCAATGTGAGGATCTATGGGAACACCTCACTGCATGTCATCATCATCCTCCACAAATCTGGCAGCTATGAGGGCCTCCCCAGTGCGCCTGCCTTGTCTAGCCAGTGGGAGAGCCTCATTCCTGTCATCATAGCAACCGAGGACCCCCTCACCCTCATCCCATCGGTGTCCTCCTCATCCAAAGAGACCTTCAGCTCCTCCATCTCCTCCTTAGCCATCTTCTCTCCGCCTTGCAATGCCAGGTTGTATAGGGCATAGCAGATGATGATGATGTGTGACAGCCTCAGTGGACAGTATTGCAGGGCTCCACCAGACCGGTCCAGGCACCAGAACTGCATCTTCAGCATCCTAATGGTCTGCTCCACCAAGTCGCTCTGCTGCAGTCTGAGGCTGCCACATGGGTGTCATCAGCCACGGCCTCTGTGGGTAGCCCTTGTCCCTGAGGAACCATCCCTGCAGCCTCTGTGGACCCTGGAAGACTCCAGGGATCTGCGAGTGACAGGATATAGGTGTCATGCACACTCCCTGGAAACCATGCGCATACCTTCAGGATGTGTTCCTGGTGGTCACACACCAGCTGCATGTTCAGTGAATGGAAGCCCTTGTGGTTGATGAGGTCCCCCGAGTGTAGCAATGGAGACCTGAGCACCACATGAGCACAGTCACTCGCGCCCTGCACCTGTGGGAATCCCGAGATCAGGGCGAATCCAATGACCCTTGCATCCTGGCTGTCCCGGTCCCAGGCGAAATGCACAAAGTTGTGTGTGCAATGGAGAAGATGGCATCTGTGACCTCATGGATACATTTGTGAGTGGCAGATCGTGATATCCCACAGAGGTCACCTGTGGATCCCTGAACGGAGCCACTGACATAGAAATTGAGAACCATGGCCACTTTCACAGCCATTGGCAGTGGATGCCCTCCATGTCCCCTTGGCACCAAATCCTGCAGTAAGTGGCAAATGTGAGTCACCAGGTCCCTAGACATGTGCAATTGTCAGTGACACTGGTTCTCAGCCATCTGCAGGAATGGCAGGCAGCGACTATAGATCCTGGATGTCATTAGATGCCGACCAGCCATGGCGCACTGTCGCTCCTGGGCTGCGTGTGCTGGAGCCTCTGCTGCCCCTTCTTCATGAGGTTGCTGCTCCTGCCTTTGCGCGTCCAGGATCCTCAGTCACTCTCTCCTCCGTCTTCTACAGTCTCTGTAGGCCATCAGACATACAGCTAGGTCACCAGGATCCATGCTCCTGATGTGGTCCTCCTGCAGCGTGAAAGAGAGAGAGACGTGGTTATCATGGCTGTACTTAGCACCTTTCCTGGCCCCGTGTGACTGCCCCTTAATGCTTCCTGTTGAGTGCTGGTCACCCCTCGGACGGCCAGAGATGAGTGCGCTGCATGGCTACCCTGTCAACCTGTGACATGTGAGACACTGGTCCAAACCAGGATGCTGAGATTGCAAGGGGCTGTGAGCACCTCCAGCTGTCACTGCTACATGGCCAGTGTTGGCGAGAAGATTGTACAACGTGCACAGTCCAACCGCTTCATAGTCCAATAAAGTGGTGGCAGACTCAAAGTTTGTGCCGGGGTGTTGGGGGGTTGGGTGTAAGGTATAGAGCGCTTGGTGGCCCTTTGGTGCCTCTGGGTTGCTTGCATGGGCGGGGAGGCTAGGAGCCTGAACCCAATCATATCACTGTGGCTGCACCTGATCTGTCTCAGTTGCAGAGGAATGGTCAGTTTATACAGGTGTCCCTAATGCGTCTACCCTCGCCTCGCCTACCATGCCCCCCTACCTCGATTGACTGCGCGTGGGACGCAGCACCAGGGCAGCATTTGACCCCCACCCCCCACCGACAATGGTCACCTAAGGCTGGCCAGCACTTGCCCCCGGACACCACCCCCACAGCGGTGGCCTCCAGAGCAAGGCATCAGTTGCCCCCGCACCCCCGGCGCCCCTGAGGCCTGTGAACATTGGGCGAGCTGTGGAGAACGCTGCTGCTCACTCAACTCAGTACCCCCAAAGTGAAGGCTGCCAGGTGCAGTCGCCTGCATGCTGTTGTGAAACACATCAGCGTGCTTTCCTGTCGATTTGGACGGATAATGCGGCGGGGTTCCAAAAGCCTGGCAGGACGGCCTTTTAATTATACGCTAATGTATTATAATTAGCTCCCCGCTGACCGATGGTGGGAAACGCGGCCCACCACTGCAGGCTGAACGGACAACTGCGACCTGCCTTCACACCATCGTGAAGCAGGTCGCGTCATATTTTCCACAGACACCACCCTATCACACCTGCCTATCAGGTTGTCAAACATGGTTACCCTTTCATAAATCCATGTTGACTCTGCCCAGTTCTACCATTATTTTCTAAGTGTCCAGTTACCACATCCTTTATAATAGATTCGAACATTTTAGCTACTACTGATGTCAGGCTAACAGGTCTGTCGTTCCCCATTTTCTGTCTCCCTCCTTTCTTAAATAGTGGGGTTACGTTTGCTACCATCCAATCTGCAGGAACCATTCTGTACATTCTAGCTCTGTTCCATTGTGTCACAGGACTGAATATTACGCTCGGCGTGCGGGTGCACACCTGACATGCCCGAGCGTAAAATGACCCGCAATGCTACGTTGGGCAAGCGTCCTGACCTCATTGCGCAATCTGGCGATATTTCATTTGGTGGGCGGACGCGGGCTGGAGTCAGCTGTGCGCCCAGCGACAATTAAAAGGCCTCTTAAGGCCATTAAGAAGCTAATTAAATTCAAATTTACGCTGGCCGTCTAACCTGACAGTTGGCGGGCGGGCGAAAAGGCCAAGCCTCATCCACGGGCGGGATGAGGTTTCCTAAAGCAAATAAACTTCAAATGAAAATTTTATTTTTGTTTTTAAACAGCGCTTCATCTCCCTGAGGCACGGAGCTGCCTCAGGGAGATTGAAAATCTCTTCCGTGTGCATGCACGAAGATCGCTCTAGGTCCGCTCGCCCTCCTCCCCCTGCCTGCACAGGCCCGCTGCCGCTCACGTTCCACACTGGGCAGACCTTCAGCGTGAAATCGCGGTGTGGATCCGATCGCGGGTGGCGGTCGGCTTCTCGCTGAGCACCCCCGCCAAGGGGAAAATCCTGCCCATAGTGTCAGCCGTGACTCAGTGGATAGCAATCTCACCTCTTGAGTCAGAAGGTTGTGTGTTCAAGTCCCACTGTAGGACTTGAGCATGCAAACCAAAACTGACACTCCAGAGAAATAGCGAGGGCGTGCTGCACTGCCAGAAGTGCTGCCTCTTGGATGTGATGCCAACTCAAGGCCCTGCCTGCCCTCTCAGGTGAGCACAGAAGATCCCATTGCATTAATTTAAATAAGAACAGTGGAGTTATATCCAGTATCCTGGCCAATATTTATCCTTCAATCAATATCACAAAAATGGTTTATCTGGTAATTATCACATTCCTGTTTGTGGGAGCTTACTGTGCACAAATTGGTCGTCGCATTTCCTACATTAGAACATTGAAATCATGACAAAAGTACTTCATTGGCTGTAAAGTTCTCCAGTGGTCATGAGAGGAGTTATAGAAAGGCAAGTTTATCTGTTTGTCTTTCTTTCAAATCTAACAATTGAATAGGGACCAGGACTAATGCTTGATATTTTAGCACTTGTGCATACAGGATCTTTTAAAATAAAAATTATAACCCACCTTTTACTCATGTTGCTGACACACGTGGCAAGCAGATTCAGGAGTGGAGGGTTGAGGTGTTCGGAAACGGGGAGAGACAGGAGGCGGATGGAGCAGCTTCAGAGAGGTAGCCCAAACTGAATGGAAGGATCAAACGGAATTTGGGATAGGGGTAAGGCATGGTTTCAGGCAGGAACCTGTAGCTCAGTGCCGTTGCATGGCAGCACGACTGACACTCGGCAGGTGCCTGTCATACTAAGTGCATGACAATCGTTAGCTCTGCACCTGATGGTTCAGTCTGCTTGTTCCCATAGCAGCCATCACATGACAGCTCTGAGCTGTCTGCAACTGTCCTTTGGGAGATAAAGGTATAGTTCTCAATCCTTACCAAATGCTGAAGTGTACTATGGGGAATAACACCCACCATCAAGAAGAAAACATTTCAATATTAATTGAAAACACATTATAAATGCAAACCTGTAATCTGACTCCCATTAGTGTTAATGAAAACAATTAAGTACATTGCAAGGCAACAAAGAGTGGTACAGATTTATACTATTTAAAATGACAGTTCTGAAATGGAACATAAGTTTTAGTTAATATAAAGAGCTGCACCGGTTAACATCCATTGTGGTTATAATCTTAGAAAAAAGATGAACACTCCAAAAAACATATGATCATCCCTCTGATCTAGCTGATATGACTATGAAGCCAAATGCTCCCTGATAGTGCAATGGTTAAGTGCAATACTCCATGCTCGTCTGAGCTATGTAGATAGGGGAAGTCCCATGAGCGCAGTCTGCGCTGGGGCAACTGTTGAAATGCTGCAATTACCCATAAGATGACTGAGCTCAGAGGAGAGTGAAATCAGACAGGATTCCTGCTTTGGATCATGATCAGTGAACCCATTTTGTAGGTGGAAAGAACATAGTTCTGTGAAAATGGTACTACTGTGTAGCCCACAATTTATTTTTGTGCCACAGCACCCCTCACACCTTGCTCACCCGACAACCATCACCAGTTTTCTTCCCTCATTTCCTTAATGGGGCTGATTCTTGCTGGTTTATAGTTCTACTGATTCACCACAGTACCTTGCTCAAGTGCCCATTCACAGCCACTTTCCAGCACTGGATAACAATCAAGAGTATGAATTCTAAATGTTTCTATCTTCTCCAACTTCGGGATGTAGAAAGCAATTATATTACCCCTACCTCCGCCCCAACGGAGACCAGTTAATTCAGCAAAGGCCTGGAATTGAGCCTGGGGCCTTCTGTATTACCCAGTAGTATTGTGTTTATCTAGGGAGCTCATTAATATTTTCTTTTAAAGTTGTAATTTATGCTACACTATGTGAGATTTTTCCCTCATGACAACCAGATGCACAGACCCTGAACCCTCTTGCTGGGTGGAGTGGAGTAAATAGCAATATCAGATGACAATGTAGGAATTACTGACACACCTACTGTCTGTGTCAAACATTTCACAGGGGAAAACAAAATTATTCCGAATTCTCATATTGAAAATAAAGCTAAACATTTTTACTTTTACTTTTCACATGAATGTAGATATGCCTTAGAAAATTACACAATGGATATTTTTTTGTTAAATTCCTTTTGCATGGATGACCTCTATAATTCAATCACAACAAGATGTAGGTCATCCTCAATCACGTAATAAAAACCCAATTGCTCAAATCATTGTTGACTGCATGGTAACTAGTTACAAGAGGATGCCCTCAATTTTTTGAACTGTCTTTCAATCAAAGCACGAAAATTTAAGACACCTACTGGTGCCCTAAATTATGTTGTAGGGATTGTGGCATGTTTAATTCAGCTTGTGTCTATAGTCACATAATGAATCAATAACCCCCTGCAGAAACTGCTTTAGTTCCTTTGGAATCAGTACAAAGTTAAATTTGCATATTGTAGTTGCCTACAATTCAAATTAGCTTAAAGTGGACCTTCGTTTATTTAATCCATCTCCGCTGATGTATCGTCTCATGTGGAACTAAGGAAGTTTATTAATCAGGAATCTCCCAATTAGGTTCCATTCTCAGTGTATGTCATCAGTAACGGTAGTATAATGGGTGCTATATTTGAGTTCATTGCCTCCTGCATTAAGGAAGACAAAAGCCAGCCAGGGGTTCCCACGTCTCATTGTTTACCTTTGATCCTTGCTAAAAGGTTTGTACAAATAGGGCATCAGGAGAGGACAGGATTGGACTCAGTAGATGACACACCCATCACCCCATCCAATCCCACACCTCACCACCGCCCTGTGGCCTGTGGACATTCACATTCTAAATCTTCCAAATGAAACATGGTCATTGGTGCAAGTTTTTTTTTGTTCATGGGTTGTGAGCATCAGTGGCTGGTCCAGCATTTATTGCCCATCCCCAATTGCCCTTGAGAAGGTGGTGGTGTGCTGCTTTCCTGAACTGCTGCAGTCCATGTGGTGTAGGTACACCCACAATGCTGTTAGGAAGGGAGTTCCAGGATTTTGTCCCAGAGACAGTGAAGGAACGGCAATATATTTCCAAATCAGGATGGTGAGTGGCTCGGAAGGGAACTTCCAGGTGATGGTGTTCCCATCTGTCTTCTGCCTTTGTCGTTCTAGATGGTAGTGGTTGTGGGTCTTGAAGGTGCTGTCTAAGGAGGCTTGATGAATTCCTGCAGTGCTTGTAGATGGTACACACTGCTGCCACTATGCGTTGGTGGTGGAGGGAGTGAATGTTTGTGGATGGGATGCCAATCAAGCAGGCTGCTTTGTCCTGGACGCTGTCCAGCTTCTTCAGTGTTGTTGTAGCTGCACTCATCCAAGCAAGCGGAGAGTATTCCAGCATATTCCTGATTTGTGCCTTGTAGATGGTGGACAGGCTTTGAGGAATCAGGAGGTGAGTTACTGGCCACAAGTTTCCTAGCCTCTGACCAGATCTTGTAGCCACAGTATTTATATGGCTAGTCCAGTTCAGTTTCTGGTCAATGGTAACCCCCAGTTAGTGGGGGATTCAGTGATGGTCATGCCATTGAATGTCAAGAGGTGATGGTTAGATTCTCTCTTGTTGGAGATGGTCAAAAAAAAGTCACAGGAGGAGTGCTGATACCTATTGAACTCTAGCGCAGCACCTTTGGGGGACATAACTGTTGAAAATAGGAGAAAAAACGTCAAAAGAATGAAAATGATAAAATCTGTAGCAAGCTGTTTTATGTACATATACATTAGTACCTTATAAAACACAAGGATAGAAATGCATATTAATTTGTTTATATCAAATGCATGTTGTACCTGAAAAAATTCCTGAAATCATCAGGGAAATGTGAAGCTGTAACACAACTGAACAATTGAACTATATTTCTCATTTAGTTCAATGATGTTTGTGTGTGTGTGTGTGTGTGTGTGTGTGTGTGTGTGTGTGTGTGTGCGTGTGTGTTCCTTATTTTAATTGCTTCCATGGAGAAAATAGCTGGTTTAGTTCATCGGTTTCTGACAATGTGAGATGTGATGTCTGGCAGATGGTATTCTACTGAAGGAAAATTTTCAAGGGGCTACCTGCCAATTACTTCTCTCAAAAACAGTACAGAACAAACAAAAACAAAAAAGTTACCTAATGTCATCCTTCAGATAGAAAGGTTGCATATTTATCTAATTTTAAAACATTATAATTTCAATGCAATGGCTTTATTCAAGCATCCTGTATTGCGTATTATGTGCATGTGTTACAGTACAAAATAACAAGGATTAAAATCAATTTGGAACAGATCCAAAATGAACAGCTTCAAGGCTTTTATTAACTAGGAGTGAAGGAGACCGAAGGGGAATGGGATAATATAGTATGTGTGCACAAACAAAGCAACAGACAATATAACTCATCGTGTGCTGTAATGTCAAGTGCATGAGACAGAATATGGAAGACATTGGAATAAGGATCAGTAATTGAATAGCTGAAGGATGGAGTAGATCAGTATATAGATGAAAATGAAGCACATGATGCTGTTAGAGAATGGCATATACTAGGACAATTCAATTATGTTTTGGCAATTGTGAAAGTAGTCAATTTTTACTGCTATTTCTGTTCAAATGAGGAATATGAGTACAGGTAAGCAGAACTTTTTTGGCTACAACAAAAGCAAAATATTCCGGATGCTGGAAATCTGAAATAAAAACAGAAAGTTCCAGAAAAAAAAAACTCAGTAGATCTGGCAGCATTTGTGGAGAGAGAAACAGAGTTGGTGTTTTGAGTCCAATATGACACTTCTTCAGAAATGAAGGGAAGCAGGAATGTGATGGGTTGATGCTGTTGAGAAAGGGGGGGAGGGTCAAGTACAATAAACAGGAGGGTCAGGAATAAATTAGAAGGTAGGAGAGATCAAATAACAAAGATGTCACAGAATGAAAGGCAAAGGGAGCGTTAGTGGTTGTAGTAAAGAAACAAAGCATGGGACCAGATTAAGTGTTAATGGCAGAGTAAAGGACAGCTCTGTCTGAAAGCAAAAACATGAAAACAAGGTACAAACTGGCATTTGGAAAATACATCAAAATGGAGAACAGAGTTCACAGTCTGAAGTTGTTGAACTCACTGTTGAGTCCAGTAGGTTGTAAAGTGCCGAATATAAAATGAAATGCTGCTCTTCAAGCCTTCGCTGGGCTTCGCTAGACCATTACAGCAGCCTGAGGAGAGAAATGTGAGCATGAGAGCAAGGTGGTGAATTAAAATGGCAAGCGACTGAAAAGTCGGAATTGCGGACTCTGTGAAGGTGATCCGCAAAATGGTCACCCAGTCTTCATGTGGGCTCCCCAATGTAGAGGAGGCCATATTGTGAGCAGCGAATACATAACACTAAACTGAATTAAGTAAAAATAAATCACTGCTTCACCTGGAAGAAGTGTTTGGGACCTTGGACAGTGAGGAGAGAGGAAGTGAAAGTGCAGGTGGTACACCTCCTGTGATTGCATGAGAAGGTGCTGTGGGAAGGGGACGAGGTGTTGTGGGTGATAGAGGACCGGACCAGGATGAGGCAATGGTTCCTTCGGAATGTTGATGGGGAGGGGAAGATGTATTTGGTAGTGGCATCACACTGGACGTGGCAGAAATGGCGGAGGATGATCCTTTGAATGTGGAGGCTGTTGGAGTAGAAAGCGAGGACAAGGGGAACCCTACTGTGGTTCTGGAAAGGAGGGGAAGAGGTGAGAACAGAAGCACGGGAAAAGGGTCAGACACAGTAGAGGGCCCTGTCAACCACAATGGGGTGAAATCCTTGGTGGAGGACAAAGGAAGGCATGTTGGAAGGGCTGTCATGGAAGGTAGCATCATCGGAACAAATGCAACAGAGATGGAGAAATAGAGTGAATGGAGTCCTTACAGAAAGCAGGATGTGAGGAAGTATAGTCAAAGTAGCTATGGGAGTCAGTGGGTTTATAATAAGTATTAGTACACAGTCTATCTTCAGAAATGGAGGCAGAGAAGTCAAGGAGGGGAAGGTAAGTGTCAGAGATGGACCATGTGATGTTGAGAGAAGGGCAGAAATTGGAAGCAAAATTGATTAATTTTTCCCATTCTGGGTGAGAGCAGGAAGTGACACCGATAGTCATCAATGTACTGGGAAAAGAGTTAGGGGAGGGTCCTGAGTAGGACTGGAACAAGGAATGGTCCACATACCACACAAAAAATAGGCAAAACTAGGGCACATGCGAGTGCCCATGGCAACATCTTTTATTGGAGGAAATGGGACAAGTGAAAGGAGAAATTATTCAACGAGAGAGCAATTTCAGGCAAATGGAGCAAAGCAGGGCCCAGAAGAGGGTGGTGTAGATGGTGCCAAACACCAGGACCCGGGGGCTAGGGGGTTGGCCAGGGCTCAGTGTTTTAAACAGAGTTTTCATTATTCACACTGTGTGGCCAGAGTTTCAGATCTGAAAGACCGGCTTAAAAAAAAAATCGGAATTGTCAGGCTGGCAGTTCTGATTTTTTTTAAAGTCGGTCTGTCCGGTTAGTTCCATTGAGTTGCTGCACTGCTGCTTCCAACCTTCAGGCAGATTCGTGATTCTGATTTTTATCTTAAAAGTCTGCCAGAAAACCACAAAGCTGCCCCAGGTCAGCAGCAGTGCAGCAACTGAGAGCCAATTGGATGCTGGTGGGGGGGGAGGGCAGAGGTTGGAGGGGTGAGGGGGAGATTGGGGTGTGGTTGGAGGATTGGTTGGAGGGAGTCTGTGGCGAGGTTGAAGGGAGGTTAGGAGGAATGGGGTGGGGAGGAGGTTGGAGGGGGGAGGAGGGATGAGGGTTGATGGAGGGGGTTGGGGGAAGTTGGAAGGTGGTTTGAAGGGAGGTTGGGGTGTGTTGGAGGGGAAGTAGGATGAGGAGCTAGGGAGAGGTTGGGGGGAGCTTGGGGAGGTGGTTGGTGGACAGGTTTAAGAGAGGGTCGGGGGAGGTTGGAGGGGGGGTTGTGGGAGGTCGTTGAGAGGTTGGAGTGAGAGTTGGGGGGAGGTTTGCTGGGAGTGTGGGGAGTGGAAAGGGGATATGGGGACTGTGGAGGAAGTTTGCAGGGGAGATGTTGGGTCAGGGTGTCACTTCTAGGTTTGGTATCACAAACTTAAATACTGTAAACTTCTCAAAATTCTGGCCTGAATTTCATGCTCCCCTGCTGTTGGGTTTTTAGGTGGGTTGTGGGGGGGGTGGGGGGGGGGGTGAAATTGAAGGAATAAGATTCCCTCTGGCTTCCCACCTGCCCCGAGGGGCACGGCCTCAGATGAGGCACCCGCCCTTGCCTTAATTTGTCAATTATAGCCACTTAAAGGCCATTTCAGGCCCAGCCTCAAATTTTAGGCTGGCGGGAGGATTCAACTGGTGTGGGGTAAGCCTGAAAAAGACTGGGCTTAGATCTCGGGTGGTAAGTGGTGGGTGGGAGGTGCCTCCATCAGAAGTCCCCTTCTGATTGCGGACACCCGCCCCCTTAAGGTCCAGTGGCTGCTGGAATCCCTCCCCTCACCAGCCTCACCCTGACACCCCAATCGTCCCCTTTACGCACCCTCA
The DNA here is from genome assembly GCF_017639515.1 of Carcharodon carcharias. Classification (NCBI taxonomy): domain Eukaryota; kingdom Metazoa; phylum Chordata; class Chondrichthyes; order Lamniformes; family Lamnidae; genus Carcharodon; species Carcharodon carcharias. The sequence continues at coordinate 28,207,999 of NC_054492.1, read as the reverse complement.
GGCCTTCCATGCCAGGCCCCTTAAACGTACCTGGTCCTCCGGTCCCAGGACTTAGGCTCAGGCATCTTCCTGAATTTCCTCTTCAGTGCACAGCAGCAATCAGATTTGGCCAGCAACTCTCTAAAGCAGGACAGATGTCCTACCTGCAGCCAATTGACGCTCATTCAAGTGTGAAATGTGAAATTCGGCGGGGATGTGTTTCCCATCATCTCTTTGGATGGCGGGAAGGGAAACCCCACCACCCGAAAAATTCAAGCCTCTGTTTTGAATTTAAACCAGCAATTAAGTAGCAGCCTAAATTTTCATTATGCCCTGAAGTAGACACAATTCTGATGACATGCTGTGTTGATGTACTAGGGGCCAGGGAATCTTGGGCCTCATCAACATAAACGTAAGAACTAAAAACTGAGAGTGATGCAAAACAAGGGGCAGAATTTTTGCCCTTGGCCTGTGGGCTCAGTGGGGGCGATTGGGAAACCGACTGCCATGCGCAATTGGGCCCGGAAGGCAATTTCACGCTGGCGGGCCAATGCGCTCAGTGCTGCCTGTGTGGGCGAGGGGAGGGGTGCGAGCCGGGTGAGTGTGACTTTTGCACATGTACACGAGTGCGCACTACATAATCTCCCTGAGGCAGGGAGCTGCCTCAGGGAGATGAACTGATTTGAAAAAAAAAATTAAAGATTTGATAAATGTTCTGAAACATGTCCCCTCATGTGACCCTGTCACGTGAGCAGGGACATGTTATTTATGAAAAATTAAAGTCTTTACTTAATTTTTATTTGCTGCTTGGCCTTTTGGCCTACCCGCCAACCGTAAGGTTGGACAGGCAATGAAAAATTTACTTCAATTACCTTTTAAATGGCCTTAACAGGCCTTTTAATTGTCGGCGGGCGCGCTGCCGACTCTGGTGCACGCCAGCCAATCGAAATAACGCGAGAGTCAAGGTTGGAAGAAATAAATTCAGCGGGGGAGGAACAAGCTAAAACAATGGTACACCAGACAACAACAGCACCACCCTTGTCAGCAAGTTTGATAACAATGTCAGGGTTAGACCTGAGAGAACGGAGCACAGAAAGTTCAGAGCGAGACAGATCAGACTGAGTGAGGGGAGCAGAAAAATTTGGATGGCCAATGTCACTACAATCTCTTTTGTATCTTGCATCATTAGTAGGTATTCCTTGTCATGTGGAGAGATTTTTTCCTTAAAAGCTGGAAAGGTGATATTAAAAAGAACAAACAAAACATTCTGGAATTATGCAACAGTTAGCATTGGAAATGAGAAAATAAAATAGAAAATTAATAAAAGATAATTGGTAGTCAGCGGTTTGAGATGAGAGAAGAAAACTAGAGAAAAATACAGATACTCTTTCTGAAAATAACAAAATGCTACAAGTAAATATGGCTCTGTATAGTGATGGTATTTGAGAAATACCCATAGCAAGTCCAGACTACTGCATAACTTATGCACAGGATGATACATGTAATAATTGGAGCACATACTTGGAAGATTACACACATGTTAACCCTTGAAGGGCTCTAAAAGTGGATTTAAACTTTAGTTTGTTAATTGTTGCACAGGAAAATCTCAGATTAGGGAGATTGAAATGTATTCAATCCTTTGCTCTCTGGGGTAGAGAATTCCAAAGGCTAATGACCCTCTGAAAGAAGAAATTCCATCTCATCTCAGTCTTAAGAGGGAGACCCTTGTGCCCCCTAGTTCTAGATTCCCCCATAAGGGGAAACATCCTCTCAGCATTTATCCTGTCAAGCCGTCTTAGAATCTTATGTGTTTCAATAAGATCACCTCTCATTCTTTTAAACTCCAATGAGTGTAGGCCTAACCTGCTCAGCCTTTCCTCATAAGACCATCTCTTCATCCCAGGAATTAACCTAGTGAACCTTCTCTGAACTGCCTCCAAGGCAAGTATATCCCTCCTTAAACAAGGGGACCAAAAGCTGTACACAAAACTCTAGGGGCTGTCTCACCCACGCCCTGTACAGTTGTAACAAGGCTTCCCTACTTTTATACTCCTTCCCCCTAGCGATAAAGGCTAAACTTCCATTTGCCTTTCTAATTACTTGCTGTCTCTGCATGCTAACTTTTTGTGATTCATGTACAAGCACATCCATATCATTTGTATTCTAGCATTCTGTAGTTTCTCTCCATTTAAATAATATGCTGCTTCACTACCCTTCCTACCAAACTAGATAACCTCACATTTTCCCACATTATACTCCATGTGTCCAATTTTTGCCCACTCACCAACCTACCTTTGCAGACTTTTTGTGACCTCTTCACAATTTACTTTTCCACCTATCTTTGCATTGTCAGCAAATGTGGCTAAAAAACATTTCACCTAAGTCATCAATATAGATTTTAAATAGTTGAGGCCCCAGCACTGATCCATCTAGCCCCTCATTGGTTAGTTTGCCTACCTGAAAATGACAAATTTATCCTAACCCTGTCTCTTGTTAGTTAGCCCATCCTCTATCCATGCTAATATTTTATCCCCAACATCATGATCTCTTATCTTGTACAGCAACCTTTTATGTGGCACCTTGTTGAAAGCCTTTTGGCAATCCAAATATACCACATCTACTGGTTCCCCTTTATCCATCCTGTTTGTTCCATCCTCAAAGAACTCTAATAAATTTTCCAAACACAATTTCCTTTCATAAAACCATGTTAACTCTGCTTGATTGTATTATGATTTTCTAAATGTCCTGTTAAAGGGCAGACAGTCACAGACTGGTGAGCACAAGATTTGGAAAGCCCTAGCAATTAGTTAAGTTAACGAGACAAATGAGGATCAGATAGATCAGTAAGTCTGAATAGTGTAAATACTATTGCATCCACTACACAGTGTGTATTAGAGATATTTATCTAATAGTTTACAGTAGTTTACTGGGTAAATAGAGTACCTCTTGTGGTTCTGAAATACATTTACCAAAATATTCTCAGTTTTGATTCCTAGGGCTGAATATTATGGGGGCCGGATTGCTCGTCCTCCTGGAAGCAAAATCAGTGTGGAACTGACCCACACCGCGCTGGCCTGCCCCGCAGCATAATGCACTTCAGGCAGGCTAAACAAGGGCTGACTAAGCCTTCTGCCCCTCATTGGGGAGGAAGTCCCGCCCTCAGAGCTGCTGGTCAATATGATTGGCTGCCAGCTGTAACAGTCCCAGCAGCGTCAATAGTGTGCTGGTGGGCACTGCTGAAACTGCAAGAGGAGGAGGAAGAAGGTCCATGGATCCTCAGGTTCAGGTAATCTGGGGTCTTGGGCAGGGAGGGTTTGGGCAGGCAGGGAGGGGGCAGGGAGGGTGGGGGGTTGATTTAAAGCTGCGGGCAGGTAAGACGAAAGAGGGGTTCTATTTTAGGAGGAGCTGCCCCCGATCAGCCTGATTATTTTAAAAATCTGTCTGCCTGCTCCCACTTAAATGCCCACCCCAAACATTTTATGGCATGGGCAGCATATTATTAAGGTCAATTGGCTTGGTAACAAGTCTAGTTGACCATTGATTAGCTATTTAAATATGGCGGGCGGGCTGCCGATTTCACCCCCTGTGAGGTGGTGACCTTGAGGATGGGTGGGGAGGTGATGGGGTGGGCATCCATCCTACTTTATGTACCCCCCCCCCCACTGAAAATACATCGGACAGGGGCATGTAAAATGCAGCCCTAATCTTTCATAACTGCCACGGGAGCAATAGGAGTGTTACAGTGGCAAGGGCCATGGGTCCCATTCCGCTTTACTCCCCAGCGACTCTTGCTAATGTACTGAAGATGGCTGAGGAGAGAATCATGCTTGGCTGTGATTTTCTGTACCTGCACCCCCCAAACCCCACAACCCCATCCCACCCTGTCACATTCATTGTCTGAGCAAAGTGAATGAAAAATAGATACTTAGAGTGACTGGTGTTTGTGGAATCACATCCCGGCACAGCTCTCCGGAGATGAGGAGAAACATTGGGATCTTTAAGTATTAGCTTAAAAAGATTAAAGAAAATATTTAATTCTGCAATACAGGGATCTGGAAATTGTTCGCTATTCCTTTGGTGCAGGAATGCTCCTGCCGGAACCTAATGGGTAATCATGGGTTTGTAATGCAACTCTGCTCCTCATGGACATCTTTCCAAGTAGTTAAGCAATAATAGATACACAGGAGTGCAATATGTTGAAACTAAGCCAAAACAGTTTGATTAACGAATGAAATTTGACACATTGCACGCATGTAATTTCATTAGCGATTTCTTGATTTTGCACAATTCTTTTAATGCAGTTTATTGGTGCAGTATCAAAACAATAGGGCTAAATTGGCAACAACATCACAAATGTTGCCAACTCTGCCACTATACGACAACAAACTTGTTTCAAACAAACAAACAAGCTGTGATTCGACAATGCATTTCATATTGCAGATCTGGGCCAGTACATTTTTGTGCTTAGAATGTGTATTTCTTCATGCTCTCTCCCCTCCATGCCTGAAGACAATGAGTTGCTTGGGAATAATTGCAACGGCCTCAACAGCCCTTTAATACCTCACACAAGTGACCAAATTGCATACGCAGCCTTGAATAGGGAGCATTGTCAGCCTATTTGGCTGTGGGAGCACTGAGCTTGACCCTATATTCATACAACATCCACATATATATGTATGCAGTCACTGTGGTGTTCAGGAACAGGGACTCAAAGTGTTTTGGATCATCACTAGCCGTGGCCATAGAGGTTCATTACAATATCTTAGCTGCTGCCCAGGTTAGTTCAATGAAGTCAACACAGACTGTGGATCAAACTGCAGACTTCCTGGGGGACATGGCTCAGTGCTAAACAATGCAACGCGTTTTCTAATCAGGGAAACATATCATGGATGTGCCTATTTAATGCATATTATATAGAGCACTAATGAGACCACATCTGGAGTACTGTGTACAGTATTGGTCGCCTTATTTAGGGAAGGACATAAATGCATTAGAAGCAGTTCAGAGAATCTTTACCAGACGAATACGTGAAATGGGCGGGTTGTCTTATGAGGAAAGGCTGGACAGACTAAGCTTGTATCTGCTGGAGTTTGGAAGATTAAGAGGCAACTTGATTGAAACATATAAGATCCTGAGGGGACTTGACAGGGTGGATGTGGAGAGGATATTTCCTCTTGTGGGGGAATCTAGAACTAGGTGTCACTCTTTAAAAATAAGGGGTCGCCCATTTAAAAAGGAGATGAGGCAAAATTTTTTCTCTCAGAGGGTCGTGAGTCTTTGGAACTCTCTTCCTGAAAAGGTGGTGGAAGCAGAGTCTTTGAATATTTTTAAGGCAGAGGTGGATAGATTCTTGGTAAGCAAGGGGGTTTATAGGTTATCGGGGATAGGCGGGATGGAGATTTGAGGATACTATCAGATCAGCCACGACCTTATTAAATGGCGGTGCAGGCTTGAGGGGCCGAATGGCCTACTCCTTCTCCATGTTTGTAGGTTCGTATGTTCATAGAGTAAGTAACCAGATGTATACCTATCAATTCCTATTGGTCTATCCTAAAAATATTTGTCATTCTGATCTAACCGATATCCCTGGTCTATGATTTTTCAAAAAGCAATTATATTTGCAATATATTTGACATTCAAGTTGATCTTTGTCCTTGTTTGTTACCAGGAATCGCTGGATACCAGGCAGCAGTGATAACCCTAACTGAATTTTCCTTTCCTGGTCTTGGGGTGATGAGTCCAATTGTACAGTCCCTACTGCTGTGTGGACTGAGATCAAACACAGACCTGAGATCAAAATCACGTTATATTGAATGTCCCAAAGATACTTATGTCTAGCTTTACATACAAAAATTGACACAAGTTACCAATTTTCTACCTTCCTAAACTTGAGGTCACCCAAATCTCTGTTGCCAGTGCCCTAACTTCCAGCAAGTCTGTATTTGCTGCTGGTTCAGCAGCCCCTCAATTTTAAAATTCCCATCCTTGCTTACAAACCCCTCCATGGCCTCACTCCTCCCCACTTCTGTAAAATGTGCTTCTCCAATTCTAGCCTCTTGAACATCCCAGATTTTACACCACTGACAGCCATATCCTCAGCTCCCAAAGCCCTAAGCTCTGGAATTCCCTCCCTAAAGTTTTCTGTCTCTCCATCTCTCTTTCCTCATTTAAGACACTCCTTAATAGCCACCTCTATTATCAAGCTTTTGGTCATCTGCCCTAATACATCTGTATGCGGCTACATGTCAAATTTTGTTTGATAATGCCCCTGTGAAGAACCTTGAAACATCTTACTAGATTAAAGGGTCAACTTGCTTCTCAGGTTCTCCATATATAAATAAAATGTTGTTGCTAACTAAAACAGTGAGATTTCCAGCAGCAAAGGGATTAAATTTAGCTGTGGGTGATACATAAACACAGAGCATATTCTTGCAGTATAGAAAGGAACTCTACACCCCACCACGCACTTACAAGTCGGTTTCGGGACGAGAGCACAAAATACCCAGGCCCAAAAAAAATCTCAGGCCCAAAACTCAGCAGCAAAATAAAACAAGCACAAGCAAGTAATCAGCTAGGCCAGCTGGAAACAAGGCAACAAATTCAATAAACTCAGAAGGAACCTCAACAAGCCCAGGCTGAGACTTAGTAGCAAATCCAAGAGGCTTAATTAAAAACTCTGGAGCTAGCATATTGGAGGGAGAGGGAGATGCATGCCAAAATAGCTCCGTAATACAGGCATGTCGGGGCATGTGCTGACGACCTGCAGATATAAAAGTGACCTGTATGTGAAAATGATGGGATATGTCTGAGCTGCAGCCAAGAACAAGTGAGTAATATTTTGAGTTAGAGAGAAAAAAATATGGTAAGTTAGCAGAGGAAGGAATTAAGCAAAGAGGATCTGAGCAGGGAGCTGATCCAAATGAAGGATGAAGGATGCAGCAACAGTGGGAGTGCCTGGGCATCACCAGAAAATGCTTGTTCTCTTAATTGCCTAAAGTTAAAGATACTGGAAGGTTCACAGACCACAGGGTAGTCTGGCCTTGGCAAGTGGTACTGCACAATATCATGAGATTCAGTCAGGAATCAGGAATGGAGGGCACTAAATTGTCAGTAACTCAAAAGGCTATATGTAAGTATTAAACCAATAATAGAAGAACACCTTGGGACCGTAAAACGTTTCCCATTTTCATGGATGAAATGATGAATGTAGTTTGCCTGAAAACTAATCAACAGACTATTATAATGCTATCTTGGAAGAATTGGCCCCTAAAAGACAATGGTATGGGGCTTTAGCCACTATCCAGAAAGACAATTCAGATCATCAAAACCATCTACATCTATACTGAACTAAAGCAAGTTATAGGATAAGGAGGCCCTCACTGAAACAGCTGAAGCAATAATGTGACTGTCAGGATTTATTGATTGGCACAACACATGATAACTATTGTTGGTTCAAAACCATTTTACCTATTCTACTATTGGGGATAAGAGAGCAGAAAAGTAGCATCTGTCCTAATTGAGCAATTAATCAGTAGTTTTGACACACCATGCCGATTAAATATAGCAGTTTCATAAACTATTGATGAATGGGTCTCATCGGCACTAATCTCTGACTTTCCAGTGTAAAAATTTGAAAAGCCTTCTTCCATTATTCAGTTGAGTTCAATACTTGACCGTAGCACCTGGCAGTGACTGAGGAAGGGACTTTGAACAGTCCATCCTCCAAGAAATATGCAGAAAACCTGCAATTGAAAATATTACAATTACTATCTTCTGTCAGGCACCATAGTCCCAGAATCTTCAACATCTGACATCTTCAATAGCTGAAACTAAGCCACTACATCATAGATCCTATAAATTCCACTCAATGGCCCAGATAGGTTAACTTAAATGTATATGAATGCAGTGTCAAAGGGAGATCAACACAGGTTGATTCATGAGCCAGGACATGAGATATTGGAGGAGGAGCATGATGTACTGGAGAAGTCAGGTCCTGGCTGCCCAGTATTCAGGCAATGATCTCAGGGCCCTGTCATGAAAAGACAAATGCTTACAAAGCACATTGATGACTTAGAAAGGCTCTCAGTAGATGTGCACCAGGAGCAACAATGATGGCAGAGTTCCCACTAGAGCTACCTTGCTTGTCCTGCTCTCCACTCTTAATTAGCACATTCTTTTAGATAATATCACCACCTTCAACACCTCTTTGTTCTTTTGTCTGTGACATCTTTTGGTTATTTCCTCCTATCACTGCTTGCTTGTCCCAACAACAACACCCCCCCCGCCCCACAACTCTCCCCCAACTCCCTTAAACCAGCTTATATTTCACCCCCTCCCCTATTTTTACTTAGTTCTGTTGAAGCGTCATGAGGACTCGAAACGTCAACTTTGCTTTTCTCCGCCGATGCTGCCAGACTTGCTGAGTTTTTCCAGGTAATTCTATTTTTGTTTTGGATTTCCAGCATCTGCAGTTTTTTGTTTTTATGGCAGAGTTCAATGCCACCCTATGCAGAACCATCAGAAAGGACTTCTCTACAATGAATAGTGAATAGTATTCTGGAGTGAGCAGCTGGGCCAGGAACTTCTCCACATATCACGTGGAACACAGAGGTTTTCCAATATATAATTTTCAGGCATATATTTAGGAATGCTCATCAGGAGCCATGTCCTGATGCAATCAGTCTGGATCTCCAGCTGTGCTGGCCAATGAGCCTGACTTCTTAAGTTGCTTCCTTCTCCAATAAACAAATAAAGAGGGAATCCCCATAAAGAAAAACATTTTAGAAAAAATCCCCAAGCCTCAAGGCAGATTCCAAATGAAGCTGTAAGCCTTCAAAATAAAGTGCAAAAAAAATCCAAAAGAGCAATCGAGAGTGAAGTTCTGAGCCTCTCAGCACAATGAAAAACAGCAATTCACGTTTAAGATCTCAACATCAGCTTTCCTTTGCTCTGTTAGATCTGGAGTATAAATTATGGTGTCAGCTGTGATTCAGTCGGCAAGCTCTGAGCCGGGTTGTAGCTTCAGAGTCCCACCCCAGAGACCCGAACACAAAACCGATGCTGACCCTCCTGTGCAGTACTGAGGGTGTGCTGAGGTGCAGCCCTTCGAACAAAGGCTCCATCTGCTGGTTCAAGCAAACATATGGGGCCGAATCTTCGGCTCGGCCAGCGGGGGTGGGGCCCGCTCACCGAGGCATAAAATTAAGTGTGGTGATGTCGGGTGTGTGTCCCGATGTCTTGCCGCGTCATTCAGACTTGCAGATTGGTGGGCATGCACCCGAGTTGGCTGCGCGCCCGCCGAACTGTCAAAGGCCTATTAAGGCCATTTAACTATCAATTAAAGTAATTAATGGAGCTACCTGTCCAACCTTAAGGTTGGCGGCGGGTAGGTGAAGAGCCCAGGCGGCCTTCACATTTTTAATGGAACCTCACCCACGGGCGGAATGAGGTCTCATGAATGATTTTAAATTTTAACAAAAATTTTTATTAAAATTAATGCACATGTCCCAGCTCGTGTGACAGTTTCACATGAGGGGACATGTCATAAAAAATTTCTCGCCACTTTATTAAACTTTTTGGACTCACAACTAATCTCCCTGAGGCACCTCTGTTCCTCAGGGAGATTTCTGCACTCCTTCATGCGCATGTGCAAAAGAGCGTACTCCCGACTCAGGCAACCCACACCCCCCTCCCCCCCTCCGCCTGCACAGGGTGCGCACAGTGCTTCCAGGTGCGTGTCACGCTGGACGGGCCTTAGTTGGCCCTCCCACATAAAATGGCGGCGCAGACCCGATCGGGGGCACCGATCTGGTCCGTGCCCACCTGCACCCACTCCCGCCCAGCCCACCCAACAGGCAGAAAATTCTGCCCATGGAGTTGGTTAACTCAGTTGGCTAGGTGGCTACAGTGTAGTGCAGAATGATACCAACAGCATGGGTTCAATCCAAAAGTTGATTGTGGTAGCTCATGGAGGCCTGTCTCCTGGCCATGCCCCATGCTTGGTGTGGAGTGGTGCCCGTCAAGCTATCAAATTACTTGTCTCTCTCTCTAATGGAAAGAAATGTCTATCGTCCTTTGTGGACAGTGGCTAAAAAGTTCCCATTTTAACGAAGAACAGGTGTCGTGGCCAATATTTACCTGTCAATCAACATCACTGAAGAGACAGATTATCTCCTCATTATGCTATTGCTGTTTGTAGGCCCTCACTGTTTGCAAATTGGTTGCTGTGTTTCCTAAATAATAATAATGACTGCACTTCAAAAGTACAGTACTCATTGACTGTATAACGCCCTGGAATGTCCTGAGATTATGGAAGGTGCTATATGAATGCAAGTCTTTCTTTTACTTGAATAAAATGTACATTTATTCTGATGTCAAAAAACCCCAATGAGAAATCCTGTTTTATTACTCACATTTACACTGATGGTATCAAATTAACTGGTCATTTATTATATTGCTGTTTGAGAAACATTCATGTATGCAAAATGGCTGCTGCATTTGCCTACATTATTGTGCTGCACTTCAACATATTTTATTGTATGTGACTCACTTTGAGATGTTTAGGAGAGATATGAATGAAATACTGTTGAAATACATGGCTTTCTTCCTTCCAATCATTACCCCATTGTTTTTGAAGACATTTCCACAACTCTAATGATTCTAAACCAGTGGTTATCAAACATTTTCATCCGTGGACCACTTAAGACCCCACAGACTACCTACCAGTCCTACCCCACCCACTTACGTTTGCCACTGCAAATAACTCATCAGAATTAATGGGAAGAATGATGCTGCTTTTGATGAGACACCAGTGGGGTGACGTCTGGATCCAAGCTGGAGAGTTCCAGTGTCATGTCGGGCTTCGCATTCAGCCAGTTCCTTTTCTATGTTTCAGACCCACAGGTATTGAAAACCCAAACTCGTAGATGTATGTTGTGACAATAATATAAATCTTGCTTATAAGACTAACATTGTTGTTTGTTACGCTTATGAAGACTTAGGCCGGGCACACGAAGCCAGTCTGGTTACGTGATGTCACACGTGTGGTGGGGATAAGGGTTCTGCCCTGTTCCCTCACATGGCCATGTGTCAGTGACTTGCATTTTGGACCAGCCTGTGAACTATCTGGACCACACTTTGAGGATCACTGCTTTAAACCTGAATGTACTGCTGGCAATGGGAGCAGATGAATGTGTTACATACAACAATCCCTCGCATGTTATTTTAATGAAGGCCATTGCAGCTGAGCCCAATCCCATGAACCTACATTAACACACACTTTCTAACAGGACACTGATCATCTCCTCCCTAATGCAGGGCAGCAGCCATTTTGAGCACTGCTATTTTCTCTCAGCACAAACCAGGATCTTCCTGATCTTTAGTATTCATAGCTATTGTACTTGTAGCGCACAGATTTCATTATCTGGACAGTTTCCAAACATCTTTGGTTCCCAAAATTCCCCAAAAATTTGCCAGCGGCTTCATTGCAACTCAATCCCTACAATTTCAGATCAGTTGCATTACCGTTAAAGGTCCAAAGTTCCCCAAAATTTTAGTTTGTAAATTCCCTGCCTTACGTGCGGCTGAAACACACACACCAGAAGAGTCCCAAGTCATTGGAATTTCCTGCACTGATTATCTGATGGTTTACTGGGTAAAGTTCCTGATCTGCAAACCACAAAGACTTTGCTGACCTCAGCTGGGTTGTTAGTAAAAGTGTTGTATTTCACCTCAGTGTCTCTAAATTTAGGAAAATCATCCAGGAGTGGAGACTATCCATTGAAACCTGGAAGAGAACAGGGAATGGCTTGGCTCTAATGCTCTTCATGTTCTGTTGAACCAAGTGAATCAGCAATCTATTCTATCATGAGAATGAGTGCATCACAGCCATGCCCATTCTATATCCACAAATAAGGGGTCACTAGGTAAAGGTTAGGAACAAGAAAACTGGCCAAATTTCCCCTTCCTAATTTAGGATGCTGATGCTGACTGTAATCCCAGAGGATTGAGCCTGGGACCACCTGTTCTGTTTGATTCAGTTACAGACTGAATAACTGAAACGCTGAGCTATTTTGCGATGCACACACGAAGAATGGCCATTTGGACATGATGCCCATGGAACTTTATCCAAGGACATGTCAGCACCCTTAGTAGAGTTTGGAAGAAAATTGGACACAATAAATAAAAAAGGGAATTTATCAATTTATCACTCCACACAGTTTTAAAATTACTTTAACACTTCAATTTTCCTGACTCAAGAGTACGTGAAGTTCTTTGCGTGTAGAGTGGAAATCATGGGAGTGGTGGCTATCAGACTTTATAATGCTCTGGTCAGGACACACCTTAAATATTGCATCCAGCTCTGAACACCAGCCCACACAACTGAAAAATGTAACTGCCCTTGCTGTCAAGGGTTATCAGGCCTTAGTGTTGTCTCACAACCACGTCACTCTTGACTGCAATTTTAACTGATGGGCATTGAGGTTTTCAGGCACAGCCAAGCTGGTAAAAAGGGGAGCTGGGGCAGAAGAGGCCCAGAAAACAAAGTGGATGTTTTTGGAGTTTTTAGGTCCCTTGTAAGCTGGGGGAAGTTGGGGCAATTCACAGGGAAATCTTGGATAGAAACATAGAAACTAGGAACAGGAGTAGCCCATTCAGCCCTTCGAGTCTGCTCCACCATTCATTATGATCATGGCCAATCATCCAACTCAATAGCCTGTTCCCGCTTTCTCCCGATACCCTTTGATCCCTTTCGCCCCAAGAGCTATATCTAACTCCTTCTTGAAAGCGTACAATGTTTTGGCCTCAACTACTTTCTGTGGTAACCAATTCCACAGGCTCATCATTCTCTGGGTGAAGAAATTTCTCCTCATCTCAGTCCTAAATGGTCTACCCCATATCCTCAGTCTGTAACCCCTAGTTCTGGACTCCCCCACCATCGAGAACATCCTTCCTGCAACTAGTCCTGTTAGAATTTTATAGCTTTCTATAAGATCCTCCCTCATACTTCTGAACTCCAGCGAATATAATCCCAATCGACTCAATCTCTCCTCATATATCAGTCCCACCATCCCAGGAATCAGTCGGGTAAACCTTCGCTGCACTCCCTCTATAGCAAGTACATCCTTCCTCAGAGAAGGAGACCAAAACTGCACACAATATTCCAGGTGTGGTCTCACCAAGGCCCTGTATAATTGCAGCACGACATCCTGTTCCTGTACTCGAATCCTCTGGCTATGAAGGCCAACATACCATTTGCCTTCTTTTACCACCTGCTGCACCTGCATGCTTACCTTCAGCGACTGGTGTACAAGGACACCCAGGTCTTGTTGCACATCCCCCTCTCTCAGTTTATAGCCATGCAGATAATAATCTGCCTTCCTGTTTTTGCTACCAAAATGGACAATCTTACATTTATTCACATTATACTGCATCTGCCATGCATTTGCCCACTCAATCAGCTTGTCCAAATCACACTGAAGCATCTCTGCATCCTCCTCATAGCTCACCCTCCCACCCAGCTTTGTGTCATCTGCAAATTTGGAGATATTACATTTAATTCCCTCATTTAAATCATTAATATATATTGTGAATAACTGAGGTTCCAGCACCGATCCCTGCAGCACCCCACTAGTCACTGCCTGCCATTCTGAAAAAGACCCATTTATTCCTACTCTTTGTTTCCTGTCTGCCAACCAGTTTTCTATCCATCTCAATACACTAGCCCCAATCCCATGTGCTTTAATTTTACATGCCAATCTCTTATGTGGGACTTTGTCGAAAGCCTTCTGAAAGTCCAAATAAACCACATCCACTGGCTCCCCCTCATCAACTCTACTAGTTACATCCTTGAAAAATTCCAGTAGATTTGTCAAGCATGATTTCCCTTTCGTAAATCCATGCTGACTCTGTCCAATTCTGCCACTGTTTTCCAAGTGCTCAGCTATTAAATCTTTTATAATAGACTCTAGAATTTTCCCCACTACCTATGTCAGGCTGACTGGTCTATAATTCCCTGTTTTCTCTCTGCCTCCTTTTTTAAATAATGGGGTTACATTAGCTACCCTCCAATCTGTAGAAACTGTTCCAGAGTCTATAGAATCTCAGAAGATGACCACCAATGCATCCACTATTTCTAGGGCCACTTCCTTAAGTAATCTGGGATGTAGATTATCAGGCCCCGGGGATTTATCGGCCTTCAATCCCAAAATCTTTTCCCTACTAATACTGATTTCTTTCAGTTCCTCCCTCACACTAAATCCTGTGTTCCCTAACATTTCTGGTATGTTATTAGTGTCCTCCTTTGTGAAGACAGAACCAAAGTATGTGTTTAGTTGGTCAGCCATTTCTTTGTTCCCCATTATAAATTCCCCTGTTTCCAACAGTAAGGGACCTACATTTGTCTTCACCAATCTTTTTCTCTTCACATACCTATGGAAACATCTCATGCCCCAGGCCTCCCTTCTTGACCTCAAGTCCCTGTCAAGGCTCCACACCTGCCAACCATTTGCCTGAGAACAAGAATGAAATACTGAGATTCACTGTCCATGCTCACACATGGAGATTGGTCACTGGGTGAGGTAGTGCGGAATTGCTGACACTGTGGAATTGCTGACATTGTGGAAACTTACACCAGCAGGAGGCAACATTCTCTGGAGACAAAGGCAACAGTTAGATAGAAAAATACACAAAAAATCTTTCCATTTCTCTTCACACTTTTTTGCCTTCTCTTTGATCCACTGTCAGAAATACAATGCTTCTAAAATTTAAGTTCATGAGGATATTGTTTTAATAAATCACTTTGAACTGTAACTGGAACCCTATTGATTCCATATTAATGTACCCAGGCCAAGCATAACTTCGATCCAAGAACGGAATTCCAATCCACCAAATCACTTCCTACTCATTCCAGTTATATAGAGACCCTGATTCAAAATAACACAAATGGATAATCCTGATGTGATTACCAGGTCACCTCCCAACCCTTCACCTTTCAACACTCGGTATATTGTCAATCTGTCACCTAAGGCTACCAGCACATGTTTCAACTCAAACTGGCACATGTGATCACCAGATCATCAGAGATGATGCATCTTAACATCTTGTGTAACAATGAATATGTGCAGCATGCTGCTTTAATTTAGATTCTGCTGTAGGATAAACATGGAACTGCAGGTACAAAGGGTGTTGATTCATTTCACATATGCACTTTATAGTGTTATCCAAGCATAATATTGACCTTTTTTTGGAAAGTTTGACAAGTATCAGAATTCAGCTGCTCTACAGGAAGCCTCCTTTAGATGGCAAAGGCAATGTGATTTTTCGATTAGTTGGCAGAATAAGACATATTCCGCGATACAGGATTGACCAATTAGGCCTCCCTCATGGGTAAACACACCACCTAGCAAAGTACTGAGTCATATGCAGAACGGGGGGGTGGTTCCCATTGAATTCATAGCATGGGCTGTGATTAGGGTTATGCACTCCTGTTGGACATGTTCCTGGACATGTCATCGCATGACCTCCTGCTTCCAACCACCCAACACATCCATCCTCATGCCGCATTGGTTCCCATGCCAATCAGAAAGTGAATAGGCCCTTCATTACCTGATTGGGTGAATTTTGACTGTCAGTCAAACAGCCCTTTTCTCCCATTCCGGATATCCTTATTACTAATAACCAAAGTGGTCAAGGAAATTCTTTTTTAAATAACAAAAGAACATCTGTTTTATTTCACCTATCATTCTTCACTTGAATTTTGCTTTGCCAGATTAGTTTTTAATTTCTGGAGGCTCCAGGGTAATCCTGGAGGAAAGGCAACTAACTTGCCCTCTATTTGTTTTTGTAATGTGTGGCCAATTTGTTTAAGTGGGCAGGTTGTATAAATGTTTTTGCGTGGCTGCTCATGCATGGTTATATAAAGAGGCAGACTTGTGTGTGGCCTGCATGGGAATTTTTGAGTTGTTGCACAGCCATGTGGCCAGGCAGCTTAGAGGGAACATTTTTGGCAATCCTCGTTGAGTTTGGTGATCTCAGCTGGGGACATGTGGATGCAGAAGTGCTGCAATTAGCCTCAGTGCCTTTTGAATGGGGGAAAGAAAAACACCCAATGTTCCCATTCTTTATTTTTTTTATATACCCTTTCATGGGATGTGGCCTTTCATGGATAGGCCAGCATTTATTGCCCATCCCTAATTGCCCCTGAGATTGCTGGTTCATGACCCCAATCCTTAACTGCAAGGTGCCCATTGTAGGGTTGGCTGCTGGGACCAGGATTAGCAACAGCATAATGGTTTCCATGGTTAGACTGACAGCTGACATCCATTTTTAGGCTTACAGAAGAAGAACGATGACTCAAACAAGGTACTGGAACACTGGCAGCACCAGTGCCATTATATCCCAACAGTTGCCAGCTTACAGGCATGGAGAAAACTGAGGAGAAAAAACAAACTCATTCAGTTGTTCCAAAACTCTTGACCTATTCACATAATTCTGAGTGGTCTGGTAACTCTAAAGAGTTAGGGATCAAATTATAGTTTCTAAGACCAATTGGATCTTTATAAATGGATATGACACTAACCTAACCAGTTTGTGGTGCTCAAGGGCTCTATCTTGGGGAGGAAGGAAGAAGGGAGGGGAAAGTTGATCGAGCAAGTCCCACCCTATACAGAAACATATCCCTATTATGGGCCAGTATACAATTCTAGCATAACCTTCCTGCTCTTATATTCTATGCCTTGGCTAATAAATGAAAACAGGAATATGCCTTCTTAACCACCAAACTGACCTGTCCTGCTACCCTTAAGGATCTGTGAACATACAATTCAAGGTCCCTCTGTTCCTCCACACCACTTGCATTGTGTATTCCTTTGCCTTGTTGCACCTCCCTAAATGCATTATCTCACTTCATATTGAACTCCATTTTCCACTTTTCTGTCCAATTGACCAGACCATTCTGCAGTCTAAAGCTTTCCTCCTCACTGTCAACCACAATTTTTGTATCATATGCAACTTTTGTATCATATGCAAATTTCTTTATCATGCCTCCTACATTTGAGTCTAAAGCATTAATATAATGTACAAAAAAATAAGGGACTGAATACTGTGCCCTCTGAACCCCCACTGGTAACAGCCATACAGTTCAAAAAATACATGTCAACCATTATTCTTTGCTTCCTGCCACGAAGCCAATTTTGGATCCAGTTTGCCACTCCAATTTACACTCAAATAAAAACTACACTGTCAGATGCACAGAGAATACTGTTATACACTTCAACTTAATTACAGTAACTTATCATGTATTTTGCAGTTGAACTTTTGCAGCCCTCCTTCAGTACTTTCAACGCTGATCTTTCCAGCTTCTTTGTTCCGTATGGAGTTCAGAGCAGGTTACGCGAGGGTTAAAGGTTAATCATCTAAAAGCCTCTAAACATTTAATTAGATCATGAATTCCACTAAATGCATCAATGACTTCAAGCAAGTCCATCAATGTTTTACAAAAAACCCCGCCCCCTTTACGCAATTAAGTTGAAGACTTGGTACGGGATCTTTAGCAGAGTAGGATAGGGGTTGAAGGCAGAGGGTGCAATTGTTAAACAAAAACAAAAACAAAAATAGCTGGTCTCTCCCAGAGGGAATGGTCCCTATGGAATGCTGACAGGGACACCCTGGTCCACTCCTCCATCACCCCCTACACCTCAGCCCCCTCCCACGGCACCTTCCCATGCAACCGCAGAACGTGCAACACCTGCCCCTTTACTTACCCCCTCCTCACCGTCTAAGGGCCTAAACACTCCTTTCAAGTGAAGCAGCACTTCACTTGCACTTCCCTTAGTCTACTGCATTCGCTGCTCCCAATGCAGTCTCCTCTACCATTGGAGAGACCAAACGCAGACTGGGTGACCGCTTTGCAGAACACCTTTGGCCTGTCCGCAAGCATGACCCAGACCTACCTGTCGCTTGCCATATCAACACACCACCCTGCTCTCATGCCCACATGTCCGTCCTTGGCCTGCTGCAATGTTCCAGTGAAGCTCAACACAAACTGGAGGAACAGCACCTCATCTTCCGACTAGGCACTTTACAGCCTTCCGGACTGAATATTGAGTTCAACAACTTCAGATAATGAACTCTCTCCTCCATCCCCACCCCCTTTCCGATCCCCCTTTTTTCTAATAATTTACATATTTTTCAATATATTTTTCTTTTCCCACCTATTTCTATTATTATTTTTAAATTTATTTCCATCCATTGTTTTATCTCTACCTTTTAGCCCATTTCAATCCCTTCCCCCCACCCCATCCGCCTAGGGCCATCTGTCACTTGCCTGTCCTGCTTTCCACCCTTAGTGTCACCATTAGCACATTCCTTAGATAATATCACCAACGTCAACACCCCTTTGTCCTTTTGTCTGACATCTTTGGCAATCTCTTCTTTGTCTCCACCTATCACTGGCCCCCTATCCAGCTCCACCTGTCCCACCCCCCTCTAACAGCTCATATTTCACCTCATTTCTATTTTTCTTTAGTTCTGATGAAGAGTCATATGGACTCGATACATTAACTCTGTCTTCCTCTCCACAGATGCTGTCAGACCTGCTGAGTTTTTCCAGCTATTTTAGTTTTTGTTTTTGTTTCAGATTTCCAGCATCCGCAGTATTTTGCTTTTATCTTAGTGCAATTGTTAAAGCCTGGGAACTGGAGCTCGGAGAGTTCATAAAGTTTATAAAAGCACAGCAACAACTGCCAGACACTAAGGACCTGGTTCCTGGACAATTTTTCAACATCTGTTCATTTATCCTTGTGATATAATTTTATCAGCTGCATTAGTAACTTATATGTTGAGGATTTCAGTAACTAATGGACTCACTCATCAACACTTCATAAACAACGACTGAAAGAGGGGTGAGGGACGAGAGTGGTAAATGAGTGATTGATGCCAGGAAGATCCTTGGTTTGGGATGAGTTCAACAATTTCTGGAGGGAGTACCCCACCTTTGTTCTAGGGGGCCTTGCACAAGGGAGTGGAAAAATACAAGCCCAGTTTTCTATCCCTGACCACTAATCTCCAAACTCTTTCTGGGGAGTGCAGATAGTGAGGAAGGTCAGATGTAATCACCCTCCAGTTAGTCAACCAACACAGTTTCTGTGTAAGGTCATTAAAACCCAATATCAGAACTTTTGGAGATGCCTGTGCAATTCTTACTGCCTTCCAGAGAAGAGGGAGAAAATTTTGAGAAGGACTTGCAGCAACTTGGGATTAAAGGTGTAGCATTCCAATATGATTATTGCCCAGCTTGGTGAAATCACTAACAAAATGTAACTCAACATATGCAGTCAACATTATATTTTTAAATTTGGTTTATCCCAATACCCCTGGCCTAGGTTCCTTTAAATGCACCAACATAGCCATTGGTAGGAACTTTGGATGTTAAAAATGTACTCAGCATTGTTGGAAAGGCTGGCATTTGTTGCCCATCCCTCATTGCCCTGAGGAGGTGGTGTTGGCTTTCTTCTCCAACCATTGCAGTCCGATTCTTTGCAGCAGTTTGATGCAACTGAATGGTTTGCTGGGCCACTTCAGAGGGTAGTTAAGAGTCAACAACAATAGTGTGGGTCTAGAGTTACATTGCAGGGAGACTGGCTAAGGATGGTAAGTTCCTTACTCTACAGGGAATGAATGAATCACTTAGATTTTCATGACAACCAATAACTGCAAGGTCATTTTTACTAATACCAGGTCAGCCAATGAGATTCACTAGCATCATCAATGAGAATATCACTGGGGGCCATCAGAGGAGATTCAGGTAATTAAGCATTAAGCTTGTTACATATAAAACCAAATAGAATTTGAGAATTAGTTTCATTATGTGGAATGGCTGTTACCTGTTATTTCCCACATATTGCCCTAGGAGTGTGCAGGCATTGATTCAAGCCCCAATAAAATGGATAAACAGAAGTTGTTCCTTGGCTCTGGAAGTTAGTTACTTCATGGTGAACAGTACAGGTTTATGGTAATGCATGAGATGCTTGTCCTTTGGGATTTTTGTTTTATTGCATTTTGCTTATTCTTATTTGCTTTTTGACTTTTCTTTTCTCAGAGACTTGAGCACATAACCTACAATGATACTCGAGTTCAGTGCTGCACTGTCTAGTGTCATCACTCTGATGAGACGTTAGTCTGAGGCCCCTTTAGCCATCTTATGTGGTGTCTTTGCAAGATCCTTGAAATCTGGTGGCAAGAAAGGTGGTCCAACAGCAGCATCCTCTCCCAAGCCAACATGTCCAGCATTGAGGTGCTAACCAGCCCCGCTGGGCAGGACACGCCAAAGCAACTGCTCTCCTCTAAACTCAGTCACAGCAGGATATTTCCAGGATGACAGTGGAAAAGCATCAGGGATGTCCTCAAAGCAGCCCTGAAGAAATCAAACATCTCCTCTGACCTATGGAAGTCCCTGGTTTGTGACCAACCAAAATGAGGAAGGTTTCTAAGGGAAGGCACAGAACACATCAGGAGACTTTGTTGGAAACATGCAAAGCTGAAGTTGAGGCATCAGAGAAAGTGCCCAAACCTCCAAACACCTCATCTATCCAACCTTTCAAGCATACCGTAGCCCGCATGTGACTGTCTGCAGATCGCACATTGGACTTCTCTGCCATCTCAGACCCATAAAACTGGAATAGAATCAAGTCACCCTCGATCCCAAGAGACTGCCCAAGGGGATGGCTGTGCTTAAATCAGCTGCCACGTTTTCTGAATTTCAACAATGGCTGCACTTCAAAACTATTTCATTAGCTGTAAAGTGTTTCTGGACATTTTGTTGTCATGAATTGCACTACATAAATGCAAGTCTTTCTCTTGTTGCCCAGAGATATCAATATATAGTCCCCGTCAGAGCTATCTGACAGGGGAGATCTGCCTTCAACGTGTGGAATTAACTAAGGAGGCAGTCTCCAAAACTTGCCGTCTCTTCCAGTCTAAAATAAAGCTACACCAAAGACAAAAATGGTGCTGCCCATGGCAGTGAGAGCGACTGGTTCATTTCAAGCTGCCTTGATTAACCTAATCCACCGCATTAGATACATCAGGCCTTTGATCCTTTGCTTGCCAAGGCAAATGATTTCATAACATATTAAAAGGAGAGCAGCCAGCAGGAAGTTGTGGCCAGTTTTCCAAGAGAACCGACCTCATTGATGAAAACCATGTGACTATTGTGGCAACTTTCTGGCTTTCATGAACAGAGACATTTTTCATTCTAGCAAAATGCAGGTAGTCCAGAACTATCAACACCTAAATCATGCATGCTGGAAAAGTCAGAACACTTTCCTGCTACAGCAATCTTCTGTGCTGTTAAAAGTTCAAATACAGATAGTGTGGAAGATGAAGTACCCACTTGTTTAATGATGCTACTGAGAAACTCTGAACCAGAGCTCAATTAAGATTTTGTATGTAAGCCCTGTGGGGTATCAATTCATTGGGCTGTGATCACTGAGGATGAACTGTAGATGCTCTACAGTGCTCACATCCACTTGTGCCTCTTCATTTGTGCTTTGTGCTCCAACTAGGTCACCCTCAAGAATCTCAGTGCCTTAGTCCCTGGAGTGGATGTTGTTATGCTGGTGCTTGTGCTTGGTGAGGGTGTTTGGTACTGGAGTTCTGTAATGTGCTGGATTCTCCATCATCTATTGGCTTGGTTGCTTACTCCTTATGGACAACCAATGGGAGCACCTGAAGAACACCATTCTACCATGGTAGCATCAACATAACCGTTCTAAGTGAATTGAAATACCAATGCTGCTGGGATACATGAACTGTTTGGGAATGCCAAAATGACACTGAGAGTAAGTATGGAAGGAAAAACAGTCAACAAGAGCTTGGCACAACTTTCTGCATTACCCACCACTACTTCCACAATAGACTCGAGGTCCAAGATCTCAAGTATCAACTCCTCAATTTGACGGCCCATTTGATGATCTCCTACTGGTTCTATATTACTCCCTTCTGTTATGGGCCATCTTCTTCTAAAGGTAGGTACAAAGTGATGAACTGCTGAGTGTTAGAAGAGCAGAGACATTATCAAGCAAATCGTTAGTCCACATCCAACCTTCCATATAACTTAATGAGTTATGAGCAGAAAACTCACTGTTGATAGAAACTACATCAGTGATCCTAATTCCTCCATTATTAACTGAAAATTCCTTGGCATCATGCATCAAAATAGGTTGGAATGTTTTAATGAAGGGGCCTCTGGCAGTATGTAGTAATGTTGGGGGAGACCACGGAGCAGGGGAACTGCTCAATCCCTGTGGGTCCCTCCCTGTAGGAAACAGTGTCTTTGACAAGCTGAAGGGTGGGTCCAGATGTCATGAGGTGAGGGGGGAAAAAGCCAGGACTTGTGAGCGGCAGAGTGACAGGAGCCTAGGGCAGCTTGCAGCCTCTGAAAATAGCTAAGGAGCCAGGAAAGGAATTAGAAACATAGCCAAACTGACTGGCAGCACCCCTGAGTCTCAGAAGTATCATGAGTAAGAGAGAGATAGAGAACAGGACTGCAGCCAGGAGCTGGGCAGCTGAACAAGCCTGGCAAGTGACTGCATTAAGGAACCGAGGCCACAAATAGGACAGAGGTCGAGAGTGTCGGCAGTGAATATTCTCAGTAAATAGTTTGTTTCTTGGGGTTACGTTTTTCCTTTGAGGTTTGATACTATTTTAATATCAGTGGAATAAAAGGAACATGGTTTTATAACCTTCATGCAGTTCGTGTGCTTAAATCGCAAATTACAATAGACACCATTCTATATTTAAAGGTCAACTGGTGGAAGCAAAAGATTTTGTTTTAAGCATTTCACACCTGCATGAGAGACATGAAGCAGACTCCTATATGGCCAAACTTCCTGAAGTTGAAAGAAGTCTTTTTTAGCTAGGATATAGAAAAAGTTACTCATTCTCCTTAGAAGATTCGACAATTCTTATGAGGATTCCCTCGACCTGTACAATTGCATAGCCTAGGCTTGAGTATACTCTGAGTATACAAGATTAAGGGATGATCTAATGGAGGTGTATCAGGTGATTAAAGGGTTTGACAAGGTAGGTAGAGAGGAACTATTTCTTCGGATGGGAAAAGCCAGCTGGGGGCTACTTGAGGCCATGGGGGAGCTGTCTCAAAGCAGGATTTGATGCCTTCAGAAGAGGAAAGGGAGAAAATAGGAAAAAAAAAACATAGCTTGCTTTTGTAGCTACCACAGACTTGTACCCACAAGCATTTCACCTCAGCATTTTCTATATATTTTCTCCAGACACAATCCAAATTTGGATGGCCAAAATCTGCCATCTATGTTGTCTTTCAACATGTGTCCCCTGAGTATAGAACATTAAGGGGCGACCTCATTAAGGATGAGGTAGAGAGAAACTATTTAATCTGGGAGGAAAATTCAGAGCAAGGGGACATAATCAGAATCATAAGACTAGCGTTTGGCTGTTCAGGGAGTTGTCAGGAAGCATTTCTTCACACACAAATCTTGAACTGTCACCATAAAAAGCTGTTGAGGCTAGGGATTATTTGAAGATCAATAGATATTTGTTAGGTAAGGATCTGGAACCAAGGTGGGTAAATGATTACAATGTAGATCAACTTTGATTTAGCTGAATGGTGGAACAGGTTTGAGAAGATAAATGACTACCTCCTGTTCCTATATACCTCGGAGGGAGGAATTCCTCCTTTGCACAACTCATCTAGGACAACAAACCATGCTCAATCTGCAAGGTAGCTCCCCTCCTTCGTGGTTTCAGCCTACTTCTATCTGAATCCATCTTTGATTTTCCAACTGAAAACAACTCCGACTGCAACAAATAGAAGCGGCAATTCCTTGTCTTACCTTGCCCACTTAATCCCTGTGCAGGGCTCAGTGTCCTTAAAGAGATCTGAATGATTACATAAAGTAGCACACTTTATAATGTTGCGAGAAATTAGCTGAGGCCAAACAAAAAGTGCTTTTAAATCACATTTGAATGAAATAGAGTTATAGAACGATACAGCATTGAAAACCATTCGGCCCATCATGTCTGTATGGTAGGGCTGTCCAAATATCCCACTCTCTCTGCTCTTTCCCCATAGTCCAGTAAATGACTGGGTTTTTTTTTCCAATTTACAAATCTGGTTAAGAGCCACAGTAAATATCGCCAACAAAAGAGTTAATAGTGAATAATCAAAGATGAGGCATTTTGAAACCAGCAAATCTGTCAGCTTAGCTATTTGAACTTTGCAGAGAGGTCTGACTGGTGACATTCCAGTGGAGAGGGTGACAGGTGGTGGATTAGTTGAGTCAACAGATTTATGTGAGTATTAACCGGCACTGCCAACACTCCCTGCCAGCTTGCACACTTTGATGTAGCTCTGCATCCTGACTCTTGTTATCTGAGGATTGCTGGCGAGTTTCACTGGAAATCTCTAATTGTTGCGCCTTAAATGTTCCTGTCAATGTTGTCAATGGCCCATGGAAAACAATCGCTTTTCCTCTCTTCTGAATGAATCTGTTTGGACGTCCCTTCTATTTTTATATCCTTTAGCCCTGCAACATCTTAGAATCCATAGGGTGAAATTTACTGCCCTCCCCTGTAGAACGTTTGGTCGTTGGGGGGCATTTAATCAGCCTGGAGGGTGGCAGGTGGGTGCCTTTCTGCCTCTGTCCCAATTAAGTCCCTGGCGGGAAATTCCATGGACAGTCTTGCCATCCCACCACCAATTAATGCCCACATAAGGGCCTCATGCTGCTGTGACTGGTATTCACTCAGTGACAGGCAGGGGACTCGCCAAGCAGGAAACCTGAAAAGAAAACTGTGTGGGTTAGTTGTGGCTTCCGGAAGACCCAGCATCAGGAAGGGGCGGGGGAGCCGGCTTGGCACTTAACTTGGTCAGCCTTCCCGAAAAGAGGCGACATGGGGTTCTCGCTGGCTCTTCAGCCAGCGGGTGAGACCCTTTTGCCGCCATTAAATACGGCCCATAGAATCTCACCGTACAGAAGGAGACCATTCAGCCTGTGTGCCTGTGCCAGATCCTTGGAATTGAGAGCTGTCCAATTTAGTCCCACAGCCTATCTTTGTGACTTTAATAGCCCTCTCACAACAGCACCATCCCCAAACCTCCAGGCCTTCTGTGGCTTGTCAAAGGGTAGTAGTAATTTGGAATTCCTTCCCCCAAAAGCCTGTAGATGTTAGACAATTGGAGCTTTCAAAGCCCCACCCGTTCAAGGTGTCAGCATCATCAGGAAAGAGGGAGGGCACTGGCCAAAGGTTTGCTTTGTTCCACTTTATTAAGCTGGTGTTTGCATAAGGTTTTTTTTTGGCATGAGCATTCTTTGGCACCATGGTCTCTCTCTACCACCACCGCCACCCCCAGCAAATGCTGGTGATACTCTTTGGATTCTTCGGATCAGTTAGGTTGAGAGTGTTACCATGGTAACAGTGGAAACTCTGCACGTTCAAAGCCAGTACTCCGGTGCTTGATTTATTTTTAAACTGCCTGTGGCTTGTGGAGAGTGACTGTGGTCAAGATGCTATGCATGGATAAATTTCATTTTCCATATAAATAGCATAGCAAGCATTTGTTGCATGTTACTTTGGGTCCTGTACATTGGAGATTAACAGGATAATAAATTGTTTTTTGCAGATATGGCATAACTGTTAGAAAGTTCACGTGTATGGAGCTAGAACAGAGTTGGCATCACCCATGTTGCCTCTTTCGCCATTGTCTAATGGCCTATTGACACTTCCTACTTGGACTCAGAATTTCAGAGACACAACCATGTGAGAAAAGCTGGTGGGACCATAGAGTGTAATCCAGGTTTGAAAGCAGAGTGAAGAGGATGATAAAATGCATACTAGAACATTTTAAAAGTTGGGGGGGGGGGGAATGGGTGGTGCGGGAGGTGAGATTGCACAATCCCTTTATCTTCTCTCCTCTCTCTCATCTTCCATTGGATAGGGTACAAGAGCAAAATCTACACCCTAAATTAAAGAAAGACCTGTATTTATATAGTGTCTTTCACAACCAAAGTCAATGAAGTATTTTTGAAATGTTCTGTTGAAGGGTCATGAGGACTCGAAACATCAACTCTTTTCTTCTCCGCCGATGCTGCCAGATATGCTGAGTTTTTCCAGGTAATTCTGTTTTTATTTTTGAAATGTAGTCACTGTTGTTATTGAGAATCATAGAATGGTTACTGCACAGTAGGAGGCCATTCGGCCTGTTGAATCCATGGCAACTCTCTGTAAGAGAAATTCAGCTGGCCCCCTTTCCCCATAAACCTGCAAATGGTGCTAACCCAATGAAACACAGCAATCAATTTGCACACAACTGGGAAAGATGGTGCCATAGTGAAAACATCACTCAACCAGTAATCTAGAGTACAAGATTAATGCTCTGAGGATATGAGTTCAAATCCCACTATGACAGCTTATGGAAGTTAAATTCAGTTAATACATCTGGAATATAGAGCTTGTCTCAGGAATGGTAACCATGATGACTGTCATTGATTGTTGTCAAAACGCAATTGGTTCACTAATGCCTCCATGCGACGACTCCAGATCCACAGCAATGTGGTTGACTCTTAACTGCCTTCTGAACTAGCCTAGCAAGCCACTCAGTTCAAGGGCAGGTAGGGATAGGCAAACAAATGCTGGCCTTGCCAGTGACACCCACATCCCATGAAAGGATTAAAAAAAGCAAGATCCTTCAGTGAGGTGGGAATGACCAGCAAATCTGCTTTAATGAAGTTGATCAAGAAATAAATATTGGCCAGGACACCAGGGAGAATTTATCTTCTTCGAAGTAGTGCCTTAGAATCTTTAATATTGACCTGAGTGTGCCAATAAGGCCTCAAGTTTAGCATCTCATCTGAAAGGCAGCAACTCTGATGGTGCAACACACTCTCATTGCTACATTGGAAAGTCAGCTTAGATTTGTGTGCTCAAGTCCTGGAGTGCAACTATGAACGCACTACCTCCTGATTCAGAGATGAGCGTACTACTAACTAAGCTACAGCTTAGTCACATGGCAATACATTAACTGTGTTGCCATGTGACTCAGCACCTTCAGGAGGGGGAGCCGATAAAGGATGAAGTGGGGGTAAGATTGAGCTGTGTATTAGGCTATTCAGAAGTACCCTTTACATTAAATGGAAAACCTCAATCAGTGAAGGCTGTTCAAAAATGACCCATTTACCATCAGAGCAAAGCTCTTGATTTTCACCAGAAGGCTTCAATTTAATAGAGAGAGGAGTGATGAATTATGAAAGATTCAGTCTAGGCTGATCAGCAAAGCGAATTAGAAGCTGAATTCCCATGTGTTGTGGCAGATATCGCATCAACTTGTCCTGCTGAATCCCTCATTCATTTAAACACTGAAACTGACAACATTTAGATCATAATATTCACGAGTCTATATGACCCTATTCAATTTGTGCCAAATATCTCGGTACATTTATTGGAAAATATTATTTGTAACTTAAAAAACCTGGCATCTAGCTCACGAGTGCCCTCTTTCTGTGAGCTAATTGAAGTGTCTGAGCCAATTCAAAGATAGGGCAATTATTTTAAAATAATTTAATTTACCCCTCCCCCTTCAGATCTCTTTCCTCCTCTCCTGAGGGCATTGACTGAGTTGCACATCCACAGGCAGCTCTGTCAGCCTGTAGTACCCTGCCCTACTTACTATTCTCAACATGCGAGTCTGCGCCGGAGGCATCAGAAAGCTCTTTGACTCTCAGTCCAAACTCACCTGACTAATGTCCACACACCTGGGCAGCCATTTTAATTTGGGGTGATGGTGCAAAATGAGTGATGTTGAAATGACCGCCTGATATACAGCATAGCCTTCCAATCACTTTGGTGGAAAGGATATTTGTACATCAGGTATAATGAGTGGCTAATAGGGACAGCGCAGCTCGATGTCCCTGGGCAGTGTGCTCCTGGCTTTGTGATTTGTGGCTAATAATTGTGAGAAATCCTCAGTTCAAACTGCAGATGAGCCCTTGCTTTCTTAATAAGAAAGATTTGCATTTACATAGCTTTTTTTACGACTGCCAGGCATCTGAAAGCGCTTCACAGCCAATAAAGTACTTTTTGAAGTCTAGTCACTGTTGTAATGTAGGAAATGCAGCAGCCAATTAGTGCATAGCAAGCTCTCACAAACAGCATTGTGATAATGACCAGATAATTTATAGTTGTGATGTTGATTGAGGGATAAATATTGGTTGGGACGTCAGGGATGACTCCCTTGTTCTTCTTCAAAATAGTGCCATGAACCCACCCGAACAGGCAGGTGGGGCCTTGGCTTAACATCTCATCCAAAAGGCAGCACCTCCAACAATGCAGCACTCCATCAATACTACACTGGAGTGTCAGCTTTGATCTTGTACTCAAGCTCTGGAGTGAGACTTGAACCCAGAACCTCGTAACTCAGAGGCAGGAGTTCTACCAAGTGACCCCTCATGGCAGGCACTCAAACAAGTCAGGGACTGATTGATTCTTAGGTATTGAGGGAATCAAAGGATATGCAGACAGTGTGAGAAGGTGTAGCTGAGATAGAAGATCAGCCATGATTGAATGATGAGTAGGGTTAAAGGGCTGAATCCTGCTCTTATTTCTTACGTTCTTATATTCTTAATTTGATATCTCCCATTTTACACCAGCACCCAGAGCTAAAATGAACCCTCTTGTGTTTTGCAGCAGATATCTCTAGGGACGTATCAGGAATGAGACCCTGGCTGTTTTGGTGTCACTAAATGCACCTTTTGCTGAGACTCAGCAGATACCGGAATAATGCTACACCAGACAGTGCCTTCACCCACTAATTCATTGAGGAAATTGAAGGTTCAAATCTGTTACCCAATAGAATTACTGTTAGTGATAGAATGGCAAGAAAATTTAGACTGGAGTAAATCTTTGAACTCTGAAACCCGTAAGCTGTTTCAGATGAAAATAATAAACAGGATTTTCATGAAGAAAAATTTGGTTTAATGGATACATAATATGGCAACGAGCCTGCAGACTAGAGAATTTGGCCTCGCTAGTTCAGAGCCACTGAAGCCAATTGCAATTCCTCTATTGTAGCTGCTATCAAAATCACCAGCATGGCAACAGAGCAAGGGGTTGAACTGAACCTTCCTGGTTGTAAGGCTCACATCCGCACTAGGGACAGTTACAATTACCTCAGTGTTTAACTTCTCCTTAGCACACTGGCTTCTTCCTTCATGAGAATCGATGTAGATTACAAGGTGTAGACAGTAGCTTTCAAGAATACACAGGTCACTTCATCAGGTGAGTAATAGAAGGCTTGTAAAGATATCAAAGAACCTACTGTATTGTCTTACTGCCAAAGAAATATGATTCTAATCAATGTTCTACACTTACCTTTCTTTTTACCCCCATTCTTCCAGATTTCCCCCTTTTCTCCACTCCCCTAAAACCAATGAAATATCTCAGAATGTCTACAGTTTCACAGGTGCCACTAATCTCCTGATATCAACCAAATGGAGGGATTGTCGGGCCAGTGATTTCTGATCTGCTCCTTAGCCGACCATATTGTCTCAAAGGGTAAAAGCACTGTCGTCTGATTCACACAGATCAGAAATGACCCAGGTTCAATCCCCAGTCATTCAAAATTGAGCTTGATAAATTTTTGTTGGGCAATGGTAGCAAGGGTTAGGGGGCCAAAGTGTGCAGATGGAGTTAAAATACAGATCAGCCATGAGTTCCTTGAACAAGCTTGAGGGGCTAAATGGCCTCCTGTTGTTTGTAATAGGCACAGAGGTGCTACATTTGGCCTCAGCAACCCTGGATTGGGAAGTGTGAAAACTATTCAGGGTTTCTGTTCCTGATTGCCATCCAGTAACCCATCATGCAAATCATATGCATGGATATTGGATGAGAAAGGAAAGGATGAGTTTTCATTTATATAGGCAAAGACAGATTCGAGCTTTTCTGTGATACTCCTATGGTCAAACAGATTACTAACACTCACTGTTTATAAATGGGAATGGTTGCTTGAGTGTGTTGCCTCTGTGGTATCACAGCATGACTTAGCAGCTTTAAGAAAGGAGGAGAGAAAATTGGAAAGAAAAATTCAGAGCGATCACTGTGTTCATTAGTGTCCGATTGAGTTTCATATGTACGCACTATGTTAACGGTAAACATTCTGCAAGCTGGAGATAAAGCAACATGGCCAATCTCGATTAGAAAAGGCAAGGAGAGATCATGACTTAGCTGATACAAATATGGGTGGGGACAGAAAGCCTATGCTGCATTCTGTACTCCAAACTGAGACACACTGCAGCCACTCTGGAACATAATTCCTCTTTCTGTAACATTTATATTGGGTGTTGGCAGTATAGTGACCTGTGAGTCCCAATTGCACGCTTGTTGCAGGGTGACCGAGTTGGTACTTCAGATAGAGTAGTTCAGCAGACACTTCTTAGGAGAAACACAGTCTGTTTATTTACTTGTTACTCAGCAGCTACTAATGTGTGCTTCTACACCAACTTCTATCTATATACTAAACAAAAACAGAAATACCTGGAAAAACTCAGCAGGTCTGGCAGCATCGGCGGAGAGGAACAAAGTTGACGTTTCGAGTCCTCATGACCCTGCAACAGAACTAAGTAAAAATAGGAGAGGGGTGAAATATAAGATGGTTTATATAAGCTCCTTTAACCAGCTTATATTTCACTCCTCTCCTATTTTTACTTAGTTCTGTTGAAGGGTCATGAGGACTCGAAATGTCAACTATGTTCTCCGCCGATGCTGCCAGACCTGCTGAGTTTTTCCAGGTATTTCTGTTTTTGTTTTGGATTTCCAGCATCTGCAGTTTTTTGTTTTTATCTATCTATATACTATATGCCGCTCACTGCAGACTACTGATTTCCAACTAGCTACACAGCCTGCGCTACTCTACTATTGGTTGCACAAGATCATGTGATCTCCCATTACAAAATCCATCTTAAATGTATATTACACATTAGAACAAACCATAGTTACCACAGTGGGAGAAAGAAAGGAAGGAAAAATTTCTAAAGCACCTTCAACTTTAAGATGTGCCGAAGTGCTTTACAACCAATTAAGTTACTGTGTAATTGAGGTGTAGTTACTATTGTATTGTAGAAAACACAATGTTGAGAGTTCCACCAGCAGCACCTAGCCTTGTCCTCTGATGTATCAGGCTAAATTCATTGGATGGTGTGGTACTTGGCTAAACTGACCAGGTCTCTTAATGAAGTCTTGATTTAAATAATCTCAATGGAAGCAGCACAAGGGAAACTGTAACTGGCTAAAACACTCCTGAGATAAGAGCATCAGCCTACCTGTCCCTTGTCCTCCCACTTCCAGTCATGCACCTCTTCAAATGGTTTCAACATAAACTGGGAGATAAATTCCACAAATACTTCTGATTGAACCTGCACACAATGTGTGCTTGCAGCATGCTGGCACATGTATCATTTTTTCTCCTTTTCAGGACTAGTCCAAGAAGAGTCATGGGCAAGGCAAATAGCTGATAGAATGAAGTCTTTAATACTTCTAAACAAAAACAGAATTACCTGGAAAAACTCAGCAGGTCTGGCAGCATCGGCAGAGAAGAAAAGAGTTGACGTTTCGAGTCCTCGTGACCTTCGACAGAACTAGGCGAATCCCAGGAAGGGGTGAAATATAAGCTGGTTTAAGGTGGTGGGGGGGTGGGGTTGGGTTGGGGGAGAGAAGTGGAGGGGGGTGGTGTGGTTGTAGGCAAAAGCAGTGATAGAAGCAGATCATCAAAAGATGTCACAGACATCTTTAATACTTCTGTTTCGTTAGTTCAATGCTGATGTTTCATATTCTGTGATGTAACAATTAGCATTTCCTTAATGAAAAAACTTGTTCACAGGTTATAAAACCCTTTTGTAGTAGTAATTAGCATACTGATCAGTACCTTTACATAATGTTCCCCCTCCTCCCCCCCGCCCCCACCCAGCCCACACCATGTCCCTTTTGATTTGCACATTCCTGTAAGGGGCTGCATTTGATTCTATTCTCAGGACCAAACTCTAACTTATCTTTTCTCTTTTAAATGCTGCAGGACATGAGGAAGGTTGCCAACTGTGATTAAATATATTCCTGGAGGTTTCATCATATGGCTTGTCCCCACACTCCAGCCATTTGTTGGCCAACACATTCACCCTCGTAACGTACTGCCTTTCCACGCCAACCGGAAAGCAGAAAGATCCTAATTGGGTGATGTTTGACTGTCTGCTAAACAGTCCTTTCCCCATTTTCAATATTTTTATATGTGGTAAAGAGAAATGTTCAAAGAAAATGACAAAAAACATTTTTTTAATGTCCTGATGATTTTTCTCCAGGGTTGCATACAGCAGGGTCCTGCATATTGATCTTTGATTCCTGGAGACTCCAGGCCAATCCTGGGGGGTTGGCAACCCCAGACAGTACACATATTTCTAACATATTTACTGTTGTATTTTCTGTCCTCCCTTCTTCCAGTCTTTACAAACCCTGCATCAGACTGAGTGCAGAATGGGCTGCAGTGTTGCTCCCTGAAACGTGCATTAGTACTCTTGTGCTCTGAATAGATAAAATTGGGGATGACAGTGGCCGTATGAGGTCAGTGAATTTAATACTAGCCTTTGGCCTCTGGGACCTGGGTTCAAATCTACCCAATCAGATAGAGTGCTAGGCCCCTGTGCATGGATGATCTCAATCCATTTCCAACAACCTAAAACTACCCTCAATCTAACATTAACAAAACCATGAAATTAGCAAGAGGCCTATTAGCAGAGCCCGTGTGAGGATTGGATAAATGAATGGGGCAGCGATTTTCTGAGGCTGTGTTGGTGCATCCCCTCATATTAACAATTCTTAAGTAATAGAGATCAGAAAGGGAAAAAAAAAACTGTTGGACATCTGAAATAAAAATGGAAACTACAGGAAATGCACAGCAGGCCACTGTATCTGTAAAGGGAAAAGATGGGGTTAACATCTTGCTGTCAGCTTGCCAACTGTCCAGGATTGCCCTGAAGTCATCTGGAATTAAACATTAATCTTCAGGACACTGCTGCAATCAATCCTGGAGAAAAATCACAAGGGGATATAAATAAAAATTGTAAATTTGCTTCATTTACTTTTTCAATTTTTTGGTTCTGAAAATATTGGAGGTGTGGAAAAAGGCTGTTTGACTAGGTGGGTGGCTGGAGGAGTAAGAACACATGATGAAGTCTCCAGGAGTGCATTCACAAGAGTTCAAAACATTTTAGGTGTAGATAACGGAAGGCATCTCTGTATTCCTGCCCACTACTGAATGTACCTCTACTTAAATACTGTTTTGGTCCCTGGTTGGCTTTCTTATGATTTTTCATCATCTGAGATAACTCATGTAAATAAATCATCCTGTATTTTTGCAGGTTTGATGTCTTTTTAAAAAAAAAGAAACACTTCACAGAAGACTAAACCCATTGCTGATTTCTTTGTGATTGGACACAGTATCCCTTACTTCTCCCCCTCGGTGCCCACTGTTGCCTTCCCGGTCTTACAATGTTGATTCACTCTTTCTTTCCAGTTCCAACAAGGGGCCTATTGAGGGTTGCCAACTCTGGTTGCCTATATTCCTGGAGGTTTTGTCACATGACACCCACTTCCAAATGCCTCACCAGGTCAAACTGCATTCCCCTGCTCCGTCCAACACCACTCACACCTTCCACTCTGCACTGCATCTCCAATATTTTTATAACTAAGGAATTAAATTGATCAAAGAAAATGAAGAAAATACACATTACTGAGCCCAATCTCATCCTCACCTGATCGGATAGGCAGATATTTTTCAGTAGAACTTAGTTGGGTGGTTTTGATATTGGATGTTAACAGGATTCTGTTGGGCTGTATGGTGCAGAAGCGGGTTGGCAGCTGGTCCTCAGATAGAAGAGGCCTTTCACAGACTTCAGCTCAATCAAAACTTTGCTCCTCACATCTGAACTCTCACAATCCCATTCACCAATCACCAACGTGCTCCTTGACCTACCTTGGCTCCCGGTCCAGGATTGCCTCGATTTAAACATTTATATCCATGTTTTCAAACCCCTCCATTGCCTCATTCCTCGCTAACTTTGTAACCTCCTCCAGCTTTACTATCCTCCAAGATCTCGGTGCTCATCCGATTTTGGCCTCTTGCATATCCCGATTTTCATTGGTCCATCACTGGCAGCTGTGCCTTCAGCTGCCTGGGCCTTAAGTTGTGAAATTCCCTTCCTAGACATCTCTGCCCCACTACCTTTAAAAGTTCTTTAAAATTTGCCTCTTTGACCAAGTTTTGGAGCACCTGTCCCAACAGCTCCTTATGTGGCTCAGTGTCAAATTTTGTTTGATAATTCCTCTTGTGAAGCACCTTGGGATGCCATATAAGTGCAAGTTGTTGTGGTTGCTCAGATGAATCTAAAATTTCCCTTTATGGGGTAGGAGGAACAGAACTGATTCCCTTGGAGCTCCAGAGGAAAGTTGCATCCTGCCCTGTCTGGCGTTGCCACCCTCCAGGATTGGCCTGGAGCCTCCAGGAATTGAAGATCAATCTCCAGGACACTGCTGAGTGCAACCCTGGAGAAAAATCATTGGGACATTAAAAAAAGATTGTATTTTTTTTTTTGTCCTTTTCTTTGAACATTTCTCTTTACCAGACATGAAAACATTGAAAACGGGGGAAAGGTGGCTATTTGGTTGACAGTCAAGCATCATCCAATTGGTTAATGAGTCTTTTTGTTTTCCAACTGGCGTAGGCAGGCACTACGTCACGAGGATGGATGGCTGGAGTGTGTGACAAATCGTGATGAAACCTTCAGGAATACATTTAATCATAGTTGGTAACTCTAGTCCTGCAGAATTCTGCAGGATCGCGTGGGATTTGTCCCACAAGGCACTCCCTTCCTGCCACTAATCTGGAGGCAGGCAGCCAGTCGAGCGCAGCCTCGATCCTTCACCTGCCCAGGGTGTTCCCCATCACCTCCACTCCGATTTTGGAGTGGGAAGCGAACGGGCAGTTGTCTCCTGCTGCCTCCAACAGGCGAGAAATGATCTCATTCCGAGTTAAAACCTGCCCCCTTTGTTTCTCATAATCATGCACGATTCCCAGAGGGAAAGCAGGTAATGGAATCTAATTCCAGGCTGTCAGGAAACAGCTCTATATGACGACAGTGCCTGGCTCTCCTGAGACTGTACCATTGCCCATCTCACTCTGCTTTTTAGATTAGAAATTACTCATTTGTCCTGACTGCTGAGGTTTCTGACAGTCTTTGTGCCATTTCAAAACATCACATTTTTGAATGCAGCTTGAATGAGGTCATTACTCCCCTGCAGCGAAAGCAAGATTTAATGTTACACGTTCAGAGCCCTGGCACTAACCTCCATTTCATCTTGTCACATCAATTGTTTTTAAGTGCTGTGATATCACCAATTGCACTTATTATTTGCCATGAAGTTTGTGCACACATCTAGACACTGGTGCAGAGACTGAGACAGACGCTGACATTAACAGAGATTTCTTTGAAGACTTTGCCTCTCCCTCAACAACATCCTGCGTTTGCACAGTGCCTCAAAACAGCAAAATGTTCCCAAAGCATTTCCCAACATCATGATCAGACAAAAAGTGGCACCAAGTCAAAGACGACGACATTAGGAAAGGTGACCAAATGCCTGATCAAGGAGGTAGATCATAACAGGCATCTTAAAGGAGGTGGAGAAGTTTAAGGAGGGAATTCCAGAGCTTAAAACCTTGACAGCAGAAAGGCTGCCAGTGGTAGGGCAAAGGAAGTTGGGCTGCTCAAGAGGTCAGAATTGAAGGAATGCAGAGTTCCCATAGGATGGTATGGTTGGAGAAGGTTGCAGAGGGAGGGAGGGGCAAAGCCACGGATGGATTTGAGAATGAGAATGGGCATTTTGAAATCAAGGTGTTGCGGAACCTGGAACCAGTGTAGGTCCATAAGCACACAGGTGAACGGAACTTAGTGACAGTTTGGATACAAGCAGCAGAGTTTTGGATGGGCCTAAGTTTATGGAGAATGGAAGGTGAGAGTCCGGCCAAGATAGCATTGTAATAAAGGAGTCTTGAGACAATAAAGGCATGGGTGAGGGTTTCAGTATCAAATGGTCTGAGAAAGGTGTAATGGTGGAGATGGGTGTTATTACAAAGGTAGAAGACCATCACCATAATCTTGATCTGGTTTCTGTGCAGCAGATTTTCAATCAGACGATCAGTTCAGCTCTGAACACAATCCTTCTGGATGGAAGGGAGAGAGTACCTTGACTTTCTTATCTGACTTGATAACAACTAAGTCCCTATACAGTTGAGCCATGCTGTAGAACTGTTCATGTCCAATCAGTTTTCTTTAAGAACTCCTAGGAATGCCACAGAAGAGCTTCTTTAGCCCATGAGTGAGGTTCAGGACAAAGCAATGTGGAAATAAGGCAAAAAGGATCAAAAGTTATAGGTAGGGAGGGTTCTTAGCTACATCAACCTAAAGCCGATCACCCTAGGGGAGATATTAGTCTCGTGATGGCACCTCTTTTTTCAAAGCCCCTGTACTGACCAGTTTGATCAGTACCAGATGATCAGTAAACCTGAATTTGGATATCGACAACATCAAGTTGCCCAATGTAGGGTTCTTCCATTTGGTTCCAGATAACACTACAAGCCAATGCCTCAGGGAGTCATCATTAATATGGTAATTAGAGGGAAGCTTACCAGTTCTGATAAGTTGCACCATTCCAGTTTAGTTAAACTGCAGTAGTCTCCTCAGATACTCTTGGGATCCCTAAGCATTGCCTTTGCCAGTCTGTGCCTAAATTCTTTGGGCTTCAGAAGTAGTGATGCCCCTTTGGAGAGAGAATGTATACTTCACATGGAATAAACGCAAACTTCACAAACTCTTTACATCCACCTAAGGCAGCAGAAAGGGTTTAATGTCTCGTGACAGTGCGGCACCCCCTCAAAACTGCAGAGGAATGTCAGCCTAGATTTTTTTTTGCTTAAATTTCTAGATTAGACAGTAAGTGTCAGCAAGATACTTAACCATGGATGTGCAACACCCTTCAGTAAATGGGATCTTGATATATGTGAGATTCTCAGCATTAGTTGCTGGTCATACCCCCCCAATGCATAGTGTGAGCTGAAGATAAATAAAACTGGCTATTGCAAGGAGGCTGAGATATTTCTGGACTTATCGACCAGTATAGGAACTGGCCACCAATTGTCTGACAGTAAACTAACAGAAGTTACATTCAACTGTTCTAATTGGCTTTGGTTACTCCAGGGTTAAGGAAAAGGAGTCATCCACAAGACCAGCTCCTGCTCGCTCTAGGAAAGGTACAGTGTGATGCCCCCATGTTTGAATAGTCTGTCAGGGCTTTGTACACTCACACTTCAAGAATGGCCTGTGGTGTAAAGTAAGAGAGGGGCGCTGATGCCCATGGAACCATGTCCGACCACGAGTCAGACAAAGCACAGAGAAAGTTAAACACAGGAAATAAACGCCTTAAGTACTGAAACAAAATCACACCATTTTCCTTCAGTGTCATAAAGATATCCACACCTGCAAACTGCTGTCCAATTAGGGTATGCCTGGGGCCTTCAAGTCAATAACTAAAGTATAAAAACCATGTATGGTATATGTGTATTTGGCAACCTGCCAGGTGCCAACCCTCAAGGTGCATTTGCTTGTTTGCATAGCATTCAAGCAGTTGACATTACTAATACATTATAAGCTTAATTGGATGTGAATAACACAACCATAGTGCAAGGCCTGAGTTTGCTTATTTACTACTGGGTGATACAACTCCAAATACTTATAAAACTGCAGCCTGCTAAACCTGAGGTAGAAAAAGAGAGACAAACTTAAGTTAATCTTCATTCTCAATCTCCTCTTTTGAACACCACCCAAGTTATTTATTGCCTTCAGATAAAAAAAAACTGCACAGTTCAGGATATTGGAGATAAATATTTTATATTCCTAGAAATTGTCATTGACTGTTACTCTGCATTTCATTGTCAGTCTCATTGTGTACAAGATTGAGATGATTTAGCAGCATTTAATAAATGTGTCAAAGCCACAAACAGATTGTTTCAGGATAAGTTTCTAGCTTTTTAAATACCATATTGTAGATTTTTATGATGGGAGACTGCTGTGTAGCAATATTGACAAATTGTTATCAGCTATTGAGCTGATTGGGAAAGGAAGCGACACCTAAATGGAGGCCTGTCAAAAATTCTGTTCATTAAGAAAACACAATGCTGGGTTATCGCTGGGTTAAAACAAGTGTTGCAGGTCTGAAACAAATGCAGAAAATGTTGGTAAAGAACAACAGCTTGTCTATATGTAAAAAAAGAAAATACAGAAATTAAAAAGATCTGAATACAAACCATTAATCTGTCTTCTTTTCCTAGATGTTGTCAGATCTGCTGTATATTTCTGGAATTGTCTCTTATTACAGAAATGAGGTTTTTTTCAGTTTATACCATTTGATTCATTGCCAGTTCTCCTCTGAGAAGTTCTATTCCTGCTGAGCTTTTCCAGCTATTTTAGTTCTATTCCTTTGTTTGTCCTGATTTTCATTTGACATTTTGATTCTGTCCAACACCCATTTCACTTTTTATTTGTGCCTGTGTATGTGAAAACCTGTTCACAGACTCTTAATCACCTCTATGCTGAGAAATAGGAGCAGTAGGCCTTTCAGCCCATTGAGCCTGTTCCATCATTCAACAAAATCATGGCTGATCTTCTACTTCACCTCCACTTTTCTGCCCTATCCTCAATTGTGGATCCCTGACCATTAATCTTTCCCATTAATCTGCTCCCACTTCCACTCCTTCCATATTATCTTCCACTCTCGATTTTGACAGAAAGTTTGCACCCAAAACATAAATCAATCTTTGCCCTCTTCAATCATATTCCCAGCATTGGGTTGGGGGCATGGTTAGGGTAGTTCTCCTTTGGCAAATTCCATTTCAGATACAACATCGCCTCACTATCCAAGGCCCCAAACACTCCTCCTAGGTGAAGCAGCGATTTACTTGCACATCTTTCAATTTTTTGCCGTGTGCCAGTTTGAATCTTGTTTTTTATGTTTTCGCTTTCTGACAGACCTGTTCATTACTCTGCCATTCACACTCAGTCTGGACAAACACTTTGTTTCTTTCCTCCAACCATGACCACACCCTTTGCCTTTTGTTCCATGACATCTTTGTCATTTGATCTCTCCCACCCTCTACCCTATCCCAGATCTTCCCTTTTGTTCTTCCTCCCACTCCCCACTTTTGATGGCATATGACATTTCTACCTGCCTTCAGTTCTGAAAAAGTTGCATTTGACTTGATAAGTTAACTTTGTTTCTCTCTTCACAGATGCTGCCAGGCTTGCTGAGTATTTCCAGCATTTTCTGTTTTTATACCTGAGATAACTGCTCTTCTTCAAATCTTTTGCATCCACCTTAGAGAGCAGGCGGGGCCTTGGTTTAATGTGTCATCCAAAAGACGTCACTGACAGTGCAGCACTCCCCCGGTACTACAGCGGGAGTGTCAGCCTAGAGTTTTCTGCTCACACTGCTGAATTCGGACTTAAACCCAAAAATACTTCTGACTCAGTGGGGAGAATTCATACTAACCGAGACATGGTTGACACATTGAGTTAAGGGACGGAAAGGAAAATCATTTCCTGCCTTTGTTTCTGATCACTATCCAGAGAAACCAGCTGGAAAGTGAACACGTATGGATGCTGAGTGAGGACAGGATCGAACTCAATAATGCCAGTGAAACAGCCTGCCAAAAACTTACTGTGCACACTCAGGGTGGAATCGTCCCAGGTTTGCACTAAGTGTGGAGCGGGCAGGGTAAACAACGTTTAACCCGCCAGCCACAATCGCAGCTTCTCACCCCGTATCGTCCCAAACCTGCTGCATTAATTATGCATTTCCAGGAAAGATGCCGTTTTGATGGCAGTTGGGCTCTCATTTGCCCACCATGCCATCACCTTGCTGCTTCATCATGCCGGGTGCCATATTTAAAGTGCAGCCAAGCACACACTTCTCAGTGCTTCCAGCCCAGGACTGCTGAATGGAAGACATGGCCCCGAAAGGCAAAAAGACTGCAGCCCCCAGGTTTAATGACCCATCCCTCGAGCGCCTTTTGGATGCCACAGAGGCTCGCCGTGATGTCCTCTACCCCCTGCTCTGGCCGCAGGATGAGCAGCAACATCACCAGCCCGGCTTCAGAGGCGAAGGCAGTGCACTGCAAAAGAGGACAGCCACCCAGTGCAGAAAGAGGATGAATGATCTCCTCCGTTCTGCCAGGTAAGTCATTCTTTTCATCACTCCCAACTCACACTCACAAACCCATCACACATGTCACAGGGCCCTCACTCACTGCCAGATCAAGGGACATCACCATTCACTCTCTCACACTCAGCGTCATTGTCCTCATGCGGTCCATGGGACCACTCACACAGGCTAGGCATACTTAAATTTGGCCTGTTAGGCATCCTGCTTACACTCTCTCCATCTCCATTCATGCAGGGCAAGCTAGCACACAAGAGGGAGAGGTCGCAGACTGGTAGGGGAATGCCTGAAATCAGGGTCCTCACGGACTTTGAAAGCAGACCCATCCAGTTGGCCGGCGATGACCGGGACCGGTCTTGTGCTGACGGTGAGGTTGGCGATGCTCTACCAAGTGAGGGTCCAGCAGTGCAATATCCATCGGACATCCATGCCGTGAGTGATGTGTCCTCTTTCACAGGCCATGCACTGATTATCTCTCCTTACTTTCACAGGCACATCTGACAAAGAGCCGACACAGTCCATAACCCAGGACCTCCAATCAAACCCCGAAGAAACCTTTGAACAGGAATCTGAAGGCACCCTCCCTGAAGTCCTGTCACAGCGCTCACCCACCAGTGCAGAGAGACACACCTTGGTGGGACCTAGCTTTAGAGTAGCCTCAGGATCACAATCTGGTGAGCACATTGCATTTTCTGCGCTTTCATTGTTCTCATCCGTCCATGGGACCACTCTCCATCCACACAGGCCAGGCATACTTACCATCTGGCCTGGCAGGTGTCCTGCTTACTCTCTCTCCATCTCTATTCTTGCAGGACAAGCTGGCACACAAGAGGGAGAGGCCACAGGGACTTCCCAGGTCCCCAGCACTCGGAGAACCACTGGAGGCCAGAAATTTGCTGAGTCCAAGTCGGATGACGAGCCTCTGGACTCGGTCATGTCACAGTTGCTGGAGCTGCAAAGGCAGGTTCGGGAACATCAGGAAGGGGCATCTGCTGCACTCCTCAGATTGTAAGGGACGATGGAGGAGTCCATCCGCCTTCAGGCTGAGGCGATGGCACCAACATTGCCAATGCACCGAGGTCAACACTGGTAGGATGGCAGCTGCCATTTAGACCTTGGTCCAGGATGTCACTCCCGCACTTCAGCATGGGCTGAACTCCATCGCTGACACCATAGTTGGCTTCCAACAGTGTGTGTGCAAAAGGGGTGCAGGACAGCTTGATCTCACTCCAGCTTCCCCTTCTCCACGAGGAGTCAGCCAGGGTCCTTGGACATCAGGTGCACACCCCAGGGCCATCCACCCAGGAGACCCCGGGAGTGTCCGGCCCATCCAAATCCTCTCTTCCTGTGACCGCAGCAGCTCCAGCTCCACAGCTCGAGGATGGTGCACCTGCCACACATCCGGGCACCAAAAGCAGGTTGGGGCCCTCGCAGATGGGACCTAGCAGTCAGCAGGCTGCCCCCACCTCAACTGTGGATGCCTGGGAGCACCAAGATGTTGCGGTGGGGTTAGAAAGTTTAAGAAGATGTAATTCTTTCGCATCCAAACCAAATAAACTAAATTAACAAAATCAGTAAACAGCAGCCCCTTAAAAGGGAACTGCAAAAACAAAAGACAAAATTTAAAGAAAACTTACCAATATCACACCAAAATGTGGTTAAGAGGATCAATAAAACACCCCAAGTCCCGTAGTGCCCACTGAGCCTGGAAGGCCTCGACGATGCTGGTGGACATCGCGTGCTCTCTCTCCAGGAACACTCAGCCCCGAAGGTAGCCATGGAAGAGGGACAGATAGTTGGGCCAGATGACCCCCTTGATTGCCCACTGCCTGGACCTATTAATGGCCAACTTGGCCGGGCCCAGGAACAGGTTCACAAGGAGCTCCTCCTCCCAGCCCGGCCCCCTCTGCACCAGGTGCCTGTAGATCAGGAGTGTAGGACTGAAGTGCAAACAAAACAACAGTAAAAGGTTTTTCAAGTAACTGAGAAGGGAGTGCAGCCTTCAATACCCTAGATAAACATGGTCCACAGACTCCACAAAAGATGCAGGCATCTTGGGAGTCCGCAAACCGACAGATCCTGCGTTGTTCGGGATGGCTGAGTGCAATACCCTCCACCCCAGGTCCCTGATGGAAAGCAGGAGGACACCCCCATAGAGGGCTCCCCCGCTGGGGATCTCCGCCGCCGGATGGCAAACTGCAACAAGGCACACCAGGGCGCGTACGGGTGGCGGCCAAGGGCAATGAAGTGAAGGGTGTACAGCAGCAGCCCATACAGGAAACCCCTCCACGCTGTGCTAAAGGCAGTTCCGTGAGGTGACTCAGGTTGCGGGGCACCGGCTCCCAAGGGAGGGCTCGGGGTTTGGAGCCGATGTGGAATTCCGTCCGAACAGGAGTACGCTCAGATGGAAGACCACCATGCACCTGCACCACCTCAAGTCCCAGCATGAAGTCGGGGTTGAGCACGACCATCCTAAGGTCTTGGATGGCATTGGCCACCAACTGGACGTCCACCGACGCATGACACACCAACTCCTGCGGGAGCACCCAGCCCACTCCTCCGCCACCCAGCACGTCCCCGATCCTGGTCACCTCGGCAGCCACAGCCCTCCTCTCCACCAGCCGCCAAAAATAGCGGCGGTGCGGATTCCTGAGCAGCGGCTCTCTGACGATAGCTGCTACTCCTGCTGGCGGAGAGCTGCGTCATGAGGCGACCATGTTCCAACTTTGATTATGTCCTGGTAAAAGACAGGCAACGCCTACGAGGAGCCACAAAGGCCCTTCAGATGTACAAACAGGAGCTGCAGCATCATAACTCAGGCCGTGCATCTGGCGGAAGAAATACATCACCGGGGCACACCCATCTCCAATGGGGCTCAACGTAAAGGTATCGCTGCAGGACCTGAAGCCTGAAAGTCGCCATCTGGGTGCATAGGCACCCAGCACCTGACCGTCCTCTCTAAATGGGAGACTCAGAACCTCAGCAGCGACCCAGTGTAGCCTTTTATCCCAGAAGAAGTTGACGAGCACTCTCTGGATTTTTGTGACAAAGTCCGGGGGAGGGGTCAAAGTGACCAACCAGAACCACAACATGGCGGCAATCAACTGGTTTATGGCCAGCGCTCAACCCTGGTAGGTCAGCACTCGGAGCAGTCCTGTCCAGCGCCGCTGGAGAGTGGTGACTTTGGCCTTCAGCTCCTGCCAATTCGCCGGCCAGGATTCCTCAGCAGGGCAGAGCTGGGCCGCTAGGTAGCGAAGACTGGTCCTGCTCCAGTTGAAAGGCCTGTGCTCCTGGGGTAGGGGATCCATCTGCCAATGACCGACCTGGAGTCCAGAACACTTGTCCCAGTTGATCCCGGCAGAGAAAGCAGCAGAGTAGACTTCCTGGCACTTGCGCATCCTCCACAGGTCAGCCGGGTG
This sequence comes from Carcharodon carcharias, assembly GCF_017639515.1. Taxonomy (NCBI): domain Eukaryota; kingdom Metazoa; phylum Chordata; class Chondrichthyes; order Lamniformes; family Lamnidae; genus Carcharodon; species Carcharodon carcharias. The sequence continues at coordinate 28,164,260 of NC_054492.1, read as the reverse complement.
GGTGAACATGAAGAGCATGTCATCGGCGCAGGCCAAGTGGACCTCCCTGATCCTCGGCCCGCGCAGAACCAATCCTGACAACCTCCTCCACAAGAGGCGCAGGAAAGGCTCCACGCAGATAGAATACAATTAGCCAAACAGGGGCAGCCCTGACATACTCCTCTCCTTTCCCAAAGCGAAGGGGCACTGTCAGGGACCCGTTAACCTTAACTAGACAATCTGCAGCAGTGTACATAAGTCAGATCCGGGGCAACGACATGTGTCCTGAACCTGAATGCTCGCAGAGTCCCGAATAAATATTCGTGATCCACCCTGTTGAACGCCTTCTCCTGGTTTAGAGACAGGAAGGTGCTCGACAGACCAGCCCTCTGGGAAAAGTGGATGATGTCCTGGACCAGATGGATATTATCAAATATGGTCCAACCCGGGACGGTGTAGGACTGGTCAGGGTGGATCATGTGGTCCAGCACGGTGCCAAGGCAAGAAGACATGGTCCTGGCAAAGATCTTGAAATCCGTGCTGAGGAGGGAGACCGGGTGCCAGGTTTTAAGAAGAAGGGGATCCCCCTTAGGGAGCAGGGCAATGAGAGGGGCATCTCCCTGGTTACGATACTCTCCCCCTGGACCCCCGCGTAGTCGCTCCTCAGGTCTTCCCAGAATGCCCTGAAGAACTCCACGCTCAGCCCCAGGGATTTGCCCCTGGAGAGGCCGTTGGGGGCGCCAGTCAGCTCCCCCAGACTTATAGGGGAGTCAGGCTATCCGGCGCCCTCCCACAAAACTCTGTGAGCATCCTTGCTGGGCGGATCCGGAGAGAACAGGGCAGTATAGTACGTTCTGGCCAAGGCCCTGATGCCTTCCGGATCCAAGCCAAGGGATCCATCATCGGCCAGCAGTGTAAGGAGCTGTTGATGGAGCCCATGCCTTTTTTCCAGCGAGGAGAAGAAGGGGGGAGCTGTGGTCCAGTTCCTGCAGGAACATGATCCGTGAACTCACATGCTCACCACGGGACCTGCAGCGCGCCGCCCTTCTCTTCATACACCAGCCGCAGGGCCGGGTCCACATCGAGCTGACAGAGACGTGCCTCCTTCCCCAACTCCTCGACCCTGGATTTCCGCCTCTTTGTCAATCCCCTCACGTACTCCTGACTGAAGATGCGGACGTGGGTCTTGCCCACGTCCCACCGCAGCCTCAGGGAGGGGGAGAAAATGGGCGGCTTCTCCAGCCGGCTCAGAAACAATGGAAATTGTCCAGGAACCGCTTGTCCTCCAGCAGCAGGTTGTTAAAGTGCCAGCACACAGACCCCGTCCGAGTGCAGAACGGAGCGAGCTCCGCCCACACCAGACGGTGATCCATGCACGGCACCCACCGCACAGAAGCCGACCGGACACAGGACACGAACGCCTTGGAAAGGTAAAGGTGGTCGAGTCTGGACGCTCTGACTCCAGGTGACACAAAAGTGAAAATGCTGGAGTCAGGATGGAGAAGTCACCAGATGTCCAAGTTGAAGGACCCAACCAGGTCCCCCAACTTACTCACACCGAGCGAGCGGTACAGTCAAATTTCCCACCCCCTCCCTCGAGGACATTGCACTCACCTGCTTCGATGGAGCCAAGATGAGTGGACAGTTCCTCAAAGAGCCTCCCTTGCTGCTGCGCGCCCAGGGGAGTGTACACATTCACATAGTGAAGCGCCGCACCCCCTAGACATACAGTGAGACGCAGCAACCAGCCTGGCACCGGCTCCTTGACCCCCAAGATCTCCGGCTGAAAATATGGGGCTAACAAGATAGCCACCCCGCCAAAATTAGAGGCTGGGGGACTCATGCCGACCCCCCCCCTCGCCACTCCAGAAGCCAGGTAGCTTTGTCTCCCAGAACAGAATGGGTTTCCTGCAGGAAGCTCATCATATATTACCCATCCCTGAGGACTGAGAAGTTCTGGAGCTTGCACTGTGTCCCTGCTGCCATTGATGTTGAGGCTAGCTATGGTTGTCTTCATTGTCAAGAGTATTGCTACCCATCACCAAAACCTCTGCTAGTGCAAGGAGAAGAGGAGTACTAAGCCTTCCTCTACTTTAGGGGCTCAGCAAGGAACGTGTGGACCCTCCTCTTAATGCTCCAGTCCAGCCCAGGGACCTTGAGGAGCCTCATGAGCGGACCAGAACACCAGGAGAAATAAATGGACACTGTCTCAGTAACCGCGATTATTCGCCAAACATTCCTGGGGCTCCCGTGAAGGGATGAGGGCAGGATCGATTGGGTGGGGGAGGTGGGGGGCACCAGGGGATCCACCATCTCACCTGATAACGACTCCAAGTTGTCCCCAGTGCTCACCACCGACACCCTGACCTCCTTCAGGTCGTTGCCTCCAGCTTCCCACCTCTCCCCCGTATTGAGTACAGAGGCTGGTCCAGAGCTGCCATTCGGCTCCACCTCCACCTCGATCCCACCCCCAGGATCAAGGACAGAGGGTCCTCTCCGGTCTCCTCTTGGGGATATGGGCCAAAGGGTGGTGGCAGCTCAGAGCTCCCCCAACACCCCCCGACCCCCCCAACCCCTTCCACCCCCCCAACCACACCCACCCCACCCCCAACCCCCCAACCCACATCCAACAACCCCCCCACCCCCAACAACCTCCCCACAACCCCCCCCACCCCACCCCACCCCCACCCTACCCCTCCCAACCCAACCCCCTCCCAACAACCCCACCCCCAAATCCCCAATACCCCCGCCAACCCCCCACCACAACCCCCCCACCCCACCCCCAACGCCCCCCCACCCCACACCTCCCATCCCCTCTCACCCCGTCCGCTGACCTGAAGGCTACAGTATGCAGCCCCCTTAAAGGTTACGTCAAACTGCCCCTCCGTGCCCTCCTCCCGCGCCAGGTGAACAAAGACCTGGCGCTGGAAGGAGTACACGTGGTGGAGACTGGGCTCCCTTAGGCTGAATGGGCTTGGAAGCACCACAGAACTGACTTCTCCCTGTTGGTGAAGGTGGGGGAGGAGGAGCCCACCGGGTACGAAGGGTGGGATGTTAGATAGAATAGGCCTCTCTGCGGTGGCCTCAAAAAGATCGACCACTAGATAGGCCTCACCCATGGTGAGCCCCTTGGCCAGGGCCAGGTACACTGCCCACACGGACCTCAGGAAGAACACCGCCTTCCCATACAGTCTGACACCACAACAATGGCTGAGGGGCTGACAACCCCGGCCAAAGCCTTCTCACATGTTTCAATGGTCATGTTGGGGGTGAATGTAGCTCTTTATCCCCCAGGCCCTAGTAAGGAGGTGGAACAGTGACTGGGCCGCGGGAGCAATGGAGACCACAGAAGCAGCCATTCCCGTATAGGTCGTCTTGGTGGGCCCCGCCGCCAGTGATAGTGCTGCCTCCACAGCTGCACTGGAGGGCCCCACCGCCGGCAAAGGTGGTGTTGCCACGGGGGAGAGCCACGCCCACCCCGAATCAGGCAAAGGTGAGAAAATAACAACCAAACAGTCCGGAGTAGAGGGGAGCAGGAGTAGGGGAGAGCAAGAAGGAGATGGGTGTGAGAGGGGACAAAGATAGGTGGATGCCTTGATGTCTCTCAGGGGTGGAGGTGGAGGCGGAGACGGAGATGAAGGCGGGGGGGGGGGGGGGGGAGGGGGGTGGGAGGGGGGGAGGGGGGGTGCGGTAAGCTTTGATCTTCCTCTGCTGGAGCAGGAATCTTCCCCTAGGCAGCCAGCACCACCCAGGCACAGTTCAGGCTGAGATGTTGCTGTCCTTCCACGCAGCTGACTCTGGGTAGCACCGGCTAACCCAGGCAAGGGAGGGCAGAGAGGGGTGCAGAGCCATTTCCCGTTCAAGGCACAGTCAGTTTCAGCCCTCCCTTTTTGGAAAAAATAAAGCAGCAGATATTCCTTTCCTCCCCTGCAGCCAACCAAACAGTTTAAAGACTCTTAACCTATTTTCCTCCTCCATGCACCCACCTCTAGCACGGTATCAGTCCTCCCACTTCCAGCTTGAGTGGGGTCCCCACCTCCCAGCTCTCTCCGAACTCCTGCTCCCAGGCTCCCAAGGCTCATTTAGGCCATGCCCTGTAGTAGCTACAGCGGCTGCAGGGTGTAGTAGTCCTCAAAAGTCCACTCCTTTCTTGTTTCTTCTTTCCCGACCTCCTGATAAGCAACAGTCCTCCTCTTTCAAGCAAGGAAGAGAAAACCACTACAGCAGTAATAATAGTAACAGCAAGAGCAGTAACTCCTGACTCCTTAGCTCCAGCCACAACTACAGGAAAAGTTCCCACTCAGGCAGCAACTACTTGTACCTGTGTCCGATCAGGAAGATGTTACTCTTTGGGGTCACCAATAAACTAAATTAACAGAATCGGGGGCAAAGCAAAGGCAGCTCCTTAAAAGGAAACTGCAAAAACAAAAGACAACATTTAAAGGAAACTTATAAACATTAAATCAAAATGTGATTAAAGGGGTCGATAAAACACCCCAATCCCCACCAAGCATGAAAGGCCTCAGCAGTGTCAGCAGAGACTGCTTGCTCCCTCTAGTTTCACAGCCTGGGCATGGGTGTTAATCACTTGTACATAATATTTACTATTGTAAATACACTCTCAATAATATCTCCCTGCCTATGGCCCCTTGTTCTGATGAGCAGTATTCTTGTCACTCAGATTTGAAAGCTTTCTGCACAAGGTAAAGTCTCAGTCAGGGGCTCTTCCCTGTGCTTTGTGCAGCCTTCAGACCAAAGTGATGGTCCAACCTCACACTCCCTGGACACATTACTGATGCCCACACCTCGACGGTGCTTGTCATTGCTGCCAGAATATCGTGGGCAGGCATCACAGAGTTCCATCATTCTTTCTGTGTGAGCTCTCAGCACCTTTAAGATGGGGCTGGCCACCATCTCACCAGCATCTGTGACTAGTGACACTGTGTTCCTGAAAGGTTCAGGTGCTGAAGGTGGACAAAGGATCAGATGCTTTTAAAGTTTCACTGCTGTGTCTTCATGATATGACCCGGATCACAGAGCACAAGCGAGCTGCCCTCGGCCAGACAGGAATCAGACAGTCTCAGAGGCTATGTGAAGATCTATGGAGTGTCCTCACTGCAGGTTGTAATCATCCTCCTACAACTGAGCAACTATTAGGGCCTCCACTGCGTCACTATGACAGGAACATTATCACAGACGGTATGTGCGCTGCCATAAACCAGGCTGGAGTTAAATGTTCGTAGCTGCGATGTGAGGATCTATGGTGTCTCCTCACTACATCTCGTCATCACCCTCTGCAAATCTAGCAGCTATCAGGACCTCGCAAGTGAGTCTGCCTCGTCTGGCCAGTGCGATGGCCTCATCTCTGTCATCATCACCTTCAAGGACCTCTTCACCCTCATCACCATTGATGTCCTCCTCATCAGAAGAGACCTCCAGCTCATCCAAGTCCTCCTCAGCCAGCACTTCTCCCCGTTGCAGAGCCTGGTTGTAAAGGGTGCTGCAGGCGATGATGATGCTTGACATCCTCTGCGGACTGTATTGCAGGGCTCCACCAGACCGGCTCAGGTACTGGGATCTCATCTTCAGCATCCTGATGGTTTGCTCCACCAAAGTTGCGAGTTGCAGCATGAGCCTCATTATAGCTTCACTCTGCTGCAGTCTGAGGCCACCGCATGGGTGTCATCAGCCAGATCCTCTGTAGGTAGCCCTTGTCCCCGAAGATCCATCCCTGCAGCTTCTGTGGACTCTGGAAGACGTCAGGGATCTGCTATTGACTGAGAATGTAGGAGTCGTAGACACTCCCTGGAAACTGTGCGCAGACCTGCAGGATAAGCTTGTGGTGGTCGCACACCAGCTGGACATTCAGCGAATGGAAGCCCTTGCAGTTGACATAGTTGACCACTTGTTGCAACGGAGATCTGAGCGCCATGTGAGTGCAGTTAATCACATCCTGCACCTGTGGGAAATCCAGGATCTGGGCAAATCCAGTCGCTCTTACATTCTTGCTCTCCTGCTCCAGGGCAAAATGCACAAAATTGTGTGCCCTTGTGAAGATGGCATTTGTGGGTGGAGGCTTGTGATATCCCACAAAGGTCACTTGTGGAGCCCTGAAAGGAACCACTGGCATAAAAATTGAGCACTGCAGTCACTTTCACAGCTATTGGTAGTGGATGCCTTCCATGTTCCCATAGCACCAAATCGTGCAGTAGCTGGCAGATGTGACCGACCAGTCTCCTAGACATGCGCAGTCTTCAGTGACACTGGTTCTCGGTCATCTGCAGGAATGAAATGCGGTATCGATAGACCCTGGGTCTAGCCAGGTACCAACCCATGACGACTCGCTATAGCTCTTCTGCTGCGAGTGCGGAGGCTCCAGCTGCCCCTTCTTCCTGAGGTTGCTGCTCCTCCCTTTGTGCAGCCAGGCATCTCTGTCACTCTCTTTTCTGCCATGAGGCATACAACTAGTTCACCAGGCTCCAACCTGATGTACTCGTCCTGCAGGATGAAAGAGAGAGACGCGTGGGTTAGCTTGGGTGTTCTGAGAACCTCTCTTGGTTAAGTTTGAAGGCCCCTTAACACATCCCAGAGAGTGCTGGCCACCACTTGGACGGTCAGAGTTTAGTGCGCTGCATGGCTACCTGAAACTCCGCCCACCTCCACCCCACTCCATCCGACCGATTGGTGGCAGCTTTGCCCATTGGACTGCATGCTGTGCTCTCAGCTCAGGCACAGGCATTCTCCTAAACTGCACTGCAAGGCTTCACTGTTAGCTTGAACCATGGGGGAGACTGGTCCAAGCCAGGATGATGACATTGCAAGGGGCTTTGAGTGTCTCCAGCAGTGACTGCTCCATGGCCAGCTTTAGCAAGAAGATTGTACAATGTGCCCAGTCACCCAATTATTCTGCAGTCCACTAAAATGTTCATTAGTTTGCAGTCTGTGCCCGAAGGGTGAAAAGCTCTGGAGCACTTTGTGGCATTTTCATGCCTCTGTGTTGCTCGAGTGGGCAGATAAGCTAGAAGCACAACTCCATGCACATCAATGTGGCTGCATCTGAACTGTCTCAGAGGAATGGTCACTTTATACAAGATTTCCCTAATGTGTGGCCGCTTCCCAGCCCATCACCCTACACGTACTTGTGCACTACCTTCAACTGCAGGACAGCTCCTTCCCCCCCCAGCCCCTAACACACCTCAACTGCAGGGCAGCCCTTGCCACCCCCCACAACACGCCTCAACCTTGAAGTCCAACAGGCGACCCTCGTGAGTGCTGCACAATGTTACTGTGCACTCATCTCCGAGTTCCCCTCAAAGTGCAGCCTACCAAGTGCAAGCCTTATATATGCTGTTGTGAAACACATCAACATGTAATCACGCCAACTTGGGCAGACGATCCAGTGCCGGGGGGTCGGGGGTGGGGGGGGGTGGTGATTCCGGCGCGCTGGCACTCTAATGAGGTTCCTGATGTCTAACAGCAAGAAATACGGCCCTCCATCAACAGGCCGAGCGGACCATCACAAACTGGTTTCACAAATTTCTGGCCCTCTCGCCCATACTGTCCTCTCACACTGCCCAGCACACCCAACGGCAGGGGGCACAGAAAATTCCACCCTCATTGTTAAGGATGCTTCCCTAAGGCAATACAGTGAGGGGCAGAGGGGACCACTAGAGGCCGCAGGGCTGTGTCCCAGAAGGAGTTGGCACATTCAGGAGAGGAAGAAGAGGAGAAAACCAAAAGAAAAAGATTTAGCAGCTCAACTTCCTTCTATCATTCATGCGAGTGACTGACTTGTACCCATGAGTATGTCACGTAAGTGGGCAGTGCAGTGCAGATTCACCAGAATGATACGAGGGCTAAAAGGATTAAATGATCAGAATGTAGGCTGGTATTCCCTGGTGGTGTATTGTAACTGTTGTTTGTTGGTTAGTCTAGCTACTGAATGATTACTGAGACGTTAGTATGTTCAAACAACAACTGGTCTATTTTATACAACCGAACTATGTATAACTACCCATGATGAGGTGTTACACTGCTGAAGCTGTGAACATTCTCCCTCTCCTCTCCTAGTCATGTGTTCTCTAATATCACCATTATGGGAGGTGCTCTTTACACAATCCCACACATTAACTCTTACAAACCCTAATACTACAGTAATGTCACCAGACTAGTAATCTACATGTCCAGGCTAATGCGCTGGGGACATGGGTTCAAATCCCACCACAATAGCTGGTGGAACTTAAATTCAATTAATTTTGTAAAGAATCTGGAATTGAAAGCTAATCTCAATAATGGTGACCATGAAACTATCATTGTCATAAAAACCCATCTGGTTCATTAATGCCCTTTAGGGAAGGAAATCTGCCATCCTTACTTGATCTGGCTTACTTATGACTCCCGAACTACAGCAATATGGTTGACTCTTAACTGTTCCAGGGATGGACAAAAAATCATGGTCTTGCCAATGATTCCCTCATCCTATGAATGAATATATAAAAAAAATAGACTAATAAGGGGTGATCTAATTGATGTGTTTAAGGCGAAATGAAAATTAAGATTTGTCTCTTTGATCAGGGGCCTAGTTTCCTGATTTGCATTGTAGCCTGGATTTTCTAACCATTCAGCAGTATCTCAAATAGGTTAAAATTCCAGTGTCAATTTTAAAAGGTTTCCCCTTCTACACTGCACCATGCTGGTGATATCATCACTTCCCTCGAGTCGGCTTGCTTTCAAGCCAAGCTCAAGACAATTTTCTGCAGTGTTGCTGAGTGGGAGTATTTCACATTACGTTTCTGCCTGTTCCAAGTGTTTATTCTGATATGCTGTGCTCAATTAAACTTTACTGAATTTGTCATAGTTTGGCTCCACAGCCTATTTTGGGAATATTCTCATAACATTTACCAGACCTGGAACTGACTTATATCTTGCTTCCCCCGAGGCAGAGATAACCTACATCTCACGTTAGCATAGTCCTAGCATCAGTGCCTAGCTTATTCGATGGAGTTTATTGCTACCTTTCTTATCAGCACTGCAATTTAACATATTCCATGTCACACTCTGCCAAGCTAAACTGACCAAACTCATGAGTAACTAACTATTGCAGCTCACTGCATATCATAAAAGCAAAAAAAACTACGGATGCTGGAAATCCAAAACAAAAATTAAAATACCTGGAAAAACTCAGCAGGTCTGACAGCATCTGCGGAGAGGAACACAGTTAACATTTCGAGTCCATATGACTCTTCAACAGAACTAAGGAAAAATAGAAAAGAGGTGAAATATAAGCTGGTTTAACGGGGGGGTGGGACAGGTAGAGCTGGATAGAGGGCTAGCGATAGGTGGAGATAGCCAAAAAATGTCAGACAAAAGGACAAAGAGGTGTTGACGGTGGTGATATTAACTAGGGAATGTGCTAATAGCTGACATTAAGGGTAGAAAGCAGGGTGAGCAAGGTACAGATAGCCCTAGTGGGGGTGGGGTGGGGGGAAGGGATCGAAATAAGCTAAAAGGTATAGATAAAACAATAGATGGAAATATAGTTGAAAGTGGAAATAGGTGGGAAAAGAAAAATCTGTGTAAATTATTGGGAAAAAGGGGGATCAGAAAGGGGGTGGGGATGGAGGAGAGAGTTCATGATCTAAAATTGTTGAACTCAATATTCAGTCTGGAAGGCTGTAAAGTGCCTAGTTAGAAGATGAGGTGCTGTTCCTCCAGTTTGCGTTGAGCTTCCCTGGAACAATGCAGCAGGCCAAGAACGGACATGTGGCCATGAGAGCAGGGTGGAATGTTGAAATGGCAAGCAACAGGGAGGTCTAGTTCATGCTTGCGGACAGACCGAAGGTGTTCCGCAAAGCGGTCACCCAGTCTGCGTTTGGTCTCTCCAATGTAGAGGAAACCGCATTGGGAGCAGCGAATGCAGTAGACTAAATTGAGGGAAGTGCAAGTGAAATGTTGCTTCACTTGAAAGGAGTGTTTGGGCCCTTGGACGGTGAGGAGAGGGGAAGTAAAGGGGCAGGTGTTGCACCTTCTGCAGTTGCTTGGGAAGGTGCCGTGGGAGGGGGTTGAGGTGTAGGGGGTGATGGAGGAGTGGACCAGGGTGTCCCGGAGGGAATGATCCCTGCGGAATGCCGCCAGGGGTGGTGAAGGGAAGATGTGTTTGGTGGTGGCATCATGCTGGAGTTGGCAGAAATGGCGGAGGATGATCCTTTGAACGCGGAGGCTGCTGGGGTGATAAGTGAGGACACGGGGGACCCTATCACGGCTCTGGGAGGAAGAGGAAGGTGTGAGGGCGGATGTGCGGGAGATGGGCCGGACACAGTTGAGGACCCTGTCAACCATCGTGGGTGGAAAACCTCGGTTAAGGAAGAAGGAGGACATGTCAGAGGAACTGTTTTTGAAAGTGGCATCATCAGAACAGATGCGATGGAGGTGAAGGAACTGAGAGAATGGGATAGAGTCTTTACAGGAAGCAGGGTGTGAGAAGCTGTAGTCAAGGTAGCTGTGGGAGTCTGTGGGCTTGTAATGGATGTTGGTGGACAGCGTATCACCAGAAATTGAGACAGAGAGGTCAAGGAAGGGAAGGGAAGTGTCAGAGATGGACCATGTGAAAATGATGGAGAGGTGGAAATTAGAAGCAAAATTAATAAATTTTTCCAGGTCCAGATGAGGTCACTGCATATCACTACATATTCCAGGTCACTGCATATCATGTCTGATTGACTGAACTCTTTTATCAGGTTAAATAAAGAATTCCATATTTTTTTTCCTAATCTTCTCCCCTGGAGGCACTAGCTCATCATAGAATTAGAGAATGATATAGCACAGAAGGATGCCATTCAGCCCATCATATCTGCGCTGGACCTTTTGTCGAGCAATCCAATTACTTCCACTCCCCACTCTTTCCCATAGCTTTGTAATTTCTTTTCTCTTCAAGTATCTATCCAGCTCTCATCTATTACTATTCAGTCCGTTACTATTCAATCTGCCTTTGCTGCCCTTTCAGACATTGCACCCTGGATCACAACAGCTCTCTGCATAAAATTCTTTTGGTTCTCTGGTTCTTTTGTTGATCATCCAGGCTGCTGGCAAAACCAAACTCCTCAGTAACTTTAAATTCTCTTTTACTCTATCTGATGCAAAAGCAGTTTTCAAATCTTTGAACTTCCCATGGCCTCTCCTGATCTTGCTGGGTAACTGTTTTCTTTGACACACCCAATTTCTATGCAAGTACATCATCTCAGTTAGCTTTCTAAGCAGATAGATTACACGGCAGGATTGCTTACCTTTGTTTGTACTTTGAAGCAATTTCTGCTTTTTATCAGTCCAGGGTTTCTGTTTAGTTTCCTTAAAACTGGTGTTAAAAGTTCCATAATCCTGCAATAGTCCTTGGGAGAGGGAATCCCGACTGATTTTTCTTTTCACTAAAGAACCGACTGCACTGTCTCACCATACTCCAGCCTGTCGTGTTTTCATAATGATATAAAAGCACCAATCACTGATAAAGGATTGTGCAAACACATTGTGAGTTCATTCATTTAAACATGAGAATAGATATACATGGACAGAAAGCCTGAAGACATCAGTAGCAGAGTTAAGAGTGCTGTGTTCCGCTCCAGGCCAAAGTGAAATTGAACTGGATTGACAACGTTAGAAATGCAGGTCCCTTCAAGAGCAAACCAGGACAAGCTTCAGAGTGAATTGAGGGCAGGTAATGCTCACTGAAGCCTGTACTTAAGAGCTGGGTTTTTCCCTACAAAGTGGGTTTTTTGCTTCTGGACAAAGGAAAGATCCAGAAAGGAATAGTGGAAACTGCTATTTATACTGAACCGCAGTTTAACGCAAAACAGTTGTGATTTACAACATGTCTTCTGCTGGATCCCGTGATATACTTCCTATCTCTTAAGAATATATTACAATATCCCCCTTTCTTTTTAAAGATACGTTCCCCCCCTTCCAAAAAAGTAGAGCTATTTACAATACATGTTCATGTTTAGTTACCAAGACACCTGTGTATAGAACTGATGAATCCATGAGTCTGTAAAGCATGGAGGTAATCTGCTGCTACACCCAGATCTTGTGAAGGTAACCTTGTCTGGAGATTTCTTTAATTGCTCACAGTGATCTGTGGGGTTGTCATTCTTGGATGTTGTTCCTGATTGTATTTGGGATCATTTCCTCGATGCAATGGGACTACACAGTGGTTGAGGATCTGGAATGGATCTGATTTATCCTCAGTTATGTCTCACCATTGTGCCCTTTTTGTGTAATAACTTCATAGGACCTTGGTTCCAAGCAAATCCTTGTCACTTCAGCTGGTTGCCACGTGTCTTCTGTGGGATCCTGGATGTGAACCTATTATCCCAACTGTAAACTTGGCAATTCTGTACCCACATTTTTATTGTGAATGTTGGTCATCTTCTGTTGCAGTTTTAAAAGTTGCTCTATAGTTCCTGAGAGAGTAGAATGGGTGAGAGAAATTGGTATGCGGTAGTCTGCCAAATATGAACTCTGCCAGTGATGGAATAGTTGCACTTAAAGGTGTCACTCTCAGTTGTAACATTGCAATGTGTAGATCTTGCCTGGTCTGTCTGTATTTAATAATTAGAGATTTCACCATTTTTAAAATTATTCACTTGTGGGATGAGGGTATCGCTGGCTAGACCAGCATTTATTGCCTTTGAGAAGGTGGTGGTGAGCTGCCCCCTTGAACTGCTGCAGTCCCTGTGGTGTAGGTGCACCCATAATACTATTAGGAAGGGAGTTCCAGGGTTTTGACCCAGTGACAATGAAGGAACAGGGATATATCTCCAAGTCAGGATGGTGTGTGGCTTGGAGGGGAACTTCCAGCTGGTGGTGTTCCCATGTAACTGCTGCCCTTGTCCTTTTAGATGGTAGCAGCTGTGGGTTTGGAAGATGCTGCCTAAGGAGGCTTGGTGAGTTCCTACAATCCATCTTGTAGATGGTACACGCTACTGCCACTGTGCTTCAGTGGTGGAGGGAGTGAATATTTATGGAATGGGTGCCAATCAAGTGGGCTGCTTTGTCCTGGATGGTGTCAAGCTTCTTGAGTGTTGTTGCAGCTGTACTTATCCAGGGAGTATTCAATCACGCTCCTGACTTGTGCCTCATAGATAGTGGACAGGTTTTGAGGAATCAGGAGGTGAGTTACTCGCCACAGGACTTCTAGCTTCTGACCTGCTCTTATAGCCACAGTATTTATATGGCTAATTTCTGGTCAATGGCAACCCCTCAGATGTTGATAGTGGGGAATTCAGTGATGGTGATGTTACTAAATCCCATGGAGCAATTGTTAGATTCTGTCTTGTTGTAGATGGTCATTGCCTGGCACTTGTCTGGCATAAATAATTACTTGCCACTTGTCAACTCAAGCCTGGATATTGTCCAGGTATCGTTACATTTGAACATGGACTGCTTTAGTATCTGAGAAGTTGCAAATGGTAGAGTGTGCAATCATCAGTGAACATCCCTACTTCTGACCTTGTGATAGAAGGAAGGTCATTGATGAAGCAACTAAAGATGGTTGGGCCTAGTACACTACCCTGAGGAACTCCTGCGGTGATGTCCTGGAACTGAGATGATTGACCTCCAATAACCACAACTATCTTCCTTTGTGCTAGGTATGATTTGAACCAGCGGCAAGTTTCCTGATTCCCATTGACTCCAGTTCTTCTAGTGCTCCTTGATGCCACCTGGTTTTGGATGTTGTTCCTGGTTGCCGGGAATGATCCACTGTGTGAATCATTCGTTCAACTAGGCCATTAGATCGAGGGTAATGAAGAGAAGATATTCCACTTTTTACATATGTCCTGAAATTGCTTACCAATAAATTGTGGACCATTATCCATAAACTGGATAAAGTCACCAAATAAACTAAAAGTAGCACTTTGTGTGCACACGACAGGTATGCTTGATATGTTATGCAATTGTCAAAGAATGGGGTACTCGGTAAAGTAGTCAATGATCACAATGAAGTCAGTGCATGGACATGAAAGCAGTCAGGTGCAATTTTGGACCAAGGATGGGTAGGAACTTCATGTGGAATCAGTGGTTCTTTGTGCTGACTTGTCAAATGCTCATGACATGTCTCACACTTCTTGGCAATGATTTCAATGTCATTATTCATACCCGACCAATAGGCTGTATCTCTTGTGAGTCTTCTCATCTGACCCCTGCCCATGTGTGAGTGATGAAGTTGAAGAATATCAGATCATAGAGATTCCAGGTAATGACCTGCACATCTTTAAAAATGACTCCCTGGGAGATGCCTAGCTCATCCGGGTAAGGTTAAAATGGTCTCACGTGTTCATGGACATGCTGAATTGAATCAGACCATCTTTCAATTATAGTTTTCCACAGTTTCTGTAGTGTAGAATCTTTCGCTGTTTCTTCTTGTAGCTGCTGGCATTTGCGTAGTGCAAAATGCACCAGATCAACTTGGAGAATATCTCCAAGTTCGATGTCAATGAAGTCAACTTGTAGACCCTTCTGTTTTCGCTGGGTTAGGCAAAATGTATCTGATGTGACCATCGAGTTACCTGGCTTGTACCTAATCTCACAGTCGTAACCTTGAACCTTTATCAAGAGATGTTGCAATCTTAGTGGTGCCCTGGTCAATGCTTCTTGCCAAATCATCTCCAGTGGCTTGTGTTCGGTCTCTACCACAAATATTTCCCAAATTACACAGCTCTGTATGCTGTTTAAACATTTTGAATTTGGATAGTAGGTCAGCTACACCCTAATTCAAACTGGGGAATTTTGTGGATATTTTAACAATATCCCTTTGACCTTCCTCCTTGTTTTATTTAATTTATTGTTCAGCAACTCCCGAAGGTGCCGATTATAATCACCAACTTTCTCTGGCTCAATTTTTATGATGGCTTTGTCTTGTTTTTCTTTTTGTTTGACTCTCCCCGATTCACTATCAATCTGGTCCACACCCTGGTCCCTCGCCTTTCCCAACTGAGCTAATCTGGTGCTGGTCCTCTTAACATGCTGTTCCACTCACCACAAGGGATCCATCCGCTTACCAGCTCTCTCTCGGCGCTGTGTCTTTAAAGCTTTTCTGCACAGTCAGCATGCTGCGTTCTCAATAATCTCTGACTTTGTTGCGATCTGACCAAAACTTCGAGAGTCTTCCCATGCTACGTAGCGTGATCTAAGGCTGTACACCATGTCATATCTGTACTAAATCTTGCTGCCACACCGTTTTACCACCACTGAACATCATGTTGTGTTTTTATAATGATATAAGGGATTGTGTAAGTGTAAACACATTTAATTATTTCAACTAGGCACATGAGAACAGATGTACATGGATAGAAAGCTTAAAGACATCAGCAGCAAAGTTGGATGCGCAATGTGCTCTGCTCACAGACCAAAGTGAAACTGAGTGGGATACATGACACACTTTCCTTCTGGTGATGGCATGCTGCCACCCCTTAAAGGCATATTACATCACATCCATGACTATGTTATTGGGTGTTGGATTTTTAGGTTGGGTAGCTCTCACTAACTCCCAAAGACTGCCGTCTGCAAACACTATCTTTATTTATTTAAGGTTATGAGAACATTCCCTTACTGTGCTTCTTACAGAGGAACTTAGGACAGGAGTAGGCTATTCAGCCCATTGAGCCTGCTCTGCCATTCAGTTAGATCACAGCTGATCATCTAACTCAACACTACTTTCCTGCACTCTCTCCAAATCACTTGATGCCGTTAGTCTCCAGAATCTATCAATTTCTGTTTCGAACATGATCAGTGACTGAGCTTCCATAGGCCTCTGGGATAGAAAATTCCAAAGATTCATAACCCTGAGTGAAAAAATTCCTCCTTATCTCAGACTTTAATGGCCTACCCCCTATCCTAAGATTATGTCCCCAAGTTTTAGATTCACTAACTTGGTGAAACATCTTACCTACATCGACTATGCTGCTTTCACCTGGACTCTTGAGATTTGAGGGTCTATGTCACTTACTTCTATGACATCACAGACTATTACAATTAATCTTTTATGGACTTAGACCAACATACTCCATGATACTACATCTTCCCCCCCCCCCAGGTCTCTGTTCAAACTTCAATGTTCTTTGACATTCCTGTAGACCCATTGCTTCAGTCCCCTAGTCATTCTGGATATTTCGCAGGAAAATTAGTCTCTTTTCACTCTCATCAGTAAATATCGTTTTTCTTTCTTTCTCTGTGATCTCTTCTTGTTCTCTCTTCTTCCTCCAATTTTTTGAGATTCTCATTTTCTCTTACACCGATAAACATTGTGGTGCCCTCACTCGTCTACCCCACGTACCTCATTCTCCTCTCGGTGGAGGGAATAAGGCTTTTTCATTCTGCTATTGGTCCTTTAGACACCAATGAACAAAATTTGAACTAGTGGATGCTTCAGGATCACCTGCTCCAGTGGTGTACTTTCATTTCTAATGATTGTGACCCCTCTAGTCCCTGATTTTCACTCTGTTGCTCAATTGCAATCAAAGCTATACTATTTATTCTTACTGTTCCATTTGGACAATGTAAGACCTCAGTTGTGGTGATTTCACCACTATTTCTGCAAATCTCAATTGATCTCTGTTCCAAACCTGTTCTTCCTGTCAAATATTCTCATTCTGTGATGACTATCATAGTGATTCGTCTATTTACTTCAGCATGTTTCGTCTCTATCTCGTACTTTCTCAAAGCCTGTGCCTTTGACCTGTGTCTTCAATGTATGTGGAAAAGTAGGAATTTGTGTCTACAACCTTCTTCCCATGAGTGACTCGCATGGAGCCAATCCACTCTGCATGGGTGAGGATCTATAGCTCAAGAGGGCTAGTTGAAAATCCTCACTATTTTGCAATAATACCTTTACAGTTTGGACACCTCCCTCAGCTTCTGCATTAGCCTGAGGAAACTTCGATGAACTTGGCGTGTGAACAAATCCAAACAATTCTGTAAACTCTTGAAGCTCTATATTCATGAATTATGGACTGTTATCCCTTATTACAATATCAGGAATCCCATGGATTGCAAAAATTTCTTTCAATGATGTTATCACTACCTCTGATCAAGTGACTATGCAACTGTTTCAGTTCAATCCACCTTGAGTAGCAATCTACTACTATTATGAATGTTTTCCCTTTATTCTCAAATAAATCCATTCCTAGGGGTTCTGATGCCTTGTGGGAAAAGAAGATGACATTGATGGTTTTTTTTGATTCCTGCCTGTGAATTGTACATGTGATACATCTGGATATCATTTCTTCCAATGACTTTGAGAGATCCAACCACCAAACCAAATCCTGTGCTCTGTCTCTGCACCTGGTAATACCCAAATGTCCTTGACGTAGGCGTTATAAAATTTCAAGCCTCAGTGCTCTTGGGGTTACTATTCTATCATTGAATACCAGTAAATCCTTGATCACTATCAGATGTGCTCTCTGCTCACATTATGATCTCACAATAGGACTATGTGGTATATATGTTGGCCACTCTTTAGTGCATAATTCTTTGATCTGTTTACATTCCTCATCTGATTTTTGAGACTTTTTAATCTCACTCAACCTTTGTGTAGTTGCCAGTAATGTATGGACTGTCATTGTTGCAAACTCCTCAACTTCCACAAATTCAACATCACATTTTCCTGGATTCTCTGTTTCAATATGTGATAATGCATCTGCTGTGCTCTGTTGTTTCCCTTGAACATGTACTGGATAGTATCAAACCTCATCGATCTTAATGTGACTAAAGCTTTATGGTCTGTTTCTCTCGTAGTGTGAGGACCTAAGGCGTACTCAGCAAATTGCTCGCATACCTGCGTGATTGCTAATGCTTCCTGTTCGATTACTGTGTATCTTTTCTCTGTATCTGTTAATGACCAGAATGCATAATAAGTTGGTCTATTTTCCATCTCTTTGTACCTGAAAAAGTACGGCGCCCAATCCTGTAGAGGATACGTCCGCTGCTATTAATTCCAGATTGTAATGTGTTAATATTTCTAATGACATCAACCTCTCCTTTATTTTTCAAATGATTACTGATGCGCTTCTTCCCAACACCATTCAGTGTCTTGGTAACAACTGGTCTCATGGCTTGTTGAGCTCTGTTAAACTTTTTAGAAATTTTGCCAATTGATTCACCATTCGCATGAACCTTTGTGACTACATGGGGAGAATGTTCCCTCCATCCGCTGGAGGTGGGGGGGGGGGGGTGTTGTGCAGGGTGGGCAGGTCCACACCCCCATTTTACGTGGGTGGCCCAATTAAACTAATCTCCCTGAGGCAGCCTTAAGTTCCCAAAATTTTATTAAAGAAAAGGAAAAATTTTAAGACATGTACCCTCATGTAACACTGTCACATGAGCTGGGACACGTCAATGAATTTTTATAAAAATTTTTATTCAATTTATAAACACTTCATGAAACCTCAACCCACCTGTGGATGAGGTTCCATGAAAAATACAAAGGCCGCTTGGGCTCTTCGCCTGCCCACCAACCTTAAGGTTGGACGGGCAGCTCAGTTCATTAGTTTAACTGATATTTAAATTGCCTTAATTGGCCTTTGACAGTTCGGCGGACACGCAGCTGAACTGAAAGCCTGAATGACGCGATGTGATGTCAGGACGCCCGCCCAACCTCACCGTGCGTCATTTTACACCTGGGCGAGCAGGCCCCGCCCCCGCTTGCCAAGCCGAAGATTCAGGCCCATGTTGCTCCTTGGAGCTGGAAATTCTTTAAATGATTCTGGTCTTCAGTGGATCAAGCTTTATTCCTGTTGCACTCACTGTGACACCAAGAAACCTGACTGTTGATTATGAGAACTCGCACTTACTGTTGAGAGTCAAACCCGCCTCTTGTAGTTTTCTCAACACTGTTCTCACTCTCATGTCATGCTCAGATTGAGCAGACTCATGTATCAACACATCATCCATGTTGCAAACAATTCTGTGTAAGCCCTCAAAGGTTTGGCATTATTCTTTGAAAGATCTCTGGCATTGATGTTATTCCAACAGGCAGCTTGTTAAAACAGAATCTTCCACATGGTGTTATGAAAGTTGAGAGAAGCTTGGACACCTCTTCCAGTGTTATTTGGCAGAATCCACTGTTAGCGTCTAATTTAGAGAATATTGAGCTCTTCCCTAATTCAGCTAAACTCTCATCTACTAATACCATTTGATGGACTTCTCTCTTCACAGCTTTATTGAGGCGTGTGTGATCCTTATGGGACTATTTGGCTTCAGAACCGGTACCATCCCCTGAGCACCAACTTGTTGGCTCTTATATGGGTGAAATTGCTCCTTGTCTTACCATTGAGTCAATCTTTTTCTTTACCTTTGGAAGTAAAGGGTGTGGAAACTTTCTGGGTGTATATAAGCACATTGATTTCACTTCTGGGCTTAATGTTATATGAAATACTGTTTTTAGCTCTCCCCATTCTATAAATAACTTCAGGAATTCTGCTCTGAAGTTTCCTGATTGACCTTCACCATTCTTTATTTCTTCTATTACGTGAGTTAGTTTCAATTCCATCCATGCCAGTCTACTTACACTCAAAAGTGAACAACTCTGATCATGAATTATGCAGTAATTACTTTCTGTCTGTGCTTTAAAATAGCTGTTAATTCTCCCTGAACCTTCAGCTCTGTTCCTCCTGAACTGTGTAGCTCTTTGTAGGATGGTTGAAGAACTCTCTTGTTTGACCACGGCTCATTGTCTGAAAGAACTGAAACTGCTGCTCCAGTATCTAATGTAAGGTCCGTCCTGTAACCCTCTCAGGATCTCTGCACGCCAATAGTTTCCACATAATTCTTTAATTTCTCCTAAGGAAGATATCTCAATGTCTCGTGAATCTTCGACTTCATGGACTTTGTTTCCTTTTAAGACATTTCCTTTTTTTGAGCATCTGCCTATTTTTTCTACAGCAACATATTGCCTGAAAACGCTCCATCTTTTTGCACCAATTGCATTGCACGTCTTTGGTCGAGCAATTCCTGCACCTGTGCCTTTCTCTTCCATACGAGCAACAGTGAGTCTGAGATGCAACTATTAATTGTTTTCATGCCGGGTGTGTCCCCTTCTATTTTCCCTTTATGATGTCTGATGAATTCAACTGTATCTGTTACTCTGGGATTCAGGTTGTCTCACTCTCTCAAATAAAAGCAAAATACTGCGGATGCTGGAAATCTGAAACAAAAACAGAAAATGCTGGAAAAACTCAACAGGCCTGAAAGCATCTGTGGAGAGAAAGACAGAGTTAACGTTTCAGTCTGTATGATTCTTTTAGGACTCAAAACATTAATTCTGTTTTTTTTTTCTCTCCACAGATGCTGTTAGACCTGCTGAGTTTCTCCAGCATTTTCTGTTTTTGGCTCGCTGTCTCCTCTGACTGTCGATCAGTTCTGCCTACTGATCTCCACTCCCTGCTTAATTGAATTGCCTTCGTCAGCATCAAGTCATCTCGGGACTGCAAACTATCTGATAATGCGTCATCCATTACTCCAACATTATTCTATTTATTGCAAATTAGCTCCTCTTTCAGATTACCGTACTCAGTCTTCTGCTAATCGGTAGAAATCATCAATAAATGCATCGATGCTTTCCCTATGTTTCTGGCTATGTTCACAATTGTGTTCTTGCAGAGATTGAAACGTGTCTCCAATGCATCAATGGCTGCAGCATATGTGGTTTCACCCTCGTTGATCCCCAACGTCATCCGCAAAGTCGTCCATTCTGTGTAAAAGCGTATTGGCCTGCTCACCGTCTGGCTTTGCTGCAAGACCCAATACGTTGAGAAATCGGGTGAATCCCTTATAACACTTTGGCCACGTCTCAGCCTGATTTATGCCTGCAGCTTTCTCAAAGCTCTCTGGTAGAGGTGGAGATTTTTCTATCACCATCTTTTTACCGTTTGCCATCATATGTTATTGTGTTAAAAGCAAAATACAGTGGATGCTGGAAATCTAGAACAAAAACAAAAATACCTGGAAAAACTCAGCAGGTCTGACAGCATCTGCCGAGAGGGACACAGTTGACGTTTCGAGTCCGTATGACCCTTCATCAGGACTAAGACATATAGAAATGAGATGAAATATAAGCTGGTAGAAGGGGTGAGACAGGAGAGTGTGATAGGGGGCCAGTGATAGGTGGAGGCCAAGAAGAGACTGCCAAAGATGTCATAGACAAAAGGACAAAGGGGTGTTGACGGTGGTGATATTATCTAAAGGATGTGCTAATGGGGACATTAAGGGAAGCAAGCTAGTGGCAGATGGCCCTAGTGCAGGTGGGGTGGGGGGAAGGAATCTAAATGGGCTAAATGGTGGAGATGAAACAATGATCCAAATAAATTTAAAAATAGGAGGGAAAAGAAAAAAATATAGTTGTAAAAAAATATATAAATTATTGGAAAAAGGAGGATCGGAAAGGGGGTGGGGATGGAGGAGAGAGTTCATGATCTGGAAGTTCAACAATTTCAGATCATGAACTCTCTCCTCCATCCCCACCCCCTTTCCGATCCCCATTTTTCCATTTTTTTTTTTACAATTATATTTGTTTCTTTTCCCTCCTATTTTTAAATTTATTTGGATCATTGTTTCATCTCCACCTTTTAGCCCGTTTCGATCCCTTCCCCCCACCCCACCCACACTAGGGCCATCTGCCACTAGCCTGCTTCCCTTAATGTCCCTATTATCACATCCTTTAGATAATATCACCACCATCAACACCCCTTTATCCTTTTGTCTATGACATCTTTGGCAGTCTCTTCTTGGCCTCCACCTATCAGTGGCCCCCTATCGAGCTCTCCTGTCCCACCTCCTTCTACCAGCTTATATTTCATCTCGTTTCTATATGTCTTAGTTCTGATGAAGGGTCATACAGACTCAAAACGTCAACTGTGTCCCTCTCTGCAGATGCTGTCAGACCTGCTGAGTTTTTCCAGGTATTTTTGTTTATGTTATTGTGTTGTTGGGTTGGAGGAGTTGCAATAATTCCCAAAGACTACTGTCTGCAAACACTGACTTTATTGTAACATATTTAGTTATGAGAACACTCCCTTACATTATCTTCTTTCCATGCTGATTTCTCCTAGGCTCTCCAATCACATGAGTATATGTCACTTCCTTCTATGACATCACAGGTATTACAAGTAAACCCTTATGGGACTTAGTCTAACATATTTCATTATACTAGAGGCCAACTACCTCAGCACAGACTGATGATTGAACCTATGATCTTATGGACTACTTGGTTATGTTACCAACTCTCCCATCAGAGACATCAAAGATGCCTTCTCCCCTCGCTATTGGCATATGGGAGCAGTTCAGGTGGGAAATTGAGTGATGCAGCCATCCTGGCACTTCCAATCTAGTGGAAATCTGGTGCCCACTTCATCATCCTTAACTTTCACCTCACCAAATGAATCAAAGCTATAGACACTACAAAACTGATACTTTGTCGGAGCAGAGGGTGTGGGGGTGGGGACAGGGCACTGACAGACACATGTTCACCCAGATAATGATGAAAGGTCATCAACCATGAACCGCTAACTCTGTTTCTCTCTTCACAGGTGCAGTCTGACCTGCTGAGTATTGCCAACGTTTCTTATTCTTTGTTACAAATCTCATGCGTCAGCATTTACTCTCCTAGAATGAGACAGCACGGAATGAGGTCATTCGGCCGATCGTGCCTGTGCGGAAGGGGATTCCTGAGGGAGGTTGTGCAGAAATACTTTGTTCTTCTCAAAAGACATCCCAGCAAAACCTCAGAGTATACATCCATCCTCAAACCTCCACTGGCACACCTCCATGGACCATGTGATATATACATGTGATATATACATCCATCCTCAAACCTCCACTGGCACACCTCCATGGACCATGTGATATACACATGTGATATATACATCCATCCTCAAACCTCCACTGGCACACCTCCATGGACCATGTGATATATACATCCATCCTCAAACCTCCACTGGCACACCTCCATGGACCATGTGATATATACATGTGATATATACATCCATCCTCAAACCTCCACTGGCACACCTCCATGGACCATGTGATAGTGCAATTCTGTTCTTTTGCTTTATTTTCTGGTCCAGATTTATAGCTCTTTGGAAGTGCTATCATTACAGCACTGATAAGCCACTCGTTTGGTGTCACAACCCATAATCGAATGTGTTGGCAAGATACTTGTAGTTAAACATGAAAGCTACGGAAGATTTTGCCTCTGGCATATTCTGAAACCCAGCCTGCCTTATTTTCCTCTTCTAATTATTAAGATTGAATAATTTACAACTACTCTTTAAAAGGAAGTGCAGAATATTATTACAGTTATAATTGCACAGTACTAAGTTCTAATTAGGAAGTCAAAATAAAATGGGAATTATATTTTTTCCCTTCTCACTAATGAATAGGGAATAGGCTTCGAACACACGCAAGATGTCTTTTATTCAGGATTTTGCTCCAACATTTCAAAAAAAATAATTAGGGGGCAATTTTTGCCATTATCTTCTCTCCTTCCCCGGAGGCAGTGGGTTCTGCATGAGTATGCTTCACCATCTCCAAATCAC
Source organism: Carcharodon carcharias (assembly GCF_017639515.1). Classification (NCBI taxonomy): domain Eukaryota; kingdom Metazoa; phylum Chordata; class Chondrichthyes; order Lamniformes; family Lamnidae; genus Carcharodon; species Carcharodon carcharias. The sequence goes on along the minus strand of NC_054492.1, from coordinate 28,140,705 downwards.
CCAAACAACTTTTGTCGAGGGCTGAGAGTGTTAAAAAAAAGAGCAGTCAGTTAGGCACTCTCTTCCCACACTGAAGGGATTCCCCGTTTGCATCATAAAATGGAAAGGTAGGGAAACAAAATTTGGCCCCATTGTTTTTTTTTAATTGCTAACTCAAGTTGGATGCAACAATTGGCCTTAGTGCCTCTGTGTGGGTGTGAGCTGTGGCTGGCTGGGTAGTACTCTCACCTGTAAGTCAGAGGGTTGTGGGTTTAAGTCCCACTCCAGGACTTGCAAACACCAAAAGCTCCAGTGCAGTACTGAGAGAGTGCTGCATTGTCATTTAGATGAGATATTAAACTAAAGCACCAGCTACCCTGTTATGACACAGCCGATGGTAAATGCCAGGTTGTTCAAATCCCAAAGGGAAACTTGAAACAAGGGCCACAACTTGTTTTGCAGTTTGTATAAATTTCGAGATGTGTGCCTTGAGTTCAGTAGCAATAAGACCACCAAGCCTTATAGGTTTTACAAAACTAAATGAAACATTTATTAATAAGAGAAATATTTTTGAATACATACATAGATCTACACATTACTACTATGATAGCATCTAAATTCCCCTGATCAATCTAACTCCCAGTTACACTTTCGTTAAGGCAACAGTAAGACACAGAGTTTAAAAGACCCAGGCAAAAAAAAATGATACCTTGAACAAGTCAAATTCAAAGTGAGCTTTCTTAACTTCAGTCCTTTGAAGACAGCAGCTTGAGGCTTAGATGCTGAAGGCTTTTCACACTTTAAGATCTTAAAATGCCTGCCCTTACACACAACCTTCACCCATTTATACATATTTTCCCCTTTGAATGCAAATACCTGTTGTTTCATTATGTCTTTGGACTTTATCTTCCTGATAATGAAAACCTCTCACAGCACCAAGTTGCACCAGTAACCTTTCGGAAAAATACAGTTTCTAAATTTCACCTGGCTAGATGACACATTTCACCCCTCCTTTGAAAACAATCTAATCTGGTTTATTTAAACATGTAAATGCTCCCTTGACACCTATGTTTCTAAACTTCGCCATGTTTACCTATTTAACATTTCAAACCTAACTTCTCTTCTTACATCAAAGCATCCAGACTAGCTACCTCTAATTCAATTAAGTCTCACCCATACAGAGAGACACATCCCACTATTACTCTATTTTATAATAAATCCCAATAATATTATGAGAATTATTATATCCTCCTGACAACCCTCTCAGGGGACACAAAAGATTCCTTGGCACTATTTCAAAGAAGCGCAGGAAAGTTAGCTCATGTTCTAGGCAATATTTACCTTTCAATCAACATCACAATAAACCAGTGAGATAAAAGCAAAATACTGCGGATGCTGGAAATCTGAAACAAAAATAAAAATAAAAATAGCTGGAAGAACTCAGCAGGTCTGACAGCATCTGCGGAGAGGAACACAGTTAATGTTTTGAGTCCGAATGACTCTTCAACAGAACTAAGTAAAAATAGAAGAGAAGTGAAATATAAGCTGGTTTATGGGGGTGTGGGACAAATAGAGCTGGATAGAGGGCCAGTGATAGGTGGAGATAGCCAAAAGATGTCATAGACAAAAGGACAAACAGGTATTGAAAGTGGTGATATTATCTAAGGAATGTGCTAATTAAGGGTAGAAAGCAGGACAAGCAAGGTACAGATAGCCCTAGTGGGGGTGGGGTGGGGTGAAGGAATTGAAATAGGCTAAAAGGTAGAGATAAAACAATGGAAATACATTTAAAAATAATGGAAATAGGTGGGAAAAGAAAAATCGATATAAATTATTGGGAAAAAAAGGGGGATCGGAAAGGGGGTGGGGAAGGAGGAGACAGTTCATGATCTAAAATTGTTGAACTCAATATTCAGTCCAGAAGGCTGTAAAGTGCCTAGTCGGAAGATGAGGTGCTGTTCCTCCAGTTTGCGTTGAGCTTCACTGGAACAATGCAGCAAGCCAAGGATGGACATGTGGGCATGAGAGCAGGGTGGAGTGTTGAAATGGCAAGCGACAGGGAGGTTTGGGCAATGCTTGCGGACAGACCAAAGGTGTTCTACAAAGCGGTCACCCAGTCTGCGATTGGTCTCTCCAATATAGAGGAAACCACATTGGGAGCAATGAATGCAGTAGACTAAATTGAGGGAAATGCAAGTGAAATGCTGCTTCACTTGAAAGGAGTGTTTGGGCCCTTGAACGGTGAGGAGAGGGGAAGTAAAGGGGCAGGTGTTACACCTTCTGCGGTTGCATGGGAAGGTGCCATAGGAGGGGGTTGAGGTGTAGGGGGGTGATGGAGGAGTGGACCAGGGTGTCCTGGAGGGAATGCCGCCGGGGGGGGTTGAAGGGAAGATGTGCTTGGTGGTGGCATCATGCTGGAGTTGGCGGAAATGGCAGAGGCTGGTGGGGTGATAAGTGAGGACACGGGGGAGGGACCCTTTCACGGTTCTGGGAGGGAGAGGAAGGTGTGAGGGCAGATGCGCGGGAGATGGGCCGGACACGGTTGAGGACCCTGTCAACCACCATGGGTGGAAAACCTCGGTTAAGGAAGAAGGAGGACATGTCAGAGGAACTGTTTTTGAAAGTGGCATCATCAGAACAGATGCGACAGAGGTGAAGGAACTGAGAGAATGGGATGGAATCCTTACAGGAAGCGGGGTGTGAGGAGCTGTAATTGAGGTAGCTGTGGGAGTCGGTAGGCTTGTAATGGATATTAGCGGACAGTGTATCACCAGAAATTGAGACAGAGAGGTCAAAGAAGGGAAGGGAAGTGTCAGAGATGGACCATGTGAAAATTGGAAGCAAAATTAATAAATTTTTCCAGGTCCAGACGAGAGCATGAAGCAGCACCAAAGTAATCATCGATTTACCAGAGAAAGAGTTGTGGGAGGAGGCCGGAGTAGGACTGGAACAAGGAATGTTCCACATACCCCATAAAGAGACAGGCATAGCTGGGGCCCATGCGGGTACCCATAGCCACACCTTTTATTTGGAGGATGTGAGAGGAGTTTAAGGAAAAATTGTTTAGTGTGAGAACAAGTTCAGCCAGACGGAGGAGAGTAGTGGTGGATGGGGATTGTTCGGGCCTCGTTTGAAGAAGAAGCAGAGAGCCATCAGACCACCCCAGTGGGGGATGGAGATGTAGAGGGATTGGACGTCCATGGTGAATAGGAGGCAGATGGGGTCAGGGAACTGGAAATTGTTGATATGATGTAGGGTGTCAGAGGAATCACGGATGTAGGTGGGAAGGGCCTGGACAAGGGGAGAGAGAATGGAGTCAAGATAGCAAGAAATGAGTTCCGTGGGGCAGAAACAGGCTGACACGATCGGTCTGCTGGGACAGTCCTGTTTGTGGATTTTGGGTAGGAGGTAGAAGTGGGCCGTCCAAGGTTGGGAGACTATGAGGTTGGAATCTGTGGAAGGAAGATCTCCAGAGGAGATGAGGTCAGTAACAGTCCTGGAAACAATGGCTTGATGTTCAGTGGTGGGGTCATAGTCCAAGGGGAGGTAGAAGGAAGTGTCTGTGAGTTGACACTCAGCCTCTGTGAGGTAGAGGTCAGTGCGCCAGACAACAACAGCACCATGATTGTCAGCAGGTTTGATGACAATGTCAGGGTTGGACCTGAGAGAATGGAGTGCAGCAAGTTCAGAGAGAGACAGGTTAGAGTGGGTGAGAGGAGCAGAGAAATTGAGACGACTAATGTCACGCCGACAGTTCTCAATGAAAAGATCAAGGGAAGGTAAGAATCCAGAGGGAGAGGTCCAGGTGGAGGGAGAATATTGGAGGTGGGTAAAAGGATCCGTTGAACGGGGAGAGGAGTCCTGCCCAAAGAAGTGAGCACAGAGACGAAGGCGATGGAAGAAGAGTTCAGCATCGTGCCGAGCCTGAAATTCATTGAAATGAGGGTGTAAGGGTATGAAACTAAGTCCTTTGCTGAGCACTGAACGTTCAGCATCGGAGAGGGGAAGGTCAGGGGGTATGGTGAATACACGGCTGGGGCTGGGATTGGAAGACTGGATGGGGACGGAGGGACAGGCAGGGGTGGAGGGTCCTGGATGGGTGTTGGTGTCGATGAGCTGTTGGACCTTGCTTTCCTTTGCACCTGAAAGAAAGAGACAAAGTTTCTTGTTGAAGTGTCAGATGAGACAAAGAAGAAAATGAGACTGGGGGCACACGCAGCTTTGAAAAAGGGTGCAGCGGTGCTGCTGGAGGGAAAGGTCGAGTGTGTTCAAATGGCGGCGCATGGCACCGAGTGTGGATCTCAGAATGTGATGAGAACAGCTGTCCGAAGAGCATTTTATGTCCCGGAGATACCTGTAATCCTGGGTGGGTTCGAAACATGAGGGGTGGAATTTCAGTTGAAATCCACGTGGGGTAAGTCGGAGACGGAGACAGTCACTGAGAAAGGAGATATGGCTGTGAAAGCGGGTTTTAGTAAACACCTTGTCAAACACCAGGAGAGAAATGGAAAGCAATGAAGGTGAACAAGACAAAAGAAAGATACAGAAATCCTGTCGGAGAGAAGAGCAATACTTCTTCAAGGTTGGCATTCCTTGAAGAGAAGTGGCAGTCAATTAAACACTAACATAAAAGCAAAAAACTGCGGATGCTGGAAATCCAAAACAAAAATAAAAATAGCTGGAAAAACTCAGCAGGTCTGGCAGCATCTGTGGAGAGGAACACCGTTAACGTTTTGAGTCTGTATGACTCTTCAACAGAACTAAGTAAAAATAGAAGAGAGGTGAAATATAAGCTGGTTTTAGGGGGGGGGGTGAGACAACTTGAGCTGGATAGAGGGCCAGTGATAGGTGGAGATTGCCAAAAGATGTCATAGACAAAAGGACAAAGAGGTGTTGAAGGTGATGATATTATCTAAGGAATGTGCTAATTAAGGGTAGAAAGCAGGACAGGCAAGGTACAGATAGCCCTAGTGGGGGTGGAGTGGGGTGAAGGAATCAAAAAAGGCTAAAAGGTAGAGATAAAACAATGGATGGAAATACATTTAAAAATAATGGAAATAGTTGGGAAAAGAAAAATCTATATAAATTATTGGAAAAAACGGGGGGCTGTATCTGGTACTTGCTCATCCTGCTTTCTACCCTTAATGTCACCATTAGCACATTTCTTAGCTGATATCACCACCGTGATATAATATCAACACCCCTTTGTCCTTTTGTCAATGACATCTTTGGCAATCTCTCCTTTGGCACCACCTATCACTGGCCCTCTATCCAGCTCCACCTGTCCCACCACCCCCCTTAAACAGCTTACATTTCATCTCATTTCAATTTTTCCTCAGTTCTGATGAAGAGTCATACGTACTCGAAACGTTAACTGTGTTCCTCTCCGCAGATGCTGTCAGACCTTTTTCCAGCTATTTTTATTTTTGTTTCACAGTAAAACAGATTATCTGGTCATTATTGCACTGCTGTTTGAGAGAATTTGCTTTGTGCAAATTGACGGTCCTGTTTCCTACATTACAACAGTGTCAGCCCTGCAAAAAAGTAAATCACCTCGGGCCATACAGTGTTTGTGCAAAGTGCTACATAAGTGCAAATCTTTCTTTCTAGATCACTCCTCAGTCTGACATTGAACACGTTAACAGCAGATGGAAGTGGAGAGTGAAAGCAAAGGTAAAATTTCTTCTAAAATACTGTTATGTTGAACAGCAACAATGAATTCCAGATGTTATCTGCACAATGCCAGAGAAACGACACTAGGTCTCTTCAATAGACAATCAGGCTCAAAAGGTTGGATGTTCATATGACTCTTAGCTCCCAGTTTAGTAAGATCCAATTAGTGAAAACTCAAAACTGGAAACAATTATTTTTCTCAAGGGATGCACTGATTTAGCAAGTTGAATTCCTGCCTTAACCACTTCAGATAAAGCTAAGCTAAAGAGTTTGTTAGAATAAAAGAACGAAGCTGACACTGCTTCAGGATATCTGCCCAGCTAAACGCTGATGCTTCTTTCCTGAAGGTCCTTGGTCTCGCCAGAGTGAGTTCCACAGATACGCTGCTTACCATTTTTCAATATCCAGGCCCAAGCAGTGGATGTCAACAGGCTATTTAATGATGGCGGGAATCACAGTTGCACCCACTCCCGATAGCCACACACACACCGTTTCCGGGAGGATTGTGATCACGAGTAGGAACCCGAATCATTCACTGAGACCTGAAATGCAGCAACAAGTCATTGCACCACCCCCTGAACTCAACTAATTCAGTTGGGAGGAGAAAAAAAATGACTTGCATTTATATAGCGACTTTCATAACCTCAGGATGATCCGAAGCAGTACTGAGGGAGCACTTCACTAGCAGGGGTCCAATCTTTCATAGAGTCATAGAGGTCTACAGCACAGAAAAAGGCCCTTCGGCCCATCGAGTCTGCGCCGGTCAAAAAAGTACCTAACTATTCTAATCCCATTTTCCAGCACTAGGCCCATAGCCTTGTATGTCATGGCATCGCAAGTGCACATCCAAATACTTCTTAAATGTTTTAAGGGTTTCTGCCTCTACCACCCTTTCAAGCAGTGAGTTCCAGATTCCCACCAACCACTGGGTGAAAAAAATTCTTCCTCACATTCCCCTCTAAACCTCCTGCTCCCTCAGTCATGTCTCCCCTCAATCTCCTCTGCTCCAGAGAAAATAACCCCAGTCTATCCAATCTCTTTTCATAAATAAAACTCTCCAGCCCAGGAAACATCCTGGTAAATCTCCTCAGCACTCTCTCTAGTGAAGTTACATCCTTCTATAATGCGGATTCCGTAACTGCACGCAATACTCTAGCTGTGGCCTAACCAGCATAACCTCCCTCCTCTTATATTCTATGCCTCGGCTAATAAAGGCAAGTATCTCATATGCCATTTTAACCACCTTATCTGCCTGCCCTGTTACCTTAAGGGGCCGGTGGACATGCACACCAAGGTCCCTCTGATCCCCGGTACTTCCCAGGGTCCCGCCATTCATCATGTATTCTCGTGCCTTGTTTGTCCTGCCCAAGTGCATCACCCTACACTTATCCGGCTTAACTTCCAATTGCCACTGATCAACCCACCTGACCAGCCCGTCTATATCCTCCTGTAATCTAAGGCTATCCTCCTCATTATTTACCACCCCACCAATTTTCATGTCATCTGCAAACTTACTGATCAACCCTCCTACATTCAAGTCTAAATCGATTATATATACCACAAACAGTAGGTAACACATTAAACCGGGGTACCATCTGCCCTCTCAGGTGGATGTAAAAGACTCCCATGACACTAATTTGAAGTGCAGATGTGTACACGATCGCTGGGTTGGGAGGAGGGTTGGGGTGGATTTAAGGAAAGGTTGGAAAGGCTGGGCCTATATCCATTGGAGTTTGGAAGAATGAGAAGTGATCTTATTGAAACATAGAAGATCCTGAGGGGACTTGACAGGGTGGATGCTGAGAGGATGTTTCCCCATGTGGGAGATACTAGAACTAGAGACACAATTTAAAAATAAGGGTCTCCAATTTAAGGTGGAGATGGGAAGAAACTATTTTCAGAGGATTGTGAATCTTTAGAACTCTTCCCTGGAGGACAATGGAGGCAGGGTCAATGAATATTTTTAAGGCAGACGTAGATAAATTCTTGACTAACAAGAGAGTCAAAGATTTTCAGGGGTTGGTGGGAATATGGAGTTGAGGACACAATCAGATCAGCCGTGATACTGAATGGCAGGACCAGGCTTGAGCAGCCGAATGACCTACTCCTGCTCCAAATTCTGATGTTCGTTTGTGTTCTCCCTGGTGCCCTGAGCAATATTTATCCCTCAACCAACATCACTAAAAATAGGATTAGCTGGCCCTTTATCCATTGCTGTTTGTGGGATTGTGCTGTTTACAAATTAACTGCCACATTTTCTATATTACAACAGTGACTACACTTCAAAAGCATTGTGAGGTTCCGTTTCAGTCATGAAAGGCATGACAAACATGTAAGTCTTAATTTTTCTTTTCAAAGTCAGTCAGTGAAGTGTAGCTCCCGGTGTAACGAGGATCAAACCTTGCATCTTCCTCTCTTTTATGGTTCTCTCCCATGTTCAGTGGTGCATCTAACCCTTGGGACTGTCCCAGATGACCACTTCAAATGCACCATCCTTAATCCAGCAGGAGCTTGTTAATTGAATGTTGTGACGACGGAACTAAAACTCGTAAATCTTCCAATCAGTTCCATCTGGTGTGAGCTGCTTTTTGATGTAATGGAGGCCCAGCCACTTGAAGCAGCCTCTGGTTACTTAATGACCACTTTCCGGATAACACGGCACCTGGCAAGTAAACAGAACAAGGGCCTCCACATCAAGCACAAATCGCCAAAGAGACAGCAATCTTCACCTTTTAACTCAATCACTAGTTGTGGGTCTGCTACGTATCAGTCGTGGTCAATTTTGCTCTGTCAAGTCAAAATGTGAAGTATCATTATGTCCTGAACGGCAAGCAAGTATTTTTCTCATTTAAAAACTCAAAGGACGGGATTTTCTGGCCCTGTCCAGTCCAGCCGAGAGTCAATGGACTTTTGGCTGGGCCATCAAATCTCTCACGGCAAGTCTCAACACGAAAGGGCCAGAAAATCCCGGCCAAAGACTGTGCAGCTTCCAGTTGTCTTTTGTGCAGGAAGGATTTTCCTCTGTATGCCATATGTAGAAAAGTAAGAACTTTAGGACCAGTAGTAGTAATGTAGTAGACCTTTCAGCCCATCAGGCCTGCTCTGCCATTCACTTATACTATGGCTGACCTGCACCTTAACTCCAGTTACCGACTTTTGCTCCATCCCTGCCCCACCTAACTAAACTCTCAAAATCCCTGCCTTCAAATTGTCATAGTCACATTTATAAAAAGAAAAGAGCTTGTATTCATTTAGCACCTTTCCCATCTTCTGTATGTCCCAAAGCATTTTACAACCGGTAGCTCATTTTTGAAGAGCGGTCGTTGTCATATTGCCAGGCTCAACATCCAATCTTTACACAGCACAATCCCACACACAGCCCGTGGATGAATGTCCAAATTAGCTTTTTATTTGGTGGAGCTGATTGACGAAGGATTATTGGTCAGGCTACTGGGAGAATTCACTGCTGTTCCTTGAATAGGGTCAAGGGATCCATCGGGAAATGCAAACCGTCTCAGCTCAACATCTCTTCAGTACCTCTAGCACTCCCTCAACACCACACAGGGCTGTCAACCTAGATTAGGTGCTTAAGGCTTGAGCCCAGAGCCTTCTGACTCAAAGGCAAGCATCTCAAGTTGAGAAAGAATACACCCACTGCACAAAATGAATGAACATCCTTTAGCCACTTTTTCTTTTCAATAGTTTTCTCCCTTCTGGCTCTGGAGTCAACGATTATACCGAGTTTCACTTCAGTCCCTCAGTAAAGTGGCCGCCTGTCACCTGGATTTTCGATGCTGAGTGCTGGGAGGAATTATAGAGTCTTAGGGCTTACAAACATTCTTTCCTGCAGAGCGTCACTGCCTGAATGCTCTACCCCGATTAGCTCATGATCACAGAGACCAATTCTAACATCCAAATCTCCACCTTGGCTGTGATTCCGAGACTTGGCAGATCAGGAATCGAACCTGGGACCCTCCTCGGGGATTGGAGCCATCATTACCAAACAAGGTTTTCAGAAAAGGCTTGGCCCTTTCTCAAAATCTTATTGCAATATTACCACAAAGTGCGCAGATACAATTTTTAATAATTTCACAAATTGCACATGTGGGTGGCAAAGTTGAATACTGTCTTGTCAGACCACGAAACATTAAGAGACATTGTCAACAAGGACACCTTAGAAATTAGGAGCATTCAATGAACGTCAATGTTAAAATAGAGCGAGCTACATCCTCTGCATTTCTGTTTCTCTCAGACCTATGTAACAAACTGTTGGCATTTTTCCAGAACCTTCTCAGAATGCTGGTTCCACATCTGCATGTATTTATTTTAAATGTTAAAATGTTACAGTTCAGAAAGTGCCCCTGATGATTGGGTGAGTAGCGAAGCCACAATGGAATGGTTCAATTGCCAGGCTCTGGTGAGTTAGGTGGTTCTAAGGTGGGGCAGCGTGAGTTTTTAACTGTTTTGTCTTGTCCTCTCTGTTTCTTTCTCCCTCTTTCTGTATTTCTCTCCCTCTCTTTCACAATCTCCCCATTACAGTCTTGCTCCCTCTCTCTCTTTTTCATTCCATTCTAAATCACTAGTCGGTTTCACCCCTATTTTCTATGCTCCATGTAGCTCAGGCAAAATGTGGCCAAGTCTAATGCTGCACCGATGGAGACTTCCCAGGCAACATTGACCTGATAGAGACTCTATAAAGACAGTGGGCCAGAAATTCCTGATGCCCTGTCCTGTCCTGTCTTGTCTCTGCTGGCTTTATTGGTTGTGGCAAGGTGTGGGGGGGGGGGGGGCTGTGCAGCGTGCAGTGGACATGTGACTCCAGACTGTCAGCTTTCTGTTGCCCTTGACCTAGTTTTAAATCACAGGATAGGAATAGTTTGCACAGAAAGGCGATGGCAAGTGGGCACATTTACCTTTAATGGCAGGTCCACACTGGGGTGAGTGAGTCAGGACTTCAGAACCAAGGGACCGTCATTCCAGTGCATCATGGCTGGCACACTTAGCACTGGGGTGGAGGTGAGGAGAATGGAGGCACAACCAACAGGCTGTCAGGCAGTTTGTTTCATCCCTCCAGCCTCGCCATTTGGAACATGGGTGGGCTTGGCTGGTGTAAAAGGTGCCCAACCCCACTTGGCAGAATTAAGCCATGTTGCAAAAGGGGATGGAGAACAATTATGTTTCCACTAAATGCTACCACCGCCCCCCCCCCCCACCCACCCACCAGGCCAGGATGTTGACACCCACCGTCTCTTGCTGCTACTAAGCTCAGGGCCAAGGAAGATCCCTATGAGCCAGTCACAATTGGCTCGTTCCATTACACTTCTCTATTTATGGAACAGTTCATGCAACAATGATTTAATGTAACATTAGGCCATTGTATTGCTGCCAACTTTTCCTTTAATCTCTCACTGTTTACACTTTGAAGACTAACTTCCACAAAATCCAAAATGATCTCCTCGCTTAACTAAGTACATAAATCATAGAAAAAGAAATAACATTTCATTTTGGCGTTTCCAGTTCTGAAAAATAATGTGACAAGGCAATCCTCATTGTGAAATTAATTTCCAGCTCTGGTTTCCGAATAAACAGGAGTGCTTTTTTCCCACACTTTTCACTTGAATCAGATTTTCCAATGCTTGGAATTTGATTCGATCCATTTGAGATGTATTAAAAATACAGAATGACTTCAACGACTTGGAGTGGGTGTCAGGGAGGATTACCAGAATGGTACCCAGAATGAAGAACTTCAGTTATGTGGAGACACTGGGGGAGCTGGCATTGTTCTCCTTACAGCAGAGAAGGTTAAGGGGAGATTTGATGGAGATGTTCAAAATCATGAGGAATTTTGAAAGTAAATAAACAGAAACTGTTTCCATCTCAGGAGGATTGGTAACCAGAGGGGCACCGAGTTAAGAAAACCGGCAAAAGAACCCAGGGAGGAGACTGAGACATTTTTTTATTTACTCAACAAGTTATTACAATCTGTTTTTGGCACATAGGAAGTGTTTATCCTTTGAAACAGGTTAACTGGATTCCTTGGCACCAGAGTCTGTGAACTCTGTTCCCTCCAGCCGTCTTAAACGGAGGGCTGGGATTTTTAGGATGGTGGGGGACACACTACCTGCCCCACACTGATTTCACGCTCCAACAAGTGTTAATTGGCTTCAGGCAGGACTTCCACCCCTCACTCAGGAGGAAGTCCCGCCTCTGATTGACTGGCAGCTCTCTAGTCCCTGAAGTTCACAGGACTGGGGCTGTATGCAATCCCTGGAGCCCAAGTTCCGGGACTCCAGGAATAAGAAAGTTTTTGGGGTCCCAGGGTGACCCGAGACCTGAACCCGATTATTTTCAGACTTCCCCCATACTCAGGAACTGCTCCTGCCAGCCTTAAAAATTGAGGCTGGGCAGGAAATGGCCCTTAAGTAGTCCAATAATTGGCTACTTAAGGGCCTTAACTGGGACAAGGCTGGGCAGCCCATCCAGGGGCCTCTCCCACCCCAGCGTAAGATTGCAGAGAGGTCGGGGCTGGGTGGATGGGCAGGAAGCCCATCCAAGGAATTTTATGTTCACCCCTCCCAGCCTACAACCCACCGGCAGGGAAGCACAAAGTTCAGGCCAAGATCTTCATAGTTCTACAATTCTATTGCCAGGGGAAGTGCCAGTCCAAATACAGAGAGCTGGTTCACAGTCATCACCTGAAATGAGCATCAGGGTAAAGGTATTGGCAGGGGGTTGTGGGGGGCGGGGGTAAGATGAAGGGGTTTCTATCTGGTGTTATTCAGTGTAAACTTTAAATGATCTAATATAGCCAGATAAGGAGAACTGGGCTGAGTTGCCAGCTCTGGTTGGATGTATCCCTGGACATTTCACCACATGACCACCTGTCTCCAACCACCCGAGTTCTTGCTCCAAGCAAGGTCAATCTTTAATTCCTTGAGGCTCCAGGGCAATCTTGGAGAGTTGGCAACCCTACACAGAGGTTAAAATAAAAACAAAACACTGCGGATGCTGGAGGTTTGAAATAAGAACAGAAAGTGCTAGAAAAACTCAGCAGGTGTGGCCAGCGTCTGTGGAGAGAGAGAGAAACAGAGGTAGCGTTGAGTTGAATACAATTCTTAGAGATCTATTTTGGACTCGAAAGGTTAACTCTGTTCCTCTCTCTCCACTGACGCTACCAGACCTGCTGAGTTTTTCCAGCACTTTCTGTTTTTATCCCTACACTGAGGGCATTTAGATTTACAATTTCTCCAGTGTACAGCAAGGAAAAAAAACACAGCAGAGCTCCCCATCTCCCTTGACATCTCAGTGAATATAAATATGTTATGTGGCTGCCCAGAGGCCTGTTGGACAAGGTTTAACCCTCAGGCCTGTATTGGGCGAGTCAATGTCAGCTGGGACAATAGTTGGCCTTATTGTTCTTTGATTAGACAGGGGCGAAAGGGGAATCAGTGGGGGTGGGGATCCTACCCAGCCCCTACCTTGCCCTAGACTGTAAGGTGCAAACCAGGCTAGACTGACCAGGTGAATTTGCCCAGTTTTTACTCATCGCCCCTCTGCAATAACTCAATAATGTTCAACATGTGGCTCAACTTATCCCCAGCTCAGCATACAATCAGTTATCCTTCTCCAGGAAGCTGTCAGAGGTTAAATATCTACACAATGCTGATTCCGTTTTAGAATGACTTCCAACCCCAGTTTGTGGCCTAAGTTGTGGATCAATGTCACTGTAACAGACTGGAGGGTGGGATGGACAAGGCGTGTGAAGGGGTACAGAGAGAGAGAGAGAGAGAGATGGAAAGAGAGAAGGTGCGATAGGAAAAGAAAACATCTGAGAGAGACGGGGGAACTCAGAAAATGTGTGTGAGAGTAAGGGAGCGGGAGGGAGAAGTGGAGGAGGCAGAGGGAGAGTGAAAGAGATAAAGTGTGGTAGAAAGAGAAAATATCTCAGTGAAAAGCCAAGGTTGAGAAAACATGACAGTGAGGGAAAGAGTGTGTGCGAGAAAGTGTGTGATAGAAACAGATGAAGAATCATCAATGAATTAAAAGAAACCCAGGGAGACTGTGAAAGTGTGAGGGGGAAAGTATATGATAAAAACAAAGAGAGAGAAAACGTGCAGGAGAGAAACCCAGGGAGAATCAAATAGTGTGCAATGGAAAGAGAGAAAAATATCTGTGAGGGAGAGATGGGCTCCCTCCTCGAGTCACTGCTGCTGACACCGAGGAGAGGGTTTCTAGTCTGAGCCAACATGGTAAGTTTACGCTGGTCAAATAAGATTAAATGCTGGAAGCGTTCAGCATGTCAGGGGGCATCAGTGGGGAGAGCAGACAAGGCAAAGGTTCAGGCGTGGGCCCTTGAGGAAGGTTAATGAAGGGCAGGATTCAGCAGCTCAAACACAGGATGTAAACCAGCATAAAAACAGCTTAAATGCCAGAGATTTGCTGGCCCCTGGTTGGTTGGACTGGGCAGGTCTGCATCAAACTGGTTGGAACCAGTTTGTTGTAAGCTTCAGGGACAATGGGAGCTGGGCAACACCCTGTGACTTAGCTAATCTTCAGGGACATTGGTTAACCCTTCCCCTCCTGCAGATGTGCAAACCATCACAATGACAGAAATGAAACACAGAGCTGGAGTTAGTGGGGAATGGATTAGGAGTTGATAGTTGGTGATCCATCCTCATTTCTCCACACCTGCGTCCTCCTCTTCAGTTGCCCTTAGGAACCTCCCGCTTCAATTCCAATGAGCAATGGGGAAAAGAATTCGAGCTGCTTTCCTATTGCCTGCCTCACGTCTGTTTAAAGGAAACACATGTTCTCCTCCCGAAGGATCCTCCGCCTGTAAGCAGCCGCAGTCCCTCAAGGTTCTCGCTCTTCCCCCAACCCCGCCAAAAAATTCCCTGGTTTTGCCGTTGGCCATGGTTTCTAACACTGAGCGTGGGATCCTCAGCTGGGCTAAGGCACGACTTGCAAAGGCGCAGGAATGACCACAACCCAAAAAACACCACACCACGAGTTAGACAAAAGGAATGAAACTCAATGAAACATGTCAGTGGTGCAGGTGGTGGGGGTAAAATTGGTCTTTAGTGGAAGCCAATAAATCAGCTGCCTGATCAACACATTACAGCCAATGGAGAAAAAAACAAAACTGGTGTGTGTGAATGGGGAGGGGGGGTGGAATTGAGCCCCTATTCCCTGTTGTTGATTTTGGGCAGTCGTCAATTTCACCCCCATACCCCCCCCCCCGCCGCCCCCCTTGCTCCATTTCCACCTTCCTGCCTCACTCCATTCCCACGGACTCTTCCACAGCCTCTGGACATCCCCAAGCCTTTGACAGACAATGAAATTGCTTATCGAAGTGTAGTCTCTGTTGTAATGAAGGAAACGCGGCAACCAATTTGTGCACAGCAAGCTCGCACAAGCAGCAATGTGATAATGACCAGCTATAAAGTGATCTGTTCCACTGGCCCATAAATAGAAGGAGATTGAGATGTGCTGAGGAAGAATGGCCTGTTGATCCAGACAATGCAAAGCCTCCCAGCATCTTGTTGATTCTGGAGTTGAACTTCAAGCCCCATATTGCAAAACTTCTACAACATTTTCTGCCTTGCCTTATCCACACCTTCGCACCGCTACGCTCTCTCTCCCCAGTGCCCTCACAGAAAGTCAAACTTATCTAAATCCGGACCATCTGTTTCCTGTTCCATTCGCTCATCACCCCTTCCCTTTCATTCGCACTGACCTCCACTATACCCGGGCCCTCAGCATCACCGAGTTTCAGCTCTTTCTCCTTATTTACAAAGCCGTAACCTGCTTCACTCTACCTCTGCCCTCCATTCCAGGCTGTGCTGCAGTCTTCTGAATCTGTCCTTCTCTCTCTATTCACCCCTATACTACTGGAGGCTTCACCTCCCTCTTCCCTCTCTCCATGTTTGCAGACCTTATTTTGAGTTGAGTTTCACATGACTCTCCTCTCCTCCTCCCTCCGTGGATCTGCAGCACTTGGCTTTGGGGAACTGCTTCTCCAAAAGATTCACCAATTGCTCTTCCTCCCCTTGTTTTTAAAAGGACTCTAATATGCTGGAATTCTCCTGCTGCCTCTTTCTGTCTCTGTGACCTCTTCCAGCCCTACAACCCTATGAAATCTCCACACTCCTCCAATTCCAGCCTCTTGCCTGTCCCCAGTTCTCTTCATTCCACCAGTGTCGGTCGTGCTTTCAGCTGCCTGAAACCCAAGCTTCGGAATTCCTTGCCTAAACCTCTCCACTTCTCTAACTATTCCTTATAACTCACCTTTCTGATCCAACTAGGCCTGTCCTGATTTCTCATGTAGGTCACTGTCAAAAACTTTATTTGATAACGCTCTGTGGAGTGTCTAAGGATGCTTTACTATGATAGAGGTGCTATATAAATGTAAGTTGTTGTTGTTGTTGTTGCCTGCTTCTTTTTGCAGCAATTTAGGGAGTTTTTCTACATGGAAGGGGTTGCACCAGTGCAACACATCTTCTTTTACAATAATGACCGCAGCAGTAACAAACATAAAATAGCCTTCCCTTTGTGTCCGCAATGCCACTCATGTAGGCAGCATAACTGGCTGTCCAGTCTCATGGAGAGTCACGGATATTGATATTTAATCTGTCAGTGTGAAACCCTCAGACCGACCATTGCCATGTCGGCCTGTAATAAGGCTGGGGCACCACCTAGTGGGTGCATGGGGGGTTGCCCCAACTCCTCCAGCAGCCTCATCACCTGCCCCAGCCTGTGCTTTTTGCAGATCCCATTAAACAAACCATTGACAGAATTTCCCCAGATGCTGCTTATTATTAAATTCTCCTTCTGTTTCCTTGTGATTTTTTTTCTTTCCTCCCTCTCCTTGTTCTGTGTCTCTCTCACTGAGTCGCCCATTTTAAAGGTTATGAAAAGCTTACCCTGGCGACATTTATTCCTCAATAGTTTGGTTAAAACACCTGCTGTGCCTATCAAGCTGGACAGGATCAGATGGTCCCAGCTCCACTCCCAGAGTGTGCAAAGTTAACACATCCTACTTGCAGCTGAGAGGCCACAATTAACTTCAATCATCTCAAAACGAGAGAGAGAGAGAAAGGATAGAAAAATCAAACTAACTGGAAAATAGAAGGATTTAAAATAAAGCATCAGGTGCTGTTCAAGGTAAATTTTAATGACCCATGTTGAGCCAACTGAGGGCACTAGGGTGTGTGTGAGACTTTACAATTTATCTCAGTATGTAGTAAGATAAACAGCTCCCATTGGAAGAGGCATAAAATATCAGCCTGGGTTCCTGCCTTCGATCAAAGTGTCAGCTGTGGTTCAGGGGACAGCACTCTCACCTCAGAGTCAGAAATTTGTGGGTTCAAGTCCCACTCCCACTCCCAGGGACTTCAGCACAAAATCCAGGGTAACACCCCATTGCAGCACTGAGGAAGTGCAGTACTGTCAAAGGTGCAGCCTTTTGGATGAGATGTTAAACTGAGGCAGTCACGTGTTAAAAAGTTGACTATCAGAGCTGAAGGTTGGCCTATGTGATCATGAATAATTTTAACTGTAATGTAGATGATTTAGGGCATAGGATCCAACAACACCACCAGCGCAGGAGGATAGATATTGAAAGACTTGCATTTCCATAGCACCTTTCACAACATCAGGATTTCACAAAGCATTCCAATGCCAATCGAGTACTATCACTATATTGTAGGAAAACACATACAGAAAGCTCCCACTAAGAGCATGGTGATAATGACTGGATAATCTCTTTTAGTGATAATGGCCAGCACACTGGGGAAACCTTCGCTGCTTCTCTTCAAAATAGTGCTATGCAATCTTTTATATCAAGCTGAAAAGGCAGACAGGGCCTGGGCTTAACACCTCATGTCAAAGAGAGCACCTCTGACAGCATGGCACTGTCTCAGTACTGCACTAAGTGTCAGTCTAGATTACATGGTCAAATCTCTAACATAGGATTTGAACACTCGAGCATCTGATTTAGGGGTAAGAGTGCAACTCACTGAGCCACAGCTGACACCTAGTCGTTTGAGATAAGGATTATCAAATTCGGCAATAGCTTACATTTCTATAGCTGAACTCACATGCAGGAAGGTGACTTATAGCACAGTTAGAATGAGGAGAACAATCCTGCCTGGGGGTGGGGGCAGCTCTTTTTAAAAAATAATTTACGTAGAATTGAAACATATTACTCGGCCCAGCCGATCATTCTGCCGGTGTTTATGTTACACAAGACCTTCCTTCTACCATATTTCATCCCACTGTAACAGATTATTCTTCTATTCCTTTCTCCCTCATGTGTTTATTCAGCTTCCCCTTAAATGCATCTACATGACTCACCTCAACCACTCCCCGGTAGCAAGTTGCACATTCTAACCCCTCCTTGGGTAAAGAAGTTTCTCCCGAATTCCCTATTTGATTTATCAGTGACTATCTTAGTTTGCCTCAACGTTCATAATATTCCGAAAGTTTGATTCCCAACTGGAAGAAATTATTTCCTCCTGCACCTGCTTCCAGCTCTCCACATCCTTGCCATGTTGAAATCAGGACTCATTGTACAGCCTGACTCTTAGGTCATTGATTTTCCAGTGCCCTCAAAACTGTGGCACTGTTTACTTCTCTCACTTACCCCTTCCCCTTTACAAATTTTAAGCTTTTAAAACCGACGTTAGCCTTTCTCTGACCGTGATGTTCCGCTGACCTCTTCCAGCCCTGCACGCTTTGCAGCCCCAGGGGTCTCTTACAAATCAGACTTTGGCCATTTCAGCTCCTTCTGTCACAGTAAAAACAAAAACACCAGCCAGTCCCTGCCTCACCTCCCCAGGGTGGCTGTCACCAGAGTTGGAAGCGCGATTACCAAAGCTGTGAAAATACACAAATTGCCAACAAGGTACCCCCCACTCCCTTCCCAAAAAATGCAAACCAAGCACTGGAGTTGATCAGAGAGCCATTGAATTGTAAAGCTCAGAAATTTATGGCCGGGATTTTCAGGCCCTGGCATCCCGGGATCCACCGTGGGGTCACGATGGCCCAGCCGGACGTCCATTGGCCTTCGGTGGGACCAGGCGATCCTGGAGGCTGTGGGGGGGGGGGGGCTGAAAATCCCACTCCTGTGTCACCATTATCTAGATCCTTGGTTGAGGCCACACTTGGAATATTGGGAGCGATTCTGGTCTCCATGTTACAAGAAGGATATAAAAGGCACTGGAGCAGGTGCAAAAAAAGTGTTACAAGGATTATTCCAGATCCGAGAGGTTGTAACCATCAGAAAAGACTGAATGGGCTGGGGTTCTTTTCTCTAGAAAAGAGGAGGGACCAATTAGAGAACTTTAAAATTATGAAGGGATTCAGTAAGGTAGACTTAGAGAAAATGTTTTCACTTGTGGGAGAGACTAAAACTAGAACCGTAAATAAATTGGCCATCACTAATAAATCCAATACGGAGTTCAGGAGAAACTTCTTCACCCAGAGAATGTGAGGATGTGGAACTCACTGCCACATGGAATAGTTGAGGTAAGCAGCATGGATGCATTTAAGAGGAAGCTAGATACTGTAAGTATATGAGGGAGAAATGAATAAAGGTTATGTTGATGAGCTGAGATTAAATAGTTTGGGAGGAGGTTCATCTATAGCATAAACTCCAGCATTGACCATTTGGGCCAAATGGCCTGTTTCTGTGCTGTAAATTCTATGTAATTGTATGTAATACATTAATTGTTAAGCATTTATAAATATAACTCCATAAATCTATGATCCTATATGTTCAATATATTGCTTTTCATAGCCTCATTCCCAGCCCATATTAAGCAACAATCAATCCTTCTTGACAGAAGGGGGATTTTACTGCTTACATTGATTACAATTCCCACAAGTAAAACTAACAATAAGAGAGTTTGTCCATATTAAGTTAATAAATCCTATTTGTCACAGATCACCCTGAACCTCAAGATCACCTGCAAAATTGTCATACCCAGTGCTTGGTTTTGAGACCAACAATGGCACATTGTTCCCTCTCCACTAGGTGGTAGTATTGGACTAGAACATGATCCAACATCTCTTCCAATGTGACCATAACATTCCAAGCCTCTGGCTTCAGCTATCCATAATTGCCCCATCTCCAAACTTCATCACTAAGCCATTAATATATTTTCTTATGAAAAACAACACCAGTTTGGATTTTAACCCTGACACCTACCAATGGGGCAATCGCTAATTCCCATTTTTTGGAGACAACAAAAGAAATAATTTGTATTAATATAGTACCTTTAACATAGTTAAACTTCAAAAGGAGTTTCATCGGAGTGTTATCAAAAAAAACCAGAGGAGCCATTGAGACACGTGACCAAAAGCTTGGCGAAAGAGACAGATTTAAGAAGCATCTCAAAAGAGGGGAGAGAGGTAGAGAGGCGGAGAGGTTTGGGGAGGGAATTCCAGAGCTTAGGGCCCAGGTAGCTGAAGGTATGGCCACCAATAAGTGAAGCGATTAAATCAGGAATGAACAAGAGGCCAGAATTGGAAGAGCACAAAGATCTAGGAGGTTTAAAGGGGCAGAGAAGGTTAATAAGATAGGGAGGGGGGGGCGGAAAACAAGATAACGAAAGGGTTTCAAAATAAGAATACAAAATATATGAAATAGGAGTAGGCCATTCAGCCCCTCAAGTCTGCTCCTCCATTCAATAGGATCGTGGCCAATCTGTATGTGTTTCAAATTCCACATTCCCATCTACCACCTATAACTTTTGAGTCCCTTACCTAAGAAGAATCTATCTAACTCCGCCTTGTAAATATCCCATGGCCCCACCTCCACTGTCTTCTGAGGCAGAGAGTTCCAGGGCAGGTGGTGGCATATGGATCGGTAATCCAGAGGCCCAGAGTAACGCTCTGGGGGCTGGGTTCCGAATCCCACCACGGCAGATGGTGGAATTTGAATTCAATAAAAACCTGCAATTAAAAGTCTGATGATGACCATGAAACCATTATTGATTGTCGTACAAACCCATTGGTTCACTAGTGTCCCATCTAGGGAAGAAAATCTGCTGTCCTTACTTGATCTGGCCTACACGTGACTCCAGGTGCACAGCAATGTGGTTGGCTCTAAAATGCCCTCTGAACAAGGGCAATTAGGGGCCCAGCTAGTGACGTCCACATCCCATGAATGAATAAAAAAGTTACGCAACCCTCAGAGAAAAAGTTTCTCATCTCTGTCCTAAAATGGCGACCCTTAATTTTAGTGCCCCTTAGTTCTGGACTCACCCACAAGAAAAACTGTTCTCTCCAAGTCCACTTTATCAAGACCGTTCAGAATATTATATACTGCAATCAGGTCACCCCCCACTCTTTTAAATTCCAATGGAAGCAAGGCCAGTCTGTCCAGCCTTTCCACATAAAACAATCCGCTCAATCCAGGTATCAATTGATTCGCACATTGAGAAAGTTGGGTTAAGAAAGCGGCCAAAGCATTCAACACAAATGGATAAAATAGGCCAGGTTTAATCTTGCTAATAAACAGCATATCAGATTTATCACTTGAATTAATTATATTTTACATTCTGTAGAAACCGGTACCAGTAAGAAATTTAAGCTACTTTGACCCCTGCTTGCTGGTCTCTGAGCCGCCTTATCTGGGGACTCCAAGTTGGCCCGATGAGCATTTGCAGCTTCCTGACTTGGTCTGGGAATGGGCGTGGGAATCCTGAAATCTGTGAAGGCCGATAGCTGCTTGCATCAGAAATATCTCACATTCAGAATTTGTTAACAGGGGCAGGGAGCACAGGCAATTGCTGGAGAAATGCTGGGGGCAAGAGTGGTTTTGGAATTGAGCCACAGGGCTCGATCCCTGCTTTCTGGATTCTCTAAATCAGGGGAACAGCAGTCCTGCTGCCACAGGATACGGTGCCACTGTAGTGAGAGTGCAGCCGTTGAGAGAGGTTATGATGTGCAAGAGTAAGGGTCAAATAATATGGAATTAATACAGGAATACTCGGCTAAAAGTTACTTTGGGTAAACTCACAGTAAAACACATTTTAACAGGATTCAAGACTAGCTTGCAAAAACAGCAAGGGTAGCTGCCTTCACACCAACATAAATTCACTGATAGGGAATACACACACTTAAAAAATGCTATTTCATGGTTCTTGCCATCACATTGGCACATACAATGCTACTCCTGATAATTAAAACCACAATCAGATAAACGAATGCTAGGCCTCAAGTCTTATTTTCTTGCTGGACGCTGTACCTTGACTGAGCAATGTTGCAAGGCTGTATGTTGTCTCATGAAGAGGTCCATAGGTGCATGGTTTAACAACAACTGTTTATTAATAACACATATCCATATATACAGGATACAGTCCTGACCTAGGTGCTATCTTCACGCCGACTTCTACCAGGCTCACCACTACACTACTATTTCCATGACTCTCTACATCATAATGTGGATGGTACTGTTTCCCAAGTCCCACATTAACCCTTGCAGTCCCAAATACCCTAATACTACAAGCAATGTTGCTCAACATGATTCTCACATAAAGTCCAGAATTCAGGAATAAATTCAAAGTAACACTTCCTAGAAATTGAATGGGCAGCCTCATTATCATAGGTGGTCCTTTCACTAAATATAGGATACTAATTAGGGGTTTCTATTATCGATCAAATGAACATCTCCTATATAAGCATTAATTATACAACCCCGAAATTCATTATAAATATTTCAACTCAAGCTTGAATTTTCAGATTTGTTAGATTCTCATAGATTTGACTTCAGACCTTTTCAGGACCTAGGCTTCTAGGGATTAAGATAATATTACTTTAATATTTGATGGATATCCTTGCTTTCTTTTGAAATACTATATCTGTTACAAGTAAAGCCTAAACCTAGGATTCTCATATAGAAATAAGAACTAGCTCTTTTCATTTTGGGACTTAGCAAACTCAAGATTTATACCTCTTGAGTAATGGCCACAATTGCATATTTTTATTATAATAAATTTCTGTGTGCTTAAAAATTTAATCATCTCATTTAGACTTCTGTATCAAATCCGCACAAACCCCCACTCCTGTTCTCTGGTGGCGAGAGAATATTTACCGAAGAGTTTCACCCGGACCCTGATAATATCTGGGAAATTGCAATCTATTTCAGAAATAGCTATAAAAAGTCTATCAAGGAGAAGGTAATCATTCTGGTTGATTTTAATCCTTCATATAGAGGTCGAGCAGGGCTCATAACCCAATTACGTGTCCTTGGGTCTAGTTCTCTCTAACTGAAGTTGAGGGGAATTAAACAGAAGGTACATTGGATCTTGAGTAAACTTCAAATTTTAATAAAGGTCATAACACACCACAATGAGTTCAAATCCTATTACAAGAAATTGTAATATAAAATTCAGTACCCAGAAATAATCCAACTAATTCACAGGGCAGTGGACATCTAGAACTCTTACCCCACCCCCTCCCCCCCCAAACAAACTGTTGAAGCTGGGGGGGTCACTTGAATATTTCAGAAACTGAGGCTGATAGAATTTTGATAGGAAGGGTTTTAAGGGATATGGAAATGGGGCAGGTAGATGGGTTCAGGATACAGATCAGCCCTGATCTAAATGAATGGCAAAACGGGTTCAAGGGGCAGAATGGCCCCCTCCTATGTTCCAGTGATCAGGAGTGGCAACGCCTGACCTTTCTTCTGCCTAACCTAGAGATGCTAAAGCCCATGTAGCTGGGATCTGGTCTCAGTGCCGGCCATGGATCAGGCCGGGGAACTTTTGTTCTCTTTTCTTCAGTGAAACACAGAGATTGAGCGTCAATTAGATTTGCTTCCAATCCCATGGGCATCAAGGACCAATCCAACCCAAGTCAAAGACTAACGCAAGCTTCCATGGACTTCCAAGACTGTTGACTTTTTTTTCCAAATTAGCTCATGGGATCTTAGCATCCCTGCTTATGTCAGCATTTAATACGCATCCCTAATTGCCCTTTAGAGAGTGGTGCTGATCCGTATTCTTGGGTGACCTGCTAGGCTATTTCAGAGGGCATTTAAGAGTCAACCACATTGCTGTGGGTCTGGAGTCACATGTAGGCCAGACCAGGTAAGGGCATTCATGAGCCAGATGAGATTTTACAGCAATTTGATAGTTTCATAGTCACCATTGCTGGGAGTAGCTTTTTAATTCTGGATTTAAGTTTAAATTCCCCAGTGGTCATGCTGGGAAATGAACTCCTATCCCCAGGTTACTGGTCCAGTAACATAACTGCTACGCTGCCTTACAGAACAACAAGACTCCAGGTTCGTACTGTGACCTGTGCCAAGTTTGTTAATGCCACACCGGGTATCACCTATTAGATTCAGAGGCCCGAGTTTTCCTGCCCCTCGTGCCGATGGGATCTTCCAATGTGAACTGAGGTTTCAATGACTCGCTGGCCCTGCCGTGGGGCAGGGCTGGAAAATTCCGGCCAGAGACATTGGATTGGAGAATGTAAACAATTGGACATGATTCGTGTTCCTGACCTGAACTCCCATGAACTCTGCTAGGAAGTGTGGCCAATAGGTGAACTTCACTGAGGTGTCATCTACCCTCACACCCCCCCCCCAGTCTAATCCCCCCTGACTCCACAAGTAGCTCACGAATAGTGACTCAGGCAAGATACTAAACTGAAGCCCATAACTCGTGGGCCGAATACCTTTGGAGAGGAGCAGACTAGGATCTAAAGAAGAGAATATTTCCCAATCCTTGTCTAGGAATCAGATCAGGTGACTCCATTCCCAAGAATAGTCCTTGTGCAGCTCAACAACTTACCACAAAAGACCTGAACCACCCCCTCTCACCCCGAAACCCCAGCATCATCGTCATCTGTCCAAATCTTTCGCCCTTTATCTGGGAATTGGAATAACATTAGCAATAGAAGTGGTCAACACTGAAAGAGGCTATTATGATCCCTCTGAAAGATCTCATGGTTCAATCAATCCCATAAATTAGTCTATAAGTCATCTTCTCTATGAACCATTTATCCACCTTTTGTTTACTGACGGTATCTGTCTCCATTGTTGTGTGAGGAATCTATCGAGTACCTGTCTGCTGCCCCGTATCCTAACTCGCACCAAGTCCCATTCACCCATCATCATTTGCTGTCCTATATTGGCTCCCAGCCTGACAACACCTCTATTTTAAAATTCTCAATCTCATTCTCAAATCCCTCCATGACCTCCCTATCTCTGTAATCCCCCTCGGCTCTGAAACCCTCCAAGGTCTCTGCACTCCTCCAGTTCTGGGGTCTTGCCCCAATTTTAATTGCTCCACCATTGGTGGCCATGCCTTCAGCTGTCTTGGCCCTCAGCTCTGGGAATCCATCCCTCAACCTCTTTACAACACTCCTTAAAACCTACCTCCTTGACCACGTTTATGGTCACCCAGCCTAATATCTCCCTGCGTGGCTCAATGTCAGATTTTGTTTGCCAATACTTCCTTGGAGCATCCTGGGGTGTTTTACTTTATTAAAAAGTACTGTATAAAGACAAACTGTTTGTCCGATATGGAATGCATGCTCTCTCTTTATAAGGGCATATAACACAATTAATTTCCAGGGCTCCTGCCTGGTTTTAACAAATGGAAATGAGTTTCTTCCCCACTGCTTGTTCAGTTATTGTTCCTTCTTGGGATGCTGGCATCACAGGCAAGTCCAGCACTTATTGCCCATTCCACTCACTCTGGCAACGAAGAGGCCTTCAGAGGGCAGTTAGGAGCTAACCACAGGTGACAGACCAGAGTCACATATAGGTGCAGACCTGAAGGACAGCAAGTTTCCTTCTCAAAAAGGCATTAGCAAACCAGTAGAGTTTTTTTTTTAAACAACAAACCGATAACTTCATGGTCACTTTTGCAAAGACCAGCTTTCTTATTTCCCTACAATCCAAGCAGCCCCGGTGGTTTTTGAATTTGTACTTTCTGGGTTATTTGTTCAGGCCTCTGGATTACTAGTGCACTAACATATCCACATCACTAGCCTGTTTCTGGGTTATGTCAAGCACACGATTAGGGTGTTCAATACATCCGTACTCCTTATATTTCTGAGTACTCCAATATGACCTCCTCAAAACCTACTCCCCAGTGTAAACATTGCCAAATATATTATGATAGTGTGCATTGGAGGCATGTGGTCATTAGACAGTAATTGAGCTTAAGGTTTATTTATTCCATTGATCTGTTTATTTAATCTGGTGAAACAGGAATTCAGTAAAGACACCCAGTCTGCACTGGATAGCTGAGCTGTGTTTGGAAAAGTCAGTTACACTGAATTGTCTCTGCAATTCAATAAATATTAGGTACTTATCACTATTTTTTTATTTATGGACATTACTCCAAATCCAAATTACTCTGTTTTAGTTAGAGATGTTTTAAAATTAACGATAGGACAAACGCTGCCAAAAATTAGAAGCAACGGCCCATTAAAGGAGCATGTCCTTTAGTCTGCAAAAACTCAAACATTGTTTAAGGATTGGGAGGTGAAAATAAGTCATGGCCTGTTTTATTTGGACCCACCAATGGAAGGCCTAAACCAGGAGGCACAAGTCATGAGGCCTGAGGCTGAACCAGGAGGCCCAAACTAGAGGCTTGAGAAGAACAAAAATTAACAGTGGCTTTTTAAGGCAGCTTTCCCTCATTCAACCTCCAGCAAAAACCTGAATACCAAAAAATGATTATGAGGTAAAAATCAGTCACGCAAAAGCCATGCTAAATGCTGCAGATGCTGGAAATCTGAAATAAAAATAGAAAATGCTACTACTCACCAGGTCAGGGAGCATCTGTGGAGGGAGATCCAGAGCTGATGATTCAGGTCGACCATGGCTCTTCATCAGAACTGTTATCATCCACCTGAAACATTCTCTGCACAAAAATCAGCCATGGTTTGTTTTTGGACACACAACCAGTAACATTTCTGAACCAGGAGGCCCAAGACATGAGGCTCAAACTGGAAGGTCCAAGGCTGACCCCGGAACTAGGAGGCCCAACACTGGCCCAAATTGGGCCCAGGGCCTCATTATTATTGTTTGGGTGAGCTGCTATTCACTTGTTTTAAAAAGATGAATGCCAGGTGACCTCCCCACTCCCCAACCCCCCCACCCCTCCCCAGGGAATTCCCGTTAGGAAGAGTGAGGTGACAATGGAAAGGTGGGGAGGTGGGATCGGGAGGGTGTAGAGTCGGAGAAACACTTCTGGATTCACTGGGACATTAATTAAAATGACCCCTTCATAACGACCACCGTGGTAGCTGAAGGAATCTCAGTAGTGCAGGTCCGCACCCCAATTTCGCAGAATGGTCCTCAAACAGTGAGCTCAACCAGGGCCAGTTTTGGGACCATTGTTTTCACATTCCAAGGACATTGGAAAAACACCTGACCTGCTCATGGTTTGTTAATTGTATTATTAGGACACACACGTGAAGGTCTTTAATAAAGTATTTTGAGGACATATAAATAAGGGACAAGAGAGATGGTGATGTAGTGGTATTATCACTGGACTAGTAATCCAGAGACCCAGGCTAATGCTCTGGGGACATGGGTTCTGGTGGAATTTAACTTCATTTTTTAAAATCTGGAATTGAAAGCTAGCCTCAGTAACTATTGGCAACTGTCATAAAGGACATTAATCAGCCAGATGGGTTTTTAGGGAAATAAATCTGCTTTCTTACCTGGCCTGGTCTACATGTGACTCCAGACCAAAACAATGTGATTGACTCTTAACTGCCTTCTGAAATTACCTAGTAAGCCAAGTGCAATTAGGGATGGACAATAAATGCTGGCCCTGCCAGCGATGCCCAGATCCCATGAAAGAATACATTTTTAAAAACTTGCCTGCTGATGCTTAAAATCTATCACTGGGCTATTAGATGAAATATTTATAAATAGGGGACAGCTGGGAGACTGGGTGTGGGAGGAGAACTATGAGACTGAACAAAGTCAACAAGCTCTCTCAGTATGAAAAAGTTCCATGTATTGGTTTTGACTTCACCAAATGGTTTGGATTCTATTAACATGAAGCAATACTGAATTGAACAATTTTTCAGATGCTCCTGGCAGCTGCCTAAACCAGGTACCAGGTCCCTTAACATGTCTCATAACCCCCTGAAGTGGAGTTACTGTTGTGAGGTAGGAAATACAGCATCCAATTTGTGAATAGCAAACTCTCACAAACAGCAATATGATAATGATCAGATATTGTTTAATTTGATTGATGGATAAATATTGGGCATTGCTGAAAAAAAATTACATTTTTTGTCGAAACTTTTCATCTTGCACTCATCAGGACAATTCACCAGAAAAGCAATGTAAGGGAAACACCAAATTTATGATGTATGAGTGTGCACTGATTGGTTGGGCAGTGGATTCTGATTGGTTGGCAAGTGGATTCTGATTGGCAGAAGCATTTCCATTGAGAATACACCAATTGAATGACAGTTAATTGCCAAGCATTGTTTGAAATTTAAACCAGGCAGCTTATTCCTCAGGGCAATACCTTGACCAATGAACCAGCAAATGGTTGTCACTTATTTTGTTTAGCTGAAACAGGTGCAATGCTTGTACATGTTCTTTCTGCCTGCAAAGAACAGAGCCTGTGTATTAATATATGTAGCTTCCACTACACGCAAATGCACCACACTGCAACCTCGATTGATCATCTTAAATTGGTTGTTAGTGTAATTCTTAGCACACTGAGGATTAGTTAACAAACATTGTCCAATTGCAGATTTAAACTGCTTGGTTTAAATTTCAAACAATGCTTGGTAGTTAACTGTCAATTACCATCAACTGATGCATTCTCCATGGCAATGTCTCCACCAGAATCCATTTGCCAACCAACCACTCTTTTCTAATACAGTAGAGATTTGTTGTTTCCCCTACATAGATATTCTTTTGAATTGTTCTGATGAGCTCAGGGTGAAAAGCTTCAACAAAAAAGTCTCTTTTTTTCAGCAGCACTCAACAATTAAATGATAAATATTGGTCAGGACACTGGGCAGAACTCCCTTGCTCTTCTTCAAAATAGCATCCGTGGGATCTTTTGCATCTACCCAAGGCAGCGCATAGGGCCTTCGTTTAACGTCTCATCCAAAAGACAGCATCTCCATGAGATCTCTTACATCCAACATTACATCCTCAACCAAAAGCAGAATTTCTGTTATTTTAATTATTGTTACTGGGAATTTGCAGGGTCCAGAATGAGTGCTGTGTTCGCCCAAAAGTAATTTTTTGTTCAGAAAGTATTTTGAGATGTTTCAGAGACATGATAAGTCTCCAAGCGAATGCTAGGCTTTTAAAAGGTAATCTGTCATCATCTAGTCACCACCTCCGAGTTTACTTGGTTCTCTTTCCTGCTTCATTCAACTTCGATGGTATCCTACACTATGGATTTTGCTCCCTCCAGGTAAGGTTACCCCAATAGAATAAAATCGGCTGCCTGGTGAGTTCGGAGACGGGCCACCAAATGGAGCATGTCACAACAATGAATCCATTGTCCTGCGAGGAACTAAATAAGTGATGACTTCCTCTCCCCCTTCTCGTTAGGCGATAGCAGAGATTTTGCAAAGTCTGCAGCAAAGGTTGTTCAAAATGATTTTTAGTGCATTCAATCTGACTCCATGTAGAAGCAGAATCCCAACCAGTACAAGTTTAGCCTTTTGAAGAACATTAAAAAAAAACAGCAAATTGAATCAAAGAGGGGAAAGAATGGTAAAAAGGCAAAATGAATGGCTTTTTACTTAAATGCACATAGTATTCGGAACAAAATAAATGAATTAATGGTACAAATAAAGGTTAATCTGTATAATCTTATAGCCATTATGGAGACATGGTTGGAAGGAAATCAAAGCTGGGAACTAAATATTCAGGGGTAAGTGACTTTTCGAAAGGACAGGCAAGAAGGAAAGGATGGTGGGGTAGCTTTGTTAGTACGAAATGGAATAAGTACGAAATGGAATAAGTACAATGGCAAGAAATTATCTTGGATCGGAAGATGTAGAATCCATATGGGTGGAGGTAAGAAATAACAAGGAGAAGCAGACACTGGTGGGAGTAGTCTATAGGCCCCCTAACTGTAACTATACTGTAGGACAGAGAATAAATTAGGAGATAATGAGGACATGTAAAAAAGGCAGTGCATTAATCATGAGTGACTTTAATATCCATGTAGATTGGAAAATCAAATTGGCAGAGGGAGACATGAGCAAGAATTCATAGAGGGTATTCGGGACAATTTCCTAGAACAATATATTGTGGATCCAACCAGGGATCAGGCTATTTTGGATATGGTAATGTGTAATGAAGCAGGTTTAATAAATGATCTCAGAGTAAAAGATCCCCTAGGAAACAGTGACCATAACATGGTAGAATTTAGCATTCAGTTTGAGGGTGGGAAGCTTGGGTCAGAAACAACTGTGCTAAACTTAAATAAGGGTAATTATAAAGGAATGAGGGCAGAGTTGGCTGGAGTGGACTGGGAAAGGAGTTTAGCAAAACATATGGTTGATGAACAAAGGCAGACATTTAAGAAAATAGTTAATGACTCACAACAAAGATATAGCCAAGTGAGGAAGAATGATTCTAGGAAGGGGATAAACCAACCATGGTTAACCAAGGAAGCTAAGGATGGTATCAAATTGAAAGAAAAAACATCCAATGTGGCAAAGATTAGTAATAAGCCAGGGGATTGGGAAAGTTTTAAAAACTAACAAAAGATGACCAAAAAATAATAAAGAGGGAGGAAATAAACTTTGAGGGTAAACTAGCAAATAATATAACAGACAGTAAGATTTTCTTTAAACATATAAAAAGGAAGAGAAAGGCCAAAGTGAACATAGATCCCTTAAAGAATGAGGCTGGGGAAATATAATGCTGAACAAGGAAATGGCAGGGGGAGTGCACAAACACTTTGCATCAATCTTCATGGTAGAAGACACAGATAACATTCCAAAATTCGATAAGGTGCCACATAAAAGGTTATTGCATAAGATAGGAGCTCATGGTATTGGGGGTAATGTATTAGCATGGATTGAGGATTGGTTAACACACAGAAGAGAGAGAGTCGGGATTAGTGGGTCTTTTTCAGGTTGGAAAGGTGTAACTAGTGGAGTGCCACAAGGATCAGTCCTAGGCTCTCAATTATTTACTATCTATATTAATGACTTGGAGGAGGGGCAGAATGTAATGTATCCAAATTTGCTGACGATACAAAAATAGGTGGGAGGGCATGCTGTGATAAGGAATCTGCAAGGGGATATCGATAGGTTGAGTGAGTGGGCAAAAACTTGGCAGATGGAGTTTAATATCAGAAATTGTGAGGTCATGCACTTTGGTAGGGAGAATCAAAAGGCAGACTATTATTTAAATGGAGAGAGACTTTAAAAGAGTGCAGCACAGAAGGAGCTGGGTGTTCTTGTGCATGAAACACAAAAAATTAGCATGCAGGTGCAGCAAGTAATTAAGAAGACAAATGGAATTCTGGCCTGTATTGCTAGGGGGTTGGAGTTTAAAAATAGTGAAGACTTGTTACAACTGTACAGGGTGTTGGTGAGGCCATACCTGGAGTACTGTGTACAGTTTTGGTCCCCATATTTAAGAAAGGATATACTGGCATCGGAGGCAGTTCAAAAGAGATTCACTGGGCTGATTCCTGGGATGAAGGGGTTGACTTGTCAAGAACGGCTAATCAGGTTAGGCCTTTATTCGTTACAGTTTAGAAGAATGAGGGGTGATCCTATTGAAACATACAAGATTCTGAAGGGGCTTGACAGGATAGATGTTGAGAAGATGTTTCCACTAGTGGGGGAATCTGGAGCTAGGGGACATAGTTACAGAATAAGCAGACTCATTTAAAACTGAGATGTGAAGGAATTTCCTCTCTCAGAGGGCAGTGAATGTCTGGAATTCTCTATCTCAGAGAGTTGTGGAGGCTAGATCACTGTAAGTATTTAAAAAGGAGGTAGGTAGATTTTTGAAATATTGGAGAATTAAGGGCTATGAGGAGCTGACACGAAAGAGAAGTTGAGGCCTGGGGTAGATCAGCCATGATCTTATTGAATAGCGGTGCAGGCTTGAGGGGCTGAATGGCCTACTCCTGCTCTTATTTCTTATGTTTTTAAAAATACTAAATAATCAATGGGCGATAGTGGGATGGGGAGAAAATAAATATAATAACTATCACTAGAGTAAAAGTATTAGGGAAACTAATGGGACTAAAGGCCGATAAGTCCCCTGGACCTGATGGGTTGCATCCTAGGATATTAAAGGATGTAGCTACACAAATAGTGGATGCACTAGTAGTAATCTTCCAAGAATCCTTAGATTCTGGTAGAGCCCCAGAGGACTAGAAAACTGCCAATGTAACACTTTTATTCAAAAAGGAAGACAAAAAACAGGTAACTATAGGCCAGTTAGCTTAACATCTGTCACTGGGAAAACGTTAGAGTCTATTAAAAAGATGTAATAGCAGAGCATTTAGAAGTGCATAATATAATCAAGCAGAGTCAGCGTGGCTTCATGAAGGGGGAATAATGCCTGAGAAATTTACTAAAATTCTTTGAGGAGGTAACAAGCAGATAGATAAAGGGGAACCAGTAGATGTAATATATTTGGATTTCCAAAAGACGTTCGATAAGGTACCACACATAAGGCTACTTAATAAGTTAAGAGCCCATGGTGTTGGGGGTAGTATATTAGCATAAATAGAGGATTGGCTAACGAAAAGATGACAGAGAGTTGGGATAAGGGGAGCATTTTCAGATGGCAACCTGTAACTAGTGTAGTGCCACAGCGATCAGTACTGGGGCAATAATTATTTATAATATATATTAATGACTTGGGTGAGGGAAGTGAATGTATGATCGCCAAGTTTGCAGATGACACAAAAATAGATGGGAAGGAAAATGGTGATGATGACACGAAGAGTCTATAGACAGGTTAAATGAGTGGGCAAAAACTTGGCAGATGGAATATAATGTGGGAAAATGTGAGGTTATGCACTTTGGCAGGAAGAATAGAGGAGCTGAATATTATTTAAATGGCGAAAGACTGCAGAAAGCTGAAGCACAGAGGGATTTAGGGGTCCTCTTGCATGAATCACATAAAGCTAGCATATAAGTTCAGCAAGTAACAGGGAAGGCAAATGGAATGTTGGCCTTTATTTCAAAGGGAATGGGATATAAAATAGGGAAGTCTTGCTAAAACTACACAAGGCACTAGTTAGATCGCACCTATAATACTGTGAGCAGTTTTGGTCCCCTTATCTAAAGGA
This sequence comes from Carcharodon carcharias, assembly GCF_017639515.1. NCBI lineage: Eukaryota > Metazoa > Chordata > Chondrichthyes > Lamniformes > Lamnidae > Carcharodon > Carcharodon carcharias. The sequence continues at coordinate 28,107,763 of NC_054492.1, read as the reverse complement.
AGATATACTGGCATTGGGGGCAGTCCAGAGAAGATTCACTAGGTTGATCCCGGGTATGGAGGGATTTTCTTATGAGGAGGAGTTGAGTAGGTTGGGCCTGTACTCATTGGAATTTAGAAGAATGAGAGGCGACTTTATTGAAACATATAAGATTCTTAGGGACCTTGACAGGGTAGATGCTGAGAGGTTGGTTCCCTTTGTGGGAGAGTCTAGGACCCGAGAGCATAATCTCAGACTAAGGGATCCCCCATTTAAATCAGAGATGAGGAGGAATTTCTTCACTCAAGGTAGTCAGTCTGTGGAATTCTTCACCACAGAGGGCTGTAGAGGCTGGGTCATTAAGTATTTTCAACGCTGAGATAGACAGATTTTTAATCAGTCCGGGAATCAAGGGTTATGGGGAAAAGGCAAGAGAGTGGAGTGAGGATTATCAGATCAGCCACGATCTCACTGAACAGTGGAGCAGACTCGATGGGCCAGATGGCCTACTTCTGTTCCTATGGTCTTATGTCTCTAATGGGATCCCTCTGGATATTTCTTCCCAGCCCCAGAATGAGCTCTCTTGATGCTGAGTACCAGTCCTTCCGATTTGCAGCTCTTCTTCCTGATGTTTCAGAAAGTCAGTTTGTTCATCCCACGTTCAGTTAAAAAAAAAACATTATTGAGTTTAAGTGTTGTTGGACTTCTTTAGATAGAGAAAAGACAGTCAGACAAATGGACAAAGGGAAACAGGTAAAAATGGACAATACACTGATAGAGAGAGAGAAAGAGAAAAACATGGAGAGAGAGACAGACAGCTAGAAAACAGACAAACACTGAAATAGAGAGAGAAAGGCACATCAACGTCAACATACTGTTCCTCTTTGGCCTGTGCTCCAACTCAGAATCAATCTGTTGAAATACCTCAGGTGGCACAAGCAGGTTGACCTTTCATCCATGGGACCAGAATTTCAATGTAGTCCACGCAGAGAAGATGAAAGTCTCCATTCACTGATTGCTTTGAGGGTCTTGGGTGAAATGAGTTTGAGGATATCGCAATCTAGATCCAGATGACACTATACGACAAGGCAAATAAAACACTCGCCCTTCCAATTCACAATTTGTGACCGATAAAAAGAAAAATTGCTAAAACATTATTTCTTTATCCAAGAAAATGATACTTTCGCCCAAGCTTTAAGCTGCTCCAGGAGCCTATCCCTCAGGGTCATTGGGGTTTCTGAATTGGGGATAATCGTTTATCCATACGGTGAAATATCACAATTCTATCAACTCCAGAGCCAATATTTAATTTTCTCTCACAAAGTGGCAAATGAGTGGCTGGCAAAATCTTTTTTCTGTACTTATGTTTCATTTCATAATCATTGTTTTTTGTGATGGAGACATGAGGTAAGTTAAGGAAATATTTTCTGCTGCTTAAAGATTTTACCAGCTCAGTGCCGTACTCAAGGCTTAGACCAGAAAACCCCACATTCAATTCTTGCTCTCTTACAAGTGGAGTGATCTCAGTAGCAATAGAATTGCTGCAATCAGCCTCAACATTCCTGGATCGGAAGAGGAAATTAGAGGTCCTAACTATAAGATTATCGCTAATCCAATAAACACAACAATCAAGGCTGATACTTCAGTACAGTACTGAGGGAGCACTGCACTGTCAGAGGTGGTGGCTTTTGGATGACTCAGTAAGCCGAGGCCCCATCAGCCTACCTGGGTGAATGTAGAAAAGGTTCCATAGTACTCCTTTGAAGAACAGCTGGGAGATATCCCCAGTGCCCTGGCCAATATTTATCCCTTAATCAACACAACAAAAAACAGATTATCCGGTCATTATCAAATTGCTGTGTGTGGGAGTTTGCTATGAGCTTGCTGTGAGCAAATTGGCTCCTGCATTTCCTACATCACAACAGTGGCCACACTTCAAGAAGTAATTCATTGGCTGTAAAGTAGCTTTCAGATGTACAGAAGTTGTGAAAAAAGGATATATAAATGCAAGTACTTTTTTTAAAGGAATTCAGAAGAAACTTTATCATAGAGTGATGAGAATGTGGAACTTGTGACTGCAAGGAGCAATTGAGGTGAATAGTACAGATACAACAACAACAACAATTTGCATCCATATACCACCTTTAAAAATTGTAAAATGTCCCAAGAGGCTCTACAGGAGAGTAGTGAAACAAACTTTGACACCAAGCCACAGACGTAGATGTTAGGACAGGTGACCCAAAACCTACCTCTGACCAAATTTTAAGTACTGCATTAAATAAGAGAAGGGCAAAGAAACTAATAGGTTTAGGGAGGTTAGTTCTTCAAGATGGTCTCTGGTTAACAGCGAAATATTTTCTGATCTTAATCAGCATACAGCTAAAAATCATTGTGTGTGAATTCAGAACAGGTACTAATCCTAAGCTATGGGACCACATGGTCACTCCAACTGCATGAATCAAGTCTGGGGGAAAATTCTTAATTTTTATTATTTTTTCCTTTATTTACCTATAATTCTATAGCATAAGAACAGGCCATTCAGCCCAAGAAGTCTATCGCAGTGACAAGCTACTGTCTATTGGCCACCGCTTCTCAAGGAACAGCCACCTAGTTTGGTACTGGAGTTACTTGTAGGCTACACTAGATTTTGATAACATGTGAGTGAACCAACACAATTCACTAATTACTGGATTTATCAAATGCACTTTTTAACCATTTGTTATGGTGGCTGCAGCTACAGCCAACAGTGGTTCAAGAAGACAGCTCACCACCACCTCCCAAAGGGCAATTAGGAATGGACAATAAATGTTGGCCTTATGAGTGACACATCCCATGAATGAGTAAAAAAAATTGACCTCATAGTTAATAGGCCACTACAATGATCACTAAACGAACATACTCGCTTCCTCCTTCGCTTCAGAGCGGCCAGCTCATGATATTAGCCAGCAGTAGAGCACTTAATAAATGCACTTGAAATGCCTGTCAGTGAAGGACATTTATTAACCCCTGTATTCAAAATAGGTTAGCCGCTGAAGTGGCAAACAGAGGACTTTCAGAGAATTGATAAGCACCCATGTTCTCAAGGGCAAACAGGCACAGGCAATAAATTCTACCCTGGCAAGCAACACCCACATCCCATCAATGAATTTAAGAAAAAAATGCCCATGATTACCCCACGTTGTCATTATAGATCATAATATCTTTATCTCTGTTAATTGCTTTCACCTTATTTCACAATGATATTGTAACAGAGTAGATGACAGTGGAAGAGATTTGCAGTTTGCAATTTCTGCATCAATGTACTTTGTATAAATATTCATGTCTAACTTATTACTTTAATGCCTTGGTACATACAGAATGAATGTTGAGGGACAGTGAGATATCTGGGCATTACAAGCATTTATTACCCATCGCTAGTTGCTCTGAAGAGTGGTGGCGACTCCTCTTCTTGAACTGATTTTGAATGGTTTGCTTGGCCAGTTACATAGGATATATGGCACAGAAACAGACTGTTCAGCTCAACCAGTCCCTGACAGTGTTTATGATCCGCTTGAGCCTCCTGCCATCTTTTCTCATCTGAGTCTACCATTATAACCTTCTATTCCCTTCTCCCTCATATGCTTGCCTAGTTTCCCCTTAAATCCATCTATACTATTTGCTTCAACCACTTCCTGAGGTAGCGATTGCCACATTCTCACCACTCTCTGGGTGAAAAAGCTTCTTCAGGATTCCCTATTGGATTTCTTGGTGACTCTGTTACTTCAATGGCCTTCAGTTATGCTCTTCCCCACAAAGGAAACTTTTTCTCTGTATTGACTATATCAAAACATTACATAATTTTAAAGATTTCTCCTTTTTTTCCAACTGTAAAGAGAGCCAGCCTGTCAATCCTTTCCCGACTGTCTCCTTTCTGCAATATAGTGACCAGGACTGTGCTCATAAGCGTGGCCTAATCCAGGCTCAATACACAGGTTTAGCATAACTTCAATAATTAAAAAAAAATGCTGGAAATTCTCAGGTCAAGCAACATCTGTGGAGAGAAACAGAGTTAACGTTTCAGGCCGAGATGACCTTTAGCATAACTTCCCTAATTTTAATCCCATTTCTCTAGAAATAAAACCTAGTACTTTAGCTTGCTATTGTTTTTAGTGCCCAGTTATGAATCAGCCACATTATGTGGTCTGGAGTCACAAAGAGGCCAGGGTGGGTAATAATGACATTTCTTCACTTACAGGATGTCTGTGAACCAGATGGGCTGCTAGGACAGTCATTCCATCAATACTAGCTCTTACTTTTGGATTTTAAAAAAAATAAGTAGATCCAAATTCTCAGACTGCCTTGGTGGGATCTCTGGTTTGCTAAGTCAGTAACATAAGCACTACACAGACCATTAATGAATGCTCACTTCGATATAAAGTCGTTTCTCTCCTTGTTTAGCTATTGTGTAGATATCAGTCTGAGATCAATACCTTACTGAGAGCAATGTGGCCATCAGACTTCAGTTACACATTGGCACATTTCCCCAGTGCTGTCAATTATCGAGCCCAGGGCCTCGTTCAGTTGTTTCCAGGAGGTGAAACAGGGGTAGCCACTCTGCTCGGGTGGTGGCGGCAGAGCGCCACAGATCCCTGAGTCAAACAATTGCTTCAGTCCTTTGCACAGTCAGTTTGCTGTCAGACTGCGCTGTGGCGTGAGGGCATTTGATGCACTGATCCAATCTATTTAAAAACAACAACAAAAAATCCTTGGGAAAAGAGGAATTGGGCCACTGTGGTGCCCTGTGACTCCACCACCCCGAACTGCAGGTGCAGTAAATGCTGCAAACATTCAATATCTTTGGAGGTAGAGTTAATGTTTCAGGCCAGCTTACCCCAACGAGACTCGCCCCCTAGTCCCTAAAAAAAGAAAATGAAAGGACTGAAGGAGGCCGTAACCCCGGATTATCACGCACGGAACCCCCTGAAGCACCAGCCCAGGTGCAAGTGTAACAATGGCGTTACTTCGTCGGTTCTACGCTGCTCTTGGCCCGAGGCCATTCGCTGGTGTCCAACAATCAGTCCAATATTAACAGAATCAAAAAGGTCAATCCCTGGCCAACATTTAAATGGTTCACAGGCAGCCCAACCCTATCTTCAAATGGGCCGCAGTTTATAATCCACATACCTGTCGTTGGGATGCGAGGATAGTGCTCACCCACGTTACTCCAAAATCCTGCTTCTGAACTGTAGCAAAGTCTTCAGCAGAAGTTCGTCTGTTTACTAGTTCAACAGTAGTATAAACCAACTGAATGAAAGGCCCGTGGAAGAGATTTGCGTTCATCTCTCCAGCAGACCGGAGTTATACTGTACATCCAATCGCATGCACTGTTTTGCACCGAGAAAGAGGCTATTGGTTTTTTGGGATGTGAGTCGGGACCCGGTGCGACCTAAACTCGCAACCCACAGTATACATCAAAAAGAGAGGCTTGTGCATTCAGATAGCGCCATTCCTGACCTTAGGGAGTCCCATAGCACCTTACAGTCAATTAAGCGCTTTTGAAGTGTAATCATTGTTCTAATGTAGGAATTTTTTTTAATTTTGTGGCTAAAATTAATTTAAGAAACTTTAAAAACGTTATAAATATCCAGGAACATCAATACTTTAAAAAATGTAACTCACCAGGGGTGCCAATCTGAGGCCTTCCATCCTGTAACCGAGCACAGTGGAGTTATACAAGATCAAAATACTGCGGATGCTGGAAATACTCAGCAGGTTTGGCAGCATCAGTGGAGAGAGAAACAGCGTGAACGTTTCAGATTGATGGCCCTTTGTCAGATCACCGACCTGATGTCACCTTCTGAGGGGTTTTATATTCAATGCTGACTATTTCCAAACCCATTTCTCCGTCTGCCTGTTTTACTAATGTTGCCAACTGTGATTACATGTATTCTTGGAGGTTTCATCACTCTTGCCATTCGCCAGCCAACACATCAATCCTTGTGATGTACTGTACTGCCTTCCTATCCCAATTTGAATGTAAAATGACTCATTACCCAATTGGATGATGTTTGACAGACAGCCATTCAGCCCTTTCCCCCCATTTTCAATATTTTTATGTCTGGGACAGAGTAATATTCAAAGAAAAAAGAAAACTACCCTTATTAATGTCCTGATGATTTTTCTCCAGGGTTGCATACTGCAGTGTCCTGGAGATTGATCTTCAATTGCTGGAGATTCCAGGCCATTCCTGAAGGGTTGGCAACCCTCTGCTTTACAATTGCCACTGCTGGTAAGTATTCCACAGCTGGGTGCAATCTCTAACTGAGCTATTCAGCCATGTCATTTACTAAGTGGTGTTGGATGGGTATGGGTCAAGAGTCAGGTCAGACATCCGACTCGCAAGAGCACTGAGTCAAGTTTCCTTCACCAGTTGCAGTATAACTCCAACCAAGTGAAAAACCAAGTAGTGAAAGTTGAATGTGACAATCCTCATGATTTTTTTTGCTTCCAGTATTCTCCCATTCTCTCACCCTTTCCCAAAAAATTGACACCAAGTCAAAACATTGGGAGAGGTGGACAAAACTTTGTCAAAGAGGTAGGTTTTAAGGAGCACTTTAATAAAGAGATGTGGAGAGGTTTAAGACCTGTGGGATGAAGTAAATAAGGGATGTACATCATATTCCTCAAATCTTAACAAAGAAGCTAAAGACACCGGCTCATTTAAAGGCTTTCTTTTTGGCAAATGTTTATGATTTATTTATAAAAATTGTTTAGAAATGTGTGATGTTTGTATCATCAAATTTATTGAACTCCTCGCAGTGACAAAATCTTCATAATGTTTGTGTCTTCTGCCTCAAAAAACTTGCAAAATATTATTTCATGGAGACTGTGCTCCTTTTAAGAAGACATCCAAAGTTTATTTTTAAGATTCCTGAATTCTTACAAACTATATGTTTAACTTTATAGAGGTCACAAAGATGATTAAAAGTGTTGGAGGCTATGCAATCCATCCAGCTCACACCTACATGGAAACCAACAACCCATCCAAACCCAGCATAGCATCTAGCTCCTTCCTGAGTAATCAGTGCAAAAGATAAGCCTGAAGCATTTGCTACAATCTTCAGCCAGAAGTGCCAAATGGATGATCCATCTCAACGTCCTCTGGAGGTCCCCAGCATCATTGATGCCAGTCTTCAGCCAATTCAATTCACTCCACGTGATATCAAGAAACAACTGAATGCACTGGATACTGCAAACGCTATGGGCCTGACAATATTCCGGCAATAGTGCTGAGCATTTGTGCTCCAGAACTTGCCATGCCCCTAGCCAAGCTGTAGTACAGCTACAACACTGGCATCTACCCAGCTATGTTGTAAATTGCCCATTTATGTCCTGTACACAAAAAGCAGGACAAATTCAACCTGGCTAATTACTGCCCCATCAGTCTACTCTTGATCATCAGTAAAGTAATGGAAGGGGTCATCAACAGTGCTATCAAGAGGCACCTGCTTAGCAATAAGCTGCTCACTGATGCCCAGTTTGGGTTCCGCCAGGACCACTCAGCTCCTGACCTCATTACAGCCTTGGTTCAAAGATGTACAGAAGAACTGAACTCCAGAGGTGAGGTGTGAGCGACTGTCCTTGACATCAAGGCTGCGTTTGACTGAGTGTGGCATCAAGGAGCCCTAGCAAAACTGGAGACAATGGGAATCAGGGGAAAACTCTCCGTTGGTTGGAGTCATACCTAGCAAAAAGGCAGATGGTTGTGATTGTTGGAGGTCAGTCATCTCAGCTCTAGGACATCACTGCAGGAGTTCCTCAGGGTAGTGTCCTTGGCCCAACCACCTTCAGCTGTTTCATCAATGACCTTCCCTCCATCATAAGATCAGAAGTGGGAATGTTCGCTGATGATTGCACAATATTCAGCACCATTCACAATTCCTCAGATACTGAAGCAGTCCATGTGCAAATGCAACAAGACCTGGACAATATCCAGGCTTGGGCTGACAAATGGCAAGTAACATTCACACCACACATGTGTCAGGCAATGACCATCTCCAACAAGAGAGAATCTAACCATCAACCCTTGATATTCAATGGCATTACCATCACTGAATCCCCCACTATTAGCGTCCTGGGGGTTACCATTGACCAGAAACTGAACTGGACTAGCCATATAAATACTGTGGCTACAAGAGCAGGTCAGAGGCTAGGAACCCTGCAATGAGTAACTCACACTCCTGACTCCCCAAAGCCTGTCCACCATCTACAAGGCACAAGTCAGGAGTGTGATGGAATACTCTCCACCTGTCTGGGTGAGTGCAGCTCCCACAACACTCAAGAAGCTTGACACCATCCAGGACAAAGCAGCCCCACTTGATTGGCACTCCATCCACAAACATTCACTCCCTCCACCACCGGCCTATAGTAGCAGAAGTGTGTACCATCTACAAGATGCACTGCAGGAATTCACCAAGGCTCCTTAGACAGCACCTTCCAAACCCACGATCACTACCATCTGGAAGGACAAGGAGAGCAGACAGGTGGGAACACCACTACCTGTAAGTTCCCCTCCAAGTCACTCATCATCCTGACTTGGAAATATATTGCCGTTGCTTCACTGTCGCTGGGTCAAAATCCTGGAACTCCCTTCCTAACGGCACTGTGGGTGTACCTACACCTCATGGACAGCAATGGCTCAAGAAGGCAGCTCACCATCACCTTCCCAAGGGCAATTAGGGATGGGCAATAAAGGCTGGCCCAACCAGCGAAGCCCACATCCCATGAATGAATAAAAAAAATTGTCTCTACTCTTCTGGCTGATTGTCCATTCCAGGTATTAGTCACGGTCTGTGAGTTGCTTCCTGCCATCAGTCATAGTTGATGACTAAATTTATTTTTGTTTCCCCCAATTTATTGATGAAAATAATTTCACTACCTTTGACTCTTACTTATTTTACACACTATCCTGTCTATATTATAGCGATCACCTACATAACAGTAGTCACTGTGTCTTGAGTAACTCATTGTGTGGGACACTTTAAGTGGGTACAATGTGCTAACACACGTCTACTTATCTCTGGTATTAAACTATGAACTCCACCAGTCTATGCTGATTTAGCTGATATTAGTTGAGGGAGCAGTTCAGGAGTACACAGCTGTCTTCAGTGCCCTGAGCTTATTGAGTGAAGTCATTAATCAGGGATTCAGTCCAATCACCCTGCTGGAAAGTCTGTGTGTGTGGGGATGTTGGTTGAGCTCTTTTCTGGTACTGTCCAAGGTCAAATAGCCTGAAGACAAGGTACCAGAAGTTATAGACATTCATAAAACTAACAACAATAACTTGAATTTATATAGGGATCTTAACATAGCAAACCATTCTAAGGCACTTCATAGGAATGTTACTAAATAAAATGTGACCTCGAACAACATAAAGAGATATCAGCACACAAAAGCTTGGTCAAAGAAGTATGTTTTAAGGATTAGCTTAAAGGAGGAAAGTGAGTTAGTGAGGCAGAGGTTTAGGGAAGGAATTCCAGAGCTGAATGCCTGGTCACCCAAGTTGGAGTGATTAAAATCAGGCATTAGCAAGAGGGCAGAAAGCAGCGGCGCAGAGATCTCAGAGCATTGTGGAGCAGGAGGAGGTTACAGATATAGTAAAGGGTGAGAATAGGAGGAATTTGAAAATAGGGATGAGAATTTTCAAACTGAGGCATTGCTTAACTGGGAACCAATGTAGGACAATGAGCACAGGCTGATGGGTGAACAGGCCGTGGTGTGAAGGATACAGGCAATTGACCTCAGGTTTATGGTGGATAGAGAATCAGTATCTTCAGCAGAGGAGAGAAAATTGGAACACAAAAATAAAATAAAATTAACTTTCTCTAATCAAGCAGATGTGCTAATTAGTTACATTTGATTATCTCTGGACCAGCAGCCAGCACTGTACCTTTGGGTCACATTGGAAGCTTAGGGTAAATACAGGCTGTTCCAGAGAACATGTGACTGTAGCATAGAAATTGCATTGTGTGTAAATGCTGAACATTTCTTATTGTGAACATCACTCTATGCTGTCTGCCTGTTGGCAATTGTGGGATTCGAACCCATGACCAAATCAGCAGGGAGCTGGATTCAACTAATTAGACTTGGCCACACTACCACTAACCAGTTGATTATAAATGGATTAACTTAAATAACAAAGTTATTTCATACCAAGATGTGAAGCGTTAGCTAATATCCCGCAGGGTAATTTCGCAAGTTAGGAGCTTTTAATGCAAATGTCTCTTGCTTTGTTTTTCTCAGTATGAGAGAACTTGCATTTGTATAGCACCTTTCACATTCCCAAGACATCCCAAAGTGGTTCACAGCTAATGGATTGGATATAAAATGCAGCCACTGTTTCGTAGGCACAGCAAAGTCGCACACAAAAAATAGTGGTGTTGATTGAAGGAGGAATGTTGACTGAGAGGACTCACCACTCTTCTTGCAACAGTGACATGGAATCTTTTATTTCCACTTGAGCAGACAGAAAGAGCGTCCCTTAACTTCGGAATCCCAATGATCAAGAGTGGAAAAGGCAAACACGGCCTATCATTCTCCAAACACTGGATATTGACAGTTCACAGAGTCATAACCCCAATAATGCACCGCCGAGAGTGGTTTAAGATACAGGAGAGGGTTCGGAAAGGTTAGCAAAACAAGCAGGGGAAGTAATAACTATTGAATTACCTGGAAAAACTCAGCAGGTCTGGCAGCATCGGCGGAGAAGAAAAGAGTTGACGTTTCGAGTCCTCATGACCCTTCGACAGAACTTGAAAGTTCATGAGGACTCGAAACGTCAACTCTTTTCTTCTCCGCCGATGCTGCCAGACCTGCTGAGTTTTTCCAGGTAATTCTGTTTTTGTTTTGGGTTTCCAGCATCCGCAGTTTTTTTGTTTTTATCTAAGTAATAACTATTGTTCATTATCTTCAGTTTCAACCTGTATAAAAATTGAAAGGCTTCTCTCTGCTTTAATGTTCTTGAATCAATACAAGAAAAACTCGAAAAAGACACACACACAAAAACACCACGAACAGAGTGGGTTAAAAACCCGCCGTCCCAACAGCTCCCACCCTGACACCTGGACATTTTTTCTGCGTTGGTGGTTCTAGCGTGTGAAACGGGCCCACGTATTGTCCCAGTCCGCCAACCACAGACGCACCAGGAATAGTCTTTTAAGTTGCCGGTAAGATTTCCCTTCCCCTCTGGAATCTCTCTCGAACAGAAAACCACGTATTGAGCTGAAGATGCCAGTTTGGAGTTAACTCTCCTGATCCTTTGCTATTGTCCATTCTCTTTTCGATGCAGCTTATTTGCCGTTTGTTTAAGTATTCCCCACCCCACCCCCCTGACTGTGAACTACAAACATGCAGCTAACATTGAGCAAGGTTAAAAACGGGCAAAATATTTAGCACTTGTTTGCAAAAAAATGTAATAACTGAGTCTTTATAAGTTAATTATCTTTATATTCCCCCTTCAGTCATCAAACTACTCCCCGAGGCATTTATAATTTTAGTTACTTATGAACGACTTATATTTGTCAGTATCGATAAAACTGTATATATCATATAGTGTATATACATACAGTACATGCAGTTTTTATAGTGTATATACATACAGAATATCACTGTATATACATGCAGGATATAGTGTATATACACACAATATATGCAATATATCACCGACAGTATAGTGTATATACAATATATAGTGTATAAACATAGAGTATATACGGTATATATACAGTATAGATACAGAAAGTATATACAGTTTATATATAGCGTATGTAAATAAAATATATACAGTTTGTATAGTGTATATACATTAAGTATATACAGTATATATAGTCTATATACATTAAGTATATACAGTATATGATGTATACATAGTGTGTGATAAGAGTCAGATAACTAGTTACACACAAAAGAATGTTCCTTAACTTCTTGTGGACAAGCGAGACCGGTTTCTTTTGATAACCAGAAACGATCTACTGGGCAGAATCCCAGATTTTTTTATTTCGTGCCAGCAATTTCCAGGAGCTCAGAAACTCTCTCTCAAAAATTGTAATTAAAATTGGAATGGTTTAAAATACATTTGTGGTAAATGTGTATGAAACTATTTGCACATTGAGCCTTCCCCATTTCAGCCTTTAGTCTGTGGGATGATATCCCCTATCTTTCACTCTTGCGTTTATGTAAATCCACGTGGGGAGTCATTTCTGTGTTCTCGCCTGCTTTATCTCTTAGCTCCACACTAGATAAATTGTTGCCTAATTATTCGTCCAGTACATTTTGAGTTTGAGTTTTTAAAAGCTGGGTAAGCTTGGTCGCTGTGTGCAACAAATCCTTTGGGCATTGCTAACGAAATTGATAACGCCCTTCGTTTTCTGCTTGTACGAAGAAAAAACACCTAACGAAGAAAACTTTCATGACCCCACTGACCAGGCCACTGACCATGATATCACACCGTGACCATAGTAACCCGAGTCAGTTTATTCTCATTATTATTTAATTCCCAGTCAAAGCCGCTCAACATACCCTCTTTTTTTGGGGCCAGGCTAATTTTAAATCAACACTGATCATGTAATGTCTAACACTCTAAATCCCAGTCTCCAGTGACAGCACGAGGCAACGTAGGAAGGGGGAGTGAGTGACAAGTCCATACAGAAGGAAATGTAGACACCGTCAGTGCTCCATCCTGGGAGAATGCGGCAGATTAACATTGTAAAATGTTTCTTTGATTGATGGCCAAAGATCTGGAACCTCCAAATAGTCCGCTCTCATCCCCGCCTTCCCATGTTGTCATCAAAACTCGTCTCGGAATTTCAACTCTTAACTCATTTTCCTCAGAACTTTAAAAAAAAAGGGGTGCCCGCTCCCCATCCGCCATCCCATGGGTGCCCTGAATGTTTTGAACGTGGAAAAGGCAAAACGGAGGCTCATGTCCCTCGGACACCATCCCTCAGCCCAGCAATAACAATAAAAACCAAGTCAAGAAAACGGTTTAAGGCCGACTTTATTTTAAGAACAAAATCACTTAACAGGATTTCCAAACGGAATCTTTACACACTGAATTACCTCTTAAAGTGCTCTTTTAATAACATCGATAATATACAAAGGTAATTTTGTTCCCCGTTAGATTTCGGGCTGAGAAAGGCAAATAAATAATAAATAACCAATAAATTACAACCATTAAATACTGTACGAACGAAATCACATTACAGAAAGATAAATTGCACATAACCACTTATTTCTTATGAACAATATTTTTAAATAAGTGGACATTAAGTCAAACAGGTAGGTCTGTAATAGTGACCCTGAGGTCATCTATTCATTCTTCATATAGAAAATTCCGTGCTCATTAGTCCTTGAATTTATATTCACAATCTCCATCGACTAGAACAGGTGCACTGGCCTCTCCTGGTTGTCAATGGTTAGGTTCCCCTTGGCTTTCCATTTGTCCCAGTTTGCAGCTTTTATTAAAAACTTCTTTTTAAATTATTATTTACAGTACTAAGGATAATTTATAACGTCGCTTGTGTTGATGTGTAAACGGCTGGTTTGTCACTGCGGGAGCAGAGGAGGTTTGAAGGAACAGTTTCCAGTACAATGTCGAGGGGTCAGCATCTTACATGAGAAATGATGGAGGGCGTCGTGTGCTTCTGGGTGCAGAGGAGATGCGAATGTAACAGAGAGATGATTAGAAAATGGCGACCTGTATCTGTAACATCGTTTTCATCAGCATTGATTTGATGCGTGCACTTAATCAATATTTATGAAGCTATTAAACCTCCTTTTTAAATCTTAGAACATTACAGCACAGAAGGATTCGGCCCATCATGCTTGTGCTGGCTCTAGAATCCGTCCCAGTTCTTTTCAGGTCCTGCATTGTTTTTTTCCTATCAAGTGTTTATCCAATCCCCTTTTGAGTGTCAGTATTGAATCTACTTCCAGCGCCCTTTCAGGCAGCGCATTCCAGATCACGACAACTCGTTATATTACATTTTAAAAATTCTCCTGATCTCCCCTAATAATCATGATTCTATTATATCTTACTTTACTTTCAATGACTTTTTCACCTAAAACTGATCAGACTTTTGCCCTCGATCCAGTATTTTAACTCATTTTACCATATTCACATTTCTTTTAACTTATTGCTATTCCCATCTGCCTCCGTATATTATCTATTCTTCCTTTAATATCGTTTATCCCTTCATTTTCTCTTCCAGCTCCTCATTCTCTCGTCCACCTGAGACCCTTTTCCGTTAGACTAAGGATTGTGCTCTGGTCTATTGTCACTCCTTTTTATAAGGACCATGTCATTCAGAATATTGGGATGAAGTCATTACCTTTCAGCTTTTGTTGAATCGCATAGCGCGCCTTCCTCTCTTGATCTAGTTCATTGCAGAGCGTGTCTGTCAAAACGAAATGAGTCCATCACTGAGAAAAGCAGTAGAAACGCTTGAACAAAAACTGAAGAGAACTTCAGCCAAATTTCAACAAAATAACCCCAGCTTGTCTGTATTTTCTCTCCCCCACCCCACCCCCCACCACATCCCACCCCATCTCTCTCAGTCAGCTGCCTTGCAAACTCCGATGAGCTCTAGATGGACAGATAAAAATCACACAAAAATCCGCGGCACTGCCAAATGTTCTGTGCCCACGGAGGTGAAATGCGCTGGAAGGCAAGCTGAAAACCAGTTGAAAATTAAACCAAAGTTAGGCACTACTTCACAGGTAATTTTACGCCTCGATTTTTAATTTAGACAGCATGAAAATTGCAGTGGAAGAAAAATTCAATCATTTATTTGTAATGATGCCTTCCAGCCGTTTTGTACACAAGATTCAAATGCAGAGGCTAATCAGTCTGCACTGAAAAGGTAAGGACACTGTTCACGGCAGCATATAAAAAGGTCAGTGCTATTACAATTGGAATTATTGAAAAATAATTTAACTATAAATGGTCTTAATGCACTGAATGAAATGCTTACTGGAGAATGTTCAGATCATTCCTATAAACACCGACACGTGATTGCATTTTACCTCTAACGATTTGGAGTTGTTGGACCATTTCCTCTCTGTAGGCCAATTCCCTCTTCATTTGATCCTGAAAACTGTCTGTAGGAAAGTAGGGCAGATTTCAAGTGAATATTTATTGACACACTTTTTTGTTCCATCTGGAATAGATTTATTTCAAAAGATCCTCTTCGCCTTGTCTATTGGGTTTAATCCCAATTAATGAATATTATTTTTTCTCTCTCATGTAGTTGCAACTATCACCAATTCCCTTCTCTTTTCTCACCTAAATACTGTCCTATTTTGGTTTCTATATAAACTCAATAGAATTACATTATGAAACGCGAAGAAAGGGGATAAAACTATGTTTGTAATCTAATTGTGTTTAGATCCTTTTTCCTGTAATGATGTGTTTATTAGATAAAACTATTACCCATAACTGTTTTTATAAGACCAGAAATTTGTTATTAACAAACTGAAATCACAACAGATTTATCAATCAGTATTTGGGAGCGATATTTATTTCTGCTCAACTGAATCAATTAGCTTCCTTTCACGTATTATCCCCGGTTAACCGTTTCCCTATAACCGCTTCAGCGTTACATACCTTTCAAACTCTGAAATTCCCGTTCTAACTTCTTCCTAAGCTCCATCTGTTCCAAAAGCAGTTTTTGTAATTCTTCTGAAATATGAACACAGAGAGTGAGGGGTCTTAACTCGCTTCCAGATTTGAACATAGACCTGCTGTGAGAATTTGTCAGGGAAACCGAAGGAGCCATTAAAAGGCAAGACATTTTTCTTCAATCTGGTCTATAAATTCAATAAGATGTATTTGGTGTGAGGGTCATGGGTGCCATCCATGTTTTGATTTTGAATATAAAGTGTCACTTCAGCTGGACATGAATGTTAAAACTGTCTTTTCGTATCTATTCAGCCACACAACTCGCTGCTGTTCTCATTAACCATCTTACTCATTAACTTCTCATGATTACCAGTAACCCACATATCTTGATGATTTTATTCACTGTGAATGCCCCACACCTTGGTTCATAGCTTGCCAACAATAACAAAAGCGGTAACACTTCTTAATTCATCCGGGTGCGCACAATCGTACTAATGATGCTTAATTACATTTCAGCCTAGTTGATAATCTCCTGGATGCAGACCCACTAGCTCTAGAGGAATAAAGTGGCAGCAGAGATTTACAAAACTCAACCCTAAGTTCTACAACCTGCATATTCACTTACAAGAGACCTGGTTATGAACGTTACTATGTATAATTCACCAATTATAAAATAAAAACATACTCCTGCTTCAGTTCGGACTGTAATTGGAAAATCAATCAGTGGGAAAAAAATTAAAAGACACTAAAGATTTGTGGGTTGAGAGACGAGTCAGAGACATACTAATTATTTCAAAGCTACATGATGAACAAAACATAGTGTTAAACTAAATTTAAACTCGATAGATCGAGTATATGTGAGTACATAAATTCTCATCGCTTCCTCCATTCTGTGCAGGCACCATTAAAGCCTTGAGAGTATTAATCCATTTCTTTGAAGTTAGTCCTTCCTTAAACTTCAGACCCAACTTTAACTGTCGGGACATTCTGATTGTTCGACAGCAAAAGATGAAAAATGACTGAAGGAATGAAATGGTTGACGTCAAAAGTTTTTTTTTAAATCCTGATGCTCAATTATCTACACACTTGCTGCAGCAACGGTTCTGAAATTCCTCTTCCCGAATAAGTGTAAATGATTCGAAGCAAAGGGGACATTGGAGGAATCTACCCGTGGTTTCGGTTCCTAAGCAGAATATAATATTTATAGGAAGTCAAAATTCAGACCTTTCCCCATGTTTTCAATATCTTTTTCCACCAATTGGGTTCTCGAGGTCTCCAGTCGAATCCCATCTTCGCCTGGATAGAAACACAGTTGAACCTCATGAGATACAATAGACAAGGACAACTATTTATTTTTAAACTTGTTACAGTATCTCTATCGAAGCTGGTGTAAAATCATCGCCACTAAACTTTTGGGAATATTTTGAAGATCAATGGTGAGAATGGTGGGAAACCTTAAGGCCACAGGTCGTGAGGTGGCTGAATCTGGGTCAAGTTTTGCATTCACTGAACAAGGAGCTTTGTCCAGGAAGCAGCTGGAAAAATAAAACGACCCAAACAAAAAGACAAACAAACAATACTTTCCTTAAATGCCCCCCAAAATGGTAAATAACGTGCAAATATGGGACATTGCACTGAAATACATGCTGTGTAAAACATGACTGATATATTGGCGGGATGTTTTTATTCAATGTGCTCTCGTTCTGGCCTGCTAGTCAGTGGTTGACACAATGAACATCTCTATATTTTAACATTCAATGGCAAATACAAACTTTGGCAAAAATGGAAATATCCAATTTGCTTTGACTTTGAGCCACCTTTTCTGCATTAATTCTATCCCTTTTTAAAAAAATGTTGCTTCCGAGCAGAAAGCACTTACCCCGCTCACTGTTGGCTGAGGTGTCCTGTGAGACGGTGCCTTGCTCCTGATATGATTTTCTGGACTCGGAGGCCTCCGCCGTGCATTGATTGTCCTCCTTATCATGTTCTTGCAATGCAACAAACCGATTTTCAGTGTGAGAAACGGACGTTTGATCCTAGTTGCAAGACCGACAACTAATGGCCCAGAGAAGCGGCCTCTATAATTGCCGGGAGTTATCAAAGAACCTTTCTCGCACAGTTCTACTTAATGAAGACACCGTCAACCCTGTATGTAGCACAACAGATTCCATCCCACCAACAGTGTTGTCCTTCGCCCATGTTATTCAATAATGTTCATAATTTTTCATTAAAGATTTAAAATGTGAATTGTTTCTTTAGGGCACGGGAAAACCAATACCCATAGAATCTTACAGCATAGAGAGAGGCCATTCAGCCCATCGAGCCTGTGCCGGCTCTTTGAAAGATTAGTCCCAATCCCATGCTCTTTCCCCATAACCCTGCAAATGCCCTTCAAGCATTTATCCAATTCCCCATTGATAGTTACTGTTGCATTGCTGCCAGCGCCCCTTCAGCAAGTACATTCCGGATTTGTTACCTGTAACTATCAAACGCCGAGAAATTTGCTCCCACTGCTCAAAAACAAAACAATTGCCCCCAAGCCTGTTTTCTTTATGCTAGCATTCATTTCACTCTTGTTACTTTTCACACATTTCTAGATCGCGATGACATGTAATTAAAGTTAAGGAAAGTTTAACGTTTCTGGTTGAAAGTGGCACACACCATCAGTGAGTTTAATGGAAGGTGGGGGTGGGGAGGGGGGGGGGTGGGATTTACCAGCTGTGTCTGTGCTACAGATGTAAGTCGGTGCAGGGACCACTGTGGAAGGATTTTTCACACTGTGCAAGTGACTCTCCTGTTCCTGTGAAAACACCTGCAAACAGAGGGACAAATAAGAAAAATAAGCCCACGGTCTGTGCCTGCAACGTCTTAAACACCAAGTGCGAGGGGGGCGGAGAGGGGGAGGGGGGGGGGGTGTCCTGCTCACGTGAATACTCAAAATCCCTCCCGTTTAACGAGGGCGAGGGGAGTAACTCTGGGTCTTTTTGTCTCTGTCAAAACGACTTCCAAGATGTGCCCGGGATTTAAAGAAGTGATCCCACACACCACCACCCACCCCCCCCCCCAGCCCTCTAGTTGGTATTAATCTTTATTTGTGTGCATTAGTTTTAATTAATGCAATTTGGACACTTGAAAGAAAATGATTGAAATTAGAATGCAGCGGGACACAACAGGCGCCTATTGGCGTTTTACAATCTCACATTCACAGCCCCCGCGCACTCTCAGCTGCATCAATAGGATCTTATAATTTGGTTTAATTACTCTTATTTAAATATGGCTGAATGCTAATTTTCAGGTGTCAGTGGCGCTACGCCGTGCGCTGGGGCTATCTTTCGCTCAGTGAGGCAGCCCCTATGTAAAATTTGTACATTATTGTTATTCCCAATCTATGGTCTTATTTTACCAGCGATTTGTGCAGGCGGTCCTGTCCACCCACCCCCCACCCCCCACCCCCCCCCCCACTCCACCAATCCCCCCCACCCCCACACCCCCCCACCCCACCACCCCACCCCCCCGACAGACTAAACAAAGTGAAAGTGACATCCCGAAGAGACCTTTTTTTAAAAAAAAATCACACAATTAATGTTTTTTAGAAAGTGCCAGACAAATGAAAGTTACCTCTTGGCCTTTCTCCGCCACACTCTGCTCGCCTTGCCTGACTTCCGCTGCTCCCTGATCTCCAAACGGTATTCCCAGGGTCTCTTTAGTCGGGATTTGGTGTGTGGGTTCTGGGTTGGCGGCAGTTTCTTGGGGCGGGCTCTCCGGCTCTGGGACGTTTTCTGGCATCGGTGGGGAAGGCTCGTCCTCTGGGCATCTGTTGGACTCCACATCCACCTCCGGTTCTTCGCCGTCACTGTCCACGTCGGGAGACACTGACCTGTAGCTCGAACTCTCGCTCATAAAATCCGGTGACAGGTAGCCAGGCCTTGCGCCGTTGTACACCTCTCTGTTGCCATAAAGTTTAGCGATGCTCTCTGCGTCCTTGACCACCGGTCTGAACGCTGAGATGTAGTTGAGTTTTCGAGGGGTGAGGGACATGCCTTCTATCGAGCGGGCCTCGTCCCCTGACCTGTCCTCCTCGTTCCTGGAGTGAGTGCTCGAGCATCGTTCACTGTCCGCCAAACTGTCCTTGGGAGTGTTACTGCTCCGGTCACTCTGCTCTGACACGTCTATCTCATTCTGCCTGGCGCTGGGGTTCTCTGTCACCTTTGGCTGAGCCTGCGGGTACGAGGGCACCGGTAAAGTGCCGGCCGCCGGCCAGAACATGGGAAACGACGGGTAGACAGTGTCCTTATTGCCAGACCAAAACATACTGGGCAATGCTCCTTGCGCCTTCTCCCCCACCACGTTGCTTTCGTCCTTCTTCTGACAAAGTCCAAAGGTCGGGAATCCGTAGGGATGGGGGAACATGGGAGGGGGGATTTTCTGCAACATCCCGAAGCTCTTGCTGGGCACGGGGATGACCGGGTAACTCCTGACATTGTTTCCAAGGTTCAGGCTGCGCCCTTCGTCCTCACACCTCATGGCTTTGTGGGGTATCTCCGAGTTCCTGGGGGGGATGGAGCTGGGTCCCTGAGCTTTTAGAGCAGACGACCCTCCGGATCCGTGGTTGGGGAGGGTTCTCTTGCGGCTCCCTCCATTGAACATCGCCTTGACATCTTCCCAAGCGTGAGCTAAATAGTCGGACGGAGCTTTGTCCGAGAGTTTGAGGTGCCTCCGCCAAGAGTTGAAGTTTGCAGCGTCTGGCTGGGTATACTTAGTGTCCGGGACTCTGTGAGAATGGAAGATGAATTTATTTGGAGAAAAGTACATATTACAATAGCTGCATTTGATGCACTTGGCCCGAGAGCTGTTATACCTTGCCGGGATGAAGTTACCGCGACAGCCCCAGGCGCACTCATGGGAAACATCGAAGGCAAAGTTCTCGGGTAGTTTGGGAGGCGTGTGCTCGCCCAGGAACGACTTGCAGAGCCTCTCCGCCTCCCTCTTGGTGATCATGCCGCATCTTCTGGACGAGATAGGCATAGCCCCCGCCCTACGCAAAATCTCCAGCTGGACCGGGGTGCACTGGACGCAAGTGATACCCAGAGCCACCCTCCTGTTGTGGATCTCGTTGTAGCTGTAGTTTTTCAGCAGCGTGTTGGAGATCTGGGCCAGACACAGTCTCTCCTGGCCGTCAATCACCAACGAGACAATAGGCAGCCCGTACAGAACAGCTTCCCCGATCGTGTTAGCTTTCAGGCTGCTGGAGCCGGGGTGCTCACGCTGGCTGTAAGGCTGGAGTTCTTGCTTCGAGTTTGGAGAAGAGGTGGCGTCGTTTACTGCTCCTAACTGACTGGAAATCTTCTCCATTCCGCAGCTTCTGTCGAGAAAATAGAAACAAAATGCGCCAAAACAATTCTATACAAAATATATATTTTTTTAAAAAAATATAGGTCTCAAAACGATTAGTCATTCCATACAAACCAAATCATTTTAGCAACACAGGCTTATTTTATGTATTAACCGTGCAAACAATGTGGTAGCAATAATTAAAATAATTCATCATCCTCCGGGGCAATTGAGAAAAATATTTTCCGATCTAAATAACGAGATTCTCATTTATAAATATCCAGAAAGCTGTCTCAGTATTAATGTCTAATTATTTAAGGCTAAGTCTCAATTAAAATTTTGCTTTTAAAAATTCAATTTATTCCAATTAAACGCAAGAAATTCTCTCTAAATTTACAATGTTTTAATAACAGTGAATATTATTTTTTTCTATGAAGATTTTGGAGGATTTTCGACTGATTTACTCAGGCTCAAGTTCCCTTTCGGTCTAGTCCTGCATTGTTGGTTCTGAACCGGCGACGTGTCTTCCTCTTAGGTTAATATTGAAACACTTTCTCTAGGTTATTAAAGACAGCGCCACACTGGTTATGATATCCCATCAGACTGGAAAAAATAACGGCGTCAGACTTCACACAGAACAACTAACATGTTACAGCACAAAACAAGAGTTCCTCCTTTTAGAATCCGAGCTGTTATTTTAGTTGGTGGCCAATTCCTACCTGCTCTGCGTCACTTCAGGATTCGAGAAGAACTTTGGTGTTCAGCGACAGATTTATTCTGTGATGCAGAGAAAAGAAATTGTATTTCAGCCGCGGATACAATCGCAATCTTTAGACCAAGATTCTTTATTTTCGTTTTAAAAACGCACTTTAAATAAACTTAGTTTGCTCCCGCCGCGCTGTAATCCTTGGGAGGCAGCATCTTGCTAAATGTATTTAATCCAAAAACGGAGAGAGAGAGAGACAGAGGGAGAGACAGGATGAGCGACGGGGTTTAAGTACTCCAGCGATTTTACAATAACCATTGATACGGTCAATTAGTATTTACATCACATCGCTAGCCCGGATCAGATAAGTGAATGGGTTTAAATCAGAAGTACTTCCTACAGTATAGATCACAACTGCTACTTGTCAACCATTCTTGATTTAAGACTTTAAAAAAAAAACCGCACGGACGATCCTCAACAATGTCGGACAAACCTGAAGGAGGTTAGACTAAAGGATAACTTTAAAGCTGACACGTTAGAATCTGTAAGACAGGCTCGCTAAAACCGATAGCAGCATTAAGTGTAATTACTGGGAACACACCGGGAATGCACGACTTTAATAAGGCGGAGAGGAACCTTCATCTAAAGCGTGTGCACTCACACACACGCTCACACATACACTCGCTCACACACACAAACACACTCACAAAGCAGCGAGAGAGAGGAGGAAATAAAATAAACTTTACCTTGTGTACCTGCTCAATCTGAACACAACGCTGCTTTCCAATTTTCAGAAAATAAAAGTTGATGCCAGGGACACATGAGGCAGGAAGATGTAATCTCAGCTCCTGCTCCGTTATCGTTTTGCAGGCTGGGGCGAGTGGGGTTTGAGGGAGGGTGGGGTGGTGGGGTGGGGGGGGGGGGAGGGGGGTGTGGGTGATGGGGAGAGGGGTGGGGGGGGGGTGGTTGGGATCCGAAACTCCTGTCCCAAAGAGTGTAATCCCTATGTCCCCTGGTCCTTGTGTATTTCTCTCTCTCTCTCTCTCTGTGTCTGGGAAAGCAATGTAAAGGTGTCGAGTATTTCAAAGAAGGTCTCGCAAATCCATGTCCCAAAATTGTCCCCTCTCCTTAATGCAACAGAGCAGCCACATGGCAACTCAATGGGTGCGATGCTGATCCTTAGTTGAATAGGTTTACATCGATCAAGTGACAGCTAAAATAATAGGAAGACACACCCACTTAGCGCGGGCAGATTTACATTAACCATTTGTCTACAGAACGCCCGCTAACGTCAATCATTCTTTTCCGTCAATCAAGCGCTGTTCCATCCAGTTGCATCTTGTGCAGGCCAGAGAGAGAGAAAATAGAGAGAGAAATCTTTAACACATGTCACTTGGAGGTAAGCTCCCGTTTTATTGCAACATGGGATCTGGGGTGTGGATTTTTTTTGCTGTTTTTTGCTTCCTATTTTTCTCTTCCTCTTCCTGTTTATTTCAAATGATCAAAGGTTTCAGGTCATCAACCTACTTGTGTGTGTGTGAGTGTTTATATATGTGTGTGTGTGTGTGTTTATATGTGGGGGGTGGGGGTGGGTGCGCTTCTTGTTTCCTTTCAACGATTGTTGACTGAAAGAGAAGGGGAAAAATTAGTTAACTCAAAAAAACCTCACTACTGCCAAACCAGCGGCCTTGGTTTAAAGTGTTTTCGAGTGAAGGGCAGTCAGCTGTAATAGGTCGGATCAGCTTCGACGTACACACACTTGGAAAGCTTCAAACTTAAAAGGCTAATTTCAGCGGTGTGCATCTGTTAGCATTCAAACCCCATAAAATAAACCAATCGATTAAAGAAAGAGAGACAGAGAGGGAGGAGGCAAAAGAGAACGGGAGAGAACATGAGAGGAAGAAAGAGAGAGAGAGATGAAGCAAAAGACAGAGCAGGGAGACAGAGAGAACTCGAAAGGGGGAGAGAGAGAGCGATGAAGCAAAAGACAGAGCAGGGAGAGAGTGAGAGAGAACATGAGAGGGGGAGAGCAAGACAGACTGAGCCTTATTGCCACGCATTGGAGACCATGGGAACGTGTTTTTAAGCGGAATATCAATTGATGTTTCAAAGAATAGTCACCATGAAATTCGTCCTATTTGTATCTATTAATAGCATTACAGGGAAATAATTGCGAATCGGAAAACCAGGATGTTAGGATTGCTTTAAAAAAGAATCACACGTGGCATTAAAAATCAGCCCCAGGGTCGCACTCAGTCAGCTGAGCTGCACCCTTGGGCAAACTTTTTAAAGAGAGCCTTTCCTTTGTTGGTCTGCACGGGGTGCAGCTTTCATCCCACGTCCACGTCTACACAATTCTCTTTAATTAAATCTAACGGTGTCACCATAGTTGCAAACAAGACTAACACAGGGAAATGAATTTGTCAAGTGAAGCGATGATGATAAACCCTGAAATGGGGGATACTATGCCTAAAGTTTTCTTTCCCAGTAGTGGAGATTGGGAGTCACGCAATTAAAATTACTGTAAGATATCACTTAGTTCCCCAGCTGAAAATTATGGTCTGTCTTGGTTCCTTTTATGTGGCTTTAAACGCCAGTCTGACTGCGACGTGTGGTACGGCTGATGCTGTGTGTACATAAACACTCTGATATATTTGTGCAATATTCTGCGGTAAGTGGTGTAACGCAATGCTAACTCTATTAACTATTTATAACCTGATCAATAACCATCATTTAGCCCTACTGGGGACACAACTGTGATATCAATGGCTGTCGTCTGGCATCATCTTCTCGGCTTCCAAATACATTTTCTTAAAATTATTACCCGTTTTAAGGTCCAATTTCAGTCGGACCCTAAAACCTGTGTGAAACGCAGCATTTTAAAAAAAAACAGGGCCATGCTGGCGCTAAAGTGAAGGCAGCGTCATTTAATAAGGATGTACATCTAGAAACACACTCGAGCTAATAGTTTGTGTCCAAGTGTTATGCACCGAGATGGACCGGTGAATGCGGGAAGAGAGGCTTTGTGCATCTGAGAGCGAAACTGATACTTTATATGATAGTGATTGGGGTGGAGAGGGGGGGGGGGGGGAGGGGACTATTTACAATTCAATAAAATAACTCCGAGAAATCAAATGAAAGAATGGAAACAATTAGTTTATGTAACAGCCTCTTGTAGAGGAGTTTAATCATCTCAATCTTCCGCTTGTTAGATATCGAAGACTCTAGATTTGAAATTTCCTACTTCGAAGTGTGTATTATCTATCCATCTATCTATGTATCTGTGTATCTATGTATCAATCTATGTATCCATCTATCTATGGATCAATCTATGTATCTATCTATCTTCAGGCGTTGTCTTCTCTTGTTTTTGCAACCTGACGCCGGTTACTGCTCTTAATGGACACGTTAATTAAACTGTAATTAATCATACTGTCTGGATTCAAATTTGAACAGTTACACTAATCAAACAGAACTTAATAACGGCCAGGAAACTGCCCCGAGCTATTACTTTTGTTAAGCAGACTTGCGTTGAACTAAAGAAAGGTTTGGCAGCAGTTTTTCACGCCATATGTATTCTATATACACAGCATGTAGACAGGAGAATTTCAGGAAGACAGTTTGTCATTTCTGTAGAATACAACTCAACCATTTCCACTTTACCTCACGAACTTGCATATCTAGTATTTGTTGAAATGTAAAATAGAAGACATTTAACTATCTTTTTTAAAGAACTATTATTTGTTTAGCTGATATCGCGGATTTGATATCCTCCCAGGGAACATGAAAAGCAAATGCAAAATTTATTGAGTAAAGGAGCATCGACGTAAACCTGATATTGTATCTCGTTTCAGCTTTCTACAGCACCGACGTTGGCCTTTTCTCTCTCCCTTCCTCAATAATTAGAATCTTATACGGTAATTATTCGCCTGCTTTTAATTATTCAGAGGTCAGAGTGAGTGTATCAATGCGGCCAATGATTTCCAGACTACAGTCAGATGAGCTTCGAATTGTCCAGTGACCAGGGCCGCGGGTCTAAATAACCCTTGTAGAAGCCGTAGCAATACACTGGCGTTTCATCAAATGATTCTTGAATGCTTTTTGAAACATATTTCGAGTATATTATAATGCACCTGTAGTAGGCTGCAAGCGACGATCAAAGGTTTAGGGACATACATATTTATTTAACTGCATGCATATTGGCATCAGACACATCTCCCCCTTCGCAATGAAGATTTGCGCTAATTTTAACGTGCCTGGCAATACATTCGCACGCACACATGCATTGGGCTCAAACTCTGCAATGCTGCTTGCACCTCCAGCGAGCATCTTACAAGGAACTCAGTCATCTTGTGTGTGAATGTCCGTTTCCTAATAAAAGCGAATCGGGCCTGGTTGCACAAGTTCTGCACCTGATTGTTTAAGACTTTAACACATCCACGGGAAAGTATTCGTGTCTGGTTCCGAAATGGATATGGGCAGGTAAATCGTCCTTTACTAATAATCCTCTTCGTTTTTGTTTAGCCCACCTCCACCCCCAACCCCCCCTCGTAAAAAAAAACAATTTTAAGCAAAAATGCATTGAAATCATCTGTTCAGAAATTGGCAGCTGTAAGCTAATAGATCAATTCATTTTTTTAAATGTAGAGAGACTAGTTTTTACCAGACCCCTGTTGAATCCAGCCCCAGAGCATTTAAATCATGTGAATGGTTTTGTTTACGTGGAGGGGGATGAGGCCCCAACAATCACTAACCTCATTTCATCTCAGTCATTGGGCTTCCCCCCTGTTGTGGACCCTTTCCCCTTTTATTAATCCACAAGTAAATCGAAGTTCGTCTCCAAAGTTGTTTTGCTGGGAACCCTGAGACTGCGGTGCTGGGCAGACGGATGGGCTCACATTAAGGCTCTTGCACACTTCATGTAAATGCATCGTGTGTGGAAACCAGAGCTGGCAGTGAGCAGATTGCAGATGGATGCATATTAACACTATACTCCTGCACGCAGCTCACTCCAGCCTCTGAAAGGAACGTGTACTTAGGCAGTCCCTGTCTTTAGATCAGTAAATATGGGAGAAACATTTCATTAATGATTTGTCCATTAGTCTTTGTTAATTACAATACTGGTTGGTTGTCAGCCCTGCTGTCCATGACATATAACGGCTGGACCCTAACAAGTTAATGAGTAAAAAAAATAGGAATTTCAGGGAAAATCAAAATACGGTCGGTTTTAGCTGTACCTGCACGTAATCACAGCCTTTCAAACGGGACTATTTAATCATGATATTGCCATGATTTCTCTTGAGTTGCGTGTTATTAAGCACTAATTCTGGACCAGGGGATCTCACTCTTCCCCCCCCCCCCCCCCCGACACTCATATCCACACTCTTACCGCGCACTAAGTAAACTCCGAAGTCCAAGTCTCCAGCCACGTACCCTGTGCCTCTCTTGCACTAAATCCCACCACAGCGCAAACAGCGGGCACAAAGTTACTTGGGCTGACAGATCCTGCTGTTTCTTTAACAATGGCTGACTACATTATACACTATTTGCACCACATCCTCCTGCCCTTCAAAAGCGACACTTTTTTATTCTTTCCATATGAACTAACCGCAACGCTTATTGTTGTAAAGTTAAAATGGGAATCAGTATTTTTGGACAGAAGAATGTATTTCTTAGACGCCATACTGTCTAGGAACTGCAAAGCTGCTAGCGGGTCCCCAGGCATCAGAGAATACAGTATGTGTTTTAATAACTGCCTCAGAGTCGTACATAAACTTGAAAGAGGGGGAAATATAACTGCATCCAATGATGTTTTAACTGTACTTTGCGGCTTAACAACCCACAAGTGACTAATGCGCGGAATCTTAGTAATGGTCTTTACAGTTAGTTAAAGATTAAATATTCTGCATCTAAAATTAGCCACCATCAGCCTATCCGTGTCTGCTGGGGGTACATACCGAGGAACGCGGATTTTAAACTCAAAAGTGAAATATTTGCATTTACATAGCGCCTTTCACTATCCCTGAAAGCCTGAAAGCGCCTTACGATGAAGTAGTTTTGAAGTATAGTCACTGCTGTAACGTAGGAATTCACACCTCAACACGAACTTAAATTCTATACCAATGTAATCAAATCCGACAACTTCGCTTAAATATTTTCTGCTGTACACTAGGGTAAAATTCAATTTAACAAACACCAAACATGGGAGGAAACCTTTTGCTGCTATTGGGTTGCCCCAGATGCTACTGTTGGTCAGAGTGAAAAGTGACAACGGAGTGTGGGCAGCAACATCAGAAGCTGTGCAGGATAATCTCAGCCCAGTGATATATTCCTGATGATTGGGAGACCTGTATCTGTCTGCAAGCATTTGATGCGTTTATGGGGAAGCCAGATAAATACAGGCGGGAGAAAGGAACAGGCGGGTACGCAGGTGGAGTTAGATGAAGAGGAGTGGGAGAAGGCTCATATGTAGCATTAATTCCAGCATGGACCAGTTGGGCCGAATGGCCTGGTTTCTGTACTGTAAATTCTATGTAAGAGTACAAAACAAATTGAATGAGAATTGAATGTGATTCTGGCTGAGAGCTAATGAACTTCTCGTAGTTCATCGCTGTGTGTGTGTGTGTGTGTGTGTCTGTCTGCGTTTGGTGTCCAAACTATATTCAATAAACGCCCATTTGTGCTGTATTTGCTACCTGTTTAGATTAATGCTCCAGCCACCATGTGCCTCATAGTTATTTATAAAGACTGACCCTTAGGGTAATTATTAACTACATGTTATTAAGCCTTATTATTACACAACTTGGCGCTGAATAATTTAACTGCGCGAAGAGCATCATGAACTATTCACCTGTTCCCGCATGATGGCGTTTGAGTTCTCCACTTAGGGCCAATGCCCAAAACTTCAGGGTCAGACAGAATGTGTCTAAAACAGCACAAAACCCCAACATTTACTGTGTACGTGAATAATGCAACATTTACTGTGCACATGAATAATGCAACATTTACTGTGTATACGTGTCATTCTTCAAACAAGCAAATGACGAATGTTATCCCATAGCCACACGGTTATATAAGTAAAAGTGCCTACCCAGCAGCACGACTAAGTCATCTAAAATAATGATGATTATCTTCACTAGTGCTGGGACAGCGCCATACTTAGGGAGGCCGGAGCGAGTTACACTTGAGTTCCGGTCCCGTCAACTTTTAAAAGTCCATTTTCAAAGTTTTCATGACATCAAAGGTGTGGAGCAACCTTGAAGGGGGTGGGGGGGGGGGAGGGGGTGGATATGATGTTTCAGCAGCTCTCACACTGCTTTCCAGCCAATGAAATGTAGTTACTGTTGTGATGTAGGAAAGGCGGCAGCCAATTTGCACACAGCAAGCTCCCACAAACAGCACTGTGATAAATGACCAGATAATCTGCCTTGAGTGAATGAGGTTGGAGGGGTAAATATTGGCCAGGACACCCGAGAGAGCTCTGCTCTTCCAAACAGTGCCATGGGATCACTAACCAACCTGAGAGGACAGATTGGTACATCGTTTTAACATCCCATCCAAAAGACCTCACCCCCAACAGCGCAGCACTTCCTCAGTACTGCACTGGAGGGTCAGCCTCGATTGTGTGCTCAGGTCTCTGGAGTAGGAGTTGAGTCCACAACTTTCTGACTCAAGAGCTGACAGTGTTACCCACTCTGTTACAGCTGACACCTGCGTGTGTGTTGAGAATGTGTGTATGGGTAGGAGGCAGCTGTACAAAGGTAAGTCTTTACCTCCAATACTTATACAGTGTCTTTGTTTCCTGTGGGTTTAGTTATGAATATTTGTGGGAACTTCAAATCTCTGTGTATGCGTGGAGGTGTAGCGTAGTCTGACGTATTAGATGTTTATATTTGAAACTGTCGAGGCAAAAAACCACATTAAACTGACCCTCCCACCCCTACTTTTATACTGTTTTCGGGAAAATCAAAGAATGCAGTCCCATGGACGATTTTCTCTGTTTGGATCAACATAATTCACCCAAACCCGCTAATTTCTGTTTTTATGTGTTAGACAGTCTCTGTATTTGTGCGTGCGTGTGTTTGTGTGTTGTGAGAGTGTGTGCTTGGCTGTCCGTGTGGCTTTTTCTGTGTGTATTGATGTGTGTCTGCCTGTGTGTGGTTTTTTGCTCTGTCTGTGTGTGTGTGTGTGTGTGTGTGGTTTTTGTTCTGTCTGTGTGTGTGTGGCTTTGCTGTGTGTCTGTGTGTGGCTTTGCTGTATGTCTCTGTGTGGTTTTTGCTGTGTGTCTGTGTGTCAGTGATGATTTTACAGCCTCCTAGTTTTAAAAATATTTAGAGTCATTCCAAGTGGTGTTTAATGTACATCCTCATTCTCAGGTAGACCAACGGGAGCAGTTCATAACTTCAAATGGGCAGTTATTCAAACTCTTGCATTCCTTAGCACTAACCCATTTTAAATCTTACTCTTGGGTTTGGAAACCCCGCCTCTCAAAATCTTGGAAAGAAATCAGTGTGGACGAGGAATTAGAGAATTCAGCACAATCACTGTAATGACAAGACTTTCAACTATAAGCTCATTATCGGAAAAAAATGCATTACAAATAGTTCAGGTTAGCCTGGTTTAAAACAACCAAACCATTTACTGTTGTGCATGCTCTCTATTTAAAACCCCAAGAATGCGTTCATTTCTCAGTTCATGTTCCTCTCAGAACAGAGAAAAATGTTACAGAAAGCGGTCCTCAGCGAAGATGAATACGTTTATATTCTATAATAATTGTACTACACTCGTGGGCATCTACAAACTCACTCCGTCGATTACTAGACATTCCTTTCACACCTAAAATGCTTCCGGATTTGACTATCGATTCTCTAATTTCGCAGATCATAATTTCACCGTCCACTTTTTCTTAATACAGGTGTACTTAATACAGGTGTACTTGATACAGGTGTACTTAATACCGGTATACTTGAATTGCAAGCCTATTTCTAGCTGAAATACACCACTGGACACTACAGAATCGCTCGATTCCATGTTGGGTGGAAGCCCTTAAGTACCAGTCAGGGGCCGTTGCTTCATGAGGGGTTTTACACTATTTAAAATGCCCCCTGATCACAATGGCACCTTTCACCAACCCACCCACTCGGAAGGGAGTCGGTCATATAGATATCGGATAATACTGACACTTTCTGCCATTGTTTCTCATTCCCTCGGCACAGATTAGTAATAATTGTCAACATAATATCTAGGTATGGTTCTGATAATTATTAAATATGTACGATTATTAATTGCGCATTGACAGGAGAATGGAATAGAAGGCGTGGTTTGTCTCGAGGTGAGGATTGTCAATTTAAAATTATACAATAAAAATGATAAAAGTTCAACAAAACACTTCCTTTTCAGAGCTTTAAGATACCCAAGGATTTGAATATGGTCTTGGATATATGTATCCCCTCTTGGCTTGCTATCAATGTTTGATTACGTTTATGTGAAGTGACCTGTGACGTTTATTTTACAGAGGCCTCTACATAAATGTAGATTGCTGATTTAAGGATGTTTGATCGTTCACATTATAAATACAATTTGATAAATAATGTTTGTGACAGAAGCAGGTTACCATTTGTCAAGAATGCATCAGTCAGGATTGCATCAGAGTATTTCATCTGCCCCCTTACACACACACCCTGTCCTCCTGTGCACACACACCCCTTCCTCTTGTACACACGCCCCTGTCCCCTTGCACACACCCTGTCCCCTTGCGCACACATTCCCTGTCCCCTTACACACTGTCCCCTTGTGCACACACTCGTTCCCTTGCACACACACACCCTTGCCCCCTTGCACACACTCCTGCCCCCTTGCACACACACACCCTGTTCCCTTGCACACACACACACCCTTGCCCCCTTGCACATACACACCCTGTTCCCTTACACACGCACCCTGTTCCCATGCACACACACACCCTTGCCCCTTTGCACACACCCCTGCCTCCTTGCACACACACTTGTTCCCTTGCATACACACACCCTTGCCCCCTTGCACACACACCCTTGTTCCCTTGCACACGCACTCCTTTACCCCCTTGCACACACACCCTGTCCCCTTGCACACACACCATTGTACTCACACTCACATAATCACATTCATTGGTCTAAATAAATGCACGTGCCTCTAAGTCTTACACTCACACCTGCACACACTCCAATTTATTTGCCCACAGATTTACATTCTCGCTTACGCAGAGCTAACTTTCTCATGCTAATTTACATACTCAGCCCGAGCTCAGCACCCCCTACATGCACTCTCTCACATTCGCACTGACCAGCACACAAGTCACAATCAAATATACTGCCACAAGCGCTGCGCTTCGGGAGACCCTTTATCCAACTTTGAATTCAAATGTTCCAGAAATCAATTAACAGGAGGATAATAAATCCACTAACGCTGACATTAAAACAAAAATATGAATTCGCTGCTCTCCTGGCGTTTATTTTACTTTAGCGTATCAGTTAATAGATTACTTGGAAAAATGTTTAAAATTGCAAGAAATTAAATCATTAAAACCATTAATTTATTGTTTTATGAGGGCGGGTGTGGTTACGAACGGAAAAAGGTCTCAAAAACACTGGTAAACCTTGGAATCCCAAATGGTAAAAACTGAATTTGACATAGCCACGATAAAATTTCCTCCGGAAAATAGGTGGACTTGTGTAATGAGTTTGTGATAATCTATGAATATGCATAGATCACTTTACATGGAGATTCGGTATATATGGTATCATGTGTGTGTATAATGAATCAGTAGGGGGTCAGTTGCATATCGAGAACTGTTCGTTTATAATGTTAATGTCTATATCGGTGTGTATAGAGGGGGTTGGTGATTGCACAGAGCTTGCGTGTAGACTGGGGTGCCTGTGTGTGTGTGTGTGTGTGTAAGGTGACGGGTTAAATAGCATCACATCCCAGGAAGAGCCGGGTGGATTTATATTCCAATCCCCCAAACCTATTCCAGTCGTACAAGCGATGGGACTCAACCCTTCGACAGGGCCTGGAAAGGCGCCAGTGGTGGTGTGTGGGGGACTGGAGTCAACCCTTGCAAACACTCAGCATCTGCCCCTCCTCCCCACACCACCCCCAGCCATATGCAGCAGTTTTACTTTTGGAGCAGACGGGCGAATTATTTTTCGGTTAAAACTTACAAATCCGTGTCATATAAAGAAGCAACTCTCCTTTCCTGGAGGCTCCCAGCTAGATTGCAACATAAATCACGGCGGTCTAATTCAGTGGAAGTTTAATAAATGCTGCTATTCAAAATGAATGTTCTCCATTTAACCGTTGTATCAGCAGCAAATAAACCCATGACCCCAATAAATTTAATTTCAGAGGCAGATCAATTCACTGTTGTATCGATTGAACAAGCCCCATACATTAGATCCCCTTCTCTCTCCCTCTCTCTCTCTAGCTTTCTCTCTCTTCGATTACAGTCTTATTAAGGGAAAAGATTGCTCGAAGAGAATGGGAGTCTACTGAAAATTAAACGTTGACATTTTAATTACTAGCTATTGATAAAAGAATCCCTTTAATGGCTGTTTACATGCCTGGCACAGTTGGGATGACCCGATCTGCTAATGAAGTTGGATAGGCTTGCAAAGGTCAGACCCTGGCAAATAGACTGGATAGATTGTGAAACTGCAAGTAAATGAGCAACAGCAGAGGGCAAAAAAAAACAGGTGCAATTTTAACCCAGGTCAATACTTACTTGGACTCTTTATTTTCGTGGGCTGAAGTGTGTTAAATAGAATTCAATCATTCATTTGGTAACAATGAGTTAATTTCTGAATTGCTAGTTTGCGATGTGATTTTCTACACAGATTGATACAAGTGCGCAGAGAGAAGGATAACGGTTGTGACAAGATTTTATTTCTCATTAGGGAGCGAGGTAGATACATAATCATCTAAAGGAGACATATTCACCTCTAAATAAATTAATATATATATATATTATATGTTATATTAAAAAAGACACGTTACTTAAACTGGACCCACAGACAGGTCCAGGCAGCTCTTGTAACGGACGCTGCTGTCTCTTCACTCGCCGCTCTGTGACTAGGTGCTTGGGTCTGATGGATAGCAAGGGGTGAGTATGGAAGGGTCAAGGTTCTCCAGGAGAGACCCTATATCTCATTCTGTACCGTCCTTGTGATACAAGCAAAGAGCTACCTCTCAAACCACTGGCAATCACGTTTTAAGATAGCAATAAACTCATTGTGTATTAAAACCGTTCCATTAAGTCATTATATATTGAGCTCTTTAGACCACAATAACTCCACCGATGTTTACACTACCGTAGCATATTGGGTCCAAGTTTCTCATCACCAGTCACAAAAGCTACTTAATGCCCCGTCATTCCGACTCTAAATCTGCCTATTCCCCCCCCCCCTTTTTTTTGTAATCAATTACCCTGCTGTTTAGGGTAACTGGGTTTGCAAAATGAAATTTAAGCAATCGATAGACACAGGCTTATCGACTAAGTTAAACATCAGTTCTTTTCTGAGCTTTAACAGCCTCCAGTGTGAATGGTTGAGATTGGGGATGAGAAGTCTCCTCCGGGTCGCATCCTCAAAGCTGCTGTGTGTTGGTGACAGAGCGAGTGCAAGCGAAAGAATAAGACGCAATCCCGGGATGGAAGATCCCTGCTAACGGCAGCTGGGCTCCAGAATTCAGATAATGAGTTTATTTCTCAATGCTTCGGGAGGGCGGAGAATCTCAGATTCCAAAGTCTACTCTTTTGCCTTTTCACAAACTAAAGTTAGTTCAGTCATACAGAACGTGGCTGTCTGAGGATATAACGGTAGATTAATATATATTCGGTCATTTCAATTGCGACAAACTTCTGTAAGCTTGGTCCCTTTATTACAGGAATGAGTTTCCTTAATTTTTCAGAATGAGATACAGTGATGAATAAGATCTGGGCTTTACTGCTTAAAAACCTTCCCTGAAAGAGCTGTTAAAATTCACATCTAGTTTCTCTCTACGCCAGTAACCTGGAGCGGAGATCCTCTTCTAAGATTATCTTTGGTGAGATCACTCTTTCCCTCCGCCTACTGATCCAGTTGGAAAGTTTCGGGTCTGTCATTTAAGTCGTCTCATCCGCCTGTAAGATCGGCCAGCGAGTTCTTCGTTGTTAGTAAATAACTTAAGAAATTCCTTATTGTAACTTGAGGAAACAGAAAGGGAGGGGAATAAAAACACAAACATGCAAGTATCGGAATAGGTGTAAATAAAACACTCACCTCAGCAGCAACTTCCCACTTTTGGCAGATGGGTTCATTGCAAAATCTGGACAGCAATTTCTGGAGGACTCGAGTAGGCGGTTCTGCTGCTGTAAAGCAGAATCATAGGGATCCGGTTAGAGACATGAACTTCTCTGTAATCCTGTGAAATAAATCATGAATTCTAGAGTTGAGTGAGTGAGAACTGGAATGAATTACAGCGCTCTTCTGTTAAAGCTGTAAACTGATTTTCATTGATCAGCTTTATACAACTAAAACAAGCAGACCTGAAAGTCTGGGATATTATAAAAAACCCATTTACTTCCAAGAAATCTGTCATATATACATTAATAGTACAGCTTGTATATATATATTTTTCAAAAGTGAAATACATGACTAAGCTCCAGTAAATTGATGAATAGTTATTTGATTGCTTTAGGTCTAACAAATATAGGACTGTGAGTGCTGATACTGTGTACAAAAGAATAAACCCCGAATTATTCTGATTCTGCATTGAATAGGACAGACTGGCATATGGAAAGAACCAGTGTGAAAAGATCATAACTTAAGAAAACAAAAATAAAAATACCTGGAAAAACTCAGCAGATCTGGCGGCATCTGCGGAGAGGAGAATCTGTTGAAGAAGAGTCATACGGATTCAAAACATTAGCTGTGTTCCTCTCCGCAGATGCTGCCAGACCTGCTGAGTTTTTCCAGGTATTTTTATTTTTGTTTTGGATTTCCAGCATCCGCAGTTTTTTGCTTTTATAACTTAAGAAAATATTGTCAACTTTTCTTGATGGTGTGAGCCTGGCACTACAGATGAGCAGATTAACAAGACACCTGCTTTGTGTTCTTACTTAGTTTTTGAGTTGGTCCAATCTCCTTAACCATGCAGAAATTATCATTTGCGGTTTTACACTGCCAAGAATTTTACAGGTGCCTCCCTGTGTGGATTTCACTTTTTACTGTTAATGCCCTTTAATGGAGCAAACACTTCATAATCAGACTGTGCAGCCTACTGCAGTAGCTTACTAGAAGATTAAGGAATGAAGTATTGCCTCCTCAATGTGGGTTGACTGCCCAGAGTTGTATTAAGCAATTATGGATAAAACGGTTTCAAATTCAATCCCCATTTGGCAGGACTGTGGCAAAGATGCTACAATTGGCCTCAGTGCCCCGGGCTAAGGTGTGCAGAGTGAAGTGGTCACCTAATGGCTTCTGATGGACAAGTGTGCGTGTGTGGGTGAGAACACATCGGGCTCGTTTGTGAGGCCCTTCATAGTCAAACAGCCTGATGCACTTGGTGTTAGGTTCCCACTTGAAAACCACCACTTGGGAGAAGCAGCAGAGGACTGCCAGTGTTTTTGAGACTGGAGCCCAACAACAGAGTATGTCCACACTGATATAATCTGGAGGTGAGCGAGATGGTGAATAAAACAGGCCCACTTATACAATAACAGCTGCTCGAAATTGCAGGCAGTGCTATTTAACCACATTTAAGCATTAACCTAGTGACTAATTGGATTCTACAATTAAAGCTCCTGTAAACCACTTGCATGAGCATCTTGAGAGTGCGATTGCTTTCAATATTTACAGTGAAATTGTTTTCATGGGATAATTATCATCTTGCAGGAAAGTTTGTGTTAATTGCAGTTGATATTTCCATAATGTGGAGCTCAGCAAACCTTGAGTCTTCACCTATTAGCTAAAGGCCCAAACTGATTGTAAATATTTAATGGCAATAGATGCAGCCCCACAGTATTCATCCATCCTCGCTGTTCATTAATAGCAAGTGTCAGAGGTAAAAGAGACTAAAAAGCTCGGAAGTGATTTTCCAATTAGTCCTTAATTATTAATAATCTTACATCACTGAAACTTACATTTCTAGCAATTTAGCTAAGGGAATGCTGTTAATCTAAGTTCATGTATACATTCCCCATGATATTGTGGTAAGGAGGTGGACAACCAAAGTGCTTCTGTTGATTGGGTAAAGCTTTTCTGCCATGCTGATGACTGTTATTTTACCAGTTTCTCTAACACCCAACCCCCCCAACCCCCAACAGCCCAATTTTGATCTCTCCCCTCTCCTGCTGGATGTTTTCAGGGTTGCAGGTCACCAGTGGGGCACCTTATATAACTGTCACTCTTCAAGTGTGGGGAAATGCCAGTCTGTGTTGTCAGGCTATTCTGCTGCAGAGGCATCACCACAAAGCTGAATCCTGTCCTCATTCAAAGTGCATCCACATGCACTTTGACGCAGGAAGCGATTAGGAATGGTGGGGTGGGGGGAAACCCATCAGATTTCTTTTTCAGAACCTTGGGTAGGCAGGGTAATTGTAGCATCATTACTACTGTCACATGCAGCCCAGCTAACTCAGTACAGATTGAGCATCACTTGCCAGCTGTAATGTTTATTACAATTTTCTCAAAGTCAAGAAGCAATGTACATACTGGGTCATTATCCTTAAATTATCTGTGCTTTCTTTATATTCTTTTCTTTTTATAATCCAGTGGGACCAGTTGAAAGTAATGATTATGGTGATTATAATGAATGTGTTTTAATCAGCTTCAGGCTCTCAATTCCTGCATCAAACACACTGGGAAAGTTTCCTTGTAACCATTAGTAAGTCAGGAGAATTCTGAAATTTGTTCTCTGAACTTTGGTTGCTCAGTAACTTGATAGTTCAGAAGAGAAAAGTACCACCATGTGTGGCTCTGAGCATTGAACAGGAAGACCCCTGGTTTATTCATGGTTAGTGCTGAATGAGCTAATCATTGTTTCCACAGGTATAGAGCAGTGGTCATACAGACTGAGCAGGAGAGAGGGGCTAGACTTGGGGGCTCATGCAGTGAAAAAATAGCAGCGCAGTTTGATGGGTCAATTGGCAAATTTCTATGCTGGATCAGTGAATCTATGTGCAGATTGTCATCTCTCCCTCAGCCTGTTTATGACTGAAAATGGAACACCACCTCCCTATCACCTGGCTGGGGAACAGAAGTTGGCGTGTGGGTATGTTAGGGGCCAGGGTTGGGGCAGGGAGTTTGAGGATTGGCGAATGGAGACCTATAAAGAAAGCACTGCAGTGCTTCCAGAAGGCTAACCACCATCTTCTCAAGGGCAATTGGGAATGGAAAATAAAGCTGGCCTTGCCATTGATGTCTACCTCCCATGAATGAATTAAAAAGATAAAATAAATTAAAATGTTTGAAAAGACACAAATGTCTCTTAAAAACATCTAGTGACGTTATCAAAGGTGACTGAAGCCAATAATTAAAGAATGTTAATTCACGGCAATATGGACATTAACATCAATTTCAAAAATGTGGTTAGTTAACAAAATGAGACACAACCTTTATTGCCATATGCCAAACTCATTATACAGCTTTCAGCTTTCACACCATCTCTTGTTATAAAGGTACTGGACCTTGGCTGGCAATGATTTCCAATTCCATTTAATGATATGTCATGGGACACTTGCTGCAGGTTGAATTTCATTTTAGAACTCGCAAAGGAAGTGGTTTTTAAGGCACGAGGCTGGAGTATGGCAGAAAGTACCGTAAAGTGCAATCTGTCTAATGCTCTGTGGGTGTTGCTGTGATGTAAATAATACACTGACTGCTATGGAGGGCTGCTGAAATATTGCCTAAAGGGTTGCAGAAGTGTCTGTAAGTGTGTTACAGGACCTGAAGCTAAAGGCAGAGGGGGATTAATTGTACACTCCTGGCAGCCTTAGAGTGTAACTCAGCATTCACTCTATATAATTATACTTGGGATCCAAATGCTAGAGTCAGATTTGACAAGAACAGCACCATCAAAGTCATCAACATTATCAGCAGGAGAAGTAGACTGGAGAATCTCCTTCTTGCCCCGCTAATGGAACTGCTAAAGTCTGCCTTGTATATGTCAGGATGTATAAGATCATCAGAGGAGGTCTCTCTACCTACTTGCCAGAGTTTGGTCCCTGCTCCTCGCCTATTTTGATCAAAAGAGGATCTTGATTGTTGCATTGCTTCAAATTTGGTGGATTATGCTGGAAACACGCACATTGTTAGTTTGAAAGGGCTATTCGACTTTCTCAGTAGAACCATCTTTCCAGAGTGTGCTAATAGTTGACATGGTGGCATTGGATTTTCCTTACCCTACCCCATCAGCCTGAACTAAAGAAGGCTGTAGTAGCTAAACCTCCATGCCCTACTGGCTTAGAGTTGCTCTAAACTGGGTAAGGGCCCATGATTCAGATCACAGCTTGGGTTCTAATGAATATTCTCTTGCCTCCTATCTCCCTTCCTGCTTAGTGAGGTGTTGGATCTTGCTGGAATGCATCACTCGAATGTCATTGGGTGCCCCTTCTTTCTTTACGACAAAAGACTATGGACAGTGGATGGTTTCACAAATAGACCCAATCCTGACCTCCTTTGATGTGTTTACTGTGGTCAGTGGATGTTAACAAGAAGGAGGAAGCTTGGCTGATTCTGCTCCCTGTCCCATACAGGGGCAACATAACATTTTCACAATGCAAGGGCATATTTTAAAATCAATTGCTTGCCTGTGTTTGACAAATAAAGTTTGCTGAATAATTGTGGACACTGTAGAAAAGGTTTGAATGTGGCGATTTTCACTATGTGATACAGCTCTCAAGAAATCAAGGGTTTTAATAGTGTCAATAATGAGGAACTGCTTCCAGTGGCGGGAGAGTTGTTAACCAGAGGACACAAATTTAAACAATTGGCAAAAGAACCAGAGGGCAATGACAAGTTATTTTTACGCAGTGAGTTGTTGTGATATGGAATGCATGGCCTGAAAGGGTAGTAAAAACAGATTCAGTAGTAACTTTCAAATGGAATTGGATAAATACTTGGAAAGGGAAAATTTGCAGGATGCAGGGAAAAAGCAGGGAGGAATGGGACTAATTGGAAAATGCTTGGAATGGCCTCCTCTGTGCCATATGATTCTATGGAACAGAGTATAGAGTCTCTGCTGCTTGTGAGACGTGTGGTCCGGCCACTGGTGAAATATGTATTTGTTTTTCTTAAGTGGTTTGCCATCACATAACCCTCTATTTATCCCATTGCTACATAAACAATGTGATCAGCAGCAGGAAATCTCCCACAATGTATCATCTTCCCAGTGGGCGTTAAGGTAAAGACCATCTTAATGTTAGAATTCTATAATTGCAGCCCCTCCCAATGGTTCACTTTGTACTAGTAGAATGTAACTGATCCATAGAAACCTGGAGGCTCCCTGGTTCCACTTGTAGTGAGTTAGTTTAATGTGCAGATTTCGCTGATCTCAACAGGGGCAACAGTTGGAATTTTCAACTTGATTCCATCTTTAGGGTTCTTGCTCTTGAGCGTTTTCCAATAATACCTTGTTCAAAGATGTGTGCATATGTGAGTGTGCAAGTTTGTGTGTGTTGAGGGGGATGGAGATCAGATGTGGACAGGTATTGATGTCTCCAATGATGAATAACTCACCCACATTCAAGCTTTAAGTGTAATTTAGACTGAAATAGCTATTGGCAGGAACTGTGCTATTTTCTGTGGTCTGTTTCTTTGCCATCACTTCAAGCGCAGATTTGAACTGGTCTAGAGAATGGAATATTGCGTGGGAGTGAAATTTAAAGGCATGGGAACAATTAAATGAGAGTGCCACAACTGTGTGACTGAAAACTTGGCACCGATTGGCTCCAGGTGGGAACAGAAAATCTAGATGTCACTGTCTGCACCAGCACATGATTAATGGCTGCTTTTCCAAGATGGTGGAAGGTGGTCAATGTTTATGGGATCATACCTTGTAAAGGGAGCAACTGGGAAACATAGATAACAACAGAGAAAATATTTGATTTCTCTAAGACATCGAGGAATCAGGGGTCATGGAGGAGGCACTGAGAAGGTCAGACTACATCTTTGGGACATCCATGATAACCTAGGAAGAGTCAGCTGATTGGTTGAAGATCAATCTCTCATGCCAAGAGAATTTGGTAGGATGTCAGAAACAAAATTAAACAAGGTCAGGATGACAAAGTACTGGACTCATTGAGATGCCAGATGAGACCTTCATGCTTCCAGAGGAGAAAGTGACCTAAGCTTTCTTTCCTAGATTCTTCTGAGACAAGTCAAGGCTTTGAAATTACTGAGAATCACTGATTCTGGCAGGTTATTTTTATGAACATAAATGTCATCAAGAAGTGGGTAGTTCCAATAACTGTTATAAAGTTTATAAAAACACAATGTCTAATGCTCACTTTTATCTGCATCAATGTTTGTAAGTC
Source organism: Carcharodon carcharias (assembly GCF_017639515.1). Taxonomy (NCBI): domain Eukaryota; kingdom Metazoa; phylum Chordata; class Chondrichthyes; order Lamniformes; family Lamnidae; genus Carcharodon; species Carcharodon carcharias. Next base: position 28,066,546 of record NC_054492.1, on the reverse strand, counting down.
AATTTATATTTTAATGCCTTAATTAAATATATCTACTTTGATGATTAAGAATCAAACTTCTTGCATTCATAAATAATACTTCTATTGCTGAAAAAAGAGACATGCTGTTGAAGTTTTGCATCTTGCTGTCATCTGGACAGATTCACAAGAATACCAAATCTTCTTGTGACTCTGTCCTGATGAGTGCAAGATGAAAAGCTTCAACAAGATGTCTCTTTATTCAGCAATATTCAAGTTCTGTACTATCAAGTGACCATTTGCAATACTTCTATATTTAAGTAGATGATTCGCCAAAACTGCATACAATAGAACAAGATCCCATTGATTCTCCAATGCTGGAGATTAATATGAAGAGAAAACATTTCTTGTAACCCAGTGGGTAAAAGCACCACTCATTCTGATGTTGACCCACGAACTTGAAACTATACAAAATTGACAGGCTGGAAAATGTCAGCTGTTCTGTCAAGCCTTCCCCACATTATAATGACCAGAGCAGCATGACTAAACACTTCTTCTCTCCCCACAGCTATGTCATCTCCTGGAAGAGGCAAAAAAACAGAGAAAATGCCCAAAGCCAACAAGGGCAATAGGTACTCTGGAGAATTCCTCTCTGACCCTCTCAGCCAATCAAAACTAGTCCAGGAAATCACAAGACCCAAGTGCTAAAAAGAAAAAAAGAAAGGCTTGCACTTACGTAGCACCTTTCATGACCACCAGACAGACATCTCGAAGCGCTTTACAGTCAGTGAAGTAGATTTGAACAGTAGTCATTGTTGTAATGTAGGTTGCACACAGCAAGATCCCAGAAACAGCAATATGATAATGACCAGATAAACTGTTTTATTGTGATGTTCACTGAGTGATAAATATTGGTCAGGACACCCTTGCTCTTCTTTGAAATAGTGTCACTGGATCTTTTACATCCTCCTGAGAGAACAGACAAGGCTTCGGATTAACATCTCATCCAAAGGGGGCAGCACCCTACAGTACTGCATTGGAGTTTCAGCCTTAATCTTGTACTGTCTATAGCAATTACGCTATCTAAGTGTTATCTATAAAGGTGCTTACCTTCTGTATGATGCCCCAGTCAAAAACTAGTCCAGCTCTTTCTTGACCAGGAGTTCATAGGTTCAGTCCCTGGTCTGTGCCAAATTAGTTGATTCATTCTTGATTGGTCCCAGCACTGCTGATCAATGGAGGGGTGATCAACCAGTGTTCCCATTTAATGCTAATCCAGTAATTTTTGCTGGTGAGTGCAGGTTTGTGGATGTGCAAGGAGAACAGGTAAGAGTTTTGGCTGGTAAATTATTCCATTGACAGATAATGTCCATGGGCACAGCATTAGAAAGCATCCTGTATCTGAGGAGATTTACACCACCTTGAATACCTCCCACCTGCAGAGGCATAAAGGAAATGATGATGAAGTGCAACAGAAGGCACAGCATTTATTTGCTTCTTCATAAGGTCACCTCACAAAAGGAAACTCATAATTTGCTTATTGCTGCAAGAATAGAAGGAACATCCTGTCAAGAATCCTATCAAGCTCCTGCTTCAATTCCCCCAATCCCAGACAGTGGATGTTGAGAAATACATCAGTTGGATTCTGTGTATGTTGGCTTTGACTGGCTAATAATGGGATATTTTATCCTTGCATCATCTTTTGCAGAATGCAATGACCTAGTTGGATGGTTCCTTCATTGTTGATCTCTATATAATTATCCATCCCCACATGGGCAACATAGAGATGGAAAAAACCAGTTTGGAATCCTGTGACCTCTGGTTTGACGGTTGAAATGGCTGGGTCAGCCTCAAGCTGTAGTCAATGTGCCACTTTATTCAGAGGGTGTCCATGCGGAGGATTAATGAAATGTCATCTCCCCAAATGTAGCTTCAAGTGATGAAATTTTCCACAAAGGTATACATTGATGAACATTTTCCCTTTTTACCATGTAATATTAGTATAGATTTTTCACTTTTTAATTAAGGAGTTATTAATAGCAAATTATTTTAATTGCTCTTGTCCAATGCCTTTAAGGGAAGAAAACAGATTAACAGAATATAGTCTGGAGTCAGCATTGCGAGTTGGTCCTATGTGATGCACATTCACTTTCTAGAGTATCTTGGCAGACTTGCTGTCCAGGGACCACCTTCCTCACCATATACATATAGAAAATAGAATTTTTTAGTAAACCTTTAGTTGTGCACCATTGATGCCATGTTTGAATCAAACTGTTCTCAACCCTGGCATCCTATGTGAGCCAGAGCTGAGCTTTTGACCTCACATTCTCTCTGTGACCAGGATCATCTACTTCAGCCTCCTTAACATCGCCTTTGTTACCTCTACGCTTGACTATTGCAAACCGGTCCTAGCCGGCCTCCCATGTTGCACCCTCCCTAAACTTAAGCTCATTCAAAACTTTGCTGTTGATATCCTAACCAACACCAAGCTAAGCTCAATATCCCTGTGCTCGATGACCTATATTGACTCCCAGTCAGCAATGCCCGGGTTTTAAAATTTGCATCCTAATTTTCAAACCCCTTCATGGCTTCACCTCTCCCTACCTTTGTAACCTCCTCCAGCCCTATAACCCTCCAAGAACGCTGTGCTCCTCCAATTCTGGCCTCTTACACATCTCCACTCATGCATTGGGCTGTGTCTTCAGCTAGCTGGGCCCTAAGCTCTGTAATTCCCTCTCCACCTCTCCCTCCTCTTTTAAGACAATCCTTAAAACCTATCTCTTTGACCAAACTTTTGTTCACCTCTTCTAACATTTCCTTCTAGGGCTCAGTGCTAAATTGTGTTTGATAATCACTCCTGTGAAGTGGCTTGGGATATTTTACTATGCTAAAGGTGCTATCTAAATGAAAGTTATTGGTGTTACAATCCAATTCAATTAAATATAAAATATAATCACTGTAGAAAGATTATAAAAATAATATTGTTTAAAAATCATAAACTACATCATGATTACATCACAGTTAATGAATGCCAGAAGTTCATAGCAATTTCATATGTGACAGATTATTATACCAAAGCGAGTGAGACAGAACCCTTCTTCAAACTTAGTACAGATGTTTAATGTTTTCATATTTGTATAGCCAACTCTGTCCCTCAATAAGTAACTTACTGTGTTTTACTTAATTTTGTGGGAAAGATTGCCACAGTGTTTTATTAACTGCAGAATGTGCAAATTTGCAACTGCAAACTGCTTCTCATGTCCTTGGGCTAGGGAGCAGAAAATGAAGCAGATTCCAGCATATTCACTTCAGCAACTTGCCAAGCCTCCTTTGATAGCACCTTCCAAACATGCAATCTCTACCCTTGGACAAATGCAGCAGTTTCATGGGAACACCATCACCAGCAAGTTCCCTTCCAAGCCACACACCATCCTGACTTGGAACAATATCATTGTTCCTTCATTTTTGCTGGGTCAAAATCCTGGAACTCCCTTCCTGAGAGCACTGTCAGTGTACCTACACTACATGGACTGCAGCAGTTCAAGAAGGTGGCTCACCACCACCTTCTCAAGGGCAATTATGGATAGGAAACCAATGGGAAACCAACTGGCCTGGCCAGTGATGCTCATGTCCCATGAACGAATTTTTTTCAAAAAAGCAGATGAAGTCAATCCTTGTAACTATAGTTTCTCATTCCAAGTGTCATGCTGGTGAAGATGTGCTGTATATTCTTTATAGCTTTAATGTCCTTTTTCTATAGCGGGACACCCCAAAAATGCGCATTGTATTTATAGTACAGCCCAGCAGCACTCACTATCTAACATCACATGCAAAGAATGGGCATCTGGGTGAGGGCCAGGTAGGCTGGTGACCAAAGGGACGTTGCTGCTTTCAAGTGAAGGAGGGAGAAATGGAAGAGAAAAAACAAATAAACAAAACTTCCCATATTCCATCAGAAATTTTGTGGTTCTCTGATTATCTTTTATCTAATTATTAAAAATGAGAATAATTGGGATATTTTCTGGCTGGTAACATAAACTCCATAGAATGGGCTTGCGTAAGGGATGGTTGGACAGGTGGAAATATTTAATTCAAAACTTTGACCTAGCTTATTTTTAAATCTTTCTCATTCACAGGATGTGGCTGTCACTGGCAAGGCCAGTGATTTTAAGGTTACTTATTTTATTCATATTACTTTTCCATGCCTAGTGGCGCATGAGGAAGACAAAACACATGCTTATATCAGTTTCCACAGCTAATTTTTCCTGGAACAGTTCACCAGAGACTATAGCTTGAGGGGCACCACTCCACATCAAGCATGGCTGACCAGAAGATCTCTCACTCTTACCACCTGCCATATAGGCATATCAGGAGGATTGACAGGTTGATAATCGATCTGTTTGGCCACATTATGAACACACATTCCTTGGCCATCAAGTCCTGGGGTGGGATTTGAACCCAGAGTTTCTAGCTCAAAGGGAGGGACCTTACCCACTGTGTCATAAGGCCTCTGTCCCCACTGCTGCTACTTCTTGAGCTCTCTGCCCAAAGGCAGGTCCAACACACAGTACTACAATCTTCACCATGGATAGGGCAAGGATGCAGGGCCCGAATCCATTCCAGCTGGGACTCAGAACTTCAGGCTCAGAGGCAGGGATGCTATCCACTGTGCCACAAGTGCACCCTTCAGCATGTAGTACCTATCCTTAATTGTCCTGGAGAAGGTGGTGGTGAGCTGTCTTCTTTATCTATTGCAGTACATGTGGTGTAAATACACCCACAGTGCTATTAGGGAGGGAGTTCCAAGATTTTGACCCAGGGATGATGAATGAATGGCAATATACTTCTAAGTCAGGATGATGTGTGAGTTGGAGGGGAGCTTGGAGGCAGTGGTGTTTCCATGCACCTATTGCACTTGTCCTTCTAGTTAGTAGAGGTCACAGGTTTGGGAGGTGCTTTCAAAGAAGCTTTTACAAGTTTTGCAGTGCTATTTTTAGATGGTACACACTGCAGACGCGGTGTGCCAGTAAGGAAGGGCATGAAGGTTTAAGGTGATGGAGGGGGTGCCAATCAATCTGGAATGGAGTATAATTTGTTCATGCCAAAAATAGATCTTCTATACCTAATGGATAATATAGAATTTATTTGACAATTTATTTTATTTATTTTAATTGTGTCAAGTCTCCAATTTACCTAATTCCCTTAATACACCATGATAAGGTACATCCACTTCAGCCTCATCCTTCCCCCACTTCCCAGGCAGTGGGCTAAACATACTAACACTTAGAGAAAATGCTGAATCAATATCTTTTCTGCCGGTCCCGATGGGCAACAAGAATCACATTGTTCCCAAATGGACAATTAAACAACTCACTGGAGGAGGAGGCTCCACAAAAGCCCCGCATGTCAGTGCTAAAGATAAGGCTGAAGCATTTGCAACAATCTTCAGCCAGAAGCGCCGAGTGGATAACCCATCTCGGCCTCCTCTGGAGGTCCCCAGCATCACAGATGCCAGTCTTCAGCCAATTCGATTCACTCCAGGTGGTACCAAGCAATGACTGAAGGCACTGGATACTGCAAAGGCTATGGGCCCTGACAATATTCCAGCGATAGTACTGAAGACTTGTGCTCCAGAACTTGCCGCGCCCCTAGCCAAGCTGTCCCAGTACAGCTACAACACTGGCATCTACTTGGTAATGTGGAAAATTGCCAGGTATGTCCTGTGCATAAAAATCCAACTCAGCGAATTATCATCCCATCAGCCTACTCTCGATCATAGTAAAGTGATGGAGGGGGTCATCAACAGTGCTATCAAACGGCACTTGCTCAGCAATAACCTGCTCACTGACGCTCAGTTTGGGTTCTGCCAGCGTCATTCAGCTTCTGACCTCAATACAGTCTTGGTTCAAACATGGACAAAAGAGCTGAACTCCAGAAGTGGGGTGAGAGTGACTGCCCTTGACATCAAGGCAGCATTTTACTGAGTATGACATCAAGGAGCCCTAGCAAAACTGGAGTCAATGGGAATCAGGGGAAAACTCTGCACTGGTTGGAGTCATACCTAGCACAAAGGAAAATATTTGTGGTTGTTGGAGGTCAATCATCTCAGTTCCAGGACCTCAGTGCAGGAGTTCCTCAGGGCAGTGTCCTAGGCCCAACCATCTTCAACTGCTTCATCAATGGCCTTCCTTCCATCATAAGGTCAGAAGTGGGGATGTTTGCTGATGATTGCACAATGTTCAGCACCATTCATGATTCCTCAGATACTGAAGCAGTCCATGTCCAAACATAGGAAGACCTGGACAATATTCAGGCTTGGGCTGACAAGTGGCAAGTAACATCTGAGCCATACAAGTGCCAGGCAATGACCGTTTACAACAAGAGAGAATCTAATCATCGCCCATTGATGTTCAATGGCATTACCATCACTGAATCCCCCACTATCAACATCCTAGTGGTTACCGTTGACCAGAAACTGAACTAGACTAGCCATATAAATACTTTAGCTACAAAAGCAGGTCAGAGGCTAGGAATCCTGTGGCGAGTAACTCACCTTCTGACTCCCCAAAGCCTGTCCACCACCTACAAGGCACAAGTCAGGGATGTGATGGTATACTCTCCACTTGCTTGGATGAGTGCTGCTCCAACAACACTCAAGAAGTTTGACACCAACTAGGACAAAGCAGCCTGCTTGATTGACACCACTTCCACAAATATTCACTTCCTCCACCCTGATGAATAGTGGCAGCAGTGTGTACCATCTACATGATGCACTGCAGAAACTCACCAAGGCTCCTTAGACAGCATCTTCCAAACCCACGACTGCTACCATCCAGAAGGACAAGGGCAGCAGACACATGGGAACACCACCATCTGGAAGTTGCCCTCCAAAATACTCACCATCCTGACTTGGAAACATATCGCTGTTCCTTCACTGTTGCTGGTTCAAAATCCTGATACTCCCTCCCTTACAGCACTGTGGGTGCACATGGACCACAGCGGTTCAAGAAGGTGACTCACCACCACCTTCTCAAAGGCAATTGGGGATGGAAAATAAATGCTGGGCTGGCCAGTGATGCCCACATGCCATAAATGCATAAAAAACTTGGTAAATGGACCATCCACTGAGACACATCAACCAGCAAGAGTCATGGTTCAATAGCTTGTCTGTGCTGTCTTAGTTAATCTCAGCTGAGTACAGCTTTTGGGACAGTACAATTGGCTTCAATTCATCTGGGATAGAGAGAAAAATAAACCAGCCAAGCTCTCTTGCTGCTGGCTGTTATTTAGAGATCCCTGCTGGAAGTGATCTTGTGTGAATAAGGACAGGGCCAAACTTGGCTAAGATACTCTCCACAATCCAGTATTATGTCTTGATCCTCAATGAAGAATGGTCCCAATGACAAGGTACAGTCATAAGCCAACAATTGCAGGAGAGGTAGGAAGAAAATCGGAGGAAATAATAATGTATATCACGAAGAGAAAAGGTAACTAAGCAGAGTGACGGTGTGGTGCACTGGTGCAGTAAGATGCAATCTCATCTCCACCGCCCCAGTGAGTTCCTCATTTCAGTCTTGCCACTGTGGGGAAGCAACAAAGAAAGACAATGCACTCAGTGAATGATCTGGCTCTTAAGTTTAGTATCCGTTGTGTTACAACCACAATTATTGTGCTGGTATGCCAAACCGCCATGTTACTGGCCATGGCACAGGAATGATGCATTTGTTAAATCAAAGAACTCAACACTGTCATATCCCTCTGCATCAAAATAGCAACGCTGATCAAGGGAAATATTTAGTGCACAACTACATTTGAGAAACTCACCCTGGGATGATTCAAAATAATTCAGGAAATTGACTGGGGCTGATTCAACTCTTTATCACACTAAATGTGACAGCACTTTATTGGTAGACTGTGAAACCATACAAAATCAAAGATGCACTAATTTCCACTTCGACCACATTACTGTCTGCACAGCAGTAAATAGCATTATCTTTCTGTTGGAGATTTCCAGTTAGATACACTGTGATCTATTGCATAAAAATACCATTACACTATCGCAGTTATTACAGAGAATATTAGCGTTCTTAAAGTTTAATTTAAAAAGAATACCCTGTGTGGCCCCCATGGGTTGTTGAAATGACTTACTGTGTGATTGCATGTTCATAAAGTTGGTTAGAATGAAGAAAATCCTTCAGCTCTTTGATTTCATCCTTCCAGAATATTTACCCTAGCGTCTCCCCATTATAGCGGCTGGCTGTTTCTTAAATGATTCCAGTGTCCTAGCCTCAACCAACCTACCTGCTGTCTCATTCTAGCTGCAGCCCCTTTGTCCTGCTACCCTGACGTGTACCAAAGACTTAACAGCTCATCTTTTGGATGCCATGTTAAACTGTGGCTCCATCTGTCTTCTCAGGTGGATTTAAAAGATTCCATGGCATTATTACAGAGAGGAGCAGGGTGTCCTCACCGATATTAATCCTGCAATTGACAACACTAAAAAAAATCTGATCATTATCACATTACTGTGCTGTAACCATTCTGTGATTCATACTGGACATCTGGATCCAGTTCTAATCAAAGTTTCATCAACCTGAAATGCTCTCTCTGTATTTCTCTCCACCGAGGCTATCTGACCTGCTGAGTGTTTCCAGCACTTTCTGTCTTAATTTCATCATTACCTAGATGCTTGTGGGATCTTGCAGTGCAAAAATTGGCTGTCTATTTCAGGATGGCCTGAGGTTGTGAAAGGAGCTGCAGAAATGCAAGTTTTTTTCAGGTTTATTTTCTCCGACATCTATAAAACTGAGGTATCTCTTCCAAAAGCTGAAGAGCTTTCTCTTATTGAACTCTTTTTTTAAAAAGATGTACTGTTACCTATTGCATGAAAATACCATTACATTAAATGGCCGTTATTACGGAGAACATTAAGATTTTTAAAGTTTAATTTACAATGAACATCTGTGTGGCCCCTGTGGATTGACTGCGTTATCATACTGTAAGTTCAAATGAATTAAACCAGGATCTGGGCAATACTGCAACCTTCTTCAACTAATTGGCTAGGCTACTTCAAAAGATATTCAGAGTCATCCACGTGGTGGGAGATTGGAGTTTTATGTAACCCAAACTGGGCTGGGACGACAGGTTCTTTTCCCTGAAGGACATTAGTGAATGAGTCCAGTTTTTTAAACAATAATCTCCAGAAGCTTTCACTTTTCTTCCTGATGCCAGCTACAATTTAAGAGATTTATTGAATTCAATTTCACAACTTGCCATAGTAGAATTGAACTCATGACCTCCCAGCTGCTAGTCCAGTATCATAACTACTTTACTATCAGACCCAACAGGAGCTACTCATAGCTCTTCTCCCTGACACCATGAAGTAGCCTCATTGGCCCCCCTCAGCACTAGACGAACCCCTGTTCTTACAGTGTTTCTCTTAACCAAATCACAGCGATTCACTGACCCCAGGCAAATCTCTTTGGAGATTTGTGTTAAGGGGAAATCTACTCTCCTCCATAGCTGCAGAGGTGGGGGGGGGGGGAGGGGGGGCGGTGGTGATGGGGACCGGGCAAGGGGGAACAGGGAAAGAGAGTGGGAGAAGGAGAGAGGGAGGGGAGAGACAGGGAGAGAATGCAAGAAGGTGAAGGAGAGATAGAGAGGCAGATGGTGGGGAGGGGGAGCGAAAGAAGAGATATGTTGAGTCCAGTGCGGAATATATATTATATACGAACATATGTACATACAAAATAGGAGCAGAAGTAGGCCATTCAGCCCCTTGAACCTGCTTCACCATTCAATAAGATCATGGCTGATCTGTTGGTGTTTCAAATTCCATATTCCCATCCACCCCGATAGCCTTTGATTCCATTGCATAACAAAAATCCATCTACCTCTGCCTTAATAATATTCAATGACCCCCACCTCCACCACTTTGAGGCAGAAGGTTCCAATGTTGCACAACCCTCAGATAAAAAAATTCTCCTAATCTTTGTTCTAAAAGGTCAACTCCTAATTTTAAAATAGTGTCCCCTAGTTCTGGACTCACCCACAAGAGGAAGCATCCTTTCCACGTTCACCTTGTCAATAGCATTCAGAATCTTAGATACTTCAATCAAGTCATCCCTCATTCCTCTAAACCCCAGTGGAAACAAGTCCAGTCTGTCTAACCTTTCCACATAAGACAATATGCTCATTCCAGGTATCAATTGTGTAAACCTCCTCTGAACTGCCTCCAACAGATGTACATCCTTCCTTAAATAAAGAGACCAAAACTGCACACAATATTCGAGATGTGGTCTCGCCAATGCCCCGTAAAAATGAAGCATAATGTCCCTAATTTTATGTTCAATTCTCCTCATAATAGAGAATAGCATTCCATGAGCCTTCTTAATTACTTGCTGTACCTGCATACTAACTTATTGTGACTCATGCGCAAGAATACCAAGATCGCCCTGCAGCTCGGAATTTTGTAGCCGTTCTCCATTTGAGTAGTACTCTGCTTTCTTATTCTCCCTGCCAAAGTGAACGACTTCACATTTAACCGCATTATACTCCACCTCCATATTTTTGCCCACTCACTCAACCTATCTTTATCCGTCTGCAACTTCCTTATGTAAATCAGAATGTCCCAGAATTGGTATTTGCTCATTGCCAAGTTGCTGATTCCAGCCTGAAAGTGGACTCAGTGGTTCTGAGAGGAGGAGGGGAAGCAACTGCCTGAATGTTGCACTGAATGGCATAATAATGTGTGCATATGTGGATATCAGGTGAGGGGAGAATCTGTCTTGGAGGTGATGATGTCTGGTTGAATATCCTGCTGCACTCACAGCTGTGCCTTGTACATGAAGACTTGGCTAAGGCACCAAAAAGCTGCCAGCAAGTGTACGAAATTCAGTAGTTTCAGAAAGAGATATGCAGTGAGGTTGGGACAATTTAATGGTTTCACTCAGGTGATTGACTGTATCGAAGACTTTAGTAGTTGTTTGTATTTTGAATGTTTGTACCTGGTCACAGGGTGGAGGAAGCCTTTCAGTTCCAAACTGAATCCCAACAACGTTTATCAAGCCCAAACCCAGTGAAGCTGAAATGTGTTTGTCTGGAATTTCATGCATCCAAAGCTGTCAGTGTTTCAGAGATATTGAGGGTGACATTTATGACCAAAGCCAAAAGACGGATTGGAAGCCCACTTAGCACACATGGAGCTGTATTTATTTTTAAAAGATATTTTGAGAAATCAAAACAGGCCACCAAAAGCAAATGATTGTCATTCTTAATGAGTGGTACTTGACCAGCCTGCCTGATTGCCTTGACACAGCAAAGAAGCATGGCACTGCATTAAAAAGAATTTGCATTCATATAGTTCTCATGACCTCAGGACTTCCCCAATGAAGTATGTTTGAAACAGTCGCTGTTGTAATGTAGAAAACGTAGCAGCCAATTTGCACACAACAAACTCCCACAAACAGCAATGAGATAAATGGCCAAATACTCTGTTTTAGTTATTTTGGTTAAGGGATAAGTAATGGTCAGGACACCTGGGTAAACTCCATTGGTTTTCTTCAAATAGTATCATGGGATCTTTTGCATCCACTCGAGGGGGCAAGCACAATCTTGGTTTAACAGTGCATCCAAATGACGACAGCTCCTATAGCGCAGCAGTCCCTCTATCCTGCACTGAGACTGTCAGACTAGAACTTGTGCTCAAATATCTGGAGTTGGTGATTCCCTCTTCTCCCCCACGCTGATATTCACTGTCTAAGTTCAAACATGTTGCTGGCCACTTGGCATGGAACCATTTGCCAAGACGAGTCGACACTTTCAGGAGAGGAGGCAAGAGAAAGGGGAGAATTTTTTTAAAAATTAAGTGCTTAATTGGTTTTGATCTGTGCCTTTCAAGCAGTTACTGCTTCTTGTGAGAGTGGGAGGAAATACTAGGAAAAAATCTTTTGACTGCAATGATGTGCAAACCTTTCGACTTGGGGGCAACATTTGTAAATATTGACACATCCACAGGAACCCTTGTCTGAACATCTGAAAGAGGGTGTTGGTTACTTTTGGAAGCATGAAAGCAATAGTAACATGTGGCAACAGAAAAAAAACATTTCAATAAGGCGTCAAATGTATAATAGAATACTCGATATTCTATTGTGTGTGTGGTACACTTGGTCTTGGGGAAACAGAAATCTGATGACTGCACAGACTCTCTGGTATTTCATAGGGTCTGAAGATCCCAATTTGAAACTCAAAGCTGTACAGTTGATTTTGTAGTTAGTTTAAAAGCTTTCCAACCAGAGGCAGGAACACATTAATGACCCCAATTTTAATCTAACCTCTCATGAACTTCAATTGGAACATTATGTAAAACAGGCCTCCAATCTGAACCACCCTGTTTCCCTCCCAAACACCCCCAGGCTCATTAACTTTAATTTGGGCCTATTGTATTCCATCACATATTTCTTGTTTATAATTATAGATAAAACTAACTAAACACCAATGTAAAATTGAAGGTTAAATTATTATAGTACTTCGATCTTCTTAGACTTAGCTTTAAAATGAAGAGTTGAAAGTTCCACATGCCAGTTAGTTGCAGAAACTGGAAAATGAGTAACACTTGTACATTTATCCTCCCAAGTGTTCATGTTTCTTCTCCGTTTTTACTTTTGTTGTATCTTTGTGGACTGTCTCACCAACCCGTGGTTTGCCCGGGTTTCAGGTGCTGCTTTAGGCTCCCAGAAGCTTTGAAGTTTGAGATAGCTGTAATCTAAGGCATATCAAGGATTTGAGGACAACTACCGCCCTCTACCCCCTAACCCCTTTTATTTTCCTGCTTTGCAGTTATACACTGAGCTGTGCCGTCTGTGCTCTAAGGCACTTTTGCCTGCTTTGTTGATTCAGCAAGCTGCTGACTTTCCTTGGTTGGAACGCTGAGAACATAGGAATAGACATGCAGGCCCCGTCTGAGGTAGTATTTGGAACAGAATCTTGCAGTTTGGTCAAAAGAAAAGAGGGGAAGAGCGATAGTAAAGGGAACAGACAGGCATTTAATCTGAATAAGTGTGAGGTGATGCACTTGGGCAGAACAAACAAGGCATGGGAATACACGATGAATGGTAGGACCCTGGGAAGTACCGAGGATCAGAGACCTTGGTATGCATGTCCACTGGTCCCTTAAGGTAGCAGGACAGGTAGATAAGATGGTTAAGAAGGCATATGGGATACTTGCCTTTATTAGCCGAGGCATGGAATATAAGAGCAGGGAGGTTATGCTGGAACTGTATAAAACGCTGGTTAGGCCGCAGCTAGAGTATTGCGTGCAGTTCTGGAATCTGCATTATAGGAAGGATATGATTGCACTAGAGAGAGTGCAGAGGAGATTTACCAGGATGTTGCTTGGGCTGAAGAGTTTTAGTTATGAGGAGAGATTGGATAAACTGGGGTTATTTTCTCTGGAGCAGAGGAGATTGAGGGAGGACATGATTGAGGTGTATAAAATTATGAGGGGCATAGATAAGGTAGTCAGGAAGGAACTTTTCCCCTTGGTGGAGGGATTAATAACCAGGGGGCAAAGATTTAAGGTAAGGGGCAGAAGGTTTAGAGGGGATGTGAGGAAGAATCTTTTCACCCAGAGGGTGGTGGGAATCTGGAACTCACTGCCTGACAGGGTGGTAGAGGCAGAAACCCTCATAATATTTAAGTATTTGAATGTGCACGCAATGCATGGCACACAAGGCTATGGGCCTAGTGCTGGAAAATGGGATTAGAATGCTTAGGTACTTGTTTGACTGGTGCAGACTCAATGGGCTGAAGGGCCTTTTTCTGTGCTGTAGACCTCTATGACTATGACATGGAGAAATCCCACTTGTTAATGTCACGCAGCAAGCAGTAGTAATCTTAACAGTGCTGCCCTTGGATGAGTCCTGGAATCGTCAGCATCCAGAGTGCATGACAAAGCCTACATACATTGTCATTGATAGAAATATGAGGTGGGAGATAGGTTCCTTTCTCTTTTATTCATTTGCTTTCTTTTGAGGTGAGGTGACCACAAGAACACATGAAATAGAAGCAGGAGCAGAACAAACAGCCCATTAAACCTGCACCACCATTCAATACGATCATGGCTGTTCTTGGACTTCAACTCCACTCTCCATAACCCTTGATTCCCCCGAGGGACCAAAAGTCTGTCTATCTCAGCCTTAAATATATTGAAGGATAGAGAATACACAACCTTCTGGGGTAGAGTATTCATGACCCCTTGAGTGAAGAGTTTGAAAAGCAGTGGTTAATTCAACCCAACAGACTTGCTCAGTTTGACAGCAGTAAAATGGGGCTACATGACAAATATTTCAAGTGGTGGATGTCTTTATAACTAGAGGATTAGGTTTAAGGTAATTGGCAAAAGTACCAGCAGGGTGATGAAAATTTTTTTTTTACATGGTGAGTTGGTGTGATCTGGAATGTCTGCAGGGTGATGGAAGCAGAGTTATTATCAACTTTCAAAAGGGCACTGGATAAATAATTCAAAACAAAAATTTACACGGCTGTGGGGAAAAAGCAAGGGTGCGGAATTGATTGGGTAGCTCTTCCAAACAGCTGGTACAGAGATGATGGGCCAAATGGCTTTCTTCTGTGGTTCTTTGTTCAGAGAATCAAAGTCCAAAACAAGAAAAGGTTCATCAGGAAATCCAGCCCAATGCACCTATTTGACATTCAACACCCAAGGATTCCTCAGCTGTAGAGCCAGTCAGTGAGACGGGAGAGCCTTGAAATGCCACGTAGGACTCAAATTAATTGGAACTAAAGTCAATGTAAATCTATAAGCAGCCCCATTTCCAACAATATATAAGAATGAACAATTACATTCATTTAATGGTCGACCTTGTTTTACAACTTCTGCAGTTACATGGAGAGAGAAACTAACCTTAACAAAAGGGACAGCATCAAGAAATACTTTCACAGATGCTTAGTGATGGAGATTTCTTGCATATGTTGGAGTATGTTTGTGCTTGAACTGTGTTACATTGTATTTACAGCACAGAAACAAGCCACATGGCTCAACGGAATCCACATCAGTGTTTACGTATCACATTAGTTTCCTCTTCCTTCTTCATCTATCTCCTATTTGTTTATTCTTCTATTCCTTTCTCCCTCATGTGTTTCTCTCACTTCTCCTTAAATACATCTATATTAGTTGCTTCAGCTGTTCCATGGGACAGCGGATTTCACACTCCGACCACTCTCTGGGTAAAGATGTTTCTCCTGAATTTCCTATTGGATTTATTAGTGACTATCTTATATTTGTGACACTTAGTTTTGGTTGCCTTTGCAAGTGGAAACATCTTCCCTGTGTCTACTATTTCAAATCCTTTCATAATCTTGAAGGCCTTTATCAGGCCACCACTCACTCTTCTCGTTTCCAGGGAAATGAATCCCAGCCGGTTCAATCTTTCTTTATAAGTATAGCCTCTCAGTTCTGGTACTATCCTAGTAAATCTTTTTTGGATCTTCACCTGTGCCTCCATACTTTTTACAATATGGAGACCAAAACTATTCACAATATATCAAGGTTCTAAATTCGACATAGGTTCACTGTTTTTCAATTCTATCCCTCTAGAAATAAACCCCAGTGGTTTGTTTGCCTTTTTATGGCTTTATCTAGTTAAACCAGTGGCTTGTAGTTGGTTTGATTTACCCTCTCTCTATTGTCCATTTGGATCTTATAACAGACACTGAGCATTTTGATTGTCCAGAAGTATAATCCTGCATCACTGAAGTTTTCCTCACACAGTGCTGACTATGGAATGTCAACGACAACATCTGTGGAGATGTCTGTATGATGGATCATTCCACCCTCTTGAGTAAGAGGACCACCACCACCACCACTTCTCATGAGGCAAACATACTGAGGGATGTAAAAATAAAAGGGTAGGGAAAAAAATGTTTAAAAAGCAAACCACAAACAGAATATAAACCAAAACTCTTGTTAAAGGATCAGCCTCCACTCATTTTGAAGCACCAGCTATAAATTTCACTTCAAAAAGATCTATAAAAACCAACACTTTCTCTTGGGCTGTAGCTACGCAGCTACACAGAACTACATCTGTCAGAACTTACAAGAAATGGTAAAATGATAAATATAAACGGATAAAAACTCCGCCTAAAGTGTCTCCTTCCTTCAAGGAAATAAATTTGTCACACTTTAGTCTAGTTCTGTAAGGCAATAGCTCAGTGATCTCATTCATCGTACTGTTAGCTGCCAGCAAGCTGTGACACATGGTGCGATTAAGACAAAGTTAAGTCTATAACTTCTAGTCTGCAACCTTTGTGCTTCCAGTCATGACTGATAGTATTTGCAGTGTGATTTCAGCTGTTGTATCCCTGTGGCTGGCCCTCACATGGCCTGCATTCTAAAATGACCAGAAACAGATCTACACAACGTCTGCATTAACAAGCAGCAGTCATTCTGTCAAACTTCATTTCCAAAAGGTTTCTATATTTTTTCCTGCTGTGACTACAGGGAAAGGCAACATATTATTTACAGCAAAGTCCCTTTTTTTCTGGAGCACTTGTTCTGGTCATTCTATTGGTTATTGACCAATCAAGTATCTACATTTATTTATTTATATTGTATCTATATGTATTTGGCAACCCAACACATACATATATAATTTTTAAGTTTCTCATTATTGCTCCTGAATTATGGTCCTAACATGAATTGCTGTTTTTGTAGGATCTTTTTGTGTGCAGATTGACTGGGCAGTGATTAGGAGCAGGACACATTTTTAAAAAAACTTTACATTCTCTAAGTTAAGACCTATTGCGGTCCTGAAAAATGCTGCTCTGCCTAAACTCAAATGACTGGTTACAAAGATAGGGAATTAAATTGGGAATCTTGGAACTGCAAGGGCGAGAGGTGGTGCATTTATTCATTAAACAATTAGGAGCACAGCAGCTCACTCTATAAAATATTTAGGTGCCTCAATTTTCTGTATTAGAGCTGGAAAGTAATCCACTATTCTATACCTATCAGTGATATGACGTGATAACAATTTGCATTTATATAGCAATTTTAAAGTAGTAAAATGAGTCAAGATGCTCTATTGGAATGTAATCAGACAAAAATCTACACAGAGCCAAAGAATAGAGAGGTGGCCAAAAGCTTGATCAAAGGGGTAGATTTTAATATGGGCAATATTAGCTGATGAACATGTAGCATATTTGCATTCCTATGCTATTCCTCAGCTATTTTAACATGCTGGCCTGCCCCTGCTTCTACATGCAAGATGCAGATCTCATGATACAAACTAGGTTATCTATGGTTGTTAATTCATTTGCTACGTTTGGTCACATGATAATGATTACACTTTAACAACTTGCATTTATATATCACCTGTAACATTAAAAAAAATCCCAAGGTGCATTCACATTAGACTAATCAGACAAAAACAAACATCAAACCAAAGGAGTCATCATTAGGGCAGGCTTGGTCAAAGAAGTTGGTTTTAAGCAGCATCTTAAGAGCGCAAGGTGAAGAGGCAAAGAGGTTAGGGGCTGGGAATTCCAGAACTTAAGGCCTAGATATAATTTTTAAGGCTTCCCCCTATATTTAACTCAATCACATTTATTAAATGCATGGGGACTGTCTTTTTGTGGTTGCTGTTTTGGTTTTCTAATCCCTCATTATTGATGATCCTGTAGTAGAGAAGTGTACTGTCACCCTGATAGGCAACCTTAGTTTTCCTCCACTTTGACGTTATTTGAACCTTACGGTCAGTGATTTATCAAATGAATTGGTTATTAAACACTTTTGGACATTTGTGAGGACACGATAATGTGGCATGTTAAGTGGCCAAGTTTTTCTTCAAGTATGTTTTAAACACAAAGTTTGGTCAAGTTTTAGCAGTTCTTGGTGAGCACTTTGGTGCTGCAATTGTAGAGACAGAGAGGTTGGGACTGGCTTAGCCCATCTGGCCAGCCAACAGCATAGCCTCTGTCAAACCTGTGCCTTGGTGCCAGGGCTCTCTAAGCCACAAATAGAAAGACAAGGATACCAAGGCCCCAAGAAGTTAAGCAAATGACAGGGAATTGCTATGTTCATTCGTGGCTTTACAGGTGGCACAATCTTTAGGCCATTACAAGCTATTCTGAAATATCCCGGTGTAGGCAGGCTGATGGAAGGCCAGATGAAGATGTGATGATGTGGGGAACAGGCGGAGAAAAAAAACAAAAATGTAATCACACTGTGCGTTTATTTGTCTCTGTGTGTGCATTCCACTGCACAGAAGACTTTTAACAATCCTAGTTAGGTTTCCTTCCTTACTCAATAGGGAGCAGGATTTGTTGTTTTAATAATAGCTGGCCTTTCCTAACAAGCCATAAGCTGAGAGCAAAGTCATTAAAATTTGACAGCAAGACATAAAAGAAGCTTTAGAGTTTCCCCAAGAATTGTAGCCTGTGACCCCTGCAACATTGCCAACAACAACTTTCATTAAAGGCGCTATATAAATATAATAAAACGTGTCAAGGTGCTTCACAGGAACCAGTAACGTTTGGTTACTGTGCCACCAAACTTGAGGGAAAAAAACAAACCTTCCACAACTGCAGTTATCTATG
Organism: Carcharodon carcharias; assembly: GCF_017639515.1. NCBI lineage: Eukaryota > Metazoa > Chordata > Chondrichthyes > Lamniformes > Lamnidae > Carcharodon > Carcharodon carcharias. The sequence continues at coordinate 28,047,976 of NC_054492.1, read as the reverse complement.
AGGCCATTTAGATTTGTGTTCGAAGCAATTTTGTGCACAGCCAAGTTATAAGCTCGCCCGATCATCCTGGGTTGTAGAATTGTGGTAAGAAATAACAGATCGAGGCAAGAAAATAACATTAAAATGATATAATATGAGGATGCATTGAAAGAACTCTACTGTATTGTAGAAGAATCTGATTTAGTCCACATATTACAATAGAAATTAATGGTTAGGAAATGATGAGTATCGGTCATAGAGTTCTTCAGATGGAATTTACTGCATCTATACCGTGATTGTAGAATGTTTAATTAAATGTGAAACAATGAAGCTTTCCTCCCAGATAAGCAGATAATGTGAGTTAAAATGCAAGGCAATGTTGTGGGTGGGTGATATATCGGCAGTGTGGTCATTCAAAAGGAAAATACAAAGAGCACAAAGTGCTTCATAAACACTTGTCATACAGTTCTGAGTGATTTTACATATTAATTTATTCATTCAGAGAGGAAAAATGTGTTTATTTTGATCTTACCTCACACTGGTAATTAAGAAGTTTATTAATAAGGGTTCCCAAACAAAACAAGAACACAAAATAATCACAGTTCCACTGTTCAAACATTACATAATTAGCACTGGCCAAATGGGGGTACTTTTGAAAAATTGTGTTTCAAATACTTTAAAATTAAACATGCAATTAGGAACTTAAATCAAATATATTTTTAATTGATATTTTGAGCTGCCATAACACATAGATTTAATAAATAAAAGCTTAAAAGTAATTTTTTACAGGCATCTTAAAAACTGGATATTCTGGCTGTTCTGAAGGCTCATGGAAAGAATTACATAGAATTTACACCATAGAATCAGGCCATTTGGCCCAAAAACCAGTGTCTATGCTCCACATGTGCCTCCTCTCTCCCAGTATCATCTCATTAGCATAACCTTCTATTCCTTTCTTCCTCATTTGTTTCCCTAGCTTCTCCTTAAATGCATTTATACTATTCACTTTAACTGTTCCTCCTTGTAGCGAGTTCCATGTTCCAACCTCACTTTGGGTAAACAGGTTTCTTTTGAAGTACCTCAGGGCATTTCATTATGTTAAAGGCTAAATCAAAGTAAAATTTGGGTGTTTTTTGCATTCCCAACTTGAAATATATGGTCATTGATTGAAAAATTGATTTAAACTTTATATGTAGCACCTTAGCAGCTGATAAAGAAAACACATCTGGCCAAATACATTGTTGCTGTTGAATTCCCTATTTGATTTACTAGTGACTATCTTATACTTGTGGCACATTGTTAAGGACTCGCCCATCTTCTCTGTGTCTGCCCTGTCATGCAGGTGGAACACTGAAGTTACGTCCTGCATGATATTACCTCAATTTATTTCAATAAAGAATAATATTGGGTTGAATATAAAACCCAAACCCAAATCAGTTCTCATGTTGAGCAAAATTAAAATTTCTCCCATCATCTCTGGCTTGGAGCCATACAAACCAGAAATGTACTGGTTCCAATTCAGGTCTGCGCCAAGGTAGCTGATCTTCGGTAGGATAATGCATTTGGACCCAATAGTCCCAGATTGTGGCATATCAGCTGAAATTCCCATTCTTAAATGCTAATCAGTAATTTCAGCTGGAAAATGTGACCTACCACATTGATTTTAGGAGTGGATTACATCTGGCTTGGTGGTGGTGCCCCCATCCCAAGGTCAAATGGACTGCTGCTACCCACAGTGAAGGCTCACTTATGAAGTGTGAGTTAGTGAGGTACTAGAGGTTAATTGGTATTACTGGAACGTTAACCCATTGAGATAGCCTGTGCCTACCAGAAATGGGCAAAAAAAAGTATAAATTCTTCAACATTCGCATCTGTAAAGCCCAAACCTTTTGGAGTGACTGCCAAATGTCTGTTTAATAATTTATTGGTTCCAGTATAGTGATATATACACATTCCGATACAATGCATTGGCAGTTAGCAGTTACTGAACTAAAGCAACTAAATACATTTTTACAATTTTATTGGGATCAGATAAACATACTATTCCCATAGGAAATAAATTGTATACCATTTAGAGTGCTAAACAAATGGCTTTGGAATCAAATAATCAGGTGTTGACCATACACAGGGCTTCCAAAGATCAGTGAAGTTAGGTGTAAGACTGGAGTGCCCATATGTGTTGTCTTTGTGAGTTGCTAAGGTGTTACATATATAGTTTAAATCAATTCTTTGATCAATAGCTATATATTTCAAGTTGGGAACGCAAAACACCTACATTTTTTGATTTGGCATTTACTTAGCCAGGACGTGATAATTCAAATAATATCCTTTGCAAACTTCTTGACCCATGAAATTAAAACATAGCAAACCAGGGAGAAAGAGCTTGAATGTAAACAAGACTGATTTGTCTGGGCTTTTCTTGCATTGAGTTGCCAAGTTCTGTGACCACACATGACCCACGGGCTGTATTTTGGAAACTGCTGCTCATAGATAATTGTTCAATGTGGGTTATGGCGAAGAAGAGAATATCGGATCCCAGGACACTACCTAGCAACTTTTTACATCCAATTGCTAAGTGGGTAATTAAAGGGAGAGGTAAGAGACAATAATTGATGAGGATCTTTCTCATTTTGCCAATTATCATAGATCAAGCTCAGTCACCTGAAGAGGATAATCAGAAGGATATTTGTATATTTGAGTTATAGGGTTTGGCTGTGTTGGCACAGAGTGGATGTTTTAAATTAATTTTTTCTAAATGCTCCTTGTGAGGCCAAGAGTAGGAGTTCTGAAATCTTCACACCCCCTCCCCACAATCGTGGCACTTCCAGGAACTCCTTTACTCACTCTAGCCACGTGGCTTCTGGGCTGTGAGATATTTTGGCCACTTCCCCTTGGAATGGCAGGCAGGATTTAAAAGGGGCCCAAGAATTAAAGTACTCTGGGCCTCATTTCTTGATCAGCAGGTGAAATTCTAATTAATACCACTACTCGCCCACAAAAAAACTGTCCCAGAGTTAAAATCAAGCCAATGTCCTGATGTACAGTCTACAAGGCATCATCCACCTGTCCACCACCTAAAAGTTCAAGTCAGGAGTTTGAAGGAATACTCTCCACTTGCCTTGATGAGTACAGCTCCAACAACACTCAAGAAACTTTAAATGCAGGACGAAGCAGCAGCTTGATTGGTACCCCATCCACAAACATTCACTCCCTCCACCACTGACGCACAGTGCCATTTACAAGATGCACTGCAGAAACTCACCAAACCTCCTTGGACAGCACCTTCCAAACTCATGACCACTACCATCTGGAAGGACAAGGACAGCAGACACATGGGAAAACCACCACCTAGACATTCCTCCCCAAGCCACTCACCATCCTGACTTGGAAATATACCGCTGTTCCTTCACTGTTGCTGGGTCAAAATCCTGGAACTCCCTCCCTAACAGCACTGTGAGTGTACCTACACCACATGGACTGCAGCGGTTCAAGAAGGCAGCTCACCACCTTCTCAAAGGCAATTAGGGATGGGCAATAAATGCTGGCCTAGCCAGCCACACCCACATCCTATGAATGAAAAAAAAATACATGAGTATTGATCAAAGGGATCAGAGTGTATGCTGTTTATAACAGGAGGGCAGGGCATGGGTGTAACACTACTGTATAATGTATGAAGTAGGATTAAGATCACAGATTTATCATGATCAAATGTGTTAAGTTCCATTTTTATTTCACAATATTCTGGGATCTTTGCCACTGCCACAACTCTGTCCATTTTTGCATGCAAAATATAAATGGTATTTCTCTGATTTTATTACATCTACCTTATCTGCATATTTAATTTTTACCTGTTACTTCTTTCAAAGCCCTGAATCTGCAGGAAGATGGCAAGCAACATACCTGGAGGTAGGTGCTTGGGAATTAGTAATGGTGAGGAGTGGAGGTGGATGAGCAACAGTTTTGGTGGAGGAGGATAGGGTGTTTAAGTGTGGTAGCATTCGGGAAGGATTCTGGTTTGTGCCAGCACTATAGAGAGGTAAATAATATGGTTACATTGGGGGACAGAATTTGGGTTTTGGTTTGCTGATAATCCTAGATCTGGCAGTAATAGGAGTACCAGGGAATGGCTGCATTTGAAACTGAGGTAACAAGGTCTGGGAATCTTGGTGTCTGTCAGCAGTAGGGATGGAGGGTCCCAAGAAATAGTGCTGCTACATCCTGTACTGCTGAGAGGGGTGGTAAGTTTTGGACCATGGAAGGAATGTGCTCAAAACCAGGAAGTACACCAAGGTTTGGTAGCAGTGGATGGGGGCCAGTTTTGGGGGAGGTGTGATGGTGTTGGTAGCACTTGAAGACCTGGTATTCAAGGATGTGGCTGAATCTGAGAGAACTAGGTCAGTAATGAGGATGGAGAGCATTACGGTGTGACAACACAGAGGTTCTGTGGTCTAGCAAAGCTGGTGGGGTTCACAGTGTGAGGATGGTCTTAGAGTCTGGATTACTGCCAGTAAGGAGGGAGTTGGGACAAGTCTTACGGTACTGGAGAATATGTTTAGAGTGCTGGGGTCTCTGTAACTGGCACGCCTAGGAAGGGGTCCGAGGACCCAAGTATGTTGCGGAGCGGGGTGGGGTGGGGGGGTCCCATTATCTGGAATCACTGAAAGGGTTCCAGAGAACAAAGGTTGGGGAGCTAGCTCGCTGACCACTGAGATTGCACAGAAGCCTGAGAATATGATCTAACCTACCCTGAAGCCATTCTTGCTTGTTATATGCCTGGGCTGCAGCCAGTTTAAGTGCATGTCAAGCTACTAATGTTTTTGTTAATTGTATCAACACAGAGTTGGCAAACCATTATTAAAGCACTGATAGTACTAAAATCTATTTCTGTTTCAAGCACAACTTTCACCAGTTGAACTGTTTACATTTTCAATCAACAAGACACAGCTAATGATAACAAAAACTTTGTTATCTGACAATGTTCAAAATCCAATTTATTCATCTTTTAGTCTGGAGAGAAGAGAATTGCTGAACTTAGCATGGTCGTTTTTCTCTCAACTAGTCAGTTGCCCCCTGATTAATGCTGTCTCTCAGATAAAAGTTCAGCAGTTGATAAAATAAGAATCTTATATTGGCCTAGGAAGGAGTAAAGCATAGGTTCATCAGAATTACATCAGGATTAAAGGGTTAAATTATGGGGACATAGCATGAACTTGGCTTGTATTTTCTTGTGTTCAGAAGGTTGAGGGGTGATCTAACACAAGCATTTAAAATGATCTAGGGATACGATAGGGTAGGTTCAGTGAAACCATTTCCTCTGGTGGAGGAGTTCAGAAAAAGGGACATAATCTTAAAAGACTATCGATATTAATTTTGTAATGACAAGTGAATCTCTACAGGTTGAATCAATGATGCCCATTTTTGAAGGCCTATATATAGACTGTAACTTCACATCAGTCTCAATGGCCTCGATGAACTTTGTTGCTTTTCCCCTGATTTCTAACCAACTAATTCAATGAAATAACATTGTGAATTCATGATTCTAAAATGAATCTTTTTTATAAATTGAAGAAAATTGCAGCAATATCAGAATGCAACAAAATTACTGCAAAGCATGTTGAGGAAAATTGGTTTAAATCTTACCAAATTTTCACTGTACTTTTTTTTATTTGCATGTTAAAACAAGTCAGCAATTCAGAAGGAAACAAGATTCTGTCCCCTACCCAGTTACTTCTATTCCAAGTTATGCTTTGTTTGCTTGTGTGGCTCAGTGTACATGAAAGCAGTGTCCCTGAATGAGAATAAATTTGTGCTGTAGACCCATTTCATTTCAGTTGTGCTGTACTGTAAATGTTCAACTTGTAAATATAAACTTGATAATAAAAGGTGGAAAAATGAATAATTGATATTTCAGACATTTGTCAACATTACAAAACATCTTTATTAATTTGGCTGCTAAACCTCTCCAACCCGGTGATTTTTTTCCTTGGATTTGTTTTTTCCAATGTGTCATCATGGTTTCAAATTGTGCAGTGAGTTTACTGTGGCTTCTCATCGCTGCTGGACCATTTAGGAGTGAAATCAGGAAACACTATTTCCACACAAAAAGTAGTGGAAACCTGGAACACTTTCCCGCAAAGTAATCTGCAGAATGATTTTGTTCAGATAAACATAGGAACAATGATTCTAGATCAAACGAGATGGTTGACTTGTGCAAATGGAATTAAAAATTGGGGAAAATGTATAATGGCACAGCAGATTCAATATCATCCATTTTACACAATCTCCTTTGAATTCTCCTTTTGGACATATGGGTTTATCTTTTACCATGAAATGCAGAGGATAAATATCAATTTGGGAGATAAGTTAACAGGATTCTAGCAGTGATGAGAGGCTACAATAAAGTCTAGGACACAGATATGCCAAGTAAAGAGGCCATGATAAACTCACATCAGCAGAGATGGACAGAACATGTCATCAGAATGTCTGATTCAAGACTGATCAAACAGGTGCTACGTCAGTAAGCCTGTTCACATGGGAGCCAAAGAAAACGGCTCAAAGACAATCTCAAAGCTTCTATGAAGGTCTATTCTATTAACATCAACGCATGGGAAGCTGATGCCCCATCATGACCAAGATGGCGATTCATCGTGAAAAATGGTGTCAAGGCCTTCCCCAATCAACAAAAGCAGCCACAGAGAACAGTGAAAAGGACGGAAAGAGGGGGCAGCTGCTCAATTTGCCATCACCTCTGCTGGCTGACAACTGATGTTCTCACTGTGGGAGAGCCTGTAGGGCTAAGATGATGCTCATAAGTCATCTAGGGACCCACAGCCACTGACATCTCACTTAAACTGAGCCATCCACAAGAAAAAATCATCCTCGACACAAAGGGTTATCAATAGAAAGAGGGTGCTGAGGCTAATTGCAATGTCCTTTTAGCACCCCTGATAAGATTAGCTAAGTCAGCGTAGGCCAGTGATTAAAACTGGTGCAATTTTGGTCGATATTGTTCAGTTGCACACCAGGCAATCAATTTACCAACAAAGCCAACATTTATAACTCAATCTCACCATTTCACTGACTTTTTTCAAAAACCAGGAAACTGAAGGTGGAGAATGCATGTAAATTTTGCTGTTGCAATTTATAACCCCCTTAGAAACTTAACTGAATTCCAGCTTTGTATCTCTGCCAGCTACGTAGCAGCTATATATACTTTAGGTGTCCTGCAGTTTTATTACACAATACCCTTAGTAACTCATACTTCTATACCTCAGTATAACACATTAAAGATACCACATGTTATTCAACACAACTGTCTGATTTTTCAAAAGCCCGGTAAGTCAGGGCTCTTGTTCGTGATGCCACTTGCATGCAAGAAACAGACTTGATGTGTGCACCAGGTATAAAGCTCATCTCCCAGTGGTTACATTTTAAATGTTTTGACTCCTTAAACTTTTTAATTAATTGCAGGCGGGCCTAAAATGTTCAGGAGGGTCAAGGGACCTCACCAAGGCACTTTTTACACCTGGTTTCACACTGCATTGGATTTAAATTCCACATGGTCTCAGGCTCTGACTCTGGATTTACAATACAAATTTAGCGTTGGTGTGAAGCAAATACTGTCTTACATCGACGCTAAGGTTAAAGTGTAAATACACTTAGTTACAGCTACAAAGAAAGCACATCCCTGCAGCACAGTACAATCAAGCAAGCTGGCTGGTACAGCATTTTAAAAAAACTTTTAATATTCTAGCTTAAAAGACTCTTTCCACTGCAAAGTAGAAAAGTTTTAAAGAAACACCCATCTTCTTGAAAATGTGTCTGGCAAAAGCTTTTCTTATTTGTGTACAAATACACAAGGCAGTGATGCAAATGTCGATGAGCTGGGATATCCTGTCTTCCATACATCATTGTTAGCATGACAGAAATAATAAGTGGTTCTTCTCTCTGTCCAAACTGAAGTAAAGTGCATCGGCTTTGTTATAATCCCCAGCTGAGGTTACCATTGGACAAGCCTGATGCCAGGGTGAAACGCAGCTTGATAGATCCTAACTTTTATTTGATTGTTTAGATGTGCGGAGAGGCGCTACTGAACAGAGTCGCAGGAGTCAGCTAACGAACTTTTGACAAAACCATAAAACATTTATTAAACAAGAGGTGAACAATATTACAATACTCCTTCACCCACAACTATGTACAGATATGTACAGATCTGCAAGGATAACACAAGTTACAAAAGCTATCTTATACTCTAATGTTCACAGTAAATACACAGTCCATGTGAACCAATTGGCGACCTGTAGTCAGACACACCACACTCTGAAACCAAGTGACAGATGCCACCTCAACCAGATGCTATGGATCTCTCATCAACTCCCCCAGATGTTTGTCCCACCATGAGCCAACTGATCTCACTGAACTTCATCTTTCACACGAGGGTTTCCAATCTCCATTCGTCAAGAACTCGCTTTGGAATCTTTTCCCAGATTGATGCTTTCTCTCAGACACCTTCTGCAAGGGTTCACCTCCAGGGTTTCGAACTCTCCTTCCGATGTACTCCTCCCCTGGGTCACCATATGCATTCAAGCTGTCTTCCGCACACTCTCTCACCCTGACTCGGCCATCAACAGTATCACTGCTTCACATGCACATAGTAAAGAGTTACCGACCATCAGTTGTCCTTTTGGGCCTTCTGGCCTCTTGCAAACTGTTCTCACTTTAAGTCTGCTTTCTACAACTTTAAATCTGAAGCTTGGAGCCCTTCTCTCTGCCCTTCACTCTTAACTTCACTTAACAGGACTTTTTCCAGGTTCCTGTCCTTCCCTTTGACTAGAAGTTCTTCTTGGGACTTTCTCCTGTTCTACTCCCCTGGATTTTGGAGTTTTTTCTTTAGCTTGGGACTGGCTATCTGTCCCCTTTGCTCCAGTCTCTCCTGGTAACTACTTTCAAAACCAACTGAACTCAGCTTCCAAATCAAACTGCTGTTTCTAGTTTTATGTGTGTGTGCTGTGTGTGTCTGTAGGAGGGACCTGCATCTCTGGACCCCTGTTGCGAGGCAACAGCCCAGTTTCTCTACTCTTGTTTGTCTAACTTAGCTTAGAGTTGTAAAACTTCTCATTAGAAATACAGGCACCTTTTAAAGTGAAACTAAAATGCAATTTGACCTTCCTTAACACACAGATACAGAAATACAAATCAAATCAAATAAAAATTGAAGGTAATGTCCACAAATACAAATTAACTTACTTAAACTATCTCTATTTCCTAACACCTTTCACAAAGCATTCTCTGCTTAAGATAACTTCAATGAAGAATTAAGAATTAGAGGTTGCACTGGGACGTATTCTATGTTTTTTAATAATTCCATTTACAGGTTTATTAGCTGCTAAAGATGGGAAGAGCTGCATTAACTGTGATATAAGACAAAAGGATCACTCTGCAGTGCATCAGTTCATACAAGCTATTATAATGATCAAGTTCAGCATGTTAACAAATCAGTAAGAAGCAAATGAGAAGACCCATATAAAAAGAAAAATAATTGCTAAAGCCAGAAATACACAGAAGTTTAGGTGCGTATGCTTCACCAGAGCTGCGAGAAACCTCTTGGCTTACAACATGGCAGGATGCCAACCTGGAGGAAAGCAGGGTAACACAAAGGGATCTTCAAATTGAGGATTATTTTAAAAATGATTTTTTTTCAACACCTTTAACCTGGGATTAATCCAAGGGGCAGGTACTTCCCAATTGCTGTATTTAACCAATCCTCTATGTTGACAAGTCAACACTGCTCACATAAAAAGCTCAAATTGCCCCTCTTCCGTGGCTACATTCGCGCCAGATGTCCCTGGAGAGGGAGCACGTGATGTACGCCGGCACCATCTGCAGGGACTGGGGTGCTTTATTGACCCCTCAAATCACATTTTAATTTGATGTAAGTTTCCTTTGAGATTAGTTTTTCCTTAAAGTACCCCTTTAAAAGGGCTGCTTCTTACTTTGTCCCCCTTGTTTTCTTTAATTTAATATATTTGGTTACTCAAAAGAGTAAAAAGCCCAAATTCAAGAAAGATGGGCAGAGCATTTTAAACACATCCTCAATCGACTTTCATCCACCAATGAAAAAGCAATCGGCAGGTTGTCACAGGTTATCATCAACTGTTCTCTTGATGACTCTCAGCTATCCCAGCTGAGTTCTACAAGGCTGGAAGTCAATATCTGTTCAAGAAGTTTATGGAACTCTTTCAGTGTTTGCAGGAGCAAGGAACCATCCCACAAGAATACAAAGATGTCTCTATTGTTCACCTGTACAAGCAGAAAGGAACTTGCCAGTCTTGCGATAATCATATCTTACTCATCTCTAGCATTGGCAAGATCTTCGTCAGAGTCCTTCTGAACTGTTTAGTATACCATCTCAACCAGGATCTGATGCCAGATAGTTAGTGTGGTTTCAGAAAAGGTGGTGGAAGCACCACTATGGTGTTAGCAGTCAGATAGCTCCTAGAGAAGCGCAAGAACAAAATATCAACCTCTACGCTATGTTTGTTGACAAGGCCTTTGACACAGCCAGCTGTTAGGGCCTTTGAAAGGTAATGGAAAAATTTGGCACCCCTGAAAAATTCATTACAATGGTTTGACAGTTCAATGATGGCATGCTTGTGTGTGTCCTGGATGATGGTGAGTCTTTTGACCCATTCCAGTCACTGATGGAGTTAAACAAGATGCATGCTAGCGACAATCCTACTCAGCATGTTTTTCTCTACCATGCTCTCCAATGTCTTCCATGGTGGTGATCCTGGCATCAGAATCAGGTATTGCATGGATGCAAAGCTGCTCAGACGAGTCCAGGCAAAGACCAAGGTCTCCAAGCTCATACTTTGTGATTTCCTGTTTGAAGATGACTGCATTAGCTGCTAGTTCAGATCTGGACATGCAACATAACATGGGCTTGTTCTCCAGTGCATGCAACAACTTCCACCTTACAATCAACACATAGAAAACTGAAGCAATGTACCAGCCTGCTCCAGAGCCCAAAGTTTCAGTCCATGATCAGAACTTGTTAGCAGCAGATATGTTCACTTATCACAGTAACTCACTCTCTCGAGCAGTCTATACTGATGACAAGACACATGCAGGAATTGTTGCAGCAACTGTAGCCTTTGGCAGACTTTGACCATCAATTTGGGAATGAAGAGGAGTAAGTCTGTCTACCAACAAAAAGCCCAGAGGAGCAAATAGTTCTGCCCACTCTGTTGTATCCATGCGAAGAAACTCGACCACTTCCACTTGAGCTGCCTTTGGAGGCTTCTGAAGATCAGATGGCAGGACAAAATACCAGACACTGAGGTGCTCACATGAGCTGGCATGCAAAGCATCCACAGCATACTGAGACAGTCACAGCGTTGGGTTGATCACATAGCCAGAATGTCTGACACTTGCTTACCAAAGCGAATCTTCTATGGAGAACTTGAATCTGGGATGTGCTCTTATGGTAGTCAAGGAAGCGCTACAAAACACGCTGAAGGCTTTGCTTAAGAGTTTTGATATCGACCCAGTATCCTGGGAGAAGCTTGTCCAGGATCACTGCACCCGGCGCAACCAAATAAAAAAGTGAGGCCTCCCTTGAAAGAAAGCGCATATCAGAGGCAGAGTAAAAACACAAGGCGAGGAAATCCCAAGCCAGCAACTCCTCCAAAACACAATCACCTGCATTATCTTGTCCTATTTGCAGTAGAACCATCCAGCCGCAGATCAGACTCAGCGGTCATCTATGTACCCACTGGAACCCTACCAAGAATGTGGCTATCTTTGCCTGAAAGGACAAACAATCATTTAACGTTTTACACCAAAATTCCTCTCTTTTAAAGGGATCTACATTTTGAGATCAAAATATCCCTAAACACTGCTTCAAACGTTCATAGGATCAAAAATGATCTCCTTTTCTCCTCCCTTCTGATCGAAAAAAAATAGCGTTCCCAATTATTCAATTTCCACCTGTTCCCTTTCCACACTGAAATTATCTAATGTCACATACAATGAAAGATCGCATATTTGTTCCAATTAGATATGACACCAGGTCAATCATAGTCACGGGGGACAGGGCTTGCTGCTGATCTAGGTCAGAGCAGATAGCTCCTGGCCAAGATGTGCAAAGACAGCAATAGAGGATGCTTCTCAATAATTCTCACATGCAGTGAAATTGTGCTGTGGGATACTATCACGTTAATATTAAATTCCTTTGTTCATTACTTCAGCAGAGGTTTAAAAAAAGGTTTCAAATTAAAGAGATAGTATCTCTGTTAAAAAAAGGCATGCAGATTAGCATTCAGATGCGTTAATACAGGTATCTCTTATTTGTGACTCTGCCGCCCTGGCAAATTCAAATCTTGAGGTCCAAGCAGTTCAGACTTATACAGCCGATTTTGTTGCCTGGTTTGCCCTGTTCAAATTTTGTGGGCCTGCACATTTTGGAGGTTCTTAGAATGATTGTCTCATTTGTGGCTAGTTCCTAATTAGAACAACAAGATCATGTAGTATAGGGAACTTAAGATCTATGGGAATTTACCATAACATGGATTTAAGCTTTATATGAAGCTCTAAGTTCTATGGTAAACATCTTAGAAGATGGAGAAGTCAACAAAATTGGACAAATGTCATTGATTCCTTCTACTGCTAATATCACAAATGATTCCATTAACCTTTTCTTTTTGTGAAAATGAGAACTAAATTATATCATAAAATCTGATGTAAAGAGACACCTGTTTCTATGCTTCTGTCCTTTGGTATAAATGCCACATAAGCCCTTGATTTATAATGGCTGCCATAAAGCATTCAAATTGTTATTTGTTAGATTTCACTAGAATAAGATGAGAAAGTTGGCACAACACAACTGCTGAGATCGTTATGGGCATTGTAATGATTGTGATGGAAGAAATCACCCCTTGACATTCAATGGCATTACCATTACTGAAACCCCTACTATCAACATCTTGGGGTTTGCCAATGACCAGAAACTGAACTGAACTAGCCATATAAATACTGTGACTACAAGAGCAGGTCAGAGGCTAGGAATCCTGCAGCGAGTAACTCATTTCCTGACTCCCCAAAGCCTGACCACCATCTACAAGGCACAAGTCAGGAGTGTGATAGAATACTCTCCACTTGCCTGGATGTGTTCGGCTCCAACAATACTCAAGAAGCTTGACACCAACCAGGACAAAGTAGCCTGCTTGATTGGCACCCCTTCCACAAATATTCACACACTCCACCACCGATGCACAGTGGCAGCAGTGTGTACCATCTAAATGATGCACAGCAGGAATTCAGCAAGCCTCCTTAGACAACACTTACCAAACCCATGACCACTACCATCTAGAAGGTCGAGGCCAGCAGACACATGGGAACACCATCACCTGGAAGTTCCCCTCCAAGTCACTCACCATCTTGACTTGGAAATATGTTGTTGTTGTTTTACTGTCGCTGGGTCAAAATCCTGGAACACCTTCCCTAACAGCACTGTGGGTGTACCTACGCTACATGGACTGCAGCAGTTCAAGAAGGCAGCTCACCATCACCTTCTCAAGGGCAATTAGGGATGGGCAATAAAGGCTGGCCTAGCCAGCGATGTCCTCATCCCAGGAATAGATTTTAAAAATGGCTTCTGCTCTCAAGCCTTTATACACAAAGGATGGCATCAGAGGTTACATGACCATGCCAAGCCACAGTGAGCAAAGATACTTGAAGTGTGCAGCGTTCCCAATTATTCAATTTCCACCTGTTCCCTTTCCACACTGAAATTATCTAATGCCACATACAATGAAAGATCGCATATTTGTTCCAATTAGATATGACACCAGGTCAATCACCCACCTTGTCATAAAAAGAATAGCCAGCCTGCACACAGTATCATTTGCAGCTGGAAATCACATACATACATGGTCTACAATGAAAATAATTACACATGTACAGAAAATGGTTTGTTCATTCTAGTCTGTCCCATTTGCATCTGTCCCTACACATGCATTGCGCAAATAAACTTTAAAGAGTCATGTGGACTCGAAACATTAACTCTGTTTCTTTCTCCACAGATGTTGTCAGACCTGCTGAGTTTTTCCAGCATTTTCTGTTTTTATTTCATATTTCCAGCGTCCACAGTATTTTGCCTTTAAAGTTAATGGTAGGCATGTAGTTTAGTTTGTTTTTGGCTGTTTGTCTGCTGCCCACTTGTTCCTGGGATGATGTTGCTTCTCCGGGGAATGTCACTGTCGTGGCGTGCGTTGCTGCTGTGATAATTGTTGCTACTGATCCTTGCCTTTTTTGGGGAATGGTTGACCTCTGGGACTGATGGTTGCTCAGCTCCTTTTACGGTTGGTGAACTCACATCTTCATCAGCAGTCTATTGTGAAGGGGCAGCTTCTCCAGATGCACATATGAGTCTGTAGTAATGACAAGATATCTAGTAGTTCACTTTCACTGTGTACGATTGGGGTGACAACTTCTTTCCACAGGTCCCAAGTTACCAAGTGGTCTGACTTCTGTTGAGAGTGTTGAATGTTTACACTCTGATCAGCTCTCCAAATCTCAGCTCTAGCAATGCTTTGGCAGCTTTATCAAAGTGAAATTTAGCTGTCAATTCACTTTGATTTTGTCATTCACTCCTGTTACAATTTCTGGCTCCGGTAGTTTTTTTTTTTAGCTTTCCATGCCTTCAGAAGGTGTGTTTCTTCATTCCAGGATTACCTTGTACATAGCTGTGCTAGTTCTACTCAATTTTTTGATGATCCTTTGGCAATTTTCACTGCTGCCTCAGTTGGTCTAACTCCCAACAGTCTGAATGATAGTCAACTGTGACAAGATAATCAGTTCTAGCGACCATTCATCAATGGTCTGTTTGGGATGTCATGAGTCGTGAACAGCTATTTAATTTGCTTAGCTTGATGCTCATTCCAAGCACTGCACTGGCTGATGTGGTCCTTGATCTCATTGCTCATGTTTGGCCAGTAGAGTACTTCTCTTGCCTTCCTCAGGCTAGACTCAACTTCTTGATGGCTTGCTTGGATGTGTTTCAGCATCTCTTTTCTTAGCTCCTTAGAAATAATGACTCCAGTTCCTTTGTACAAGATACCACTTTGGGCAATCACTTCATCTCTGTATGCCCAATACCCTCTTATAGCAACAGGTGTGTCCTTGATGGTTTCAGGCCATCCTGTCATCACTACTTCCTGCAGCACTTGGAGAGCTGTATCTTGTTGCATAGTTTGCTTGATCGGAGCAAGGCACTTGTCTATCAAATTTAATGTCACTGCTGGGTTGATGACTTCCAAAGCATGTTGTGCTATTGCTTCTAGTTGAATCTGGAAGATTTCACACTCTGTAGTAGCATTAACAACTTTCTTCAAAGGGACTGCAGCTCTTGACAACATTTTGGTGATGTACAACTGCTTCCCCTGCTCGTATTTAATATCCAAATTATATCTCTCCAAATGAAGTAACAGCCTTTGCAACGCTTAGGAGCAAATAGAAATGATTTAAGAAAGATGCTTTGAAGTGGTTTGTGGTTGGACTGTACCATTACTTTGTCTCTCCCAAACAGGTACTGATTAAAATGCTTACAAAAACAACAACCAGGCACTCTATCTCAATCTGTGCGTAGCATTGTTCAGTTTGTGTTAATGCTCTGGAAGCAAATGCAACTGGTTATCCTTGCTGCATGAGGGTTACTCCAAGTCCCGTCTCGCTGGCATCACACTGTAGGGTGACTTCATTGTTGACATCAAAGTACCTCAGCATTGTCATCACTAGCTGTTTGTTGATTAGCTGTTTGTTGATGAACTATCTCAAGCTGTCGGTGTCAAAACTCTTCTGGCATGCTGGGCCAAACGGCATGTGCAACCATCTGTACCTTCCAATTGGCATCCAGATGTAGTCAGGAAACCACTGCTTTCATCCAACTTCACTTGCCATTTTCCATCCTTCGTGTCGAAGGTAGTAAAGACCTTTGCCTTGGCAAGTTGCAGCGAAATTTCTTCAATGATTGGCATGGGGTAGTGAAATCTCTCCAAAGCTTTATTGAGATCCTCTGGATTTATGCAGTCTCAGGTTTCCAGTTTTTTTCACTGCTGCCATGCTGCTAATCCTGTCAGTAGGAATTGTCAGTTTCTTGATTGCTCCCATCTTTTCAAGTTCCTCTATCTTCTCTTTCAGGCTGGACTTGAGAGCAGCTGGAACTCTCCTTGGAAGATGCTGAGTTGGTCTCACACTCTCATTTACATCAAGATGATATTCACCAGGACATGTGAAAACATCTTTATAATTTTTTAGGGTCTGTTCAGCATTCAATGGCACTGTGCATGCGAAACACTGCAAAGCTCTTCTTGTACATGGAGGGTTACCAGTCCAAGCTTTTGACTTATTTCAACCGAGATGAGTGGATTTTGCTTATTGTCTACAATTTGGAGCTTCAAATCTTCTTTCTTCCCATTGCATTGGGCTCTCAGCTTAGTTTTCAATTTTGGGGTGAACGTTATTCCATCATATAGCCTCAACTTTACCTTCGATGTCTTCATTTTCAGGTCACCATATGGAGCAACTTCGTACAGGTCCGTGAAGCTCATGATGTGCACATGGCACAGATGTCTGACACTTCATGGGCAGAATTTTGCCCTTAGTGGGCGGGCTCGGCTGGGGCGGTCGGGAAGCCTACCAATTAAGGTCCACCCAGCGTGAAACACGAGCGGCAGTGCTGAGCACTGCCTGTGGGGGGGTTGGGTTGGAGGAGAGCGAGCAGGCCGTGTGTGAACTTCATGCATGCGCGTGAGTGAATGCTTCATTATCTCCCTGAGGCACAGAGCTGCCTCAGGGAGATGGAGATATGAAAAAAAAATGTAATGAAACATGTCCCCTCATGTGACTATGTCACATGAGCAGGGGCATGTCATTAATGAAAAATTAAAGTTTTTATTTTATTTACTTTTGGAAACTCATCCTGCCCGTGGATGAGGTTTCCAAAATAATGCAAAGGCTGCTTGGCCTTTTCGCCTGCCCGTCCAACCTAAGTTAATTGATTACTTAATGGCCTTAATAGGCCTTTTAATTGTCGGCAGGCGTGCTGCTGGCTCTGGCGCATACCTGCTGACTGCTATTGCATGACTGCGCATTGACGTTGGCAGGCTTGGCCGACATCAATGCACGTCATTTCACTTTCGAGCGGGTCCAGCGTGCTGCCACAGAATGAAAATTTCTGCCCCATTTTTTATCTTGAGACTTGACGGTGCCAACCTGTTCTAGGGCATTTAGTGGTTCATCAGAATCATCACCTGGCATAGGAACATAGGAGCAGAATTAAGCCATTCAACCCCTTGAACCTGATTTGCCATTCAATCAGATCATGGCTAATCATCTACCACAATATAATTTTCCTGAGCTATCCCATATCCCTTGATGTCATTAGTATCAAGAAATCTATTGATCTCTGTCTTGAACATACTCAATGACCGAGCTTCCACAGCCCTCTGAGGCAGAGAATTCCAAAGATTCACTACTCTCTGAAGTCGAAATTCCTCCTCATCTCAGTTGTAAATTGCTTGCCCCTTATTCTGAGCCTGTCCTCACTGGCTGGCTAGTATATTCTTTCTGAGGTAAAGGGCCAAAAATTGTACACAATACTCCAGATGCGGTCTAACCAAGGTTCTATACAATTGAAGCAAGACATCTTTACTCTTGTACTCGAATCCTCTTGCAATAAATGCCAACATACCACTTTCCTTCCTAATAGCTTACTGTATCTGCATGTTAGCTTTCAGTGATTTTCAGCAACAAGGACACCGATGTTCCTTTGGACATAACACTTCCCAATCTCTCTCCATTTAAGAAATACTCTGCACCTCTGTTCTTCCTGCCAAAGTTAATAGCTTCACACTTATCCACATTATATTCCATCTGCCATATTCTTGCTCACTAAGCCTGTTCAAATTTCCTCAAAGCCTCTTTGTATCCTCCTCGCAACTCACATTCCCACCTAGTTTTGTCTCATCCGCAAACTTGGAAATGTTACATTTAGTCCCCATGTCCACATCATTGATATAGATTGCGAACAGCTAGGGCCCAAGTACTGATCCTTGCAGTGCTCTACTAGTCAAAGCCTGCCAATCTGAGAATGGCCTATGTTTTCTGTCCACGCGCCAGAATATTACCCCCATGATGTGCTCTAATTTTGTTTACTAACCGCTTGAAAGCCTTCAAAAATCCAAATACATCACATCCACTGGTTCCAACTTATCTATACTGTTAGTAACATCCTCAAAAAACAGGTTTGTCAAACATGATTTCCCTTTCATAAATCCACGCTGACTCTGCCCAATCATTATTTTCTAAGTGTCCAGTTATCACATCCTTTATAATAGATTCTACTATTTTCCCTACTACTGACATCAGGCTACCAGGTCTGTAGTTCCCAGTTTTCCCTCTCCCTCCTTTCTTAAACAGTAGGGTCACATTTGTTACCTTCCAATCTGCAGGTAGCGTTCCAGAATCTAAAGAATTTTGAAAGATAACCACTAATACATCCACCATCTCTATAACCACCTCTTTTAACATTCTGGACTGTAGATTCATCTGGACCAGGGGATTTACCAACTTTCAGTCCCATTAATATCTGCAATACTACGTTTTTACTAATATTCCTTCAGTTCCTCATCCTGATCAGTCCCTCGTTTCATGAATATTTCTGGGAGATTTCTTGTATCTTCCTCCATGAAAACAGTCACAAAGTAATTATTTAATTTCTCTGCCATTTCTCCACGTTCCATTATAAATTCTCCTGTCCATGCCTATAATGGACTCACATTTGTTCTAGCTAATCTTTTCCTTTTTACATACCCTTAGAAGCTTTTACAGTCCATTTTTATGTTTCTTGCTGGATTACATTCATATCCTATTCTCCCTTTCTTTATCAGTTCCTTGGTCCTTCATTGCTGAATTCTAAAATTTTTCCAACCCTCAGGCTTACTACTTTTTTGGCAACTTTATAAGCTTCTTCCTTTGATTTAATACAATCTTTAACTTCCTTTGTTAGGCACAGCTGATTTACTTCTTCTGTTGGGTTTTTGTGCATTAAAGGAATGCATATTTGTTGTGAGCCATGTATTAGTTTGTTAAATACTAGTCATTGCCTGCTTACTGTCATACCTTTTAATGTGTTTTCCCAATCCACCACAGCCAGCTTGCCCCTCATATCTTCACAGTTTCCTTTATTTTGGTTTAGACCCCAGTTTTGGATTGAACTACATCATTTTCAAACTGAATGGAAAATTCTATCACATTATGGTCACTCTTCCTTAAGGATTCTTTTACAACAAAATTATTAACTAACCCTCTCTCATTGCATAACACTAGATTAAAATAGTCCATTCACTAGTTGGTTCCTTAACATACTGCTCTAGAAAACTCTCATATACACATTCCAGGAATTTGTCCTCCACAGCATTAGTGCTCATTAGATTTACCCAATCTATATGTAGATTGAAGTCTCCCATGATTACGGTATTATCCTTGTACCTCTAATTTCCTGATTTATACGGTGTCCTACATTACACCTCTCCAGCAACCATCTTTATAGGCTTGCTTTTCTTCTTTCCAGCAAAACACTTGCATGCAAAGACATTTAGCTTCTTGCAGTTAGAGCACTGCTTTCCCCACACTGGACATGTTTCCTTTACTTTCGCATGGTGTCCTCCACAATACTTACATGCTGTACTCTGGCCTTGATCTTTCTGCTGGTCCTTCTGCAAATATTTCTTTCTTTTCTTCATTGCCTCACACTTATAAGGCCTGGACTGCCTCTCTACACAGTGCAAAGCCTCGTTTGTTCTCCTATTAATATTCTCCAGCTGATAACATCAAAGTTTCTGCATGTCAACAGCTTTCTTGAGAGCAAGTTTCTCTCAGCAGGTGTGCTCTCATGGCAGGATCTCTTGCTCCTAAGACAATCCTATCTCTTATCAGATCATCCTTTGGTTGCCCAAACTCAAGATTCAGCTAGGCATCTGAGTGCTGTCACATACTGAACAATATTCTCCCCCTCTTCCTGAACTCTGATGTTGAACATGTAGCATTCATAAATAACTTAGTAGAGGATTCAAAATAGGTTTTCAAGGCCTCCAAAATTTCACAAGACTGGCTTTTCTGTTCCTCAGTGAGGTCTAGGGCTCAGTACAGCTTGTAGCACTCTTCCCCCAGCACTGAAAACAGTTGCTAATCTTACATGTTCAGGTTTTGTGTTTAGTTTTATGGCGATTTCATAGCTCTGGCATTGAGACTGGAAGAATTTCCAATTCATTCTCAAATCCCCCTTCATCTATATAGAAGCAGATACTGGAATATTGAAAGACATACAAATTCACCCAACAATTGATTGACTACAATCAATGTAGTCATTTGGTAGTACAGGTTGAGTATTGCTGAAAAAAAAGAGACATTTTGTTGAAGCTTTTCGTCATGTACTCATCAGGACAATTGCAAGAATACCAATGTCAGGGGAAGCAACAACTTTATACTATATGAGAAGAAAGTGCTAATTGGTTGGCAAGTGGACTCGTTCCTCAGGGCAATGCCATGACCAGAGTCAAGCTACCTGGTTTAAATTTTAAACAATGCTTGGCAGTTAACTGTCAGTCACTATTCTTCATGTGTATTCTTCATGGCAAAACCTCTACCAATCAGAGTCCACTGGAGACTTACAGCCGATGTGGTAGGTAGAGACTTGCCTGTGAGCCCCCTAAAAGTGATGTGGTGCTGCCTGCGAAGCCTGGCGCTAATGACCTCAAGTGCTGCCTGAAAAAAGATAGGCAAACAAACTTCAAAGTCACACTCAAAGTGCAGCTCGTCAGGTGCATGTCACTTATGTACAGTTGTGAAACTTCGGCATTGTGGCCCGGATAATCCGGATGATTCCGGAGAGCAGGGCTTATAATTAGACCCAATTGTATTAAAATGATGCTCCCGAAGTCCAGCAGCGGGAATGTGGCCCTCCATTGATGGGTGGAGCAGATGATCGCAAACTGACTTCATGGTGGCATAAAACTGATTATTGGCCTTCTTACCATACTGTCTGCTCATGCCCACCATAGCACCCGATACCAACAGGGGCAGAAAATTCCAGCCTTGGAGCAGCTAGTTCTCTTACAGCTATCAAAATCCACTCAATTTCAGCTGCACACTCCTGACACCATGCTTCAGATGGTGAGAATGTGGAACCTCTGTTCTAAGTAGTGGAAGAAATGGCTTCTGTTCTCAAGCCTTTATGCACAAAAGATGACATCAAAGGTCACATGACTATGGCAAGTCTATGGCAAGCCATAGTGCACAAAGGTACTCCTCCAAACAATGAGCAGAGAACCCATCTCAAGTGACACAATACGGAAAGTTTGATTAGCATCCCACTTTAGCTCCTGATCTTCAGCTTTGTTGGGCAGGCACCCTAGCTGGAGCATCTCTTTAAGGGGGTAGGACAAAGCAAAAATTGTAGAGAGGGGAGTTATTTGGTTATAATCTGGAAACAGGTCAGCCAACAATTTCTCAGTACCAGGGATGCAGTACCTAGGTGGGACCAGGGAGGATGCGGAGGATGCATGCCCTTCAATAGAATATAAACAGAAGGTTTTGGGTTCAAGGACCAATCCAGGAGCCCACAATCTATGCTGGCACTTTAGCATAGTGCCGAAATGTTCAATTTTCGTGGTGATATCTTTTGAATGAGACATTAAGTAGGTACTCTACCTGCCTTTTCAGGCGGATTGAAAAGATCCTATGCTACTATTGAAGATCAACAGAGGAATGTCTCAGCCAGCATTCATCCCTCAACCATCAAACAGATTAGTTGAGAATTTGTTTTTTTGTTGGATGTTGCTATGCTCAAATTGGCTGCAACATGTACCTACACAACAACAGCAAATATGTTTGCCTCCTGAGAAGAGGTGGTGGTGGTTCTCTGGGTCATGGGGGTGGAATGATCCATCCTATAGACATCTCCACTGATCCTGCCAGTGACATTTCATAGTCAGCTCTGCTTGAGGCAAGCTTCAGTGCATGCAAAATTATACTTCTGGACAATCAATATACTCAGTGTCTGCTACGAGATCCTAATGGGCAATAGTGAAAGAAATAAAGAGAGAAAAAAAATCAAACCAGCTACAAGTCGCTGATTTAACTAGAAAAGGCAAAAAAGGTAAACAACACAAGGGATTCATTTTTAGAGGGATAGAGTTGAAAAGTAGCAAACTTATGTCAAACTTGTATAGAACTTTGATGAGGTGACACTTAGTGTATTATGAACAGTTCTGTGTTGCGGGGGGTTTGGGGTTGTAAAAAGAATTTACTAAAATGATATCAGAATTGAAAGGCTATGTTTACTTAAGAAAAATTGAACAGGCTGGGGTTCCTTTCTTTAGAAAAAAGGCAGCTGAGGGGTGCACTGATTGAGGTCTTCAAGATTATGAAGGGATTTGTTGGGGGAGACACAGAGAAGATGGTTTCACTTGTAAAGGAGACCAGAACTAAATGCCATAAATATAAGATTGTCACTAATAGGGAATTCAGGAGAAACTTCGTTACCCAGAGAGTAGTCAGAAATATGGAACCCGCTATCACAAGAGTAATTGAGCTGAATGGCATAAATACATTTAAGGGGAAGCGAGATAAACATACGAGGGAGAAAAGGAAGGAAGAATATGCTAATGGTGGTGGATGAAGAAGGGTAGGGAGAGGCTCATATAAAGCATCAACACAGACATGGAACAGCTGGCCCGAATGGCCTGTTTCTGTGTCGTAAATATTATTCTATTATTCTGCAATTCTATGTAATTCATTGGCTGTTATATCTGGAGAACATTTATAGGCACTTCATAAATGAAAGTTCATTCTTCCTTATTTATGTTGAACCATGTGCAAGGCACAACACTGATATTACACCTAATTTCTTGTGCAAGAAATACTATTTTGTTGATTGAAAATCTTTGCATGCAAGGCAAACAGGAACATTAAGGTGAATACCACACAAAGTAAATAAAAATACAATACCCTTTTCTTTTTTTGATTTGCCATGCCTCAAGATTCAAGCTGAAAAATCATTGAGATAATGTGCACATTTTTTATAGAACCACATGTTTTGCAGCTGCTTTGAGGAAGCAATAACTTAAAACTCAATGTCATGAATTTAATTTTTTGATACCAATATTGGACTTCTGTTAACCTTTTTTTATTTAATGCAAAGTTTTGGAAAATCAGCAGAAAATGGATATCATTGAACAAAATGAGTAACTTCTTTAAAAGGAACACTTCTAATAATGCACGGCAGCTGTGTGGCTGCACAAACTATGCCAGTGATCAGTGCAATGCACAGTAGAATGCTGGAAATATACTAGCTGATTTAATCAATAACAAGACTGTACACAATGTGCATACCTTATCCAAAACCTGCAATTCAAAAACTAAACACCATAATTGTATATCAGAGATTTGGAATTTTGTTACAAGTCTTGCCAAATTATTTAAAATAATAGTGACAAAAGAAAACAAATTTAAGGCCTTATATTTGCTTGCATTCAAAATGCAGTAAAGCATTTGCAGGAGAATAAGTACACATCCGAAACACTAATTGCTTTCAATCAGTAGAGAATGGCAGATTCTCGTCTTGATCTCCATATTAACCATACCTCCATGTTCAATGACAAGATCACTCTCTCTAATAGCAACACTGCCAGCCTTACAAAATCAGGGCAGAATATGTCAGAATTCACACGGGCACACATGAACAGTGCAGCGAATTAGACGTGAAGCCCCCAGACTCTGCTGCTTGTAATGTGTTGACCCCCTGTGATCTAACCCTTCTCATAGACTGTCTATAGATCATATCATGATGGCTGTAATTGAGACCACCTGCCAAGTCAGAGGACAGTTACAGATGTCATCTGTTCAGATGAGAGATAATATAAGGCGTGCTGTGGTCACGGAACACTCAGCTACATTGATCTGGCAACACTGAAGGGAAAAAAAACAATTGCTTGCGCTGCTGAGATTTTGTTATCTTCATAATGTCCTTTGTCTACAGTCACTGGTGAGGTTGGTCACTGGATCCCCTGTTGAGAGCGCCTCTCTTCAAGCATCCTGCAAACCCACATGGAAACCACCTCTGCATTCTTGTCATTGTACTGCACTACAAATGGGTGAACCTGCAAAGAAAGGATATAAAAAAAGAGAAAGCAAATAATGAAGATAATGTTACTTTGCAAGTGGCCCAAATAAAAGGAATGAAACATTTGTAGATTAAATTAATAACTATTAAGATCAGATCAGGATGTACCTTCCACTCAGGTTTTTCCATGTTGAAATTCATTAGAACTGACCACAGAAGGAAATAGATGAACATATATTCACTGTGGTTTAATATCCTAGTGTAGGAATTCTGCACTCTTGGCATGAAGCCTTGCTCAGCAGGAATGAGGCTCCCAGGGCAGGGCAAAATACTCAATGCACTATCCACGATCTTGCTCCCATTAAGTCAGGAGCCATAGTAGGCGCAAGGAATCACTGGGATTACATTCTATGACATAGTATAGAAAATTTTATTTATATTTCCAGGCACAATGAATTTTTGCATACTGTTGTGTTGAATGGTCTTATATTGAAAAGATAGCACTGTTTATGTCTCAGTCTCAGAACAGCCTCAAAACAACAAAAATTACAATAACCCCCTTTGTATGTAGGAAGGTGGACAAGGAGGAACAGAGGGGTGTGGGTGTGTGTGTCTGCGTGTGTAAGCACAAACAGTACAAGAGTAAGGGTTTTTAAAAAAATAGGTAATGGGATTGGAGAATTGAAGGAGGTCCCTGGGGCAACATGCTGCAAGGTTATGTTAGAATTGGAAGGCTACAACATGGATCTTATAATCAATTAGTTTAGCCGAGAGGAATCAGTTGAGGTGATGCAGGTATGGACTAGGACATAGGCAGTAGCGTTTTCGAACAAGGGGGAATCAAGCTTTGAGATAATAAAGATGTGGGTAAGCATTCGAGCAACAGAGGGGGTGAGGTGAGGGCAGAAGCGGAAATGTTTGATGTGAAAGCAAACAGCTAAGGTAATGATCAAGATGTAGGAGTGGTGGGATGAAGCTGAGTTTAGGATTGAGAAGCACACCAAGCTTCTGTAACCCTGCCCTAAACCTCAGAAAGCAGGCAGGGATTGATAGAGCTGAGGCCAACTGTGCTTAGAGGTATACAAGAGCAGATATTTTGGGGGTGGGGGGGGTTACAGGGGCTGTGGAGATGAATCATTGAAAGTGGTAGGACAGGTTAAGAAAGTGGTTCAAAAGGCAAAAAGGATTCAGGGTTTCATAAATAGAGGCATAAGCGAGAAAAGCAAGGAAGTTGTGTTGCACTTTCATAAAACTCTGGTCCAGCATCAACTGGAGGAATGTTTCTGATTCTTTAGTGCATAGCACATCAGAAAGGCTGTGAAGGTTTTAGAGAGGGTGTAGAAAAGACTTAAGAGAATGGTTCCAGCAATAAAGAACATCAGTTACATGGATAGAGAGGAGAAACTGGGATTGTTCTCCTTAGGGAAAAGAAGGTCAAGAGGAGACTTGATAGAAGCATTCAAAATCATGGGAGCTCTAGACAGAGTAGATAGAGAGAAACTGTTCACATTGGTGGAAGGGTCAAGAACCAGAGAATATTGATATAAGGTCATTGGCAAAAGAACCAAATGAAACCAAAGTGAAATGAGGAAAACACTTTTCACTCAGCAAGTGATTAGGATCTGGAATGCATTACCTGAGCATGTGTTTTTTTTATTTGCTCATGGGATATGGGCATCACTGGCTAGGCCAACATTCATTTCCCATCCCTAATTGCCCATGAGAGCTGAGTGACTTGCCAGGCCATTGATGGCATTTTAGAGTCAACCACATTGCTATGGGTCTGGAGTCACATGTGGGCCAGGCCAGGTAAGGATAGCAGATTTCCTTCCCTAAAGGGCATTGGTGAACCAAATGGGTTTTTACAACAATCGACAATGGTCTCATAGTTGTCATTAGACTTTTAATTTCAGATTTGTTATTGAATTCAAATTTCACCATCTGCCGTGGTGGGATTCGAACCCAGGTTCCCAGAGCATTAACAAAAATTGCTGTAAAAACTCAACAGGTCTGGCAACATCTGTGGAGAGAAAGACAGAGTTGATGTTTCGAGTCCGTATGACTCCTCTTCAGAACTAAAGAGAAGTAAAAGTGTGGTGAAATATATACTGTTTAAGGGGGGGTTGGGACAGGTGAAGCTGGATAGAAGGCCAGTGATAGGTGGAGGCTTGCCATGCAAGAATTTAAAAAGCTGAGGAGAAAAACATTAGAAGGCTATGAGAAAGTGGGACTAAATTACTGTTGTAGAGAACTGTCACAGTCACAAATAATTCCTATCTTTTAAATGCCCTGGTTTCAAGAATCTTGGCACTGCACAGTAAGAGGCAACATATTTATAGGGCTAGTTTTTGCTATTTACTAAATACTGGGCTAAATTAGCAACAGAATTTCAGATTTATAATGAGACTTGCTGTCTAATCTGGTTTCAAAGCTTCCATTCTACCAGGCTTCCATTTCTGCAGAAAAATTCTGTTGAGAAAGATATCTGAGCAAAAGCATAGAAAACAATGTCAAGGGTGACCTGCCGTTCTGGAGTTCTTATTGATTAAACCTTTGGGAGCACAAGGATAAACTCTTCAGAACCTTTGCTTAGGAGTCTCAATGGCTGGGAAGAACCTATAATAAGTGGATTGTGTGTAGCATGCAGAAAGAATAAGTTAACATGTTACAAAAACAAAACCATTTGGTCTATGTACTAAAGCCCTCAATGCTTTGTCATTTAATTATTAGAATTTCAATTTTATTCTCCCAAACTAGCTTTCAAATGTTGGAAATTAAAGGAAGCTTGGATTCATACTGGGATAAACTAGCACAGCATCTGCAAACTTGTAACAGGATGCATTCACAGTAATACATGTTCCTTCTAATCAATTCAAAATATTTCATACTGAGCAACATACACTTAGCACATGCCAGTTTAGTTGAAGCATTAAACTACCAATATATACTTGGTACAAATAATGCAGGGTTTGGTAAAATGGTACAGGATTACAGCTCACTAGGTGACCGATCTCATGCTAAAGGCTTCTGCTGGTGCCTGTTTGGGAATTAGTAAGTATCCTACTATGCAAGAAATAGTTGTTAGCTACATTGCCAGGCAAGGTGACAGTATCATTAGGATAATAACCAAGAACGCTGGAAATACTTAGCAGGTCTGGCAGCATCTGTGTAGGGAGAAACATGGTTAATGCTTCAGGCTGATGACCTTTCATCATGACTTTACTTTAACTTCTGATGAAAGGTCATCGGCCTGAAATGTTAATTCTGTTTCTCTCTCCACAGATGCTGTCAGCCCTGCTGAGTGTTTCCAGCATTTCTGTTATTATTTCAGATTTCCAGCATCAGCAGTATTTTGCTATTTTGTTACCATTAGGATTTCAATTAGAGATGGTCTATTATTATCGGCAAGAACAAGGACATACTGTGAGAAGAAGCAGAAACATGATATTCTTTAAATTCTAGGATTTGGAGTCAACAGTGATAGTTTAACAACTGTGGTCAAGCACTGTGTGTTGGATTTGGACGAGCAGGGAATTATTGTTTAGACATCCTAAGAACCAACTGATACACAGGCTGAGATTCACAATTAACTTTGACATTTTTTTCCTTTTCACTTTTGAACAAAATTTATCAGCACTAAGTCGAATAAACAAAAACAGAAAAAATTAAGAGATTGTCTACAGAAAAAGAAAACAAAAAGAAAATAAATAGAATGTACACAAAGCAGAGATTGCTAGTTGGGTGGCGGTGGGGGGAGGTGGCGGTATTGACAGTGAACAGCTCCACAGGAAATGAAACTATTCAACATTTGAGCCAGGAAACTTCCAAGACTGCTGTGCACCACAGGTTGTACCTAAGTTTCCTGACTTTGACACTCTTGATTGGCATCTAGGTTAGTCCCTATTACTCTCTATGAAGCCATTCAGTGGCAGGTTCATTGGTTGAGTTCAACTTAGCTACTTCCTGCTGTGTGCACAAACTTGAAATGGCCAGTCTCCATAGGGAGGGAAAATTAAAACTTTAAATGTCATCAGCTTTTTGAAGTGATTGTTTTTAATCTTACCTCAATGGGGGTGGCAGGGCACACAGTACATAATGAAAGTAATTGTCCCTTAATTTACCTTCAATTTATACGGTAATGCAGACAGCCCCAAGAAAAAACAATTAGCACTTTCCTTGCAATTACAGTATCTGGACTGGGTAACTTTGAAATCAAGAACAGCAGCTTTCAATGTATAATGGCCCACAGAGGGAACACAGCCATTTGAGTACCTGCACTGGTATAGAGTACGAATGTTAAAATTGCTTTACCAGCCAATATAGCACTCTACACCTCTGGAAATTTAAAGCCAGGTTCAAAATAGCAGTCAGGGTCAAAATTCCTGTGAGGGATTTTGACAGTCTCAATCAAATCCTGGAGGAATTCCCTGTTGAAACAACCTGCAGGAGGTCTCGGCTGAAGACTGGGAAAACAAGAATCAGTTGCTAGAATGAAGGTTGTGGATCTTACTTGAGAAGCCTTAATATTGTCACTACAAGCAAAATTAAAATGCTTAATTCTCTCCAGTGTTAGAGAGAACAAGCAATTAAGTGTGCACTAAGTTCAGCTAAACAACAGAAGCTGAGCTTCTTTAAAGCCTTAGTTTACCAAGCTTGCTTACAAATAAGTGGGGTTTGATAAGCCGACATTAATGTGAGACCATTATAAAACAACCCCGTGAAAGGTTGTGAAACGAACAGTAAAAATCAGCTGATCCATTTGCTGAAGGTCAGGAATAGTGGAAACTGGAACTAAACTTTGAACATTAATTCCATTCAAGGAGCTGAACTAGTAGTGTCTACCCCTGTGAGTTCTACTTTGCTCCCTCTCACTGGCCCCCTTTCACAGGACTTTCCTTTAATTTTCTGTAACTCCTTTTTCACATGCTCATTCTTTATTCTGAACTATTTAAATTATTTGTGACCCTCAATATTCCACTTCCTGCTTTGAACCAAAAAGCAACCTGTATTTTATATGAGAGCAGGTTGACAGATTAACTCAATTGTTGCTATTGCACTTACATGGCACAAGTGCTACTGCACTGCTGTAATTTAAACATGCCACAAATGATGAGAAGAACCAAAGCAGCTAGCAGAATTTTTTTTAACATGACTTACACAACAGTAAGTTTTCAAGGCAGTCGTTTCTTTAATTTGTAAATTATTCAGTGCTAAACACAACTGCAGACACAGATGAACAGGGAAAGTTTAGGTGTGAGCCTCTTCAGGCTTCAGTAACAATATAAAAATCAGGTGAGTTCAGCAAAAAAATGTTCCAACGCTATATGGGCATTCACTAGCTGGAATAAGAAGAGGTCAGCAGGAAGAGGCCGAATCAATGGAGTGGAAAGCAGGCCACAATGTGAATGCCAGTCAGACTAATTTTCGATGTCAACTTTGAAAATTAGGTAAACTGTGACAAACCAGCCTCTTAAAATCAACTTGTCAGTTCTCATTTACTTGAGAAAGGGTAATCTTCGGCTACTGGCAGCCCACAGAGTTTTCTAATAGAGGTTAAACTTCAAGGCTAACAACACCCTATCCAGGCCGAACAGATATTTTTCAAAAATGGGCAAGGTCCTACTTTTGGTCTAACAAACATACAAAGGGTCTTCGGAAAACAATCTATACCTGTTTTGTAGCAATTTTAAATATGTTTTCCTGTTCCGACAAATTGTGAAATAAAAATATTAAAAACTGATGTACAAACACTTTTTGCAGTCTACAGATTAGGAAGGTTTGCCCCTAAACTGAATGTCACATTTCAAGACCTCCTCACTGTCTAGTCTCTCAATCTTCCTGCATACACTTTTATTCCTGAAAGCATACAAATAATGTGATGTACACTGAAATATCTGGGTCAGAACAAGGTTACACTCCACAAATAAGACAAAAAGACAAGCATCGATTGCCATTATGTCCTGTGGACTGAGTGACCCTATATTTCTCATAAATTTGATGGTGACCTCCAGTTTTCTTAGCCTCTATAAATCCCTCAAATTTTTTTGCTGCACAGTAACAAATATTTTTGTATGGCTTTCATTCCCCTCTCCAAAGGCACTGACTCATGTTGGGTAAACCCAAGTGACCATTTTCCAAGTATGAGTTTAGTCTTGTATTGATAGGATATTCAACCATTGGGGCTTCACAAGTGACTTCAATTCTTTTTTCAACTAAAAGAACTAAGTTCATGTGCTTTGCAGAAGAGATTTACTTTATAGGGGTCAGGAGGAGGAATTCTAAATGATTTATTTGCCTCCCTAACCTTGGGGTACTGCGGTTAATTGCAGTGCCATGCATAGAGTGGGAGTCAAATCTGGGATGGCTGTATGACTCAATGCAATACCTGCATTTGACGATGCCACTGGTGGGGAGCTGTAATGAAACTAATCAAGAGCTCCCAAGTTTAATTTTACTGATCGAAATGATCAAATATATCACTTCAGCACTTTGACATGTTTATATTATGCTCACACGCTATACACCTACAGTAAAGGGACAGATGAATAAGACACCTTACTAAATAGAATAATTCCTACAAGAAAAACTCTTTTTTTTAAGAATCAGCATGTTTCCAGTTTCTTTTAAATGCAGCATTCAGAATACTGATCATCAGAGTGTGATATGAAGAGAGTAGCACATGACATAATGCATTAGGACCTTGGGCACACTGGAAAGCCCTCACACACAAGTGTAATGAACCCATGGTCCAAAAATATTACACTGTACATTAGCCTATCATTAATGGCACATTAGGACTGGGGGCATAGCATGCTTCCTGGTCAGGGTTTCATCAGGACAACACAAAATCACAGAAGGTCTTAAAGGAACTTTAAAGAGAATAACATCTGTATGTTTCCATTTTGAAAGAGTCTGATCAAATGGTCTTGCAGCACTATTTATGAAATTGGAATCAAATCTACTTATGCAATGTTTTATGGCAATTCAAGTCAGTCCAAACTGGGTAATACTCCACATTTGTAAAGGTTTCTGCAGCAGCGGAGTTTTTTTAAAAAATTGCAGAATAGAGAATGTTATGCTCAATTATGGGTACAGTTCCTATGTTCATTCCCCTTCCAAATTGACTGCATTTGTGAAGAATCACAAAGCGTGAAACTGCAAACGTTATGGATAGTAAAAAGAACAAGAGTATGCTGGCACAAAGAATTTTTGGTGAACATTTGAATGTCAGAATGGATTCACCCCAACTCCAACCTACAGCAATTTTAACAGAAACAAGAGTTCCCAAAAAACCCCACAGATTTTGTAATGGCTAGTAAAAAGGAGTATACTGGCATAAAAAATTTTTTGGTGAACATTTGAGTGTCAGAGTGGATTCACCCCAACTCCATCCTACCACAATTTTAACAGAAACAGAATCCCCAAAAACAGCCAACAGATTTTATACTTATCCCAAATAATAATTCATTTGAAAACACACCGTGGTTCTTCAACATAACATCAGTATGTAAGCCTGCCTCCCAAATCCCAATGACTTCCTGGCTTTAGCTATGATATCAGTAAAGAGTAAGTCACCCAACCAGTTGCTATTCTATTTTACCATCCAATGGCCTATTACTTATGCTTGAAATTATGTTAGAATATGTACGCTAAACACAATTACATGAAATAAACAGACTAACACAGTGACAAAGGAATTTCATATCGCTCTGTTGAGTGCTTGTTTTCATTTGTAGAGCATATTTCAGAGCCATGGGAAAAATGACAGGTGTTGGGGAGCAGGCTGTCCTCCCATTTGATTGCATGGGAGATGACTGGGGTAATTTTTCAACTAATGATGGAAACCTCTCCAGCAGGAGCAGATATTGGAAATTCAAGCATGTGCTGCAGATGTTTTTTCAACCAGGTGGAGCATCACAGCTGATCATGCAAGAGTTTTTTTTAGATATATAAAGGGTAAGAGAAAGGCAAAAGTGGACATTGGGCCGCTGGAAAATGACATTGGAGAAGTAGTAGTGGGGAACAAAGAAAAGGCGGAGGAACTGAATAGGTACTTTGCGTCAGTCTTCACAGTGGAAGACACGAGTGACATCCCCAAAGTTCAAGAGAGTCAGGGGGCAGAGGTGAGTATGGTAGCCGTTACCAAGGAGAAGGTGCTAGGAAAACTGAAAGGTCTGAAGGTGTTTAAATCACCTGAACCAGATGGATTACACCCCAGAGTTCTGAAGGAGATAGCTGAAGAGATAGTGGAAGCGTTAGTGACGATCTTTCAGGAATCACTGGAGTCAGGGAGGGTCCCAGAGGAATGGAAAATCGTTAATGTAACCCCCGTTTAAGAAGGGAGTGAGGCAAAAGACGGGAAATTACAGGCCGATTAGCCTGACCTCGGTTGTTGGTAAGATGTTAAAGTCCGTTATTAAGGGTGAGATTT
The DNA here is from genome assembly GCF_017639515.1 of Carcharodon carcharias. Lineage (NCBI taxonomy): Eukaryota > Metazoa > Chordata > Chondrichthyes > Lamniformes > Lamnidae > Carcharodon > Carcharodon carcharias. Next base: position 28,015,385 of record NC_054492.1, on the reverse strand, counting down.
CAGAATACTTAGAAGTGCATGGTAAAATCGGACAAAGTCAGCATGGTTTCATCAAGGGGAGGTCATGCCTGACAAATCTGTTAGAATTCTTTGAGGAGGTAACGAGTAGGTTAGACAAAGGAGAGCCAATGGATGTTATCTACTTGGACTTCCAGAAGGCCTTTGACAAGGTGCCGCACAGGAGACTGCTTAGTAAGATAAGAGCCCATGGTGTTTGAGGCAAGGTACTAGCATGGATAAAAGATTGGCTGTCTGGCAGGAGACAGAGAATGGGGATAAGGGGGTCCTTCTCAGGATGGCTGCCGGTGACTAGTGGAGTTCCGCAGGGGTCAGTGTTGGGACCACAACTTTTCACTTTATACATTAATGATCTAGATGAAGGAACTGAGGACATCCTGGCTAAGTTTGCAGATGATACAAAGATAGGTGGAGGGACAGGTAGTATTGAGGAGGCAGGGAGGCTGCAGAAGGATTTGGACAGGTTAGGAGAATGGGCAAAGAAGTGGCAGATGGAATACAACGTGGGGAAGTGTGAGGTCATGCACTTTGGTAGGAAGAATAGAGGCATAGACTATTTTCTAAATGGGGAGAGAATTCAGAAATCTGGAGTGCAAAGGGACTTGGGAGTCCTAGTCCAGGATTCTCTTAAGGTTAACTTGCAGGTTGAGTCGGTAGTTAGGAAGGCAAATGCAATGTTGGCATTTATTTCAAGAGGACTAGAATATAAAAGCAGGGATGTGCCGCTGAGGCTTTATAAGGCTCTGGTCAGACCACATTTAGAACATTGTGAGCAATTTTAAGCTCGTATCTCAGGAAGGATGTGCTGGCCCTGGAGAGGGTCCAGAGGAGGCTCACGAGAACGATCCCAGGAATGAAAAGCTTAACATATGAGGAACATTTGAGCACTCTGGGTATAGACTTGATGGAGTTTAGAAGGATGTGGGGGGATCTGATTGAAACTTACAGAATACCGAAAGGCCTGGATAGAGTGGACGTGAGGAAAATGTTTCCATTAGTAGGAGAGACTAGGACCCAAGGGCAGAGCCTCAGAGTAAAGGGAAGACCTTTTAGAACAGAGATGAAGAGAAACTTCTTTAGCCAGACAGTGGTGAATCTATGGATTTCATTGCCACAGAAGGCTGTGGAGGCCAGGTCATTGAGTGTATTTAAGACCGAGATAGATAGGTTCTTGACTAGTAAGGGATCAAAGGTTACAGGGAGGAGGTGGGAGAATGGGGTTGAGCAACTTATCAGCCATGATTGAATGGCAGAGCAGACTCGATGGGCCAAATGGCCTAATTTCTGCTCTTATGGTCTTATGTCCTCACCCAATGGACACAAGCTCCAAATGGCCACAGAATCCCTGGGCTGGAGAGAGTGACAGGAGAAAAAAATGGCAGGGACCCCACTGGAAAGTGCCCTAGTGAAGATTACAGTTGAACAACATTAAGAAAGTTCAGGTTCAGTGGTAATGCCTTACCTCCAACCTCAAGATAAGCAACAAAAACAAAAAAATGCTGGAGAAACTTAGCAAGTCCGACAGCATCTGTGGAGAGAAAGACAGAGTTAACATTTCGAGTCCATATGACTTCTTCAGAGCGGACATTCAGAGAGTATGACATTGAGTGATACGGACTTGAAATGTTAACTCTGCCTTTCTCTTCACAGATGCTGTCAGACCTGCTGAGCTTTTCCAGCATTTTTTGTTTTTGTTTCAGATTTCCAGCATCCACAGTATTTTGCTTTTATCTCAACAAAGTGAGCAGTTTGTTTACACTCGTTGTCTGTGGTTGTACTGGAAACTTGGCACTTAAGTAAGGCATCAAAGATTGACTGGTACTTGTAAAACTGTATCCTTGCAAGAATCCTAGCTTGAAGGGAACAGGAGAGAAATACAGTGCAGGAAATGAAAATTCATGGGTGACTTAAAAATGTTACCATAAATTGCCATACTGAATTAAATTAAAATTCACAATAAAAAGCAGGAAAAAGTAAATTGTATTGCTTTAAAAGACTGGAATGGTTTCTGATAAGGTATTCGGTTGGCAATGGGAAGTCCATGATAGTCATATCGTTCCTTCGTACCCGTGTATGATATCCATGGGGCGTGATTGTTAAGTGGCAGGGGCCCAGGTCAAACAAGTATCTGGAGTGAAGGGGAGGGAAGGATAATAATGTGAATAGTATTCAACCATTACACTGCAACAATCCATTGGGATCTTTAAAGCTGTTAATGTAATTTACCGGCAACAAATCAAATTTCACATACTTACAGCAAGCATGGATAGGAGAAAAGCCAGCTGTCAGTTTAGTCCACTCCTGAAATGAATTCAGGAAGAAGATGGCTTTTGATAGATTTTGGAATATCCAGAGATATCCCAACCTCTATTAGTTGATTGCTGAAACAATAACAGTTGGCTATGATTATCACGTAAATTTCATGAACTTTTGTTACCAGGACTTCAGTAAAATTTAAAAGCCAGCATGTGAAATTGTTGTACTTTTGTTTGCTTGAACTTTAGAAACACCTAGCAGTACAATTATAGATGTTGCCTTTCCAAACTTGGGTTCTGTCTGAAAAGAGCATTTTAAGCACTATCTATCCAGAGTGCACTATTGAAAATAATAAGGGGGAGTTGGTGACATGGTGGTATGTCACTGGACCAGTAATCCAGAAGTTTAGAATAATGCTCTGCTGCCATGAGTTCAAATCCCACCACAACAACTGATGGAATTTAAATTCAATTAATAAATCTGGAATATAAAGCTAGTCTCAGTAATAGTGACCATGAAACTATTATCGATTATCATTAAAAAGCCACCTGATTCACTAATGACCTTTAGGGAAGGAAGTCTGCCTTCCTTACCTGGTCTAGCCTATGTGTAACTCCAGAGCCACAGCAATGTGGTTGACTATTAACTACTTTTTGAAATGGCCTAGCAAGCCACATGATCAAGGGCAAATAGGGTAGGGCAACAAATGCCAATGACAACCCACATCTCATGAAAGAAATAATTTTTAAAAAGTTTGTTACCTGTGCTGGTAAGTAGCAGAAGCCAATTTGAGGCAGTGATTAAACAGAATTGGTGATTGCTTTTCTTTAGTGTGTTAATAAAAGTCTGTTGTATCCAGCATATCATGCTTCAAAGTATTACTTTAAAAAGATGCAAAGGAAAGAAAACGCCAGTCATTTCATGTTGGATCCTTCTGATATGGATCCAGAAATTTACTATACCCTCTAATTTACAAGCTATTATTGTTATGTGGATCTGCCTGTTTAGTTCACTTCCCTGCAGTGCTGGAGCAGTGATCTTAAAGGGCCAAGCCTGGTTAAACATAGTTCCATCTCGGCAGATAAATATTTCAATTGTGCTCCAGACTACCCATGAACAATACCATGGGAGATCTAGTAATGGGCTAAATAAGCCTATTGACCACACTGCTAGGTATATTTTCTGAAAATTAATTTCAGTCACTCTCTCTATGGATTTATTCCTGATGCAGTTGCAACCAATTCATTTTCTGGATTAATTTCAGTTTATTTACTTTATTTTGAAATAAAACCAATAGGCAGGGCATAAGACAAATACAACAACTTGCATTTATATGGCACCTTTAACATCATACAAAACAACCAAAACCCAGGATGGCAAAGCATGCAGAAAGGTCTTCTGTCCAAACTAGAATTTATGCCATACAATTAGTAGCAAGGTTAAAATCTAAACATATACACACCTCATCTTTCTTTTAATCATACTTCATTAACATGCTTAAATGGGATGCTTAATTTAAGTGATGAGAATTTAATAGCTTATTCACACTATTGTACTGGTGTGACACCAGCACAGTTTACAGTCATGTATTTCTACTTTCCTTTCAAAGCAGGTTGCCTCGAGGGGTGAAAATTGCCACTACCACAACTCTACTCATGTTCACAGATGCATGCAAAGTGGCTGGGGTCTGGTGTTACCAGCTGTATTCACACTGTAGCCATTGCACTGTGGTACTGGTGTGAGATCCAGGTGCTTTAATTATAAGATCAGATCCTGAGATTGCTGCTTATTTGTTGTGTTAATGCTATTTTTATAAAGGTACTCCAAAGAGATTTTAGTTTAAAACTACTCAAATTTTAGATAAGATTAAGGCAAGGTAGCTTGTTCATTGAAAAAATATTACTATATTTTTACGACTGTCCTCAAAAGATCACTTTTGTCTCAAGAGATCTAAATCTCTAAAGCAGGATAGTGTTTTTTGACCATTGCTGTGTACAAATAAAAGCTTAAATAAAAGTGACAAATAATACCATTAGGCTTAGTTTTAGATCATTATCTCATTTAATTTAATATTTAAATCAATGTTCTCATTTCATTTAATATACCCAATGCATACAACAAGCATTAAAGTATATCAGCACCATGATACTCTCCTCAAGTATAACAATAGAACTAGCTGGCTGGGGATATTATAGCTTTTCTTAATTGGTCTCAGCCAGTAATAGTTTTCTGCTCTAAAATTAATATAAGCAATTTTAAATAACTCTACTTATGATTAATAAGCTTGAAAATTAAAAAGAGTCTAAAGCAATTACAGAGTACTCCTGGTCAAGACCTCATTAGGGGAAGTAGCAAGGAAATAGCAGCAGAATATATAAAAAGGCAGGTTTTAGGTTATTTTGCTGAAGACAAATGTACATCCTCAAAAATCACACCGACATTTCAAGAATAGGTCATGGTTAAAAAGTTGCCCATGTACATTTGCATGTTAATTATTTCATCCCAATGGTGATGAGGGTCAGAGGAAAATTGCGCCAATATAAAAGCCGTCAGTCTAATGCTTGCTCTAGCTTCTACAAAGCATGTAAGTAATTCAAACTGTTAAAAAAAGGCGTTAAACAAGTTTATTGGTTCAACTACATCACAAATTAAGTACCTTGTTAATTAATCCCTTCTTCAATAATAGGAAAGAAACTTGTGTGCTAGCAGTTCATTGACACAGGCATGTACGTGAATGAAAGACAAATTTCACAGTTGGCCTAATCCTTTATTGATTATATGCTTAAGACTTTGTGCAGAAGTGCCTGAATGCCTTGGCTGGTGAGTGAGCACATTAGCACATTTATGAAGTCCATGTTGCAAAGAAAAAATTAATATTAGCAACTGGTACAATCTGCTGGGTCTAAGTTGATTGAAATGAATTGAAATTCTTGTCAAACTCATTTGAACACAGGAGCACTACATGGACAATTAGTTCCTCCATATGAATACTCAACAAACACCGGCCTGGCGAGTGCTTTAAGACAGTTTACCTACTGTGTTGAGTAGGAAAATAACCAAAAGCAGTCTCTATGAAATATTTAACTTCCCAGTTATCACAGGGGTTCAACCAACTAAACAAGACAAAAATCGATTCCGTGGTTCTCTTGAATCAATTCTTAAAATGATTAAAGCATCTGTTTCGGTATGAATTTGTTTACTCGATCAGCTTCCCCCCTAATTGCAGTTGTTTATCTCCTAGCATCCCTGAGGCCATAATCTCCATCTCACTAATACTTAACACTCAATTCACATCTATAGCTCCTTTTAATTTTCAACAGGTTTTTTTTGTTGGGGTGGGCTCTTAAAATTATTGAAGCCAAGAAGCGAAATAGGCAAAGTCTCTTTGTCAGAAATATTTTCTTATATACTAACAGCTGGGCACAATCATCACAAGGGGATGGTGACAACAAAGGTGCTAAAAGGCTTTTCCACAATAATTACTGCTCCATTGGGAATTTAGTGGAGAAAAGACAGAAGAAGTGAGAGAGAATCAGACAGAAAAATGAATTGTAAAACAACAGAAAGCTTTGGCAGAGATAAATTTATACTATTGAGCTTGGGCAGCTGGCTACTAAAGCAAGTAACTACAGGCACTTTTACATTATATGAACGCAGCCAACCGCAGATATGTGGACTGTCAGCTGCACTCATATTCTGTAAACAAGCCCAGCTCCCGTATCCCAATGGTATCGCTGCTCTATAAAAATGCTGATGTACTATTCTGTCATTGGATTAAGGAAGACAATTTTAGTGAGGGTGGGGAATCATTATTCCATGTATTTACCATTTTGTAAGGCTTTGTATAAAGGTGAGTCCCAATGCTCCCTGTGCTTGGTCCCCAGTTTTGAGTGTAGAAGTGGGAGTGGTATACATAACTGAATGCAGTGCAAGGACAAATATTTTAAAAAGTACGTTATCACAATATGAGAAATTAAAACCAGTTTTCAGCAGCTGTAATTCCATATTTTGGGACGAACATGTGATAAAGGAAATATATTTAACTGTAATAAATTTAAAAAGTCTCACTATCCAATGTGCGATACTTGTACTTCCATACTCTTATTTCTTAATTGTCTAATTATTCAAAACTAAAGAGAAAATTATGTACCAAAACAGAAGATTGAATCACCTTTTGGAAGTTTTATCACTACCAGCTCAATGGGGGTGGGGGAGGCCCATCGGAACCAGAATTTCCATATCGCAAAGAGGGCACTGCAAGTGTGGCCAAGACTTTCCCCTCCTGCCCAATTCAACTAGCAATCCAGGTGTGGGTTATTTGATCATCGATGTGCAGGCTAGTGAGAGCACCTCCACGTTGAGGTGCCATCACAAGTCCCGATCCACCTCACAAGCATCCACCTTTCCCAGTGTGGCTGCCAAAGCTTCAGAGCTGTTGGCCCTCTGATTGGGTTGGAAACATCAGGAGCTCATCCATTCTCCTTAATAGAACAGCACATTCAGTGGCAGCCAATTAGGAGGCAGTGTCCAGGAAGATGGCTCCGCCAATTTTGCTGCTGGCAAATGGGGTCTCAGCCCCCCATTTGGTCCTGACGTTGGGATCTCAAAGCCCGGAGCAAAATTCAACCCTCCAAGAATGTCAGAGGATTCAACACTATGTATAAACACATGGTTCCTTCCTTCATTACCACATTAGTGAAATTGGCCTCACAGGACAGGAAATCAGACTGCATTGTGAACCCTGCTGTATATCAGTTATTTTGTCCAGTGAAAAACAAAAATAAAAGATCCTCCATATCATGTTTACAGTTATTGCAAATAATAAAAGTAGATATTTATATATTATTACAAATATTTTGTGGCCACAACATTACAATAACATTGCACATGTAAGAGGGGTTGAGGATCACAGTACATGGCCATTAAGTACAGTGAAGATCGCCTAATGTTATGTGACTATGCGCTGTATGCACATCCCCTTTACTGCAGTTCAAAGCTGTTTAGTGAAGCAAAAAAAAGCAATGACCTCTTAATTGATGATTTTTACTGCTACCCTGTAGCCATTCCGATAATCTTGGTGGCGAATTGCACTCATACAACGTTTATCTTTTGGTCCTGTTCTTGATTCCAGTGAAGGTATGATCTTCTCTTTCTCAGAGCATCATTAGGATGTCGGGATAAGTAAATTTGCTCTGCTGAGACCTTCCCATCCCAACCCTTTGACCCCCTTTCCTGTTTAGGTCAATTAGTTTTAACTGCATGTGCTACTGAAGATCTATCTTCAAATATAGCCACAGCCTCCCAAGCAGCAAAGTAGTCATATCCCCTCATCCCTCACTAAAGAGCAAGAAAACCACCCATTGCCCCCAATGGCCCACATCTTCACCCACTACTGCAGACCTCAAGTCTTGAATAAATAAGTGACAATATGGAAGCCACTGCATTTTTTGTATTATTTTTGCTACTTCCAAGGCTTACTTTGAAAATTAATCACCTCAGTGCTCAGTGAAAGATGAAATACAATTTTACTAATAAATATGTTGATGTGTTTGCGTAATTTATGTTTGCAAATGGGTCCCTATCTTAGTGTTAGTATGATTAAAGCTAATCATTAGTGCTCTCAGCACACAAGGGATAAAGCTATTTCAGGTGTGCAACAAGTCATTTTTGTTAATTTTATATAGACAAGAAAAGAGAGAACAGAGTGGAATATTAAAATGCAAGCCTAAGGGAGGTTTATTGTGACAAAAAAGTATAAGCACTTTTCAAATTGAATTCAGTATTTCGGTACCCAGTCAACTAAAAATTAAATCATTACCAATCATTGAAATAAAAGCAAAATACTGCAGATGCTGGAAGTCTGAAATAAAAACAGAAAATGCTGGAAATATTCAACTGATCTGACAGCGTCTGTGGAGAGAGAAACAGAGTTAACATTTTAAGTCCAATATGACTCTTCTTCGGAACTGGACAGAGCTAAAAACGTGACGGGTTTTATGCTGTTGAAAAAGGTGGGGGTGGGAGAGGGTCAGGTGAAGCAAAATAGAAAGTCAGGGATAGTTTAGGAGGGCAGAAGAGATTAAGTGACAAAGATGTCATGGAACCCAACAGAAATAAAGTCATAACGATAGTACGGAAGTCTAAAACTTTGATCCAGAGTAGGTGTTAATAGTAGAATAAAGGTCAGCAGTGTCTGAAAGCAAAATAGCAGAACGTGTTGTGTTAAGAAATGCAAATACTTAATTTTAAATCGGCAGTCGGAGATCAGGAACTTAGGTCTCCTGAGCATGTGCTGGCCAGGAAGTGGTCACACGTGCACAGTTGGTCTTACACACAGTCTTTTACCCTCTTTAGGCCGAAAACCAGCCCTGCACACTTGCGCAGAAGCAAAGAAGTGAAACAGCGCAAAACTGTAGGGCAGGTGATGTGAGCTGGAGCACCATCCAGAGAAGGCGTCCCAGGGAGCTGGACAGGAGGAGGGGGACAGGGAGAGGTCCTAGAAGTCCCAGGCAGGGATTGGAAAGAGGCCCCAGAAAGAAGTCCCAGGTAAAGGAAAGGGACAGGGATCAGAAATAGGTCCTGATTAGTAAAGTTGAAAGAAAGGTGGGGAGAAATAGGGTCTGAATTAAAGATGGAGCTGCAGGGAGCAGACTTGAAGCAAAGTTTTTTTTTATTCATTCATGGGGATGGGGTCGTCACTGGCTAGGCCAGCACTTATTGCTCATCTCAAATTGTCCTTGAGAACTGAGTGGTTTGCCAGGCCATTTCAGAGGGCACTTAACAGTCAACCACATTGTTGTGGGTCTGGAGTCACATGTAGGTTAGACCAGGATGGCAGATTTCCTTTCCTAAAGGACATTAGTGAACATGATGTGTTTTTAGGACAATCGGCAATGGTTTCATGGCTCAAGAGAAGCCCTGAAGATCTGAGGAGGCTGCTGAAGGTTTGTGACTCTTTATTGCAGGCCTTTCAGAGTAGTGGTGCTCTGCTTGGCATGGCTGAAGATCTGAAATTGTGCTTGGAAGGTGAAGCTTGAGTGTACTCAGAGATCTAGGAGAAAGGAATCTCAGAAGGTGAGTTTGAAACCCCAGAGGTGGATCCTTGCTGAAACTATATCCGAGTGGGAGTAACTTTTGAAGGCATGTTCTTCAAATGTGGAAGCTCTGAAGAGTCATACTGACTCGAAACGTTTCTCTCTCCACATATGCTGTCAGACCTGCTGAGTTTTTCTAACATTTTCTGTTATTTCAGATTACCAGCATTGTAGCATTTTGCTTTTATCTTCAAATGTGGAGACTGGAAACCCTCACGAGAAAGGCAAAGTTTCTGAGAGACTGATTGTCTCACAATGTGACAAATGTCTAGGTGGGTTGTTGAGAAATCCATGGAACCGGCTTTGGTTGTATCTGTCATTTAGTTTCGAGTGTTGTGTGTCTGACCACAGTTCTCCTGCTAATTCACGTGTACCTCATACTTACCCTGAATGTTTGAGTATAAGATGGTTATTGTAAATTGCTTAGCTGTCTGAATGTGAATGTATAAAGATATTGCTGCGGTAAAGGGATAGTGTGATTTGAACAATTTCATATGTTGATATTGCGATCTTGCCAATCTTTTTGTTCGGTGTAATATAACATTTTTTCTTAAAGAATAAAACATTTATTAAACATGTTAAAAGTTCATCAGTAGACTCCTGTGAATTTGTTCAGCAACTTTTCTCCACAGTTTCAAAACAAAAAAGGGGTGGAAGTCTATGCTGGTGGGATTTACAGTTCCTGCAAAGTCAATGGCCTTTTGAATGGCTCACTACATTTTATGTGTCCCCCTCACCACCAGAACGGGGCCATAAAATTCTGCACACAAAGTTAGGATCTTTCAAGTCATGGTTCACTCTGGAATCTGACTTGTCCAGCATTAACATCAGCTGGGATCGTAACAGTTAATGGCAGAGAAACAGTCAGCACTGTCTGAAAGCAAAAATCATGAGAACAAGATACAGGCTGGGAGAGGGGGAGCGGGGGGGTTAATTCAAAATGGAGGACAGAGTTCATGGTATGAAGTTGTTGAACACAATGCTGAATCCAGTAAGCTGTAAAGTGTTTAATTGGAAGATGAGGTGCTGTTCTTCCAATTATTCACTTATAGTCAACAATGTTAAAATGAAAATATTTTTCATTAAACATTTGAATGTTGGGGAGGAACTGGGTAGGTTAAGGAGGCTAGGCCTTATTCTTTTAACTCCAGAACATAGCTTCAAATCAAGCTTGGAAGAGGATTGCAAACTCTGGTTGAAAGTGTTCCAGGAGGTTTCATCACAAGACCCTAGCTTCGCACTATTGACTGCCTTATAAGTCTCATGGGACACTGCCTTCTCATACCAATTAGAAAACAATCAGACTATTTTTCACCTGATTAGAAGACTCTTGACTATTCGTCAGACTTGTTTCCCATTTCTGATTTCTTTTTACTGTCCATTTGATTTTTCTCCCAGGTTGCACATAGCAGTATTCAGGAAATTAATCATAAATTTCTGGAAACCCCAAGACAATCCACAAAATGGGTCTTAGGTGAAATGTGGACAGTCAGAGAAAAAAAAAGGAAACCTGAAATACAAAGCTGATCAGTCATCATCTATACAGAAAAGTCAGATTGTGATATCCTAATGAAGAGTATGCAACTGGAACTGTACAATTAGTCCAACTTCCCTACTTTTTCCCCAGAGTACGATAATTTTTTTCCCTTCAAGTATTTATCCAATTCCCTTTTGAAAGTTACTACAGAATCTGCTTCCACTACTCTTTCAAGAGGTGCATTCCATTATCACAAGAGCTGGCTGTGTAAAAGAAATGTTTCCTTTTGTCACCGCTGATTCTTTTGTCAATCACCTTAAATCTGTGTTCTCTAATTGCTGACCTTTCTGCCACTGGAAACAGTTTCTTCTTATTTACTCTATCAAATCTGTCTGTAGTTTTGACCATCTCTATTAAATCTCCCCTTAACCTTCTGTGCTCTAAGAAGAACAACCCCAATTTTCCCAATCACTCCAAAGAACTAACTCCCTTAATCCCTGGTGCCATTCTAGTAGATCAGCCTTCTCTGTTACCTTATCAAAGTATTCAATTGAGTTAGTCAGACACAATTTACTTTCACAAATTTATGCTGGCCCTCCTTGATTAACCCATGCCGTACCAAATAATTTCTATATTGTTCCTGATCATGGTTTCCACTAACTTCGCTACAACTGATGTTAGGCTGACTGGCTTGTAGTTGCCTGGTTTATCCTCTTGTCTTTCTTGAATAGTGGTATAACATTAGCAATCGTCCTGTATTTGTCACTACTGCTGTATTCAATGAGAATTGAAAGATCCTGATCAATGCCTCCACCTATGCTTCTTTCAGCACCTGGGCCAGGTGACTTGCCAACTTTCATTAATATATCTCTATCTACCATCAGTTCATAACTTCCTTCCCCTCTTTTATTGTAACCTTCACAGTGTCCACTTCCATTGCGAAGACAGATGCTGTGAAGGTTACAGTAAAAGAGTACTTATTTAATAGTTTTCCCATTTCCTCTGCCTCTCCATGAAGGTTTCCCTTTGGGTTCTTCATTGGACCAACTTTTTTCCAAGGAAACCACCACTATTTTAAATGTTCTTAAAATATTTTAGGGTTCAATTTAATGTTGTCTGCTAATCGTTTCTTGTAAACTCTCCTTGATTCCCATATTAACTTTTCAATTTTCTCTTTTATTTCCCATAATTTTTCTGGTTAATAACTGAATCTTGCTCCTGACATTTATCATAAGTCTCCTTTTCCTATTTTCTTTTAACTTCTATTTCCTTTATCATCCAAGGCGCTTCATGTTTTACCTTTTCCCTTTAAAGGAATATGCCTTTCACATGAATTCTCTCTTTCTTAAATACCCTCCATTGCTTGTATTACTGCTTTATCCTACGATCACCTTTTCCAATCGGCCTGGGTGAAGTCCCTTATTAAATAACCAAAATTAGCTCTTCCCCAGTTCAATATTTTTACCATCAATATTTTCTTATCTATTGTCATAATTGCTTTAAACAAAATTATGTTATGGTCACTGTTAGCTGTAACACACTCCACACTCCTACTTAATTTCTCAAAACCAGAAACAACACTGCTTCCTTCCTTATTGGTCTGGAGACAATTGATCGAGAAAGTTCTCCTGTACACATATCAGACATTCTCCTTCCTTATGCTCTTTCCAGTTGTCTATTACTACTCTATTTGGCTGTGGGGAGAGCACTGAAAAAAACACCAAAAGGGGCTCCTGCTCTGATTCCTGGGAACTTTGCAAGGGCAAGGAATGGATGAATGGACAGGCTTGAACTTGCCAATATTCACATGTAAAGAACAGCCACTTGAGCCACATCATTTTGGTGGCAGGCACACTACGGAATCCTGGAATAAATCAGCACCTTTAAGAGAGGTGAGCAAATTTAGGATGGGGACGGGGGTGTGGTGGAGGGGGGTTAAAAGACAGAAATTGAAGCAAGGGAAAAAAAAAAACTCAAAGGTTTAGGCCATAGTAGTGAGTGAGTGAGGAAGAGGCGGGACAGGCGGTTTTATCAGATGCATGTGTTTCTTAACAACTCTTTTGTAACAATTGGAGTAGTTTAGATGATGCATTGCAGAACTTAAGTGCATCAGTGTACATGGGAAAATTCAAGATTTATCATTAAAAAGTACATACTTACTTTATTACTTTGGCTATTTATTTAGAATAAGCAAATTAATATGTATTATTAGTAAATCAACCCACATAAAAATTTCCAGCTGTGGATTCCTACATTTACATGCAGATAGATTGAGTCTATGTTTTTAATATGAATGCAATGCGTATTCTATTGCAGCAGAACTACACCCAACAGAATAGGAATTGAATCAGCATGAGATAATCAAGTGTCTCTGATAAAGTATTAGTTGACACATTGATCGAAACATAAGATGCAGGTTTCTTTGTGACCTAATTCTGTTCTATGCATAGATTCCATTAAATGGCAGCCAGCTTTTGTGAGCTTCTGGAAAATACAATTAACACACCTCAGAGTGGTTGATGCACTGGGTTTAGAGCCAGCCTGAATATTTTTTATGTAAGTCATCCTGTGTGCTAAAGATAGTTTAACTGAGTTTTTCTTCTAACAGTGGTGAAGCAATCCTTACTAATGTGAAAACAATTTGAAATGGTAAATAAAGAGAAGCCTGAAGATTCCCAACAGTCAGTTTGGTTTTATAAACCTTAAACAGTGCTATTAAATAAAAGAATGGGTAATTGAACTGTTATGTATGATTTTTAAAGTACAGGGAGAACTTAATCAATGAATCCCCCCAGTCTGTGCTGAGGTATCTGATTTTAGTCCAGATGACAAAATAGTTCATACAACTGGAGTGGGGTTTTCCCTGCAGGCTTCATGACCACAGTGTCTGAGAAAGCATGAAGAATGGTAGCTTGGGTAAGGTACTTGAAGATTATCAGCCTGCTTGGAGTTGTACCTCAACACAAGTAACCATCTTGACAAGACGAAAAACTGGGTTGGTGAAATAAACATAACTTCCTTCAAAGGGCTGCTAATGTAAAAGTCTCTCTTTTAAGTTCAATGGCTTAGATTGTGTGAAATCTAGGTTCAATGTTTAGTTTTTTTATTATTCATTCATGGGATGTGGGCTGGCTGGACCAGCACTGATTGCCCATCCCTAGTTGCCTTTGAGAAGGTGATGGTGAGCTGCCTTCTTGAACTTCTGCAGTCCATGTGGTGTTGGTGCACCCACAGTGCTGCTAGGGAGGGAATTCCAGGATTTTGACCCAGCAACAGTGAAGGAACAGTGATATATTTCCAAGTCAGGATAGTGAGTGACTTGGAGGGGAACTTCCAGGCAGTGTTCCCATCTATCTGCTGTCCTTATCCTTCTAGATGGTAGTGGTCGTGGGCTTGGAAGGAGCTGTCAAAGGAGTCTTTGTGAATTCCTGCAGTGCGTCTTGTAGATGGTACACACTGCTGCTACTATGTGTTTGTGGTGGAGGGAGTGAATGTTTGTGGATGTGGTGCCAATCAAGCAGGCTGCTTTGTCTTGGACGGTGTCAAGCTCCTTGAGTGTTGTGGGAGCAGCTTTCATCCAGGCAAGTGGGGAGTATTCCATCACACTCTTGACCTGTGCCTTGTAGATGGTGGACAGGCTTTGAGGAGTCAGGAGGTGAGTTACTCATCACAGGATTCCTAGCCTCTGACCTGCTCTTGTAGCCACAGTATTTATATAGCTAGTCTAGTTCAGTTTCTGGTCAACGGTAACCACCAGGATGTTGATAGTGGGGGATTCAGTGATGGCAATGCCATTGAACATCAAGGACCGATGATTAGATTCTCTCTTGTTGTAAACGGCCATTGCCTGGCACTTGTGTGTCGTGAATGTTAATTGTCAGCCCAAGCCTGGATATCGTCCAGGTCTTGCTGCATTTGGACATGGACTGCTTCATTATCTGAGGAGTCATGAATGGTGCTGAACATTGTGCAATCATCAGTGAATATTCCCTCTTCTGAACTTATGATGGAAGGTCATTGATGAAACAGTTGAAGATGGTTGGGCTGAGGACACTGCCCTGAGGAACTCCTGTATGATTTCCTGGAGCTGAGATGACTGACCTCCAACAACCACAACCACCTTCCTTTGTGCTAGGTATGACTCCAACCAGCAGAGAGTTTCCACCTGATTCTCACTGACTCCAGTTTTGCTAGAGCTCCTTGATGCCACACTCGGTCAAATGCTGCCTTGATGTCAATGACAGTCATTCTCACCTCAGCTCGGGAATTCAGCTCTTTTGTCCATGTCTGAAACAAAGCTGTAATGAGGTCAGGAGCTGAGTGGCCCTGGTGGAACCCAAACTGGGCATCAGTGAGCAGGTTATTGCTAAGCAAGTGCTGCTTCATAGCACTGATGATGACCCCTTCTATTGTTTTACTGATGATCGATGATGGGGCGGTAATTGGTCGGGTTGAATTTGTCCTGCTTTTTGTGTACACGACATACTTGGGCAATTTTCCACATAGCTGGGTAGGAGCTGTGTTGCAGCTGTCCTGGAACAGCTTGGCTAGGGGCGCGGCAAGTTCTGGAGTACAAGTCTTCACTACTATTGCCAGAATGTTGTCAGGGCCCATTAGCCTTTGTAGTATCCAGTGCCTTCAGCCATAGCTTGATATCACATGGAATGAATTGAATTAGCTTAAGACTGGCATCTGTGATGCTGGGGACCTCCAGAGGAGGCCGAGATTGATCATCCACTGGCACTTCTGGCTGAAGATTGTAGTAAATGCTTCAGCCTTATCTTTTGCACTGATGTGCTGGGCTCCTCCATCATTGAGGATGGGGATATTTGTGGAGCCTCTTCCTCCAGTGAGTTGTTTAACTGTCCACCACCATTCACGACTGGATGAGGCAGGAGTGCAGAGGTTAGGTCTGATCTGTTGGTTGTGGGATCGCTTAGCCCTGTCTATCACTTGCTGCTAATGCTGTTTGGTATGCAAGTAGTCCTGTGTTATAGCTTCACCAGGTTGACATCTCATTTTTAGATGTGCCTGGTGTTGCTCCTGGCATGCCCTCTGCACTCTTCATTGAACCAGGGTTGATCCCCTGGCTTGATGGTAGAGTGGGGGATATTCCGAGCCATAAGGTTACAGAGTGTGTTTGAATACAATTCTGCTGATGACCCACAGTGCCTCGTGGATGCCCAGTCTTGTGTTGCTAGATCTGTTCAAAATCTATCCCATTTAGCATGATGGTAGTGCCACACAGCACGATGGAGGGTATCCTCAATGTGAAGGCAGGACTTTGTCTCCACAACAACTATGTGGTGGTCACTCCTACCGAAACTGTCTTGGACAGATACATCTGCAGCAGGCAGGTAGGTGAGGAAGGGGTCAAGTGTATTTTCCCTCACCACTTGCTACAGACCCAGTCTAGCAGCTATGTCATTTAGGACTCAGCCAGCACGGACAGTGGTGGTGCTACCGAGCCACTCATGGCGATGGACATTGAAGTCCCCCATCCAGGGTACATTCTGAGCCCTTGCCACCCTCAGTGTTTCCTCCAAGTGATGGAGGAGTACTGATTCATCAGCTGAGGGAAGGCAGTACAAGGTAATGAGCAAGAGATTTCCTTGCCCATGTTTCACCTGGTGCTATGAGACTTCATGGGGTCTGGAGTCGATGTTGAGGACTCCCATGGCAATTCCCTCCCGACTGTATACCACTGTGCCATCACCTCTGCTGGGTTGGTCCTGCTGGTGGGATAGGACATACCCTGAGATGGTGATGGTGGTGTCTAGGACATTATCTGTAAGATATGATTCCGTGAGGATGACTATGTCAGGCTGTTGCTTGACTAGTCTGTGAGACAGCTCTCCCAATTTCGGGCACTAGCCCCCATTAGATGACAGCTTGTTTCAATACTGGGAAGTTATGTTTCCTATTCACTCCAGAGGAAAGTGAATTACTGCTCAAAATTATCTGCTGGCAAATTTCAAATTGCTTCATTTGATTTTCTGCTGCAATGGGAGATATACAGCAACAATGAAAAGACCATAACAGCCAAGAATTTAGTTACAAGATGCCATTACCAGCCTGCTGAAGGCATACATCCAAGAACCGAAAACGGTTTTTAAATGCAAATGTTCTGTATTCATTTTTTTATCTTAAATTTGCACGCCATCTTTCCTGAGGATGTTAATTCTTGCTGGTGTGTAGCAAGCTGCCCCTAGTACTTCATTGAGTGACCATCCTTCATCTCTGAGCCCTGAGAGTGTGGGAAGGAAAGTTCTTTGCAGAGAGCATTACAGCTGCGCTAGACATTGTCCTCATCTAAGGTGTACACAAGCACATTTACCAGCAGAGATGACCATATTCCAACCAGGGTTTCGAATGCCTGCATAGCTGAAAGGCACTGAGGCCAATCACATATCCTACTGCCAACCCGGCTGACAGTAGGTAACACAATGAAAACCATTCAAAACCTTCTGATCCTTATGGCTCAGTGAATCTACTTACTGAAGCACTGGGAGAGCAATTTTGCATTAATTGCTTCCCCCTGCATTTTCCCAGCTAAGGGGTTCATTAATATTAAAACCTATTTAAACAATGTTGAAATTTAATAGTTAATCACATAACTCTCATGACAACTCCTCTAATCTTTAGCAGATGTTAGTTTACATAATCTTCTACTGTAGCGGATGGTTACGGTGCTGCACTAGCAAATGTCTTGCCCTCATGTCACAGGAAGTTGTGAATTGAATTCAATAACTCTGTACATCTGTGGGCTGGCAAACAAACAAAATGACTTAAAATGTCTTCAAATTCAACTAGTTCACCAATACCATTGGAAGAGAACCTCTAATCTCTAGCCAGTCTGGCTTATATTTGACTTTGATTCTTCTTTCTGGTTGATTCTTAATATTCTCTGGCCTAACAAGTTTCTGTCGTACAAACAATTGCTGTCAAGAGGGCAGCCCACCACCTTCTTTGAACAGTTAGTCACAAAGTTACTTGCATCCTAAGAACTAAAAAAGGTAAGATTTTCAGCTGAAATTGAAGACTAAGACTGGACCTTGGCATTCAAATGAAATTAAATACTGTACTGTTAAAGCATTTAAAAAAAGGTTATGGATAATTATTATGCTCTTCCCTTCCCAGTTTTACCCTTTTCTTCTGAAGGTGATCACAGTTCCTATTGAGGTACAGGCTGTTTGTTCCCCAATACATTGTCCAAGTGTGAAATGGTCACACCCAAAATGTTATCTTCCAAATGCTTATGGTCCCTTCTGTGTACTTACAGCGTTTTTCGTTTGTATTTTGAATCTTAAGCATTCTCAGTTTCTTTTTATTATATCATATATATGCAACTTTAATTTTATATCAAAAGGCACATGGCATTTAAACTTGGGGGTTTTGAGTTTTGGTTGTTTATAGGTTGAACTTTGGCATTCGTGTTACTCAAAAAACTGAGGCACCACCTAGCAAAACCACAATTTTCCCAGCACTTGCATTACTGTTATTTAAACTGGACCCATAAAAGTCAGCTTGAATTTAATCACCACAATGCATCTTTAGTGAAACATCACTCATTTCATGGTGAGCTTAGTGTTTTAAATTGCTTATTTAAGTCTGTGCAGTTTCCACAATTTCACACTTCTATGATAAATTTCTCCCCTCGAGGTGAAAGGGTCCAGGTTCACCAAATGGTGGATTAATCCCTGAATCCCATTGAACAAGAAGCACGCATGCAAACCAGCTGGAATTGAATAGTAATAAAGGGTTTATTTTGGATTGATTCAAACAATTTCAGAGGGGCAAAAATGCTCCCAAATTTCATTAGTCTGCTCAGTAAATGAAATGGCATTGCACTTATAAGCTCTGATTTATATTTATGCTCCAGTTTCTCCTGGTAAAGAATGTGTCTTTGCTGAAAAGGGGCTTTACTGCAGAAATGTAATTAACAAACTCACAGAATGTTGCCACTTAAAATGGTCAGAACTACTTGTATTTGAATTATAATGGCTGCCTGCCGCTTGATTAGAAAGAGTGACTTTAAAACAAAAGTGCTAAATACAACAGCAGCTTTAGCTGCTCCAGAGAAGAAACATTTCAAGCAGTATAGACGAGTGCAACAAAAATAACACCAGGAGATAAAGTGAGAAGAGACACAGTATAATTATTATTTACTAGTTCTGCTGGATGCCACAGATATTCTTAACAGCTTGTTCATTGTCAAATCAACAAACAGTGCTGAATAAATGACCTATTGGGAATTATTCTCCGGCAGCATTCCTCCCCCTTGCTGGATGTCATTTACAATCAGTGAAGGCTGCCTCAAAGCTGACAGCAGCTCCCTGAAAGCCCTGCAGACTCCAGCTCTTTACCAACTACTCGAGTCTATCTTCAAAATGAACATGATAAAATCTTGTACAATTCTCTGCGATTCATAAAGGCTTGTTCTTTTGGCTGGCAGAAACCCTATAGAATCCTAAATGGCTGATTGTAAATCCTATGTTTTATCTATATTTTACATGCAGATAATTTCTATAGCACCAAAGATTTTAAAAAATCAGTGGGATAGATGCTGCAAAAAAGCTGGATTTCAAAACATCTTGATGTCAACGGTGAACATGATAGTAAATCTCTTCAATGGCCTCATAGAAAAATTGTACTCATCTGTTTCAAAAAGACAATTATACAATCGTTCACATCATGATCAGAGGTGCCAGCTTTGTGGACATAGAAATACAATGGGCCAGAGGTTTGAAAAAAAAAAGATTGAGCTGGATTATCTACTGTACCCCACTCAAAAAAGGATGTGATGTGGAGGAAAAGGCATAAAATTAAGTAGCAGGGCTTACTATGCTATTTTCACCTCAAGTAAACTTCCTCCCCTGTTAACTTAAGTTGGCTGCTCATCCAATTCCTGCTGTATGTAAATGCCAGTGAGTTGCCGAGGTGGATAGGAGTGGTCTGCCCACTCCTGCCCACACCAACCATTTTATGGGTATGGGCAGCATGGGGTATCTGTCAATTGGCCATTATTTATTTAAAAGTGGCAGGTAGGCTGCCGATTTTGGCACCCATGCACCCATCATATTATAGGGACTGGGTTGGGGCTGGGCAAGAAGGCGCTGGGCTTGCCACCCCTCGTATTTTATGTGACCTCCACCAAATACACACCTGGTTGGGGGGGGGAACCATAAAATCCAACTCTTGAGATTGCTGAGAGTACTGAAAGAAACTTAGAAATTGTATTTTGTATAAATGGCAAGTCAGATTTCCTCTTTTGTTGACGCACATTCTAGAAACAATAGTTCCAGAAGGGATAGATAATACTGCCCTTGAATTTCTGTGTACAAGGGACAAGGGATCAGGTGACAAAAGCATCAGGGAAGATGTTCTGCCAACAGTTGAAATAGTGTAAGAAGTTTTGTAGATGGTATGTTGTGCAGGCCTTTTTTGAACTGAAACAAAAAGCTGGGGTAATGTTTATATTTCATAAACACAAACCCTGTTTTTCAGCATTCACCTCTCTTGTGATGTGGCTCATGTCACAATATTAATGGACAAAACATCTTCCTTATGGCAGGATTTTCCCCTTGGCCAATTAACGGCCAGCGAGCGTGAAACACGTGCTAAGAGCCTTGGCGCTGTCGGGGTGGGGGCAGGAGAAGTGCGAGTGCTGAAGTCTGCACATACGCGGGGGGAACACGCACTGAAAGCTCTCTGAAGGTACAGAGCTACCTCAGGGAACTGAAGAATTTTAAATACAAAAATAAGCTTTTTACAAATGATACAAACATGTCCCCACATGTGACTCAGTCCCATGAGGAGGGAAATGTAAAAATGATGCTAAAAATTTTTTATTGTTTATGTCTGGCTCACATTTCGTAAAAATGCAAAGGCCGCCTGGCCTATTTGCCCGCTTGCCAGCCGAACGATTGAGCGGGCTGCAAAAAATACAAATTAATTGCTTAATGGCCTTAATAGGCCTCTTAATTGTCAGTGAGCGCACTGCCATCTCTCACACATGCCCACTAACCAAAAGATCACGGGAGTGTGCGATGACGTCAGGATGTTTGCCTGACATCATCGCGCACTAGATCACTCCCGTTCAGGTCAGGCGCGCGTGCGCCTCCGGGTCAAAACATTCTGCCCTATGTTGCAGAAAATGGATTCTGGCAGAGAGGACCAACTTTATCAAGTTTCAATGAGCTAACTACCTTTGGACTATGTTTAGCCAAAAAGCGAGAGAAGGGTTTTCCCTTTATAGCACAAGGAAACTGCAAACATTGGAAATCTGAAACAGAAAGACAAAATGCAAGAAACATATAGGAGTCAGCATTCTTAAAGGGAAAAGATGAGTTAAGTTTCTATTTGAAACATTAACTTGTCTTTTCCTTCTAGAGGTGCTAACTGATCTACTGTTTTAAGAATTTTTTGTAGTTTGTCACCAAGGCTACAATATATAAAGCAGACACAAATTTTGTAGAGCAATGAAAACTACCGTCAATAACAATTAGTGCAACATTTTCTTGAGGGTTCACTCTGTTGGTGAATTTTTGCAACAAAATCTGCCATTTGTATTTATTTCAGATAGGATTACCAAAGGAAGTAGCATAAAGGTTTGTAGTTAGAGAGAGTAGAGGTTGGTGGACATTTAACATTTTTTTTTTGCCTTGAAATGACAATGTGTTCTCTTGTACTCACAAACTTAAGAATGACTTAAGCTCCTGATTTTAGATTCAAATTCAATCATTATCTGAAAAATAAACGTCGAAATGAAGATATTTGAGATAGGTTGCAGATCAACCATGATCTGACTGAATGGCAGAACAGGCTTGTGGGATTAAATGCTTCTGTTCCTATGTTCGTTGGAGTCCTGGAAACGTCAACTTTGACATTTTACTGTTCAGGTGTGATGCATGAAGCCACTTCCCTCTTTTGGATTATTAGAGCATACTTCATATTCTTGCCATACCAATGGATGGTATTGTTGAAGAGCACAACTTTAGTTGCCATGCACAGTACAGGTCATTGAAGTTAAGGAAAGAGAATGCACTGAAGATATTGCTAAAGAGATAAGGCAGCCTTTTTTTTTAAGCATACTACATTTGAAGAGAGTTTCATTATTATCTAAAGCATTGTACCTGTTTCTTTCAAATCATTTTATTGAAAATTGTTTTACATTTTTTACTACTGAAACTATTCTGCTGACTGAACCCAATTTTCTGATTACAAACATATTGCCTTATTTTTGACTTGAGGCAGCATGGATTTGCTTGCAGCTGATTTTTTTGACCCGAGTTCAGAAACAAAACAAATATCAGATGGCTTATTCATATTGCAGTTGCTCCCACTGGCATATTACAATAAACAAAGTCTATGGGACTCTGGCCAAAAAACAAGTAAAACCAAGCATAAACAGAACAAAAACAACCAATAATCACAAGTGGCACACTGATCACAAGCTTTTCAAAAGGTGCTGCATGCAATATTCCAGAAGGAAAAAGACAACTAGCGAAGAGAGGGAGCAATGGAGAAGGAGCTGCATCAGACACAGACTACACTCATCTGCCGTTACCTACTATCCAAATTTATAGAGGCACAACTTCTTGGCAGTGACTTGTAGAATTAACTACATGAACCCCGGGGCAGCAGACAGCCAGATGCAGTGCTATTTGATCTGCTAAAAATACAAATCCAGCCAACATGAACATTCACTGACACCTTTATTCCTTCAGTTATCAAACATGGGGTTGGGGTGCTGTGTAATCTATTGTTTGGACAGTCCTAGCTTTTTACATTCACAATTATTGTGACAGACAGCCATTTTATTGATCCAACCAACTCTGAAAAGGCTGAAATGTGCATTAAAATATCAGTACAAAATCAAAATACTGTGGATGCTGGAAATCTGAAATAAAAACAGAAAATGTTGAGAGCTCTGATGAAAGGTCACAGACCTTTCCACAGATATTGCCAAATCTGCTGAGTACTTCCAGTACTTTTGTTTTGATTAAAATATTAGCACCATTTATAAAGGCTACCAACATTTCCGTTCCCATATGTAACCATTTATCTTTAAGTGGTTGCATCCCTTTAAATGTACCCGCCAGCTGGTAGAAGCAGCTCTTTAAGGGCTACTTAACCTGATTTCTTGCTCCCTCACTGAAAGCTTACCCTCAAAATCGGGGAGGATCATCACATCGAAGATCAGACATGATGCTAATAACAAACACTGCCTAACATCTGATTAGAAATTCTTTCCTGTTTATGACACACTTCAAAATGGTTCTGAAGATGTAATAAGGCGCTCTGTAAATGCAAATTGTTCTGTAATCTCATTTAAAAAAATGATAATTTCATTATTATCACATGCTATTCTTCCTTGCCTGCTTTCACCTCTGTCATCTCACCTCTTCAGCTGAAATCCTATGAAGAAAAACTAAATTAAAGGTTAAACTAAGTGAAAGAGAAAATTCTTAAACTGGCACTTCATTCAAATCCATGATAAGAACTGAACACATTTTTTCTCTGTTTAATCCTGATCAGAAAGAATTCTGGTGATCTATATATGATACTGAACAAATGCCTGTGTCAAATGCTGCAAGATATTCCATGTCATTAATAAAAGTGAGTATGTGATACATACCCCATCAATTACAATGGAACCTAAACACTAACCCCATAACTGGCAATTCTGAGAAGAAACAAAGCATTTTGATCATAGACTTTGCTCATGAGCTGAAAGAACCAGAAACATACCACTGCTTATATTGCACTGCCCAGAATTAGTCTGAAGAAAAAACCTACTTAAGCGGTGGGTTTATATCATGTCGGGGCTTGATCAAAATGCAGAATTTGTCTCATAAATATTCAGTGACAAGAGGGCAATTTTAGGCAGATATAGGATCTGCTCATTTATAAGTCCATTGGCGGTCAGGACATACCAGATGCCTACCTAAAACAGCCAATGTCCCCAAACTACAACAAGCCAAATACCTCATGGGCTGGTACTTCTTAAGAAATTGTAAACCAAATCAGTAAATACAATTGAACCAAATGTCACAAATTTCTAAGTGTGAAAGATATGAATTCAAATACAAAGGGATGTGAGGCTTAACTAATGTCTGAAACAAGACAAGTAAGGCATACTTTTTCACCCAAAAGCTGGAAGAGGAAAAGTAGAAATTACCAATTGAAAAGGGATGGACTTGTTGGGCATATTGGTCATTTCGGTGTCCTGGAAACTATTAAGATGACTGCTTACTTTGTCAATGCGTGAAATGAAAATTAGCTCCTGAATGGCATGTGTAAACATAATTAAACATATCAGGCCACGCTGTCAACAGTACAACTGTACTAATTATTTGCTGTAAAAAGGCAAGTCTAATGACTAGACTAATTGGTGTGTCCCATGTGCAATGTAACATTCCTTTAAATGTCTGACTAACCAGAATACCTGCTCCCACCTGAATGTATGTGGGCTTTAGATGTGAAACCATAATTTGCAACTAGCAAATAACACACCCAGAAGAATATAGGATAACTCCCCCCGCAAAAAAAATTTGCTTTAAGCTGATTGAGATTCTTTTCTTGCAAAAGAAATAACATGTATTTATATAACACCTATTGTGACCAATGGATTACTTTTGAAGTACATGGAGTAGTGTTGTGTAGGTAAATATGACAGCCAATTGCACAAAATGAATTGAATGACCAGTTGGTGGTATAATAAAAACAAAATATTGCAGATGCTGGAAATTTCAAATAAAAGCAAAATGTGCCAGAAATACTCAGCAGGTCTGGCAGTATCTGTGGAGAGGGAAACAGAGTTAACATTTTAGGTTGAATATGACACTTCTAAATGAATCATCATATTCAGCTTGAAATGGTAACTCTATTTCTCTCTCCGTAGATCCTGCCAGACTTGCTGAGTTGTGGTGTTGGTTGTAGTTTTTATTGTATGCTTTATTCACAGTTTACAACTTGTCCTTTACCCCTATAGGTCCTGGATTTGAATCAAGCTAAGGCAGATGGGGTGAAACCCTTTGCTTTTTGGTTCCTGTAAAAAGGTACCAAATTAATTGGGTTCAGCAGGCTCCACTTAGGTGCAAGTTAACAGTGCACCTTTCAGACTTCTTACCAAAAGAAAGCACAAAAATGAATAGATCTTTCAAATAAAATATATGTAAATACAAAAAATGGGGTTAAACTCTTTGCTGATCTATCTCATAAGGTTTAAAATTACAAGGATTGTGATATGTTGTCAGGGTAGCATCAAGTTCTTTTCGGTCTTGCTAAAATCTGAGAAAGGTGCTTGAAAATCAAATAATTTCAAAGTTTGCAAACAAAGTGGATGACTTACCATGAGCTCTTCAGGTGCAGGCCTTTCTGTCGGCAACTTTCTCATGCTGTAGTAAGCAAACAGTAATTGTTTCACAAACTTTATGAATTCTGAAATATGATCAATTTTACAAACAATTAAGAGATTATTGGTCAACATAGATTTTGGATGTATGTCATTTTTAAATAAGTGATCTTGTATTTTCAGGAATTTGGCTCTATAACACCTGACATTTGATGCAGCAAAATGACATCCACACCATATGCGCACAATTCTACTGCGAGTCATGCCTGACGCCGTTTTGGTAAAGGCCAAACAAAAGGGGTCCTTTGACCATGTCAAAAGCAAACATTAGGCCATTAGCATATGCGATAAGGGACCTAACACCCGCTTCTGCCCTCCCCCGACCCCTGTAACTTGGATTTGATTGGAGGCAGCCAGCACCTCAGTGCTGATTGCCTCTGGCAAGACCAAAGCTAAGCAGCAGGGAGTTAAAAAAACAACGCTGAGATCTCCAACCTCATTCCCAATTCCACCCTCTGGGACCCCCCAAACCCATCTATGAGCCTCACGCTTGCCGCCCCCCCCCATACTGCAGACTCCCAGGATCATCATCATCTTCCCCAATTGCAGAAAGCCCTATCAGCACATTCCATTCCTTCTCCAGACCACTGTGAGCTTCTTCCCCGACAACCTTCTGTCGCCCAATTTTTCCTCCTAAAGACCCCTGCAATCTTCTTTCTCAGCCCCAACAGCCCTCCAGTAACACTTCCCCTCCAATTCAGTGATCTTATCCAATCGCTTATTTTAACCGTGGCACATAAATCTGTGCAGTCTCCTACCGCTGCCCCATCTACATGACAATGAACTTTGAGGCCCAAAATTCCAGTTTCCTTGGACCTCCTCATTTTGGAGTTAGCACTCTGCGGATGAGGTGTCCAAAAATGGAATTGAATTTCTAGACCTAATATTTTTGTTACACTATCGTTTTTATTTAATAATTTTCTGGAGTGAACAAGGAAAGCATTTCTCACATTAGTCAACATAGTGTATGAATAATGAGTACCATAGAAAAGACCACACCCAGACTTGCCTAATCAAAAAGTTAGGAAAAGTTAGAAAAAGCATTTTAAATTATTTTAAATAGCAATGGCACTAGTGCCTGGTGGAAGGGCACTACCTTACAGAAAGGCCCAACTTAGATCCCTTGCTTCTGCTAAATTAGCTGATCTGAGCTGAATTAGCAGTAGGGAATGTTACAATCAGCTTCTGTGGCCCAAGGCTTGGAAGCTAGGGAAAAGAAAATCTACTCAGAAACCACTACTGATTGATATTCACTAACTCTGGAAAAGGAAGTTTGCTGTGTGTGTGTGTATGTAGGTAGGTAGACTTGGCTGCAATACTGTTCTTCTGTGAAGGGCATATCAATAGGTTCACACATAAAGAATGGGTGATGCACTGAAAAGCTGTTGGCACTACAGGAGTTATTCCAGTGAAAATTATGAAGGAGGAGAAATTTTGAAATTAAAATTAGGAGTTTAAGGATGGGGGCAATTAGTACAATGAAGCATTGGATTTGCTTAGAATTTAAACATTGTTTTCACATTGTAGTGATTAAAATATTATCTCAATCATAAAAATAAATAAGTTAGAGATGAATCTATGGTTATGCAAGCTGTGCATAGTCTGTTAAATGTAGGCTGAAGTGCCTGTCCTCATTCTATACTTTATGGCCCAGATTTTCGTGTCAGTAGTGAAGCTCTGGCAAAAAAGGGAGCAGGGGAAGCCAGCGCTGGGGGGTGGGGGAGAGAGCTGGGGGAGGAGAGGAAAGGAATGCCAGGAGAGAGCTGAGGTTGTGGGATTGGTGGGGGAAAAAAAAAATCAGGAAAAACATTTTTATTTGCAATTATCAATATAATTAAATGTATTTGGGGGGGGTTTACTATTTATGCCCATGTAAGTTGTGAGCAAACAGACAAAGTTTTCTAATTTATGATCCCTGTCACTTTAGGAATAGAAACGGCAGGACCATCATTGTGGGCTTCTGCGCGGCCCATTCAAGCACATTGCAACTTCTGGATTTCAGCATATGTGAGCTTGTCGCATATTGTGGTACTGTTGCAACCCTTAACAGCAGTGAACTTCTGCGTCTTCCCCATCAATGTGTCATTCCTGCTAAGTGGACAGACTCCTTCCTCATTGACAGTGTTGCTCTTGAGCTAGCCACCAGGAGGTTCCAATAGCAATCTTCCACCTTGTAAGCTTAGTCCCCCAACTCCATTTTGCCATGAGAGCAATCACAGGTACAGTCCTATTTCTCACCCTATGTAGCACCCTAGTGCACCAACATTCAAGAAAAAAATAAATTCACACAATGAGATCTTTCTCCATATTGAATTTGGTGAACAAATTTCTGCAGAGCAGTACTGATGACAGCCAGGAATCAGTCTGCAGTTACTGACTACATTAGAGTCCTGGTTAGAAGGTTGTAGTGGTAAGCAGTGTCCATTTTCTTCCCTCAATGTCACTCTCTTTTAAATGGTATATGGTTCTGCAGATACCAGCTGCACTCTGGAAATGCACTAAATACCAATATTTCACTTGCAGGCTGGGACCAGCAAGCACTGGCGGGCTAATTAACCATGGGGAGACAGGACCAATCCAATCTAATCCTCACCTGACGTTTACACACATACACATTATACACTGGAGGTAACTGTATGGTGATTAGCAGTGAGAATCCAAGCAAAATTTTCCCCCTTTTCAGCCTGGGAACAATGGAACCAACTGTAATGCCCTTACTGTTGCTGCGGCAGAGATCACACACAACTATCAAACTTGAGACCTCGGATTTGTATGACTCAGTAGCACACTCAATAGAATATTTACTCTCAGTTTTGGAGAGGAAACTTAAAAAAAGTTAAATGATGTTCTATAAAAATTCAATTCAAATAACAGCGCAGGATAGGAACAAAGTAGACAGATGCGAACCTTGCCTATGTTTAGAATGCACTTGTAAGTAAATCACAATTTCAATACTGTGCTGCATAATTTCTGGACAGAATGGAAAAATGCTACATCAATCCTAGGAGAATTAAGGAAAATGCAATTCCATCTTTAGAATTCTCAAATTCCCACAAGTTGTACTCCAAAACTCTTCTAAAATTGATTATGTAAAATATTCATATTCTTTCCTAATCATTGCAGAGACAAATCTTCTTAAAAAAATAAATTTAAAATAATTTGCATATTTTAAAAAAGCATTCCTTAAATTATATCTTTGTTGGGAAACAGACACATAAAAGATGACAGCTGTGATATCACTATTACTACCATCTGCTTTAATTACATTTATTTCATGTACTTGCACTTTACGAGGGGGCTGGGGCATGTAAAAGAACAAACTATCTGGGTTGGTTTTTCAATACTGTATTTGTTTATTTTTTTAATCTGAGATGAGAAACAGATAATGTCTTCAGTCACTCATCAGAAAATAGCTGTGAATGATTAAAAAAAATAAATTACAAACTAAACCCTTCAGCAAAATTGTACACTCTTTATAAAAAATTCAATAAAAAGTTTATTTCTTTTTGCATCAAAACATCTTTTAATGTTTTTATAATACACGGGTTGTTTTCTATGAAGTGGCACTGTCATTTGAGGCAATGTATTCCCATAACATCTTATGCTAATAAAGGATGACATTCAAAAAATTAACAGACTCGAGTACTAAACAAGAAGCATAGTTATAAACCATTAACTATCGCAGAGGACAATTTGCTGTCTCCATAAACAAACATATGCACCTCTGGAATAATGCACCCATTAGCAAGCAATTCAAGCTGTCTAAAGACTTGTTTGGTAACGGTCCTAATCTATGATTCCAAAGTAGCTGCTTCTCCAGGGAAAACAAAGCTATTACCCACTATCATTTAGGTTTCAGCTTGACATCTGTGAACATTTCACACCAGTTACCCCTCCTTCCCCTTTTTAAAACTTTTATGTGACATCTGATAATTTCAAAAGCTGCTCCACGTTACGGTGTTGTATGACCTGCCATTTAAGTAACATTCACAAAAATTAAGCAACAGTATTCTTTTCGTTCTTTGCTATCCATCTGTTCATGGCCCATAGTCCCTCCCTGTCTATGGAAAGACGGAGCTGAGCCATAAGGTCTCCTGGAGTCTGAGAGCTAATGGAATGTATCATTTACACTGAGGAGATGGCATGTTTGCAAACTGAGCTTACCACTGAGTGATGAAATGTACAAATGGCTCAGAAAACTCCCCAACCGGAAGGACTGGTGGATCCTGGGATGTAGTAAGACAAAGAGTAAGAGAGAGGTAGGTAGGGAGGCAGACAGAGAGGAAATAGAGAGACAGGAGAACAGGGAAAGAGAAAGAGAGTGAGGAAAGGAGAAAGAGATCAAACAAAAAAAAATCATGATTATTTTAAGTACATTCAATTTTTCTCACAAATTGAGTAACTCTGTGCAGTTTCTTTGACTTCAAACTTGAACATTTTAGAGAAGGATATTGATCAGATTTTTAACCTAAATGTCTTTAGCTGGAATTTGTTTATCTATACTGTTAATATAAGATAATCAATTCTCATTACCAGACTTCAATGTAAATACTGTACTGCTGTGCACATGATTTAATTATTTTGCTATCTAAACCTACAAGCATTTTCTTTAATCATGTGCAAGTGGAACTGACTTCACAAGAAATTAAAACAATTGATGGACAGTCATGATATTAGGAATCACAAGAATTTGCCCTAAAAAGGTTATTTTAAAACTTATATTTACATAACTTCAAACTTGAACAGTTTACTAGAGCCAGTAAAAATCTTTAATTTACAAAAGTTATTCAGAAAAATATTGAGCATATTCCAAAAATAATCGACTTGCTGACACACAATTGGTTTACTAACTGCATAAGTCCCAGTAAAACTATAAAAAGATGTACCATTATAATTATAAGCAAACAGTTATTGCAGCAGTCAATTTAAAGGCAGCAAACTGATTGCACCACCCAGTGCATAACAAAAAACCTCAGATGCAATTCCTTTGCAATTTCAACAAAAAAGGCTCAAATCCTGCAGAATTATACAGAAATTTCTTAAAATTAAGATCCGCGGGAGTTTAATGGCTGCCTCATCAAATTTGCAATTGCTGAAGAACAGCAGAATATAAAAGGCAGCTGGAAGTGAGTGCATTTTCATCTGTTCTCATTTTTCCATTAAAAATACCTTTTGGCTGCATTCTCCGTGACATCCCTGTTAAAACTACC
The DNA here is from genome assembly GCF_017639515.1 of Carcharodon carcharias. Classification (NCBI taxonomy): domain Eukaryota; kingdom Metazoa; phylum Chordata; class Chondrichthyes; order Lamniformes; family Lamnidae; genus Carcharodon; species Carcharodon carcharias. Next base: position 27,984,911 of record NC_054492.1, on the reverse strand, counting down.
CCGCAAAGTATGATACATGCACCTATTTAAATTAACAAAGAGATGACTTATTTTAATCTCACAGTGCTTTGGACTGCTTCAGCCATTTGGATGAGCAATATATCATTACATACAACCTTTCAATGCTTCAGGCAAAACTCAATGTGTGTAGCATTTGGTAGGAGCCAAACAATTTCTCTACTATATAACTGTGTCAAATGCATGCGTGTATTCATTATGGCAAAAAAAGAGAAAGGTGTGTGTGTATGTGGTGGGGGTGGGGAGGGGGGGCTGGGGGTGGTGGTGTTGAAGAATCTTTGATGTGATGACAAAAAGACATGAAAAGCACCTCTGCAATTTGTGTGCTTCATTATCAATGGTAGCAAATAGATACAATCAGAGCTTCAAATGTGATTAGTAAATATACATGTAATTGCCGTAGCCAATTACAACTTCAAATTATCAGAAAAATGAGATCAGTAATTACAAGGGAGAAAATTAAGTAGATCTCTCATCTGAGCTTTGTCTCCCATTTATACAACAGGAGGCTGCTGAAAGAATACAATCAAATCAGAAAAGTAAATTAAGGGGGACAGAGGTAGGAAAAGTCAGTGAATAAAAGCCCATTTGACAATGAACATCACATCTTTTAGATCTAACACTGGGGTTTATGATTGGCAGCAAGGACAGGCAGGACACCTCCAACAACAGGACTGAGGTCGCAATGCTGACAGGCTTCCACTTCTATGGATGTATTTATAGTACCAATATATTTATTGATTTTCTTTTTTGGTGAGTTATTTAAATTTTTCCTCCATTACTGAAGGTAAGCAGCCATGGTCACTGGCAGTCAGATAAATACAGTCACCAGCACAAGTTAAGGGAGTCTATCACAAAATTTGTCTACTTTTTGACTCCTGAGTATATAGATTTTTAACAGGTGCACTTCTGGCCAGAAAGATTTCTTTTAGAAGAATGAGTCAGGACCTTTATTATTGTATGCACAATTATCTGAGAGATGAAATATGGTGCCAAACCATGCTTTAGCTATTTGTTATTGGAGCAAACATCGGTTATAATTTTGAAGTTTCACATCTCAAACAAAAATCCATTAGAACCAAGGCAGAAGTGGGAAAACAGATCAAGAGCATGCCAAGACAGAAAATATACTCCCACTGGCATTTAAGAAGAGTTCAGTGGCAGATCACAGTTTAATTTAACTCAGCAAAATAACTAATACATTACATGCTTCCACAATATATGCTTAGAGTTAACAAAGAGGCTGGCATTGAGTCAAAGGGTTGGTAACTCAACCAAGTGTTTCCGACAATAACAAATTTTATCTACTTTATATTGGCTTTGTTTAAATTCAGATCCAGGGACAATGTTATCTATAATCCAGTTCCAAATGTTTATAATACCAACTCTGGCTCCCTTATCCCAGTCTATAAGTCCACTATTGGCAAAGGGGAATTACTCAATAATGTAAACATGAGGAACAGCCTCGTGAACACAGATTCTCTTAAATCCCAATTAAATCAAGGGCAATATAAGAGCAGTTAGCATAAGTGAAGCTTGAGGAATTAATGAATGTCGGTGGACCCCACTGTAGTAATCATTTGTTATTTCATTTATATATATATAGTTTGTTTAAAAAAGAAACACCTTTATAAAACAGACACGCTGCAGATTAGTGCAGGCAAGCAGACTGGTCAGACAAGTGGCAGATGGAATTTAATACAGAGAAGTGTGAGGTGATGCATTTTGGTCAAATGGATAGGGAGAAACAATACAGACTTAATGGCACAGTTCTAGGAAGTGTGCAGGAACAGGAGGACTTGGGGGTTCATACACATGGATCTTTGAAGGTGGATGGACATATTGAAAAAGCGGTTAGCAAAACGTATGGGATCATGAGCTTCATAAATAGAGGTACCTGTACTGAAGACAAAAGCAGGCAAGTTATGCTGAACATTTATAAAGCTCTGGTTAGATCACAACTAGCGTATTGCACGCAGTTCTGGTCACCACACTTTAGGAAAAATATAGGATCCTTGAGTAGGTGCAGAGGGTACTTACCAGTATAGTTTCAGGGATGGGGGGGATTTTAGCTTCAAGGTTAGGTCAGAGAAGCTGAGGTCATTCTCCTTGGAGCATAGGAGATTGAGGGAAGATTTGATAGAGATGTACAACATCTTGGGCATGTTTGGATAAGTTAGACAAGGAAAGAATGTTCCTATTAACTGATAGTACAAGGACTAGCGCACACGGATTTAAAATTTTGGGCAAGATGTGAAGATGGGATGTGAGGAAGAACTTTTTAACGCAGCGAATGATAATGACCTGAAACTCACTGCCCAAGAGTGGTGGAAGCAGAGATGATCAAGGACTTTAAAAGGAAGTTGGGTGGGCACTTGAAGGAAATAAACTTTCAGGGCTACGGAGATAGAATGAGGGGAATGGGACTGAATGGATTGCTCAACAGAGAGCTGGTATAGACCAGATGGGCTGAATGGCCTCTTTCTGGGTCATAAATGAGTTTATGACTAATTCTGCAGGCAAAAGGGGAATGATGAGGATAATAGCTTAAGAGTTATTATCTTATTATGAATAGCATCGACACGGTAGTAATAGAAGAATGAATTCACATTTATTTCACACCTTATCATCTCTTGCAGAATGTCTCATATTGCTTCACATTCAATGAATTGCTTGGAAGTAATCCACTGTTGTTTTGTGGGAACATATGGCAGCCATTTTGTGCACAATGCATGACAAATAGCAATGAGATGAATGGCCAATGTGCTTTTGCAAGTTAAGGGAAGGATGTTGGCCAGGACACTGGGTGAGCTCCTGCTCCTATCCCCCTCCTAGTCATAAGAACAGGAAGAACAGCCCTTGGATATCTCATCTGAAGGACAACACTTCTGATAATGCAGTGTTCTCTCAGTAGAGTGTCAACACAGCTTTATCTCCTCAAGTCCTAGAGTAGGACTTGAACCCAGGACCTTCTAACTCAGAAGTGACAATGCAGCCAGCTGAACCATTCTGACGTTTATTCATTATTAGTACAATTTCAAGATAGAAGAGAAATGACTGTAACAACAAAATATGTGCACAAACACTTAATGCATTTATCTGAAATTTATTTCTCTGCTACTTATTTTAAGTGGGCTAATGCAGCTGGCAAAATAGCAAGGAAGAAGGGATTTGCAAACATGTTAACTGTGCCCCAAACTTGCCATGATGTAATTTCAAAGTCCCTATTTAAGTAGATTCCATAAGTGCTGCTATTTTACTGTATTTTAGATTTTTTAAAAAAGGTGCAATCTTATTTTCTCTATTTTGATAATGGCACGCCAAGGCTCTCCTCAATTAGTAACACTTATTTACCAGCATTGCTGGGGATTTGAAAAAAATATAATTGAAATGACATCCTTTATTGAGAGGTAATTCGGAATGGAGAGACCAGGGCCAATAGACCAAGCATTTAAAAATAGCAGGTTAAAGAATAATTAGGTTATTTGATAGGAAAAATAGTTTATCTTCAAGCGTGGCTAAGCACATGTGAGCCCTGTGCCAAAAAGCCACACTTGAATGAGGCCACAGATATGAATTGTCACACAATTAATAGCCTCAATGTATTTTCCAATTTCTAAACTAAATGGCACACAGAGGATGCAAACATTGTCCGTTCTTTCCCAAAGCACAATATTCACATTGTAGGAAGCTTTAATTTGCAGCGGCTTAAGCAAGTACTTGGTCAGCTTAAATTTAGGTGGCCCCCTGAATTCCACATATTCAGCTAGATTACAGAGAAGGGCAATGAAAAAAATACTTTGAGTGATGCCTTTGCCATGTGAGTAATGAACAGTTCATGGAGGTCAACCCATTACAACTGAAACAGTTTAATTATTAATTACCTGCAATCTATGAGCTAAAGGACAAGTTCAGTATGTTTAGTGTGTGGTAACACCAACTGGACTCTCTCTTGGCATTTGGTTATTAGCACATGTCAGCAAAGTGCTCAGGCATAAAGAAAAAGGCACAGAGGCAGCAAACACACTTAATGTGCATGTTGAGAGAGACCGCCAGAAAAAGGGTGGGGGGGAGGGGTTGGTTAAAAATCTCCCTGATGATCTGTTATAGCCTGTGTGCAAATTTTGTTATTTTACAGAGTAATCAATATTCTTTCGCCTCGGGGTGAGCACAGTTGCAGTTTGTGAAAAATCTGGATAAAAATAATCAAACAATCAAGATTCTAGGGCCTCAGTGGTCATAAACAGGCAAAGGAGGAGGGAGATGAGGCCAGGCAGGAAAAAATTATCTTACCAAGTTTGTAAGCTCAACCTTACAGGGCAAAAGACCCCACAGAAATTCATTAATATACGTTATTTCTTAACACAAAATGTCAGATTGAGAACAGTGGAGCTCCGTCACCGTTTAGGGGCTATCTCTGGTCTCTTGTCAATTATAAGCTGAGGGAGCACAGCAGTACTCCTTCATAGTGCTGAAATAACCAAGGCAAGGCAGCATGAAACAGTTACAATACCTGCCACACCAAAGGGACCTGATTCAGAGGGAAAAAAACCCCCTGAAATTAGTCAACGTTCCTCTATTTTTTTCTTAGTCTCAAGCTTTTTTATTGCTTTCATAAAATACCATGGCAAATAATCAAGCATGACCACTGACATCCTCTAGATTGAGTTTTAAAGCCATTAAATGAGCTGGGCCTCTTGGGAAGGCTCCTACTCAGGTTAGTCTAAAGGTAATTATTCAGCAATTCAAACCATGGCTGTACCTAGTTCCTGTACAGTGCCTGAATGGTGTTCATGGATAAGGTCAGGTTTGTGCTCGATATAGGTCTGATGTGGCTAGGCTTGATGGCTAAGGGGTTGCACTGGGTGGCAAGCTTAGGAGGTTGTTTTGAGCAAAGAGCTTCATTAAGAAAAAAATAATCTGTATATTATATAAATAAAACTTTCCAGGCCATTAAGAATGACTTTAGAAGAGAAAGCACATAAGACGGTGCCTCACCTCATCAACGATGCACTGCAATAACTGTAGTGGCTGCAATGGCAAGAGGGGGGTGGGGATGGAATAGAGAGAAGTATTAGCTTATATACAGTCTTTTACAGTAGACTGAGAAAATCATTAATGCAGTAAGATGTTGCAAGATTAATCAACAGCACGAAAGTCTTATAAAAACATTGACACCCTAGATGTTCTATTATTTCTAATGATACCTAATCTACTACAGGCACTTTAGTGCTTGTTGTAACAAAAATGCAATTTGCTAAGTTTAAAGTAAAGCACTCAAGCATGCAAAAAGGCAGCCAGCAGGAAAAAAAAGTGAATTTTTTTCCCTCTGCAAACTCATAAAACCTTACCATTAAAGATCCCTGGTTTTTCTGAATCTGAAAGGCAATATGTAATTAGCATGTCATAATCAAAATGACTCACTTGGACACATTACGATCACTGAGAGAAAATTATTGCATAGCTGGTGGCAATTTGTGGGCATGTGTTAACACCATTTACATAATGAAAATACACAAATGTTAATAGCTATTCTTCTCATTTATAGGCGAAAGTCAGCAGAATGTTAATTTTGCAGAACACTTTTTAGTACCCTCCAGGTTATACAAGTGAGGAGGAAAGAAAGCATAATACAGTTACAGTGCTGTTTACACATCCGATATAAATAACAATTGCTGGCTCTGGTACAAATCCAAGATTAAATGCTACATTCGTTCCCCGTGCATTCAAATCCTCTGCCTTTCAAATTAAAAGAAGATTCAAAACACAAAATCAACTAGTTATTTGATGCTGAACACAAGCACAATTTACAAATGATCTGACCAATCTTCTTTCTCCCCACTTGAAGCGAGAATTTTCAAAGCAGCGATTTTTTAAAATTAGAATCTTCATTCATACATCCTTCCCCATTGAATTAGCTGAAATCCAAACTATGCCAGTTCCCACTGAATATAAGGGAAATTACATTTTTTTGGCTGAATTTTTCTGCTTACCAAGGCAAGGAATATATGCACTGAGAAATGGATATTTTCCAATTTCAGTGTTATCATCAGGCACTTCCTGGTCAAGTATGACAAGGCTGGCAGCAAGGTAAAGCTGGCTTTACACTACCCCATAGTTAATCTTAAATCTAACTTCAGTAAATCACCCTGCATTTCACCAATTTGATATTTTTGCTTTTGGGGTTACAAGAAGAGTGGAAGACCTGAAAATAGCAGCCGGCATCATTATATCCTAGCCTTTGTGATTTGATTCCAGAGCTGATGTTTCGGGAGGGAGCCATGGTCCTCCATGTCAGAGGGCATAGGAAATCCCAGGCCAGATGTTAACCTGGCCCCAGTCAGTCGGAAACTGGCAGTCAAGTGGCAACTTGTTCACGCACAATAAAGAGGCAGAACTGATACTCATCTTGGGGTGCCTTGAACTATCAAATTGCTACTTAGGATTGTTAGTCTTACATGGTTCCCATACAAAGAAGGGAGATTTGGAGTTTCTGGTGCAGGAGACATGATTTCCTGCCAGCTTGGGGGTGCAAGTACTGGAGTTGCAGCCATTGTGGTAAGGGAAGGTGTCAGCTCCATGCTAATTAAGTGCCCTCCCCATAAGTGCCCTCTATGCTCTGGTAAGGCCAGCGCTGGAAGCCTCTAGTAGACACAAATCTGGCATAGGTGGTAGGATCACCATGTATGGAATTTCAGGGCCTGACAGTTTAGTGCTGAGTGTGGCCAGTTGTATGCCAATACAATCTGATTTGAAACTGTCCAAACTAATTTCACAAGAAATGAATATTTACTTTGGAATAAATACCCCGAATATAATAAATACCACAAGAAGGATCTATATAATTCATTTGAATGCACTTTCAAAGCATTTTACAAATGTACGTAATTCAATCCATGCACAACTTAATTCAGCAAATTGTTGGTAAAAAAAATATATTTCCAAAGATGTGTGCTCCCCTACTCTTATGCTGGGACAGCATGGACTTTTACAGCCAACGGGCAGAGATTGTATTCCGTTTGGCAGCACTAGATTTAAATTTGCATCTCGAGGATAAAAGGACAATGTTCAAAACCACTGTGCTCCCAGACTCCAATGATTTATTAATAACAAGGTTACTATGTTGCCAAACAGCACACAAGCCTAAAATCTACCAACATAGTGGTGTCACCCTTCTGTATGAAAAGAGCTCACCTCTTTTCCCTATTCTGTGCTTGGATAACTCAACTCTGCTCCTCACTCTGTGTTGAAGTAGCTCCCTTTTCTTTGTTGGGATAGCTCACCTCTGCTCCCCATTCTGTGCTGGGACACTCACCCCTGCTCCTCATTCAGTGCTGGGATAGCTCACCTCTGCTCCCTACTCTGTGCTGAGATAGCTCATCCCTGTTTCCCATACTGTGCTGAGACACTAACCCCTGCTCCCTATTCTGTGCTGGGGCACTCATCTCTGCCCCCATTTTGTGCTGGGATAGTTCATCTCTACTCCCCCATTTTGTGCTGGATAGGTCACCTGCTCCCCCATTTTGTACTGGATAGCTCACTTCAGCCCCCATTCTGTGCGGCGACACTCGTCTCTGCTCCCTACTCTGTGCTGGGATAGCTCAGCTCTGCTCCCCATTCTGCACTGGGACAGCTCAACTCTGCTCCTCATTTGTGCTGGCCCAGCTCAACTCTGCTCCTTATTTGTGCTGGGATAGCTCACCTCTGCTCCCAACTCTGCTGGGATAGTGTGGACTTTTACAGCCAAAAGGCAGAATTTCTATTCCATTTAGCAGCGCTGGATTCAAATTTGTGTCTCGAGGATAAAAGGAAAATGTTCAAAACCACTATGCCCTCAGACTCCAATGATTTATTAATAACAAGGTTGCTTTGTTGCCAAACAGCACACAAGTCAAAAATCTACCAACATACACTGCTGTCACCCTCCTGTATGAAAATACTCAAAATAAATGTCCTGATTGGTCTATTTCCCATCTCCCTCCCCAATCGTCCAACCAAGACCCACAGCATTAATTAAAAATGCTGACAAATTGCAACTTTAATGTGATATAATTATTTTCCATTACATTATGCAGGAACACAATGCATGAGCTCAATGTTTCACTTGAATCTGACAATGCAGTACCAGTATAATTGATTCATTCTATCAATTAAATACAACTGTGTAGCCTTGCTTTTTCTTTCTCCTCCCTGCACAATCCCCAACCACTTTAAAGGTACTGGAGAGACCTGCTAGTCAGAAATATTAGCTACCAGCTCTACTTCAGATAAACTACTTTTAAGATTGAGTTATGTTCTAAATTGTCATTAACATTTTAAAAAAGCAGAATCAACCAATTCAATGAGGATTTGTGCCCATGCCCCAAGCAAAGTGCAGCAACTTGCTTCACTTACTTACATTTTACATACATTTTATTAATTGTGCGTGTTCTACCTAAACATTTCTAGATGTTTAGATTGATTCAGACCGACATTCTATGTAAAGAGCATTACCGACATGTTGTGGTCCAATGGCTTCATTATACGTAATTCCTCCATGCAGACACTTCAATTGTACAGCTTGTCAGTTCAGGTTATAAAGATGTTTTTAAAGTGGTTTCTATAAAACTTTACCTACCTCTCCCAGCCTTGCTCTTTCTCTTCTGTTTGTTCCCTTAACAAAAACTTGCTTGCAACCAAATTTGATATGTAAAATAAGGTATGACCACGAACCTTTTCTACCAAAATAACCAGCACATATGTATATAGCCGTTGTGCTTTCCCTTAAGATACACCATAATTAATTTTGAATATTTGATCTTTGTGTGCAAATTATATATATCATACACACATATATATAGTTGAGAAATAAATGCATATGCAAACAATATTATGAATCTGTGTACTAATGTCAAGATGAATGCAAAATATTTTCCATTAATACTTCTATAGGACGAAGAATCAGAAATGTGTGCCAGAATCAGAGAGAATATAGCCTCTCCTCCTACAAAACAAAACATATTAATTGAGAAGGATATACAATTTAAAAAGGGCCAAAATCATCATGTTCACACATTCAAATTGCACCAGTATATCTTTGGTAGGCACAGTGTGATTGCTTTAACTTTTGTATTTGTGATTAATTTTAATTATAAGTTTCAGACAACTACTAATGACTCATTTAGACTGGGGCAAGAACTGGGCAATGGATACCCGTACAAACGTATACTAGATCAACCATAACCTGTTGGAATGGTCTGTGGCTGTTTAGTTGGCTGTGAATTACGAACTCCCACTGGTTTCTCACCTGCAGCATGCATATACAAATTGGTGGTACTGCAAAGATACTATGATACCGTTGCATCTAGACTTGAATGGACTGGAAAACTAGAGAATGGGATGTAACAGCAGTTTCACTGCAATTAGTTTCTTCAAAATTCAGAAACGAACTACCAAGATAGGTTGGATAGAATCCACCCTAGTTCACTGCCTGGTAGCATCTTTACTGGTAACTGGAGCTCATGAGGGAATTTAAGAGTTCTCCAATGGTTCATTGATAATTAAGATATAAAGTATTCAAAAAGATGACATAAGAGAATATCACTATAAATATAAAAACAGATAATTAAAAGGGAAAAGAGTGAATCACAAGGGGAAAAAGGTCCACCAATTTAAATAAACGTATTGCAAAATTGGTATCTGAATAGAAATGATGAATTAAAAACTTTCAAAACAATTTAATAAGGTTTAGTGGAGAATTGATAGAAATGTAGCTTAGCAATCATGGCTTGAAAAGTCAACCTAATTGTGAAAATGCTATAGTAGGTTGAATTGCAATGGGACTGTAATGCATTAATGAGCACTAATTTCCTGTGCAAAGAGCAGTGAGACACAGGTTTGAATCCCCCACACAATGAGGTTGCTGATACTACTCCTGTTGATGTGGGAGCTGCTGAAAGGAATTTGTATCATCCCTGGACAGCTTTAAGAGGCCTTCAAATAGCCGCTCTAGAGGAGCATTGAAATAAGCCTTAGACCCAGTTGCCAGCTATATGTCTGCCCCCTCAGCCACAGGAGATAGCTGGGTAAGAAAAAACAAAAAGAGGAGAAAAGTAGGGCTGGGGAAATATATTTAGTGGACAACACATCATAAAATATGGTGAAGATGTTTAATTTCTTGGAAATGGTCACAAAGAATACAATTTCATTTTGAAAAAAGCATACTTTTGAGCAAAACATTCTCAAGCAGATCAGGGAAAACACTTATTAAGTCTGATTAAGAGTTAATTAATTTATTGAAGTAACACCACTGATTGCATGCATGAATGCAAGGCAGGTGGGTGGTTATGTAGTTGCTCAGTTTCTCACAAAGCTGAGCATCTGATAGAGCGATGGAAATTACAAAGTAAATTTTATTAAAATTTTGCAGACATTTAGGGGAAATTCAAATTAAAACACTGAAGCAACGAATCTATGCGCAGACAAACTGACGAGAAAACAGAAAGCCTCTTGCCTTCTCCGTCAAAAAAGGCTCCATTTCTAGAAGAGCCTGGAACACAATTAGACACACATTTTTGCTTCAGAGTTTCATATTCTATGCAAGACAAAAGAGTTAAAATTAAACAGAGTTGTTTCAGTTTGTAATATTCTCAAACATGGAAATAATTAGTTGTGTTTAGAAAGACAGTTTAATTTGCACCTGTTAGTACATGCAAAATTGAGTGTCACAGAAATCACATCTCCAAGCTCTTAATAATGATCACACTTTATATATCAACTTGGAAGGAGTTAATGGAGCAGTTCGAGTTATTTTTAAATCAGTGTATGATACATGTGCCAATATTGCATTTAGTTTTTAATTTTCCATGTTGGGAAAGATTTAAATAACATGTTTATTTCACAAAATCACTGGGATGGATTGGTTTCAAGTTTGAGTTTCTGTATTTGTTTCAATAACTAAAGTTCCACCCAGAAAAAGAAAAACAAAATGAGGTTCCATCACCTATACCACAAAACTAAAATTATTATTGGTCCTGGATTTAAATAGATCTTTTCATAATCTCTCTAGTGCTTTTTAAATTATTAGCTATCCAACCTATTCTTAAAAATTGTACTCCTTAGTTTTTAACCTTTTTTCTCATTTATATATTTTTCCATTCCATCCTTTAAATCATTTCCTTGACATTATTCATCTCCTCACCACCTTGTCATAAATCAGGATCAGTGTCTTTGTTGAATGAAAGCATTCCAAAACAGCAACAAGCAGATGTGAAGCTGATGCCGAAAATTGCTAAGAGAACCCAGACTCGATCATCAAAGGAAGACAGGCAAACAAAGATGGTGATGGGGAAAGAAACAGGTAGCTTGTTGATAGCACAAAAAAGTCAAAGCTGTATTTGGGAACCTACCACTTCATTCAGAACTTCCCCAGATCTTAGCACCTGCCAGGTTAAGTGCAAAAATGATAATCAGAATCAAAAATACTATTCTGTGTATGAAATACACAGTATAGTATTAAAATATCACAAAACTTAGTTTTTATAAATGTATATATGTAATATATATACTATATAAAAACGTATGACTTTGTAAGAATAGTGTTTCTTTAAAACCAAAAAGGGGAAGTTAATTATTTTTTAAAAACTTTCAAAATGCCATTTACCACATATACTGTACAATGATATGAAAGGGATTTGTATTTATATAGCATCTCAGCATGTTCTTAGAATATCTCAAAGCAAACTACAACCAAAGAAGTGCTTCTGAAGTGCAACCATTTGTTAAGTAGATGAAGCACATATTTTCACTAGGGAGGGAATTAATTCCTCCAAACATAAGCCTGATTTCAACTGAAAAGAAATTGCCATACACTTGAAAATTAATTTGACTGTTTATGGTAAAAAAAAATATCGGGAGGAAATATGGAAAACTCGTGTTGAAAAAAGTAGCACATCTGCTATTAGAAAACTTATGACTGGTTTCAAACCAGTAACCCCCATAGGAGGTCTCTTAACATCCATAAGGTAAAAAGATGAGTTGGTGTCTTGGATGTAGACATTTCACCAGAAAGTCACTAGTTCTGACAAAAGCAATTATAACCTATTGTTAACTTTGTAGATGCTGATGGACCGGCTGTGCATTTAGAACATTTTCTGCTTTTATTTCAGATTTCCAGCATTTGCAGTTTTCACTTTTTAACATCTTTCTGCTGCGCGTTCAATCAATTTTGAGCACTTTGTTAGTTTTCCTGTGGCAGTTCACCATTTAATCAATGCCTCTGGTTAAGGCGAAGGAAAAAAAGGATGACTTTCATTGTCAGGTTTTTTTTATTTTGGTTGCCATGGCAATGCTTTTTGACGGAAAGTGGCTGTGTAGACCTTCCACTGTTCCCTTTTACATGATTATCAAAAGCACAATCAGAGTAGTAAAATGGATTCACCTACCTGAAACGTAACTTACAGAAGAAACCAGCTATAGCTTTCATCTCTATCTTCCAAACTGAAATTATGACTTGCCCTTAAGCTCTTCTTGGAGAGATTTACCAGTGACCCAGGTCGGATCTTCCCATATCAGTTGACAAATTTTTATCTCTAATACTTTTATCACCTAGTGAAAATTCACTGCTTTTCAGACCATTGTCTGTTTGTTCATCGAAGAAACAGATCTTGGAGTGCTCGCTAATTATTTGGGTGACAAAGCTTCTCATAGGCTGCACGTGAGGTTTTATATATTATAGGAATATGATTGGCACTTAAGTAGTACAGCACATCTCAAGGTTGCTCAACTCCACACATTTAACTTGAGCTTAGTGCATTTTTGTGGTGCAATAAAGTAATTTTTTTTTAGAAAAAGCAGATTAAAACCGAGCGTTCAATATCTGCAGCTTTTGGAGCTAGGCTCAAGCACTCAAGTTATAATTCCAGCTTCAATTTAACAAGTGAATTTGATTGCCCTAATTTCCTGAGTTTTTCTGCTTACAAGAGGAGAAACAAAAATCACCCATTTAAGTATTTTGCTCATGGAGCTGCATGAAAGAAATATGTAGTCCAGACTGACCCTGGTTTCTGAATGATGGAGGAAAAAGGGGTCTAAAATAGGAGATAGGAATTCTAAGGCAAAAAATAGATATGAATTGTTAACTTTAAAAAGGTCCATTGTTCCATCCTCTGTTGGAAAAACTGATGATCAAATAATTTGTTTTTGCAAAAATGATTTGACCCCTCCAAATACCACCATTACAGAGGTGGTAGCATAGAGTGTTGTCACTAGGCTAACAATCCAGAGACCCAGGGTAATGTTCTGGGGACCCAGGTTCAAATCCCACCACAGCAGATTCAATAAAAATCTGGAATTAAAAGTCTATTGATGACTACAAAACCATGTCGGTTATCATACAAACCCATCTGGTTCACTAATGTCCTTTAGGGAATGTCCTTACCTGGTCTGGCCGATGTGTGACTCCAGACCCACATCAATGTGGTTGACTCTTAAATACCCTTTGAAATGGCCTGGCAAGCCATTCAGTTGTATCAAACTGCTAAAAACAAGTCAATAAGGAATGAAACTGGATGGACCACCCGGAATACTGCAGCGACTCAAAGTGGCAGCTCACCACCACCTTCTCAAGGGCAATTAGAGCTGGCCAATAAATGCTGGCCTAGCCAGCGATGCCCACATCCCATAAATGAATAAAACAAAAGTCCCCCTCCAAGTCAAGCACCATCCTCACCTAGAAATGACGTCCTTTTATTAATACTGGGCCAAAATCCTGGAATTTGCTACATAAGAGTAGTGTACTTTCACTACACAGAATGCAGCGGTTCAAGAAGGCAGCCCACCAGTACCTTCTCACGGGCAATTAGGGATGGGCAATGAACACTGGCCTTTCCAGCAATGCCTGAAACCCATGATGAATAAGGAAAAAAGATAACTCTTTCCATTAATTTCCCCACTTGGAGGATACTGTTATTTCCTTCTGTGACTTGCATTTCCTGAAACTGACCTGATATCCTGGCCAGAAAGGAAAGGACGCACAAAGCTGAGGAATATCTCCACAAGGAGAAAAAGTATATACAGTCACTTGGTCGTACAAAACTTGAATACTGCTGAAAGGAGAAACATGTTGCTGAAGCGTTTCATCTTGCACTCCACAGGGCAAACCCAAGAATGCCAAATTTCAAATGATTACAACAATTTATACTACAGGAGGAATGGGTGCTCATTGATTGGCTGACACAATGTCATGGAGAAAGCAATGGGGAACTATAGGCTCCCCAAGCTCCCGGGTAATTAAATAAAAGGTGCAAGGCTTGAACATATTCCTTCTGTTTGCAGTGAACGGGTCCTTGCATTTGAATGTTTATCACTTCCAGTAAGCATAAATAAGCCACGTTATGAGCTCGACTGATTATCTCAAATCGGTTGTTAGTGCACTAGGTTTAGCTTCACGGTTCACAACATGACATGCGCACATCAGGATCAGGCAGTTTGAGAGATAAGTGAATGAAAGGAAGCGAAGGAGGATAGAAAAGGAAGTGCAAAAAGAGTCATGGTACTCTCCACAGACAAAAGAGACGTCTAAAAGAAAGCACAAACCACACACCTGAGAGCTCCAATTAGAGAGATGTTAATGTATGTATGTAGCAGACTACATACCTGTCCTCTGTATTGAGGAACGTGTGTGGTGTGCAATGTGTGGGAGGGGCTGATGGGATGCAAGGTAAGAACAAGTACAAAAAAAATCCTTAAAAATAATGTAGTGATGACTAATATGAATTGATTTTATTAAGTGGAACACACCGGATTAATCGCTGCTATAGCAGTAGGCAGATCCAAATTGCCTCGCTCATAGTGCACAAACTAATGTCTATTTAAACTATCCAAAGAAGTCTTATCGGCCAGTATTTCTGTAGAATTGCTCTCAAGTGTCCTTTAATCACGCCCAAATAAGTGCACCCAGGCACTCTGATTAGTTAACTATATACTCGCAAGTACTGAAGACATCAATATGCAGCAAAGCTCTCCTGGGGGTGAAAAATACTTTATACAAAAGAACTTAATGGAAAAATTATGCCTTTTAAAAGCAAATCTAAATGGATAGTGTTAAAACCAAGTTCATATAATCTGGAAGGGCTCAGTTTACTGACATTAATTTAGAATTAAAGCTGATATAACATAGAACATATATATATATAAATAGCCATGCTTTTTGTCTTGCAGTCAACAGGACAGAATCGCAAGAATATCAAATTTTAACGGGAACAATAAATTATACTGCATGAGAAAAGGCTGCTGAGTAGTTGGCAAGTGGACTCTGATTGATCAAGGTGTTGCCATGAAGAATACACCAGGCAACAATTATTCTCAAGCTTTTTGTTAAAATTCAAACCAGGCAAGTCAACTCAGGTTGAGGTGCTGCAATGTGGGACTGCCCAGGGAAACGCTGACCCTCACGCTTTTATTTAGTTGAAAAAGGCGCAATGCCTGGATATGTTCTTTCTGTTTACAGAGGACAGAGCCATGCATATGAATATATGTAGCTTCCAGCGAACGTAAGTGAGCCCCATTGCGAGCCCAACTGATAATCTCGAATTGGTTGTTAGTGCAATTCTTAGAACACTCGGGGTTGTTACATAAGTGCTGCCCAATCGCGGAATCACATCTAGTGTTGGACCTTATGCTGTGTTTTGAAAGGTTGAGTATGGTCTATACTCTGTCTATTGTGAACAGTTGAAGGGACGTAATGTTTACTATGATCCCCCAGTCGTTGGCACTTATGGCCTACATGCCAGGCATCACACTGGCACTGAAATTCATTAAACACGTTACTCATTTGCCTGGTAGGCAGAACGTTTTTTAGACTTCATGACTGCATCCTGTTAGTGGAGAATACCACTGCTGCATAGTAGCAGCGAGAAATATGTATTGCTCATATTTTTCTTTTATTCATTCATGGGATGTGGGCTTCACTGGCTGGGCCAGCATTTATAGCTCATCCCTAATTGCCCTTGAGAAGGTGGTGGTGAGCTGCCTTCTTGAATCACTGCAGTCCATGTGGTGTAGGTACACCCACAGTGCTGTTAGGAAGGGAGTTCCAGGCTTTTGACCCAGCAACAGTGAAGGAATGGCAATATATTTCCAAGTCAGGATGGTGAGTGGAGGGTGAATTTCTAGGTGGTAGTGTTCCCATCTATCTGCTGCCTTTGTCATTTTAGATGGTAGTGGTCGTGGGTTTGAAAGGTGCTGTCAAAGAAGCCTTGGTGAATTCCTGCAGTGCATCTTGTAGATGGTACACACTGCTACTACAGTGCATCTGCGGTGGAGGGAGTGAATGTTTGAGACTCTTCCAGGGTAATATGATGTAGGTTTGGCACTTTTCAGAACCAAACGTGACAGCCTTAGGCCCATTCGTAAGCTTGAGAATAACTGTTGCCTGGTGCATTCTCCGTGGCAAGACCTCGGCCAACCAGAGCAAACTTGCCAGCCAAACAGCACTATTTTCTCATGCAGTGTAAATTGCTGTTCCCATTGAAATTTGGTACTCTTGTGATTCTGTCCTGATGAGTGCAAGAAGAAAAGCTTTGACAGCATATCTCTTTTTACAGCAATACTCAAGTTCTATACTAGCAAGCAAATATCCGGGGCTTTTGATCCTTGATCAGCAAAGTGGCTTGCTCCAAAAGCAACTGGCCCGCTCCCTCTCTAGAGTCAGGCCATTTATTTTTGGAGGTAAGGGGGAGAAGAAAATATTGCAAGATTGACATAAGCCTATTTTGTGCTTACTTTGGGTTCAATTAGCATTTATAACTGAAAACAGATTAGGAAAATTGAGCCCTAAGTGATTTGTATAATACTATGGTCAGGTTTGGGGATAGAATATACTGACCCAAACTCCTTACACCAATAGAGAGTACCAAAACATCTCATTAAAATAGGGTAAAGCAATTAATAGAGCTAATTATTGTGTCAGCTTATATAATAGAAATTCAATCAGTGCTTATTCATTCTAAAGTTGCATATGCTCTACAAATTAAAACCATTTGTGTCAGGAATACTCATTACTCAAACAAAATGCACCCTTGAGAAAATAATAAAACAATTTTGCTTCAATTCAAGAAATGAAATGTTTAAAAACAGTAAAATTCTCTTTATTAGGTTGACTGAACAGGGTCTATATCTTGGCCACATTCGGGAAAACCCAACATTTTCATATAAACTAAGCTTTGGATTTCTGTATTACATGTATTCCAGACATGCATAATTGATTGATTTGTAAATAAAATTCAATTTATTTCTATTAGATCAAAATATTTTGCCTCCCAAACAAAAAAGCAACTTTCATCTCTACTGGTGTCTCACATTGGCAAGTGCTGGACTGAAATTGTGGGGTCACTCTTTGCTTTCATGTGCTTCAATTCTAAGTAATTAAACCCACCCTAAAAAATATAGGATTATGCTTCAAAAGCTTTTAATAGGGCAATGATACGTACCCAGCAATCAATGGCAAAACTACATTACAATTAATCAGATAATTTGTATACTGGGGTATGAGTATGTGTAGTGTTGAAAATATCAGAAGCATCAAAACAAACTAGATGTTAACCTTCAGTTTCTCTGCACTTTTCTTTGACTGATAATTATTTAATTTAAAGTTTAAAGTACATCCTGCATTCTTGATATGTGCAGAGAAGTATTACTGCTTTTGTGACAGAGGACTAGTGAGCTTTATTTGATTACCTCAAAGCTGCTCTAGAGCATTATAAGAACGTAATGCACCATGAAGGGGCTTAGCACTTCAGTATACATTGCAACTCAAGGAAAAGAATGTGTTAAAATATTTACTTTTGATATTTCAAAAGTGATCAATCATGGAATGGTTACATTACAGCACAGATGGACACCATTCAGCCCTGATGTCCATACCCTCTGCAACAGCAAATCAGCTAGTCACATTCCCCCATTCTTTCCCTGTAGCCTTGCAATTTTTTCCTCTTCAGCTGCTTACCCAATTTCCTTTTGATACCATTTTGTATCTGCTTCCATTACACTCAGTGCATTCCACATCCTAACCACTCGCTGCATAAAGAAGCTATTCCTCTTGATGCATTTGGTTTTTTTTTGGCAATTACCTTAAATTGGTGTCCATTGGTTCCACCAATTGGAACAATTTCTCTCTATCTACTTTGTCTGAACCCCTCATAGTTTTAAACACTTCTATCAAATCTCCTCTCAACTTTCTCTTCTCTAAGGAGATCCAACCCCAGCTTCTCCAATCTATCTATCTAACTGATCCATCATCCCTGGAATAATACTTGTAACTCTTTTCTGCACCATCTCTAAAGCTTTCACATCCTCCCCAAAGTGTAGTGCCCATAATTGGAAACTATACTCCAGTTGAGGCTGAACCAGTGTTTTATAAAGGCTCATCATAACCTCCTTGGTTTTGTACTCTATGCCTCTATTTGTAAAGCCAATGCATTAGTAAAATATCACATAGTACATATGTAGGCAAACTACACATGGCAGGAATTGTAATGTTAGATAAACTGATGGACTGGTAAGAATTCTGTGCAATACTATAATGTTGGTTTAATCATCCCAGCAAATTCTTTCAGTGTTCTGCACCTGAAGAAATAAGCTTCCCTTCTGAAACAGGACTTTATAATTCAAATATTCATGCTATTTGTTAACATTATATTACAATAAATTAGTTGACCAAAAAATTATAATTGAATCTACAATTATGAGAAAAATTCATCCTGAAGTAACTGATTAAATAAGGATTTATTTAAAATTCTAAAAGGTGTCAATTTAAAAAAAACATTTTTTAATTTGCAACTGCAGTTTCCAAGTCAAACAAGCATTTAAATCCTTGATGAGTTGTCTGCTTCTGAATGAAAATGTTCAGGGCAAGTAGTGTCAATAATATGGATTATATTCAAAAGAAAGGAAGAAACCCTGGTACATGCAGCTTCAGGGATTGTCCTGCATTGACTCCAATTAGTACTCGACATCTATTCAGCAAACTTTTACTTTTCATTAAATTAGAGCTACATAAAGACCAAAAACATTTTTAAGTAGCAACAGAGGAGACTAACCTCCCAAAGGCTAGTGTCAGTTTTTAGCATAAATTCCTGTTATTTTTTTTCCCCTGATGAGAAAAAAAGGGAAAAAAAAGTATCTATATATTGTATTCAAAACGGAGCAGTTGCTTAAAATAACTTGGGGAATGAAAGTGTGCTATCAATCAAAACAGCATCTGCCGGCGGTTGTATAAACAGAAGATCAAATAAGATGTCTTCAAGGATTTTCAGTGTGAACCGTAAAAAACTTCATTAACTTCTGACAAAGAATGCAAATTAATCACAACATGGGGTGAAATGAAATTAAAGACTCTTTTCTAATCAATGACAAAGCAGGATGAAATATTTCGAGCCTCTTAATGTGAGGGATGTTTACAGCGTACTCGGCGAAGCCAAATGTAAGGTTTGAGTACAGTTCCACCTATGGCGGCTATTTAGGTCCCCCCAGAGCTATCTGCTTACAAGGAGTACATACATAGCACTGATACACAAACACACTAATCATCCAAATCTCAGGTGCATCCAATTTGTTATTCACACTCTTGGTGCCAGCAAAAAATGCCTGGTGCAGACAGATGCACCAGGAACCTTAACTGACAGTTTTGGCCTCCGGAAGTGCGATCACTACAGCAAAATCTAGTACAGCCTCCAGGTGAAATGTCTGGAGCTCCATATGGAGCAGGGAAAATTAACAACAAGATGAAAATCACTACTGCAGCAGGGAGTCTGAATGTTAAAAAAATGAAATTTAAAGATGAAGAAAGAGAAGTAATAAATTAATGGGGTGTGAAAACATTCAAAGCTTTACAATACCAGGGGCACTATTTGCACAGAAGTTATTTTTACTTCGGGTCATTTCAATGTAATTTATTAACCCGGCCTGGTTTCACAACCTAAGAGAAGTCACTCATTTTTTCCCCCTCCTTCCTTTATATGGAAGGGGAAGCAAAATCTCTTACACTTGTACCAGTAAATCATATATGTAATATTCAATCAATCATACACTTGGTTAATATGCTGACTTGCATCAACCTGCTTAGCTGTATAATATGTAACAGCCATTGGAAATCCTTCAAAAACAGATACAAGAGTCATTGTCATAATTTAAAAAAAACTTCGATGGAGAATGAACAGAAAAGAAAATATCAGCAAGAGGAGCAAATCTGAGCTGATTATTCAGTAAGCATGTTTGTAACACACACACACACACAATCTAACCATGCATATATTTGTATGTGTAATACAATCCTTATTTGCATAATAATAAGTTAATGGATGCTCAAAGAGTGTAGGCCGACAAGACTTTTAAATCAGACAAGCCAAAGACTGTTTACTCTATACACACCACAGCTGGGAGGGGCTGCTGGGGAGGGAGAAAGAGGGGATTAAAAAGTGGTTTCTAAAGCATTGGACAGATAGCTTATTTCAATTTAACACTGCAGCTTTATTTGTATGTGGCACAAACTTTCAGGATTGCTCCCTTGTACCTTCATACATAGGGATGAATGTCATGGTGGCAAAAGCCAGTAATGAACAATCTTACCTGAGGATATGGAAACCTCCCAAGAGCAAGCTGCAAAAGGAAATAATATTTGTCTAGTTATGGATCTGCATGTGGGGCATAGTCTCACTGTAAAACAAGAGCTTGAATTCTACCATTAAAAAAAATAAATGAAATTAACACTTCATAATTTTATTTTTAAAATCACTTCCAAAATGTAAAACTTCTTTAAAAAAGATAATTTAAACATAAGTCTAATATTGGATTTTATTTTAATCAAGGATAAATTCCTACACTGAGCTATTTTAAAAGAAAAGGGAACACATAGCATAGTATGTAATCTTCTTAGAAATAGCCCGCAGATATTTCACTGTACTAAATGTGCTTCAGATTTAATGAAGCTCTAATGTCCTTCTTAATTTTCCCTGTTTCTGTATCACCAGGGGTTGAAAGAGGCTGTATCTCCATAAGGATGCAGCCCTGATGAAAATTATCAACCACCGTTCCGCTTCTGAGTCCAAATCACAGCTTTTGCAGACATATGAATACATTTTTTTTCCAGTGTTACAGAGGAACGGTGCAAGTTTTAGCTGTTTCAGTGAAAGTGGGTAAAGGAAGCTTACTACATTATCATTAAAACATCAAATGCTACAGGCCATTTCCTGGAATGTGAATAGCTAACTAGAGTGCATTATGGGATAATGCAAGAAGCGCTTCAAGAAAATAAAATACTTTGTTGCTGAATACTTTTAAGATCATTACCATATAAATAATAAGAAATATGTGGAGTTTTGTGTATTGTGGCTGAGAGCACCCTATGTTAAGGTAAAACAATTTAGTCCACTAATGTGTGCTCTTGGCCACTACCAGCATTCTGGAAACTCAAACCAATACATCAATGGACGATCAAGAAAGAAAATACACATACATTTTTTGGTAACTTTTACATCTCTAAAACGAGACTTCCAGCATGCAGGAGCATTTCTGAAATCACAAATTCGCCACTTTGTTGTCATTATCCTACTCTTCACAAGTGCTCAGAGGGTTGGATTTTGTTGGGGCGGCAGTGGCCTGGGTGACGGGCTGGGAAACCGAAGGTAACCTCGCCTCAGCCATTTCAAGGAGGCCCAACCAGATTGTGTGGCAACAGGCAGCTAATAAACTGCTGTTGGAGTTCCCCATCCCTTTAAGGAACGATAATTGACCTCCAAGAGCTGCCATCCAAATGGAAAATCAGCTGCCTTTCAGTATTTTGTTTATTTGTTCATGGGATATGTGGGTCGCCGGCTAGGTCAGCATTTATTGCCCATCTTTAATCGCCCTTGAGAAGGTGGTGGTGAGAGTGGTGGCCATTGCTGGGACTGCACTCAGCTGGAAAGGCAGCATGTATGCTGCCCTTGGAACAAGGTAAGTGGGTGGGGTCTGTCAGACAAGTCAGGCAGGTGGGGAGGTGATGAGTGGTGTGGGG
Source organism: Carcharodon carcharias (assembly GCF_017639515.1). Classification (NCBI taxonomy): domain Eukaryota; kingdom Metazoa; phylum Chordata; class Chondrichthyes; order Lamniformes; family Lamnidae; genus Carcharodon; species Carcharodon carcharias. Next base: position 27,962,863 of record NC_054492.1, on the reverse strand, counting down.
AATGGTTGGTATGCACAAGGGGGCTTGTTACTGCAGGGGCAGCCATTGACACTAGGGGGCCCCTCCGTGGACCACAGGTTGCCCGTGGGAGGGCTCAACTCCACCTGCCCACCCTGAGCCTGCAGAGACGCCACTAGCGTTTATCAGGCCGTCTCCCCACACGGCAGAGGGTCACCTGCCACTGGTAAAAACCAGTGCAAACTGCAAATCAAACCAAGTCTACATAGCTCTGTTGCACATAGTCTTTACCAACTGAGCTATTAAGGAAGCCAGAGTCCTTTAATGTTGTGAAATTCTTCTGTGTTACTATTATCTAAAACTGCTTCCATGATGAAGTCTGTAACCACTATTACATCCTATTACAAAGCTCAAAATGCTCTCTTAAAACATGATCAGTATTCAGGAAAAATCAATAGTTGTAACACTGACTTTTTCACACTTCAAGTGTACAAACTGAAAACATTTCTCAGTCACCAATCTAATAATACCATTATAGCATATATGTGGAGAGATAATGGGGAGGATGCCTATATTCTTGCTCAGATAGATCACTTAAGAAGATAGTTTTCACAGTCTTGACCAATATTACTCCCTCAATTACCACGCAACAAAAATAAACCAATTGGTCACATAGCTCTTTATTGGTTTTTGCCCACCCCAAGCCTGCAGAACATAATGGCTGTGTTTGCCTATGCTAGGAAATAACAACAGGTGCTCTTTTGAAGTAATTAATTACATACGAGATATGTTGGGAATTTCTGAGAGCCCAATAAAATGTTAAACAAGTCTTCATTTCTTTCTCATCATGTGCATGAGCAAGCCAACAGCACACATTTTTTTCACACTATCTTTGGCCTACCTGGTTAATTTCACCTATGCAGCATAGAAACATAAATTAATCCCAGGCCTCTGTTAATATTTCCTGTTGTACCAGTAAGAGGGAAACACTTGAGAGGTTTATTCATCCTGACAACCTCTCTCTCATGGGGAAAGGCACTTTGGCCTCTACCTAACCCCCTTTCCATATCCTGCACAAAGAATAGGGTGCTGTGGCTTTTGAATTGGCTTCAAAACTGGTTACATTTTAGTTTGATTGTCAAATATATCAATATATAAAAAAAATCAACTTCTACCATTATAAATTCCTGTGTCTTGATTTATAATGGAAATTGATGTTATACCCTCCTAGTATGAGGGCATTGCAGTAGGCACCCTCACTGGCAGGAGCGTGCAGATACAAAGATAAAAACAAAAAAACTGCGGATGCTGGAAATCCAAAACAAAAACAGAATTACCTGGAAAAACTCAGCAGGTCTGGCAGCATCGGCGGAGAAGAAAAGAGTTGACGTTTCGAGTCCTCATGACCCTTCGACAGAACTTGAGTTCGAGTCCAGGAAAGAGCTGAAATATAAGCTGGTTTAAGGTGTGTGTGTGGGGGGCGGAGAGATAGAGAGACAGAGAGGTGGAGGGGGTTGGTGTGGTTGTAGCGACAAACAAGCAGTGATAGAAGCAGATCATCCTTTTTCAAAGCTGCGCGTGCCCCCAGTTTCATTTTATTCTTCGGCTCATCCGACGCCTCAACAAGAAACTTTTTCTGTTTCTCTCAAGTGCTAAGGAACGCAAGCTCCAACAACTCATCGACACCAACACCCATCTAGGACCCTCCACCCCGGCCTGTCCCTCCGTCCCCACCCCATCTTCCAATCCCAGCCCCAGCCGTGTATTCACTATACCCCCTGACCTTCCCCTCTCCGATGCTGAACGTTCAGTGCTCAGCAAAGGACTTAGTTTCATACCCTTACGCCCTCACCTCAATGAATTTCGGGCTAGGCATGATACTGAACTCTTCTTCCGCCGTCTTCGTCTCCGGGCTCACTTCTTTGGGCAGGAGTCCTCTCCCAGTTCAACGGATCCTTTTACCCATCTTCAATATTCTCCCTCCACCTGGACCCCTCCCTCTGGATTCTTACCTTCTCTCGATCTTTTCATTGAGAACTGTCGGCGCGACATTAGTCGTCTCAATTTCTCTGCTCCTCTCACCCATTCTAACCTGTCTCTCTCTGAACTTACTGCACTCCATTCTCTCAGGTCCAACCCTGACATTGTCATCAAACCCGCTGACAAGGGTGGTGCTGTTGTTGTCTGGCGCACTGACCTCTACCACGCGGAGGCTGAGCGTCAACTCGCAGACACTTCCTCCTACCTCTCCCTGGACCATGACCCCACCACTGAACATCAAGCCACTGTTTCCAGGACTGTCACTGACCTCATCTCCTCTGGGGATCTCCCTCCCACAGCTTCCAACCTGATAGTTGCCCAACCTCGGACGGCCCGCTTCTATCTCCTACCCAAAATCCACAAACAGAACTGCCCCGGTAGACCGATCGTCTCAGCTTGCTCCTGCCCCACAGAACTCATTTCTCGTTATCTTGACTCCCTTCTCTCTCCCCTTGTCCAGTCCCTTCCCACCTACATCCGTGATTCCTCTGACACCTTACGTCACATCAACAATTTCCAGTTCCCTGGCCCCTACCGCTTCCTCTTCACCATGGACGTCCAATCCCTCTACACCTCCATCCCCCACCAGGATGGTCTGAGGGCCCTTAGCTTCTTCCTCGAACAGAGGCCCGAACAATCCCCATCCACCACTACTCTCCTCCTGGCTGAACTTGTTCTCACGCTGAACAATTTCTCCTTCAACTCCTCTCACTTCCTCCAAATAAAAGGTGTGGCTATGGGTACCCGCATGGGCCCCAGCTATGCCTGTCTCTTTATGGGGTATGTGGAACATTCCTTGTTGCAGTCCTACTCCGGCCCCCTTCCACAACTCTTTCTCCGGTACATCGATGATTACTTTGGTGCTGCTTCATGCTCTCGTCAGGACTTGGAAAAATTTATTAATTTTGCTTCCAATCTCCACCCCTCCATCATTTTCACGTGGTCCATCTCTGACACTTCCCTTCCCTTCCTTGACCTCTCTGTCTCAATCTCTGGTGATAGACTGTCCACCAATATCCATTACAAACCCACCGACACCCACAGCTATCTCGACTACAGCTCCTCACACCCCACTTCCTGTAAGGACTCCATCCCATTCTCTCAGTTCCTTCGCCTCCTGTCGCATCTGTTCCGATGATGCTACATTCAAAAACAGTTCCTCTGACATGTCCTCCTTCTTCCTTAACCGAGGTTTTCCACCCACGGTCGTTGACAGGGCCCTCAACCGTGTCCGGCCCATCTCCCGCGCATCCGCCCTCACTCCTTCTCCTCCCTCCCAGAAACATGATAGGGTCCCCCTTGTCCTCACTTATCACCCCACCAGCCTCCGCATTCAAAGGATCATCCTCCGCCATTTCCGCCAACTCCAGCATGATGCCACTACCAAACACATCTTCCCTTCACCCCCCTTATCGGCATTCCGTAGGGATCGCTCCCTCCGGGACACCCTGGTCCACTCCTCCATCACCCCCTACTCCTCAACCCCCTCCTATGGCACAACCCCTTGCCCACGCAAAAGATGCAACACCTGCCCCTTCACTTCCTCTCTCCTCACCGTCCAAGGACCCAAACACTCCTTTCAAGTGAAGCAGCATTTCACTTGCATTTCCCCCAACTTAGTCTACTGCATTCGTTGCTCCCAATGTGGTCTCCTCTACATTGGAGAGACCAAATGTAAACTGGGCGACCGCTTTGCAGAACACCTGCGGTCTGTCCGCAAGAATGACCCAAACCTCCCTGTCGCTTGCCATTTTAACACTCCACCCTGCTCTCTTGCCCACATGTCTGTCCTTGGCTTGCTGCATTGTTCCAGTGAAGCCCAACGCAAACTGGAGGAACAACACCTCATCTTCCGACTAGGGACTTTACAGCCTTCCGGACTGAATATTGAATTCAACAACTTTAGGTCGTGAGTCCCCTCCCCCATCCCCACCCCCTTTCTGTTTCCCCCTTCTTTTTTTTCCCAATAAATTATAAAGATTTTCCTTTTCCCACCTATTTCCATTATATAAAATAAAAAAAAAACCCACTAGAGCTATACCTTGAGTGCCCTACCATCCATTCTTAATTAGCACATTCATTTAGATAATATCACCAACTTTAACTTTAACACCTATGTGTTCTATTGTACTATTGTTGTTGACATCTTTTGATGATCTGCTTCTATCACTGCTTGTTTGTCGCTACAACCACACCAACCCCCTCCACCTCTCTGTCTCTCTATCTCTCCGCCCCCCACACACACACCTTAAACCAGCTTATATTTCAGCTCTTTCCTGGACTCGAACTCAAGTTCTGTCGAAGGGTCATGAGGACTCGAAACGTCAACTCTTTTCTTCTCCGCCGATGCTGCCAGACCTGCTGAGTTTTTCCAGGTAATTCTGTTTTTGTGTTGGCGTGCAGATACAATTTGGCAAGTTCAAATAAATAAGTTTCATTATAAATGTAGACAAAAGAACTTGTGATGGAAATCTATAAAAATAAGGACAGAATGTATGAATTTAAAATGGGTATCTTTATTTTCACATACCCTGATATAATTATCCTCTGCCATCTAACCCTGATTCAATTTAAGACCACACTTAGTCTTGACTCTCCATGCGTAATGCCTTGGGAGGCCAATTCTTTTAAAACAAAAATGAAATGTCCAACATGCATTGTGTCTTAAATTTTCATGCACGTTTCTGTGAAATTAAAAAAAGTCTGATCTTAAAATATAACTGATGCGAGGAAGGCACAGAATGCATCTTACAATTGACTTCAAAAGCCACTGTGTCCATGTAGCACGCCTACTTCTACATTAGAAGGTTTAAGTGCCATTCCAGGACTTAATCTAAGCTGACACCTCAATGGGATACCACTAGAGATGCTATCTTTTGGATGAGATGTTAAACCAAGGCTTGTCAGCTGTTACAAATATGAGATTTATAAGATTGTTATGTTTGGGACTGTGTCTTAGAGTAAAATGAAAAGGCCTCTTGTGACCTGTACTGAAGTCTGCTAAAGATTAAAGTGAGGCCAGGGTTGTTTGCTTGGAAGATGTAAGATGTTTGCACTTGGATCCAATGGCAGCAACACCATCTATGTTTACAGTGGTTAGACTGCTAGTCTCCAAAGTCCCAGGAAAGTGTTGAGAATGTCAGGTTGTAAGCAGTTAATCTTAAGACTATCATTTAATTCCAAGGTAGTAGAATAGCTGATCAGGATTTCAACCTGGATACAACGCCCATGTGATTCACGTTGCCTTGGAGATGGGCTTCAAGAGGAGAAGGTTCCTAAGATACTCCTGAAACTCACAGACATAGGTTAGTCTGCCAGGATCTGGGAGAGAGAGAGAGCAGCTATAGGCCAAAGGTCTCTAAGGTTCACTGAGCAGGATTGCGGGTGGGATCTTGCACTTGGACTGAAAAGACCAAATTCGTGAGGATTTAAATGAGAGTGAAAGATTCACCTAGCTTTAGCTAAAAGGAGGAATCTCCAGGAAAATCCTCACCAGGAAAGACAGTTCTGGGATTACAAGTTACCAGGCTGGGAAAAGAAACGAATGGAAGTAAATCTTTGTGGACCATTTTCCAGGACTTTGTCCAGGAAAATAGAATGACTACTTAATAGATAGTGTAATGTATACCTGTAAATTGTTTTCCTTTCTGTTGTGCAATAACTAAAACGGGAAAGTTCTGTTCTGAAGTTTAAAGCATAAGCCACCTACAAAAGTAGTGTTTAGTCAACAGCTACCTCAAAAGTAGTGTTTAGTCAACAGTGTTTTTAGTTTCTCTATTACAGTAAAAGGCTTAAATTGTGAAATCTTGTTGTGTCATCCTTTCAACTATTAACTGGAAATTCAATTTTACAAAAAGCTAATGGTTTCTACGGAGATCGTAACACTGCTTTCTCAGGAAGCACCATTTGAAGAAGAGCAAAGAAAACCTCCCAGTGTCTTGCTCAGTAATTTCCCTCAGTTCAACTTATCTTTATTATTTTTGGGACTTTGCTTTACTTAAATTAGCTACTGTATTGCCTACAACAGCAATGACTACATTTTGAAAAAATCATTAACTGTGAATGTAAATAAAAGTCTTGCATCTAGAATGTATCTGCTACAATCTAGAAATCACACATTGGGCTGGATTTTACAGGGGGCAGGCTGCTCACCTCCCCACAAGGAAAGTCAGCCAGCAGCTGACCCACCAGAAAGAAACCTGCTCCTCAGGCATAAAATGCTCCGGGCATGGCTCAGAGTGGGACTTCCACCCCTTAGTGGGAGGTAGTTCTGTCCTCAAGAGCTGCCAGCTAATCAGCAAGCCTGGCAGCACTAAAATTCAGTAGCGGGCTCTGCTGGGACTGCATGAAGGAGAATGCAGGAGATGTATGGCTGCCGGAACCAGATAAGTTGCGGAAGTTTAGGATGGGGTAGGGAATCAAGAACCCAGGGAAGGGAGGGGTGTAGATTTTGGAGGGCAGGTGGCGAGGAAGGAAGGAGGGGGTGACATCTCGGCGGGTTGCCTCCCCGATGTCCACAGGGCACCCCCCCCAAATGTTGTAGTCCACCTCCTGCCATTTTTCCACAAAGGCCTTACCACACCTGCCCGCTTCCCCACACCAACTGTATTATGGCATGGGCAGTGTATTATCCCAGTCAATAGGCTTGCTAACAAGTCTAATTGATCTTTAACTATTAATTTAAGTATGGCTGGCAAGTGTCAATTTAGGTGCCTGTCCACCTAACATATTATAGATGGCAGCTCGGGGGTGGGTGGAAAGGTGGTGGGCTAGGCACCCATCATATTTTACTTTTCCCCTCTTCTGAAAATACGCCTGGCAGAGGCACATAAATCCAGCCCATTGTTACAGATGTAAAATGATCTATAAAAAGGGAGAAAGTCAGTTATTAACCCGAAACCTGCGATTTACAATTAACTACATCTGCTCTTTAATTTACCTCAACAATTTATATAAAGCAGTGATCCTAAAGGCACAGCCCAGGTTAACAGCTAAACATTACACCAGTGTCCCAGATGATAAACAATTGCCTTGGAGATCATGACATAAAATTATATTTGCTTCATATAATGTCAGGTGCTGCAACACAACCTGATGTTAAATTTGTTATATACAAAACGACAAAGGTATTTTAATGGGCAAAGTATAGTAGAAAATACATAAGGCTAAGAAATATAAAATATCTGTAACTAATGTCAAAGTTAAACTAAAAAGTATTTGCATTTTACATGATTATGGGAAACTAGTTTAGAAAGATTATAATTGCAAAAATTAACTTTTATAAATGGCAACTGTTAATTTATAGCGTGATTCTATTTGCCCTCTTTTTAGATGAATGATATTGGTGCTGGGAAATAGAACACTTGCTATTTCAAACATGGAGAATAGGTATTAAATATTTCCAGGTCAGAAACAGCATAGGAATACGAAGTAAAGACCCCTCAAGTTTGTCCCAAAACGATGCCTTCGCTCCAATATCAGAAGGGTACCCACAACTGCAGTATGCCTGGCAGAAGTGTATTTTTCATAGTAATCACCTATGGCATCTGTGTGGAATTGCCCATTTAATATTAATGTCTAATATGCCCCCACTTTAGAGAATTTCTGAAGATTTGAATATGGTAATTCGTTTATTACATATACCAAGAATAGTTCAGTGAAATGGCATATTTAAATTGCCTGTTCAAGTCTGTCAAGCCAACATATCATATTTAATACTTCAGAGTAGTGATGTGATTTATTACTAATCCCAAATCAATTCTCTTATCTTCCTACAGTGGTAAAATCCAAATGGATTGAAAAGCCTTTGTTTCTCTGAAGTGAAAACAAGATGCTTGTGAGGTTAACTTGACAACAAAAGGTCATGGCACAGTCTAGAAAGTACAGAGCCAACTTGAAGCGGTGTTTCTATTAAACGTGTAGGATTTACAGAGGAAGGACAAGAAAGCATTACAAATTAATTTAATCTTCAGCAGCTAGTTCACAGCTGCACTTGAGGAAACTGTCCAGGGCTTAAGAGCAAAGCCTTGAAAGGGCTGTGTTGAGAGTGGCTTCAATTTTTAATGCATAACAGCCATTAGCTGATAACCTGTAGAATCTTCACCCCTGTGAATCAGCACAAATGCAAGTAACAAAGTGATGAAGTGACATTTGCTTTATGTTTGGAAGCACAGAGGGAGGCGGGTCACTAATACCACATCATGGCTGGGAAGAAAAATACTCTAATCACTTCACAGATACCTTTTGTGCAATCAAAACGACTTCATGACTGAAGTAGCTATGCAGCAACTTCTTTAAAAAAATCAATTAAAATATATGCTTTAACACTGTAATTAAAAAATAAATCTACTGACTGTTCTCTTACCAGGTGCTGCATTATGTTTGGAATAGGGGAAGGAAAATACTTGCCTTATAGCCTAACTGTATAAACTGAGATTGCTGCTGAGTGTAATAGAATGGAGGTCTCAACCTTTGTAAATTGTATGTATCTAAACTAACACTTACTGCCGTTTGCATGCAGCTAAGCTCTAAGCTCCAACCAATATAGGGTTACATCCCAGTGCAGCATGCAGATAAATCATTCTGGAATATTACTTCAGCAAAGTTTAGCCACGACTGGAGCATATGTGCTTCCGAGCCACTGAAGCAAGTGACCATAAAATACACTAATTACTGGAAGTTATGGTCAGTGAGTGATTGATAGCCCTCTGCGAGGCAACTTCCTCATTTCTGCTCCTATGACAGGGCTCATCCGGCACATGGCAATTATTAATTCATGACCCTCCCCTAAGGCACAAGTACCTTTACTCTTCTCATTCCCCTACTTCCAATGTTACTGCAAACTGCAATTAACGGCAGACCACAATTTCATCAGTGTTTTGGCACCTCTGGAAGATGGTGCACCATTGCACTATTTTGAATGTTTGGCATATATCCCTGGCTTTATTGTAATGTATCATTTTGAGTCTTGTTGCTGCCAAGTTAATTTTAACACAGGCTTCTTTTTGCGATTTTTTTTAACCTTTTGATCTGCATAAAGCTGGCACTTGCAAAAGAGACTTGACAGTTATTTTGTTTATTGCTGCCCCCAAATGTTAATTTAGATGGCCTCTAGTCGAACAGCTGTTGTTAATACCATGGCCATAGCTATGTATTACAGGCATCTGCTACACTTTGGCACTGTTACCAAGAGAATTTTAACCCTTTCTGTACATGGTCTACTTACTTTTCTGCCAAGACCACAATCAAAGATTATATTTTAATCAAGAACCTAATGATGACTTCTGCTTTTGAAATAAAAACCTGAGTTATAATTTTTAGGAGCTATCAAGTGCATATGATCTCAGACAGGGCAGCAGTACAATTATATTTGGCTTCAGCATCTTTATGGGCAAAGAAACATAGAATGCAAGGTACTCGTAGCATGAATTACCTATTGACTAAAATATCAGCGTATTTTAACAGCAATTACTCTTCCATTTTCAGCTTTAATTAGTAGGTAAGTTATCATAATGCAGTCAGATTAGATACGAGAAGACCAAAATCCCTGACACAGTCGCATGTTTGAAAGTCTTAATTTAAAATTGTGAAAGCAATGCAGTGTGCTTCCTTAAAGGGACCATGTGGTGATTGTCTCATATTGGTTATGGTAAAGCAACAACATGCAAGCTTCATTCTGGAACGAGGGCAAACTTTTGAGTTCATTAAAAATACTGTATTGGTTATTGCCTTGAGGTTTAATTAACTCTCTGTCCCCTATTCCTCAATAGAACCTTTGCGTTTGTGCACTATATTTAGCCAGAACTACTTAGTAGATGATTAAAATCCACAGAATGTACTAAGATATAAGGACCAATCATGCTCCAAAATATTCTATTTGATTATTTTTTGTATTAAAAACAAAGATACTTACGGTCATCTGTCCCAAGGGTAATTAAAACATTTTTTTTTCTTAAAAAGGCAATTTTGAAAAAGCTTCAGGATTCTTCCATCGCTCCAACTGGATCTGAGGGCAGGTAGGTGAGAACATGCACTTATGCAGAGGAGTAGGGCATTTAGCCCATCAGGTTTGCAGAGCAGTTTTGCTAGCATGGTAGCTCTATCTTTTTAAGTCAAATTCCTTGCCTTTTCCCCATATGCCTTTAGAATGATAATGGTGGCCCCATCCTCCCTGCTCCAAAACCTCCACTCCAACACAAACAATATAGACAAGGAACATCCAAGCTTTGATATTTGATTTGCAAATGATTTTAGCAGGGTTGGTGGTTGATGCTAGAATTTACTTCAGCACCCCTGGTTTTGAAGAGAAAAGGCTGTAGTGATTTCTGGCTCCCCGCTATCATCCAGAGACTAAAAGAATGTGTATAGGTGGACTTCAATAAGCACAGCTTCAGGGTGGGAATGGTTTGTATTGGAATTGGACCACAATAAAAATCAAACAGATCACCAATAATTCGCATCCGATCTCACAAAAGAAGAATTGTCACTTGGACAACATAGCACTGGATTTCTGGTCTCCGTGCAGCCACTATATTCAAGAGAAAATGGGTAAGGGGCAACATATCAACAAAGGGCAGAAAGGAAATGTTAGTTGTGGGGTAAGGAGAGAGGTTACACTGCATTTATTGTTTTTGCTTAAAAAGGTATTTTTTATATACAATTTATTTGGCAGATTGTCAGTGGAAGGATTGCAGCATTAGCGATTTGACTGCTAAAACTGTCTGAAGAAACACTACCATTTTAACCAAACCCCATAAAATGGTCATAGATAAAACTTACCATATTGCCACAAAACAAGACTGACTAAATACAGTTCAGAAATAATGAAGAACTTTGGACATCAAGAAGACATGAAACTTGCTAAATAAATGACATTTTCTTTCTATGCTGAGAAATTTCTATGAAATAACTTACAATTTCACAAACATACTAAACACAGTGTGTGTGCTGTGATAAAAAATGTCACTGGGTGAAGACTGGTGGCAGATTGTACTAGGATTGGGAACCAGCATATAATAATGATAACCACCATAGCACAGGGTAGTACCTGTTCTATATGCAAACATTGCACTATAATATGGTTTCTGTTTGGACTGAATAGTAGAAAAAGCCTGCCAGAGACAGGGGTAGTAAGTTAAAGCTGTTCCCTCAAATCTGCCTTGTTCTCATCTTTACATTTTTTCGTAAAAGATAAATGCTTGCATTCAGCAAAGTGAGGATGTTCGTACAGGGAATCGAACATTTTTGTACTTGACAGAATTAAATTTGGAAATGGATGCTCTTGATGTAGAGTAAAACTCCCTTTATGGTCTTAATTGAAACACAGAAAAGCATCCCCTAGGGCAGCGTTGTCCAATAGGAACCACTGTTGAGCCACAAATGTGTCTATGGTGACACAGTTTTGGCCACATGCTTTAATTTTATTAGAAATCACCTGTTTATACTCACACAATACTGGCAAATGTATTCCACACGTATTTTTGAAAAAAAAATTGAATTTGAAGCGGTTTTCAGGTCTAACAGGACTCTCAAAACACTTTACAGCTAATAAAGTAGTTTTGAAGTGTAGTCACTGTTGTAATGTAGGAAATGTGGCAGCCAATATGCATAGCAAATTCCCACAAACTGATTATCTAGCCATTAACACATTGCTCTTTTTTGTGATGCTAATTGAGGGATAAATATTGGCCAGGACACTGGGGATAACTCTCATGCTCTTTGAAATAGTGCCATGGGTTCTTTTAAGCACATCCAAGCAGGCAAATGGGGTTCGGTTAAAGGTCTCATCCGAAAGATGCCACCTCCAATAATGCAGCACTCAGTAGTGAAGTTGTCAGCCTTGATTTTATGCTCAAGCTCTGGAGTGAGATTTGAACCCAGAAACTTGTGACTCAGGGGCAAGTGCACCACCAACTGAGCCACGGCTGACACATTTACTTAACATCTATTGCCATTCAGTAAGGAAGCACTCACAATCATTAAAAAAGCTGGCATACTCTGCTTCTTTGCCTTAATATTATACTAACATACAAAAAAGGTCGAAGTACATGTGCATA